>NC_079522.1:7433882-8033882 GCF_003711565.1 Takifugu flavidus
AATATTTGTTCTCTTGAATGTTTTCCTTTGCTTAATGTGGATCCAGTTGGATTACGGTGTTTTCTTTTCTCAGTGTCTTTCTCAGCCTGTACTTTTCACACTGCGTGTGTTGAGGTCGGTGACGACATCAGTCTGCAGTGCACCAACGTCTCCATCTTACCATTAAATATTTTCTGGTTCAAATTGACCGACGGTTCCGACGCCAGCAACGTCGCCTCAATGAGCAGGCCCAATTCTGATGTCAGACTCTATGAAGGTTCCAAAATGGAAAATTTAACATGTCGTCCAATTCCACCACCCTTATACTCACGATCAAAGGAGTGGATTTCTCTGACTCGGGGTTGTACTTTTGTGGCTATAGAGAAAATAAATACCCAGTAATTTACAGTGCAACATCTCTTATGGTTAAAGGTAAGATTGCTTTACATTTATTTTATCTTCCAATAGAATACCACACAGACGTGTGCTTTACAAGGGCTGTCAAAACAATTTAAAAAAAAAATCATTCTATTTAATCACCTCTCGTAGAAAAATCTAATGGAGGAATAATGGTGATACCGCTTATTTTGGGCGCTCTGATAACTGCCCTGATTGGAGTCATCGCTGGTCTAGTTGTCAAAATCTGGAAGCTTCAGATAGGTACTTAGGATCTTTTGGGTTGATTTGGTCTGTATTTCCTAATATTTTTTTAACTACTTTTCTGATTTCTTTCATGGTACTTCTAAAGACGGCACTGCCACGACAAATGAGGTAATTTCAGACAATCTAGTCATTTTTAAATGCTATCTGCTTCAATTAGACTACAATTTAAAGTAAAAATGTATTAATTGGTTTAAATGTAAACTTAATCATAAGTATTTCTCTTGGAAGGCAACTAAAAGATAACAAATCATTTGTAATTTTTTACTGATTAAGGTGTTATATTCACCGATTATATTAGTGCAGCTACACAATGTAGCATTGCTCAGATGTATCAGCTTTGGAAGGACTGCAACATCTGAAGATCTACTGTAGAACATTAGTCATTACAAAACTGTTATACAAAACTGTTTTTTGGTGGAAACAGACTTTAGTTACAAATAAACGTAGCCACCTTGTGTTTGTTTGTCTTGTCACGTGTCCCTTTACAACAGTACCAGTGGTTTGTTAAAGTTAGCTGAAACCCTTCAAATGTAAGAAGAAATCCATTTTACCTTGATCAGAGGTACTTCAACAGTGCTCTTAGACTGCACCTTGTCAGTTGACGATCCAAGTCACAGGGGATTTGAACCATAGAACCTCAAATGCCCAGCCTGGTCCCCTACAGTCTGAGCTACTCCTATAGTCCATTCTAAAATATTTTGTTCCATAATTCTGCATCATTTTGACCCCCCTAATTTTTTTTTCGCAGGACATGGGCCCTGATGCTTTGAACTATTCATCAATAGAATTGGGCCCTGATGATTTGAACTATTCATCAATAGACTTCCAGAGAGTGAAAAGAAGCAGAAGGACTCCACCAAAAAAGGAGCCGGAGTCACACCCTGTGTACGCTGCCACCAGATGAAGCCTGGGACAATCACGCAACGTGGAGCTCTTTTGGGATATTGTTTTTGACGGTTCAGAGCTCAAAACAATTTTGTTGTCTTGCGCGTCCTGAAATCTGTTTCAGCTCTGCTGTAAAGTGATAATTAAAAATGCATTTAAAACGAGTCGTCATTTTCCGTAATGGAGCGTTGCACTGCAACTGAAGTGTCACCCACAGGAAGTTTGGCTTTTTCTGCTCTGCACTGAAGATCTACAACAAAGACCTTCATGTCAAAAAAAGCACAGCAGGTCACATTCAGATTCAGATTCAGATTCAGATTCAGGTCCTTTATTGTCCCACACGGGGAAATTTACAGTGCAACAACAGCAAGAGCACGCAGAGAAAAATAAGATAAAATCGAATAGAGTAGAATTTGGAATATACAAAGAGGATGTAAACGTGATGTAAACATAAAGAAATGAATACATGCTCAGAATATAAATGTTATGTACTCTGTAGCTTCAAGAATGATACTATGCTGCTACCATTAAGAACAAAAATGATAACGCATTGTTCTCACAGTTGACCCTCAAATCCCCATGTTACTAACCAGTAATAGTACATGGTAGTTAGAATAAAAATGTATACATCTACGCGTTCATGGCCTGATGGGAGTAGTTGCTCTTTTCTTCAGAAAAGAATCAAGTATTGGAGTTTGGGCACCCCTTGAGGATGCATCAAATTCAACTTCCTTCCTGGAAGTTTTTCGGTATGATCAAGTTTTCCGAGGCCCCGGGCCTCCTCTCAGTATTTTCTCTTGAATATCGTGGATTACTTTTAAAACATTTCTTTCTCTGGCTCCACCGTTGAGACCAAAAACTCGCAACAACACATCTTTTGGCCAGGCACATAGACTACCTGGCAGACTATTGTGGGACCCATAATGCCTGGCATGCATAGGGACATGGACCCCCCCCATTCTCATATTTATTTAATTTTTGTTATTTTGCATGGTGGTTAAAATGAGTGAGGCTCACGCAGGCATTTTTGGGGCAGCTTCGGGGTCTTCAGGGGAAAAAGAGCGCGCAGATTTTTCGAGAAGACCGGGGTGAAGCATTAGACAGGACGGTAGGCTCCACGTTGTGTTACTGTATTGACCGCTGGATTAAAGTTATAAAAAGAACCCACCCATGCACGCCTGGACAGTCAATTATTGCAGCCAAGTGTGCAACACTATTCATTGTGTATTCAAAAAAAAAGAGAAAAAAGATTTTTACAACCCTCAACTGCTCTCCAAGACTCAGAGCAGTCACATCATGGTTGTTTAAGCAATGCATCTACAGAAAGATTTGAGTTGATGTTTTCCTTCCTGAGAATGTGGTTGATGTGATCAAGTGTCCGTGCCTGTAGAAATGTAAAGAACAATGAATCAATTTTTAAAATCAATTCCTTTGTTTCAATGTGGAAGTCACACCCAAAGAAGTCTACAACCAGCTTCAGCTCAACTTTATTTCCTGCATTTAAAAGATTATTTTTAAATGATTTCAATTGAGAGCAGCAGACCAGAACCCAGACCACAGTGATGGAAAAGTCTGGCCTTCAGCTTTTTGCATCAACCGCACACTGCAGACTCTCACGCTGCAGATGTTTTTTTTTAAAAGGATCTGAGAGTAGAAAAGGCATAGACATGGTGCCCTATCGCTGTAAAGCATGTAAAACAATATCTGTGGTTTTGTTTCATCTCAGTCAGACAGACAGACAAGGTGACAGACAGATGGGTGTTCCAAAGCGCTACTGACATCTTTAAAAAAAAAAAAGGGGGGGGAACATGAGACTTGAGGGTAAATGAACAAGAGCCACACTAGTTGAGGAACTCTCAGTGATATCATCATTACCTGAATGAGGCTCATGATGATGCTAACAGCTTTAGCACACTGTGGGGTCGGTAGGTACTAAAAGTCCAGATTGCAATGAAAATATCAATGAAGAATTTTAATGATGTTCAGATTTAACTGGCGATTATCAAATGTTTGCATTTCAGGTGTGATCTCTGTCTCAGGTCTGAAAGTGAAGTCTGGTAAAAATGTCACAGTAAGTTGTTCCAATTTCTCCAGTGCTCCCAGTATGATCAGCTGGTTCAGAATAGATCACCAGCTCAATTGCATGTTCCACTCTGAGGACTGTGAATTCAATATTCCATTTCATAATTTTACTTACAGATCAGTTGTCTGGACTACCAATAAGGGATATGATCCTTGGCGGGCTGGTCATTTTTTTTTCATGATCATCAATATCTGTCTCACTGTTAGAATCAATATATGAAGACATTTTTAAACTGCAATAACTGCCTATCTATTGTCTTGTAGCCCGGGCTGCTCAAGAACAGTGTGCACAGGATGAGGAACTGAAACCATGTTGTTTTGCAGACTCGGGTCACAGATGCGACTTAGGCGTCACTGTCTTTTCATCCGAAGACAAAAACGTGTCCAGCGTCCTCTGTCAGAAGGGCCAGACATGGATCTTGTCTATTCAAATGTCAGAGTGAATGTGGAGGCTCAGGCTGAAAATGGCAGCATTAGATAACTTCATTTTGTTTGTGTGTATTTGTTTTAATGCTTTAAAATATCATCATGCAGGACAAATGTATTTGGAAATGCAATAGACCAGCCCCTGTCCCGGTGCTTTTTTCAGTTTCTGTGAGCTTTTTAATACATTTTTAATAAAGAAAACATTTTTGTGATTTATAGAGCTATAAAAGTCAGTTATACTGTTCAGCGTGTATGATAAGCATATTTTTGGCCTAGATCTCAGGTTTGAAAATGTAGAAATGAAAGACTCATATGAAAAAGAAGAGAGAAGCAATTATGTGATATAAGAGACTTTCTGGTGTTTATCCAGTTTTATGATGAAGCAGAAAAAGAGGAAGTGAAGAGAGGGAATAAAGCCGCATCAACTGCTGTGATCACTCCTGCCAGGATTTTTATTTTACATTGTTTGCAGCCAGGGTGGAGCTCTTGATATATGATTTTTGATGAATACCACAATTTAATGATTTAACATCTAGCTAACTTGGATTTCTCAGCATTTTTGGTAAAAGGCATTCCAAAGAAAACCATATAATTTCTGGAGTAATGGTTTGGAAATATCAAAGACTAAACAGAAAGGACTGCAAGTCTGTTCTTGCATCGCAGGGTATATTAATAAATAGTTTTATTTTAAGCTAACTTTAATTACCCCTATTGTTTTTTGTATTTGATGTGTTAGCCCCTTGTTAATTTACATTTGTTTAGGGCACAGCAGGATATTTTGCCCATATTTGATCAATACATTGTATCTATGTTTATCTGGTATATTTGTTCAGTACACAACTACATAACATGATGTTAAAACATCAGTAACTTTTCTACTACTCTCTTGTAGCTAACAAACTGTGTGCTGGTTAGCGTTAGCATCTTACCTTGGGACAGACACAGTGGATGGATTCGGCTGCAAGTGAGGACTTCCACTCTATTTAATCCACATTTCGGATCTCTCCAGTTTTGGTTTTGGGAAGGAAAAAACAACATCACCCAAACATTTTAGATATCGTTCTGGAAGTCATTTTTCATCAGAAGCTAAGCTTGCCAGGTGCGCCTTAGTTACCGTTGCTAACTTATGATTGGTCAGCGGCGTTTCTAGGCGGGATTTACCAAAGGGTAAAATAAAGATAACCGGTTCTTTCTTTTCTTAGAATCATGAAAAAATTCTCACTTCTGTACATTTTAAATAGTCATCTTTAGGAACATGTGCAGGATCAAATATATTTAGGACATTTTTTCGTAGAAATCTGGTTTCGACTCAACGTTTCCACCTACTATACGAAATATATTCAAACCCCATCACTGATCATGATCAGCAATAAATGTAGCGATTCAAGCGTGGATAATTTTGATATTTTCTAGAATAAAAACAAAAGGCAGCAAAATAAGGAAAGTTTTTTTTAATTCATGAAAATTGAAAAATGTGGCAATACAATGCAAATACTAGATTATCTCTGCTGCTACAACTTCCCTTCAGTCATGTGAAAGAAATCATCCCCCTCTGAATTGTAGTTTTAGCAGTGTATTTCCATTAGTTGTAATGAATTTAGTGTTTAACCCAAGTCCTACAATCAGGATCACCAATTTCGACAGCAGTGTCTGCAAAGAGCATTTTCTTGTCTCCAGACTATAAAAACACACTTTAAAGAGGGTGCCGTGTTTCATGTGACATTAATTTTTAAAACGTGTCCTTTGCACTTCAGCCTTTATAACCAGTCGACATCTTTACCCACTAAAGTTTTCCAAGCCATCTTTTCATAGCATGTGAACAATTTACAACTCTGCATTGGACAGTCTATACAGTTAAAAAGTAAGTTTCAAGTTATTAGAAAAACATTTGTTGAGCAAATGTTTGAGATAGTGTGTGTGTGTTGCCATCTCCTTCAGAAGTTCTGAAAGCCCTTAACTTACCTGACTTTGGAGACCTCCAGCAGTCATCTCCCCCAGACTTTATTCTCCTCTGAGATTGCAATCTCCCACTGTTTTAGTGGGACTCGAACGCGTCGTCACTCTGATGCAACTGTGCATGTTCCGTGCTTTAAGGAGGGATGGGGAAATATACGCCGGCTAATGTGTCAGGGGAGCCCAATGATCGTAACGTCGAGAAAGATATCGAGGGGGCGGGGGGGTGTTCTCGTATGATACCAGCGGATAACATCATCAATGCAGACGGCACACTGGATGAGGTACTTTAACGAGCGGCATGATTTTTAGTTACATTACTGAACATATCTGTTTATTTAAGGTTCATAATGGAAAACTACATGTGAGCGCGTTGTGTATTCAGTTTTTCCAAGGTTTAACAGTGAATTTTGAGATGAACGCCACGTTTTTTTTTCCTTTTAAACCGGTGGAACCCAACGTGCAGGTTAAATGTAATATCAGTTAAAGGTACATGGGTACAAGTCATCGCCTAGAAGCTAATTATTCAATTCTCTAAAGTCACACACAATATCAGAAGTAGTCCAGCAAAAAAGTCCAAATAAAAAAAATTAGAGTAATGGTCGCCACGACGTCAAGCATTAAAAATACAGCACAGTACAAACTAAAACAATCAGGATGGGGGGGGGGGTTGAGGTAAAAAAATAAGACGGCTGTAAAACAGTGCCAAATGAATAAAAATTGAAGGAGACGTGGACGTCGGCAATTCACGTCGTCCTGTGAACGTCGCAGGGGAACGTAACGCGCTCAGCCAGAGAAGAGGATAGCGTCACGTGCATCAGGAGGCGGCGTGTGGCGACGGAAGCGGGCGACGGTCCTGGAAAAAGAGCAAATGAACACAAATGAACTGTCGGCCATTTTTTAGAAAGCAACGCTGTTCCGTGTTAAGTGAGCCCATTGCCAGTTCTGCATCACGAGTCCTGCTCTTTCACTAGTGATCGGTCTCTGCGATTTTATCGTTAGGTAAACGTGTTAGAGAGGTCGCGAGCTGCCTCCATCTTCAGTGCGACGAATGGAATTTGAGAAATACGTCCTACCACCTATTCTCACCTTCACGACGGGGGGGGGGCCTTGTTCAATAAGTATAACGTGCAGGCGGCGGCGGAGGCAACCGTTCTGTGAATGGGTCCCTGGCACGTGGAACTCCATACGCCGGGA
Organism: Takifugu flavidus; assembly: GCF_003711565.1. Classification (NCBI taxonomy): domain Eukaryota; kingdom Metazoa; phylum Chordata; class Actinopteri; order Tetraodontiformes; family Tetraodontidae; genus Takifugu; species Takifugu flavidus. The sequence goes on from NC_079522.1 coordinate 7,441,068, forward strand.
CACGGGAAACAGGTGAGAGTCGGGAGCGCTCGTAGGAATGGCCATTACTGGCAGGGGGCACCGGCGCAGGGGGCGCTCTCCTGAGGGGGCTGCGTTCTCGGGCGTAGTACGACGACGGCGGTGGGGGGATGGGCCGACGATCGTACGGGTCAATCGATGGGGTTATAAGGCGATCTCTGACAACGGCCGGAGGGGGAGGGGGAGGAGGAGGGACACCGGGACGCTGGGCATCGTAGGTCATGCCGTAAGGACGGGCTCTATACTTCTCGTAGTAGTCTACCACGCCATATCTATCCCTCTCGCCATCGTATGGTCGGTCAGGGTAAACAGCCCTTCGAGGAGGAGGGGGCGGCAAAGGAGGGGCAGGGTAACCAGGGGGCATATGGCTAATGCGGCCTCTCATGTAACCAGGTGGGGGGGGCTCTGGTCGGTCCCCTGGGTAATGAGGAGGCCAATAGCCACCGCAGTCTGGGGGAGGAGGAGGAGGAGGATAGGCATCCTGTTCTTCATGTCTGGGACGACTCTTTGAAATCTGGACATGGATACGTTTTCCTAGACACACACAGAAACACAAAAAATTTAATCAAAAGATGTCAATAATGAACATTTCTCATGTGATATCATGACGCGTTACCTTGAAATTCAGTGTTATCCAGTCCCTTAATTGCATCCATGGCCTCATCTGAATTTGACATGTGGACAAAAGCAAAATTCTTAACGACAGCACACTCTGTGACAGAGCCGTACTCTTCGAAGAGTGCGCGGAGCTCATCGTCAGCACCCTTTTCTACATTTGCAACGTGCAACTTGACGGCGCCGGGGTTCTTCCCGTGGCTGGCTTCTACGTTGATTGCTGTTCCGTGAAGCTTGTGCAGGTGGAGGCTCTTTATTGCCTTTGTGGCGGCCTTGCGGTCATCCATGTGAACAAAGGCGTAGTTCTTGATGATGGCACACTCTGTCACTGTGCCATATTCTGTGAAGAGTGCCTTGATTTCCTCCTGGTTTGCCTCTCGGGGCAGATTTCCGACAAAAATCTTCACCATGTTTGCAAATCTGCTCCACAACAAATCACAAAAGCGGATAAAGGTACAGGTGAGAATTGATCCGAAGCATTTTAATTGAATTCCATGCATCTGCAATCTAAACTGAAGACCTGAGGGTTCATTCCATTCATTGTGAAAATGGTCAACGATGGCCTAAATGACGGCTCACCGTGCTGTTCTTTGAGAGAGCTTATTGTGAAGCTCAAGTGTTTCATTTAAATGTAGAAGTGGAATTAACAATACCGAGAAAATAACGCCATTTTAAGCGCCCTTTGACACAATTTTAGCAATTGTGCTAGCGCAAATCACAGCTAGCTTGCTAATAACGCCACGCTCACAATTTACTGTGGTCCATAAAACAATACGTGCCTGCCAATATCATTGTCAATGGATCTCTCGTGTAAATTACTAAAAAAAAACATCGACTGATTTTTTTAAATAACATATAATTACCTTTAAACGTGTGGCCACTTTGTCTGAACCAGTCTCGATTCCGCTGTGCCTTTTTTTGTGTTTGTGTGCATGCCAACTTCTTCATGTGAGTGCAGGGTATGGGTATAGCTGTAAACATCGCCCTCTAGGTGCCAGGCTGTGTAATGACATGCTTTAATTAAAAATAATAATAACTGCAGCGCACTCGTCCCGCTCATAGTATGACCACTTTATGGCCGTAACTTCGTGTTGAATAATTTCAGAACATTCTCGTTTCAAGAGTGTAATAAAAGGCTATGTGAAGAGTAATGTGATGGTAATTTCGAAAATCTCTTCCACTTTCACTTTGTACAACGACAGCACTTATTAACCAGCGAGATTATCTTCTTCCTCTAAACTTACGGGAAGGTTTCGACAGAGGAATTTTCGACATGACTCCTTCGTAAATCGACTGCAGGCGACTTCTGAAACTTGCATCATCGGGGAAATTTCGGGGGCAACCATGCTGAGTTCATGTGTTCCCCAACAAATAGTAAAAAAGCATTTTTAACCGCCCCACCTCATCAAAACACTTTGAACAGCACATTGCGTATGATTTTTAAACACAATGTGAGTAAAGATAAATTGTAATGTTTTGTTACTGTGTTTTGCCTTCTTTTATTACAAAAGACTACCTTTTGCATGGTTATTTATTTGTTTGTTTTTCTTTTCCATTATTCTTCTAGTGGAAAATACGCCTCCTATAACCTACTAAGGCCATTATTTTAACCTCCCTCACTGTCGAAGTAGCTAGTTTTAAACACGAAGGTCCGGGTTAATGACATAAACGTAGAGACTTTTGCGTGGACTGTTACTCAAAGACATTTTACGACTGCCAGTGAACGCAGCTGTTTAGTTTTGGTCTCGTGAGAGGAAAGAGCCGTAGCAGTCGGGAGCAGGCGGCGCTGGTTTAAGTAGGATTTGCAGACTTAAAAGACGACCAGTTTTCATAAAAAGTTCGTTTTACACCAGCAGGATTATAGAAATATCTTCCGTACATCTATTTCGATTTTCTGCAGTCCTCCAGAGATTGTTTTCCTTTTGGATCTGCATCTTTTATCCATCATTTGGAGACTTTGTTTCTATGATGAGCGTGTCCAACACAATGGAGACGGAGGAAGACCTTCTGCCTTGTCTCCACATTAAGCTCTACCACCCACAGCAGCATTGTCAGGCTCTTTACCAGTTGCTTCCCCTTGGGTCCAGGTGCAAACATTCCGCAGACGATCCCCTCAGACTGGGCCGGGATGACCGTGCCTGCACCTTCGCCCTCTTCGACGCCCGGGTGTCCCGCAAACAGCTGTCCCTGCAAGCCTACCGGTCCCCGCACAGCGCGGACATGCTGTTCACCGTCCAAAACTTGAGTCAGAAGTCGCGGATGATCGTCAACGGCTTTGAGCTGGACTACCTGGAGAAGATGGACCTCCCAGACAAGGCGTTGGTTCGGTTCGGCCAGTACCAGCTGCTCATCGTTCGGGAGTCGGGTGAAGCGAAGGGGAGCTTTGAGGTGGAGTTCGAGGTGCTGACGGTGTCTCCAGCCAGAGAGACGTGTGCGCCCGCGGGTGCACCTGTGGTGGACTCAGGATCCTGGGACCCCAAGAGTTACTCGGCTGAGTTTGGATCACACGGACCTCTGGAGACTGACGAGACGCTGATATGTTATTCTTGAGTCTTTTTCTTTTTAAGATATCGTACTGAAGTTCATATTATTTCAGATTTGCATAGACAATATTAGTATTTTGTACTATATATGGACAAAGCTGTGAAAATTATAAATGTAAACAGGTTTTTGTGTGTATTTAATCCTTTATGCATTTCATGCCTACTTATATCATAAATGTGGTTTTATTCCTTAACATTTTTGTATGGTGAAGGTCAGGAATATAACAGATTTAAAAATAAAAACATTCAAACAGCCTTATTCCAGTATCAATAATCTATCACCTATAAACCGATTGTGGAAATGTAACCAGGCAACCATCCCAAATATGAAATGTCACATCAAAGATGTAGTAAAGCAGAAGTGGGAGTGTACAGGCAGTTTAAGCGTTATTGAGGCCGTAAACAGGACGGTTTAGGATCTCTACGCTTGTAAATGAGCGGAATGTCACGTATGTAGGTTGATTGTGCAACTCCAGCGTGTTCACAGGACCTGATTTCCGAACAACGAAAACTCAAAATGGGAAGGCCGGAAAATGCTTTTAATTTCGAACATTAAAAGGAAATCTCATTTTGCCATAGAAATACAGTAAAACTGCAGAGGATAATCTATGATGTAGTCCACATAAAGTCAGGCCTTTTATAAGTCATAAATTCAAGTGTCTCTTGTACAAGTATGTTGCATTATTTTGGCTTAGTGCTGGTTCCTCTGGGCTGGAAGCTCACGCCAGCTCGACAACCTGAAAGAATAGAAAATATATTGACGTAAATTCTGTATGAAATGTCGACTAAACTGAACTTGTGCCTTTTACCTGTCAGGTGGATTCCACCACTTCTGGAGATGATCGGGCCACAAACTCGACTGTAGAGCTGTTAGGAAAAAAGACTAGAAGTCAATTTCTGAACCTAAGTTCTACATAGAAGTTAGAATATCAATATAAAAATGCCTTTGAGGTTTTTTTTTCCCCAAATTTAAACAATTACAGAAGCATTAAAATACTAGCCACACAATTAACGCATCAATTTGGTTGGACAGTAAATTCAACACTGCCAAATGGAAAAGTTTAAAACGACCTACCTGGTCTACACAGGGCGCTGGACATCCTCCAGAAAGACAACTTACCATCAAACTGCATCAGGAGTCTAAACACCTACAAAAAGCACAAATACTAAGAATACCGGTACAGTTTTTACTCAGTGGTGTAATTATGGAAATAACGAAACTGTCTGAATGAGCCGGAACAGAAATGAATGCTAGGGAACAACAAATCGCTGACTCGGCACAAAGATGGCGAGCTCAGGGCTGTTGCGATAGGGCCAACACGGAGATGCTGCGGATGGACGCACTGCATTTAAAATTTAGAGCCACAGGACACTGTGGATAAGTGGCCAAAAGACGGGTGCAAATTTTTTTCCCCGATTCGTTCGCCAAATGTGGACGGAGCTGAGGAAAAACAAATAAATAGGTCACCTACCATGTGTCAAGCTTAGCGTGAACACTGAAACTGAAAAAGCAACTTAGTTAAACGGCTCGCAACGTTCAATGATTTCACAGTTAAAAGCGCCGGTTTTGGGTTTGATTCGTTTATTTAAAAGCCTCCAAATGAAAAAGAGAGAGGGAAAAAAAAAAATCAACCTGGAAATAGAAACTCATACATGAGTGGCGGTGTAGGTTCTACTGCCGCAAGAAAAGATCAACACAAAGTATAAAATAGAAAACCACAAACCACTGCGGCTACTGCGAGTCATGCTAATGGGTCGCAAATCGTACTGCAAAAAAAAAAAACAAAAAAAAAACAGAACTGCCACACGTCGTTTTGCATTTGATGCTTTGATCTGGTTTTTGTCGTCTGAAGCTTTCAAAGGCAATTCCATTCAAATGACTTTCTTGTGAGGCCGTCTATTTAGATAGCGCTGTGCATTTGGCTTTTACAGGGATGCACCACACTAAAATGGACTACGACCAGCAACGTATCCTGCAATACATCAAAGGACTTTTAACAGATCAGGCAGAGCAAAAAAAATCAGAAACAGCTCAGATTACATTGTTGTCATGTGTTGTTTTTTTTGTTTTTTTTTATGTACGGGGGGGGGGGGCGTCCGCAATAGAGTATCTTCCAGTAATTCTCAGGCGAACGCAACGCAATCCGCCGTAGACGAAGTGGGGGTGTGTGTATAGCGCCACGTGCATCAGCAGACGACGACGATCTTGTCATATTCTAAACCTGGAAAGAGAGCACACCACAAATGTCAAGGAGCGTGTTTTCCTCTGGATCGGCGCAAGTTTTATCTTTGTTTAGCAGAGTCTGAGTGTTGTTAGCCTAAAACCTCTAGATCAGCAAGATTTAAGCTCTGGTTGATGTTGGTGGTGCGACTGTCAGTGTCTTGTTTTTAGCTAAGGGTGGCATCAACTGCCTCTCTGTTCTCACCTTTTTATTAAACTTTCATAGGTCCTAATAGCCGGGATATCGGGGTGGCGGCGGAGGTGGCGGCAGCTGTACTCTCTCCGTAAAACTGTCCCTGGGGCGTGCGGCTGAATACAACTGTGGCCTAGCGACCGGGGAAAGCCGTGACCGCTCGTAGGAGTACCCATTACCAGTGGACGGAGCAGATGGAGCGGGCGCTCTCCTGATCGGGCTCCGGTCCCTCATCATGGAGGTCGGAGGAGGCGGCGGTGGGAGCGGGCGGCGCTCGTATGGGTCATGGGCTGCCATACCGAGGCGCTCTCTAACCAGCGCCGAGGGTGGCGGCGGCGGAGGGGGGATGGCGCGCCTGTCGTCGTAGCCCATCGGGCCGTACGGGCGGGTTCGGAATCTCTCATAGTAATCGACCACCCCATAGCCGTCCCGCTCGCCATAACCGCGGTCAGGGTACCCTGCCCGTCTTGGCGGAGGCGGCAATGGAGGCGGAGGAGGGTAACCAGGCATGCGGCCCCTAAAGGGAGGCTCGGGCCTCTCCATTGGATAGGGAGGTGGATAATAGCCTCCTCTGCCAGGTGGAGGTGGAGGATATTCCTCCTCCTCTGGTCCCCCTCTGGGCCTACTTTTAGATATCTGAACATGAATGCGCTTTCCTGAGAGGAAACAAAATGTAAAAGGCTGAACAAAAGTTAAACACCACCAAAAATGCCATTTTAAGAGAGGGTTCTCACCTTGAAACTCAGAGTTGTCCAAGCCCTGGATAGCGTCCATGGCCTCTTCAGAATTGGGCATGTGCACAAAGGCAAAATTCTTGACGATCGCACACTCGGAGACGGTGCCATACTCTTCAAAAAGCTCCCGGAGCTCTTTGTCAAAGCCTTTCTCCACGTTGGCGATGTGGATCTTCACGGGACCTTGGTGGCCCTTCCCTCGGCTGAGCTCTACATTAATGGGCCTGCCATTCAGCTTGTGAAGATGTAGCTCCCGTATGGCTTTAGTGGCCGATTTACGGTCTTCCATGTGAACAAAAGCATAGTTTTTGTACTTGGCACATTCCGTGACGGTGCCATACTGGACAAACAGAGCCTCGACTTCGTCTTTTTCCGTCTCTGGAGACAGGTTACCGATGAAAATTTTCACCATTTTGCTTACACGGGACTTTCCTGCAAACATTTGGTGCAATATTAGATTTAACAGACAATTGTGATATAAGGTTAACAACGAAAACTGGTGATTCGTCGGCTAACATGCCAAAGGATAAAGGCCTAGGCCTCATGTCAAACAATTTAAACAACCAAAGGCTTTAATAGTAAGCATAAATATCATTTCATTGTGTTATTACATTTGTGAACACACTTATTGTAATTCCAACTCCAAAACGCGATCAATTAATCGGTATAGATTCTCAATAATCTAGAATTAGCTTCAAAGTGTTAGCCATTTTGTTTCTAATGAATAAGGTTATCACAAATCTACTACATAGCAGGTGGTGACTGTGTTGCATCCGGAAAACGTAATAAAACGAGCAAATGAAAATAAAGTCGACCACAAAGAACGGAATAATCACTAAAAGCAAACACTTACAACTTGCTAGATGTTACAGTACTCCCGGTTGTTCTTCTTCTTCGCGACTTCCGGTTTGGCGCTCGCTCGTTATCGCCACCTAACGCTCCGGAATAGGAACTAAACACTTTCTTAATTTGTGCTTTGATAATACACTATATTAATATACGTTTTCGGTCTCAGTGTTAATTTGAAGTGTGTCCCAGTTTGGCAAGTTTATCATTTAAAAAAAGAAAATTTTCTAGTGGGTCCCAGGTATATTCATATAAATGAAACCCCTTCAGATTGTGCACAATAGGGAGAAGCAAATGGCAATAAAACCTAAACCACTCAAAATAAAAAGATCCCAATTTTCTTTCAAATATCCAAACCAACCAGTGTAAAGAGTTCCTACTTGGAATTAATCGACTAATTTTCAGATTTCCTACAATTTGAAACTTTCCCGTGTACATTTTCCATTAGAAAAGATGGAACCAAGATCACCCGTGCTTTTGTAAACCATGTCGTGTATAATTTTAGTTTGATTGTTTCTTTAATGTGGTCACTGATTATCACAGACTCAAATGTATAATCTAGCTGTCCTAAATTTTTGGAATTTTAGAATATTCTACATTTTACAACAATTTAAGTTGAATAAGAAATACAATCTAATCCCGACAAACCATGAGCACATTCTGTTAAATGCAGATGACCAGAGGGAGCAACAGATAACCCCTGAGTGATGCCTGATCTTTCAAAAAAAACAAAAAAATTCATCTTAGTATAAATTAATTGCTATCGATAATCACGCCTGCCAATCATAAACCCACAGAATTCCGTATTCTGGATAAAGCGTTCCTAGTAAAAAAGAACAAACAGTTCAGGGGGGAAAGTATACCAAACAATGAAAACTCCTTTATTGCCATCAGAACATGAGTGAGAAATCCAGACAAAGTCTGACAGAGCAGAATCGACCACACGCGCACACACACAGGCAACAGTCTTTCTACAAGACGTGAGGGATACAGATACATAAGGAAATACAGTACTCACACGATGAGGTATACAGGTATACACACACACGCACACGCACACCACCCTCCACTTGCGCCCATGCAGCTGCACCGATGTACAAATAGTCTGTGTTTTATCGTTCACTCGTTTAAAAACGCAACGCACGGGCGAGCCGGAGCGTATAAGAGCAGCATCTGGAACCGTCTTCAACCCGCACACCCAGTCAGTGTTCCTGTCAGGACCTTTGGTCTCACCGACGCCCGCGTGTGACTCCGCCCACACCCACACATGACTCCACCCATGCCCACTCTTAACTCCGCCCACATCTTTTGACTCCGCCCGTGTCCTCTCAACACTGAGATTCTCGCGAAGGAATTAATTTTGGTGTGTGGGGGGGTGGGGGTGGGTTTGCACCTGGGCAGGTGATCGTTAGGGGCTGGGTAAGTCACAAAATAGTTCCACTCTTCCCTAGGTTGTTGGGGGGGAGGGGTCCAGGATTACTTGGACATTCAATGTGTACATTAGCAGCAATTCTATTGGATGAAACAATGGAGTCAGATTAATAAACACCCTTATTTCTCCCCCCCTTCTCATGCAGGTCAGGCACCACCCGGCTGCTTGTGAACTAGATGCCATGCAAGTTAGAAAAATAGACTGCAAACCCACAAGACAGAGAAATCAGAGTTCGTCTCCAGAGAAGAGGTTGATTTAAATCGTTTCGTTTTATTATTTTTTTTCTTTGTTTTCTAAGATGTGGAAATAGCAACAGAAAAAAAAAATAATACTTGAGAGCGGTAACCAAGACAACAGTAACAACATGAGCAGAGAGCCACTGAGGTTATGAGGCTCTCCTTCTCTTTGATCCTGACTGCCAGGTACGATTACAGACCCCGATTCTACAATTTCTTGGTGCGGTCCTCCGGTTACCGTGACGACAGTGACCCGGCACGCCTAGTGTACCTATGTCCGCGCTTCCCGTCTCATTTTTTAAGGTGTCCTCAATACTCCCACAGTTGCGCAGTCTCCAGGCCCGCCTGTCCCACAGAGGCGGCCGCGCTCTCTCGTCTGGAGCTACCCGCTGACGCTACCGAGGCCAGAAACTAGCACCACCGACCTCTGCGACGGGACAGGCGTGGTGTGGTTCCCTTATGCTCATGTGTAGGGTGCCACCCTGGACCCTTGTAGGCTAAATTAAAAGATGCGTCACATTTACGACCTCGCCCACCCTTCTGCTAATTTCGTGGTTGCCAAATATCTAACACACGCACACTGCCGCCGTCTCGCACTAAGGACAAGTGCCCTGAAGTTTGGCACTAGACTTCCCCCTCATGTCGGCCAGACACTCTCCTCATCTCTACATCTTCCATATCACAGGTCTGTTCTCTTCTTGGAACCGAAAACAACCAAAAAAAAAAAACCTGGAAGAAACCCCCTCCTCTTTTTTTTTTTTTTTTTTTTTTTAATTTTTTTCAAATTCAAGGCACAATGTCTATCAACGCTCCCGTCCGGTTGTCTGTCTCCGTTGTACAAGTGTGTGCCCATCGCATCACATAAGCTATTGGACCGTCTCGCCACCCCCTAACGGTTCGCGACACCTATCCGATGTTTTTTTTCCCCCGGAAAAAATAAAGAAAAAATATCAACCGTATGGGTCGAGTGAGGGCGACCGCCAAGTCCAAAACCAATGCTAAACAATGAACAAAGTAATCGGAACAACAAAAAAAAGACAACCATTTCAAAAACAACGAAAAAAAAGAAAGTCTCGTCCTTTTTCTCATATCAGTATTTTTAAAAATCAAGTCATATCCACCAGCTGGTTTTGGCAAGCCAGTTTTTTTTTTTTTTTAAATAAGCACTAAGTACTGATAGATAGAATAGCATACACCGTTAACGCGTGTTTTAAGTAGATGCATTTGTCGATTTATTCGCTCTCATAGTATGAATTCAGGTATTTTGTCACTCATCTGTTTAATGTTTGTGTTAATGCAAGCAGGGACAGTTTGCCATGGAGTCTTGCTTTGAAAGGGTTTTGCAAGGGGGCGAGGGGTCGTGCCTTTAGGAGACCCCGTTGACCATGGTCAGGTTCTCGCTGGGAGTGGTCACGCCTTTGCTGGGGGAGTGCCTGGAAGGGTTTCGCTCAGCCTTCTGTGTGCCGGTCCCGTTCTCCTGGAGATACAAAACGGTGGCGCGATATAAACGCAAATACGGGAATAAAGCCGAGGCGGGGGCGGGGTTAATGGTTCCCGTCTGTACCTTGGGCTCGGGACCGCTGTGGTTTTCCTTCTGGGGCACGTTCTCCCTGCTCTCAGACTCGGCTCGAGATATGTAGTCGGCAATGGTCACTAAGGAGCATTACAATGTGTTACTGCTGGTGTTTCACCTCAACAATAAAACTACAAGCGATCAGGCTGCCAAGCGAGGACACAGGTAAGAGGCCAAAATCTTCCTACCCAAAAGAAAAAAGAAATCACACCTTCTCTGTGCCAGGTGGGTGAACCGTCATCCTCATCTTCTTCAGTGCGTTTACCGCGGTTACGGCGGCGGCGACTTCGGTTGCGGCGCGGAGGCTGTGGCTGTTGGGTCTCGGCTAAAGACAAATGAGAAAAGCACGCTTATATTACCGTATTTTCTGGACTACAAGTTGCACCTTGTTTAGTTGGACCGATGGTCCTGCCACTTGTCTTTTGAAGTGATTTATATATGAAAAATAAACGCCATATCATCTTCGGCCACAAGGTGGCTCCCTCTACACTCCTAACAAGTCGATGCTGCTTGGCACCAATGCAGCCAATATTCCCACGTAACGTCTAGTCTAGAAAATGTGGTAACTATTTGTGTACATCATTACTTTACACTTGTGATCTATATTTCAGGCCACATAGAGGAAATTAAACAAATATGTCATCCTCACATAGTCCATTCTCACTGGGGCCAGCCTGGTTGTCTGACTCAGTAGCAGCATCCATCAAGCTGGGTTCCTGGTCGTTCCGGCGGCGGCGGGATCGTTTACGATTGCGGCCTCCGGCGCCTTCGCTCAGGTCTGCATCGGGCAGCTCTCCCTTCCCCTCCAGCACTGAGTACGGGTTACTGTCTGGATCCCGTAGCACTGGATGAACCGCAGAAAATAAGCAATGTGAGAATGCCAAGCTAATGCTAGCTGTGCTTGAAAAGAAGTAGCCTAATACTCAAAGAATATTTATTAATTATTATTAACTGACAAAATTTCATAAGCTAATCACTGTTTCTGTCTCAGTAATTTCAAAATATTTTAAGAATTAAGGTTTTAGCTACCTGAGCTAATTGAATTTGAAGGCTTGGACCCAGGCCCGCCACGGCCCCGTCCTGTGTTGGCGCCTCGGCCCCTGTTGCCCCTTCGTGCGCCTCTCTCGTCGCCACTTGTGCCCCGGGGCCGCTGCTCTCGCTCGTTCGCGTCTTCGGGCTCAGAAGTATTCGACAGTTCTGAGTTTGTGACTGGATTGGGTAAAAACAAATGGTAATTGTGAAACCAAGTGTTTCTCGCTTGTGCTAATCATGCATTTACTGTTTATCTCTCATTATCTTTATTTCAAAGAACTTGCTTTGTGGGTGAAAGGTGACATCATCATAAACTCTTACCAAATCCAGAGTGTTGGTTGTTAGGTCCCCTGTGCCCTCTGCCTCGGGGGGCGTAGTTGCGAGTGGTGTGGAGCGAGTTGTTGCTGTCGTCCGTCAAGTAGCCTCTGTCTCGTTCCCCACCGGGGCCTCTGCTGGAGGGTGCTCGGTAACCCACCCCGATCTGACGGAGCTGGTCATCGATCTGGAGTCGCTCCATGTAAAGCTGCTCCATCTCCTACAGACCATGACAAAGACACACATGTAAGTGTGTGGATATGCCTGGATGTGCTTGCGATTCCCGCATTCGGCCACTGGGCGGCAGCAGAGAGCTTGTTGCCGTTCATAAACGCATAGATGAAAGAGATCTGTTGAAAGTTGATGTGAAAGTACCCCCAGGTCTAGAACCCCTCAGTTGTAAATTTTGGAATAGCAATAAGTCAGTGTCATAACTCTGTTACAGCACTTTGCCCAGATTTCACTTTGGCAACTATTTGAAAAATCTGATCAAACTCATTCCTTTTTTAACAAGTGTATTATCGCGTTCTCCTGCCCGCTGCTCTGCTACATAAGGCATCCAGCCCACACGAGGGAGTGGGGGCAACGTCGTCCAATGGGAGTGGTGCATTGACAGCACTTTAAGTTGGGTGGGGGTCTCTTACTTTGTGGCCCGACAGCTGCTTCCACAAATGACAGCTGAAACCCAGCAGAGGTGCGAAGGTAGTGGAGTGGATTTGTGAGAGGGTCTTTATTTTTGGAAGCTAAGGGTCCAGATAACTGGTAATCTAAACTCCGATGCTGGTCATCCCAGCCGGCAGTGAGGACCTATATATAAAAGTGCATGAGGTAAGGGCAAAATTATGTGCTCTCAGCAGACACCACCCCTGTGAGTTCAGGCAGAAGGGAGACAGGTGACCCACCATGGAGCCCCTTGGACCGGCTCCTCTGAAACACCGAGTTAGCTATTCTGGCTCAAATGTGAAAACCAGAAACGGAGCTAAAGTTAGCGAGAAACGTAAAGAAAGGACCAACCTGGAGATAAGACATGTGGTACTCCAACAGAGCCCAAGCGGTCTTGATGTTTTCTTTAGTACCCACAAACACAAAGGGAACCATGCCCTAATGAAAGACAAAAAAAGGAGAGATTGTGATTATTCTAAAATAAAGCAAAAATGAGCAACAATTCACCATGAAATGTGCACAAAACAATAATCACATTTCGATGTGGATTACTGAACAATCACAGAATGATTTGAACACTTAGAAACACCAAGCAGAAGTATAACAAAAAAACAAACTCTAGTTTCTCCTACATGCCTGGCGCGGCCCACAAATGCTCCGCTTGTTGTGTGCGGTAAAAGCGACAAACGAAAAAAAACAAGACAAGAAGCGGGATGGAACGATGTCAAAGCAGACGGGGTTTTAGTTTTTTTAAAGGAGCTGGGTGGGGGAAATTGGCGAGTGGGAGACAGGCCGGACTGTCCATTCACCTCTTTGCTGCTGGCAGTGTCGTCCCCGCCTGCCCCCTGCCTGCCTACCTCCACCCGGGGAAGTTTTTTGTCGTTGTCTCCCTCGATCCGGACCCGAACCACACCTGACTTGTCTACGATCTCCTGGATGACTTTGCCGCTCTTGCCGATGACTTTGCCTTTGCAGAAGAAAGGAGGCGGTTTAAAAACGGCTTAAATTTCCATAATAAGACAAAGGAGCAGTTAAAAGAAATTAACGATAAAGAAGTGGGACGTGGGAAAAGAGCTCTCTCGGGTAAAGTCACGACGCCAACTCACCGACGAGGTTCCTGGGTACCTGAAAATACTCTTCTCTGAATTCGAGATACTCTCTAGCCTGTCGTACGGCCTCTGGGCTCTGCAACGCAACAAACGACTCAGTTCGGGGAACCCATCCGTGCACATCTGCGAAGCGCCATCGGCATACCTCTCCGTAGATTCTGAACGTGCAGCTCTCCTCCTCCAGCTCAATTGCCGTGACGCCAGGCACCTTCCTCGCCTGCTGAATGTTGGCACCGTGGGATCCGATGGCGATGCCCATCAGGTCCTCGCTGACTTTGACTTCCTCCTGGTACGCCGACGCCAACTGCTTACTTGTCTGGGATTGGCAGAAGCAGACGTGGCTCGTCAGCGATGGCTGCGGACAACGACTCACACAGCCGTCGAGATGTTGCTCACCTCCAGGTGCTTGGAAGCTTCTTCGTTGCGGGACATTAGCATTAGCTTGGTGCGGATGCTGCGGAAGTGCATGTCGCTCAGCAGAGTTGCGCGTTTTACCGTGGCTCCGTTTGTTGACTGCAGAGAACGTTTTGAGAGGGAGTTTTATCAAAACAACCAAACACAATGAGCTTTTTTAGCGTGTCGTACTGACCAGCACGATGAGCTCGTGGGACTGGGCGCTATACGAGATGCTGTTCGCTCCGATGGCCTTCCTCAAGTCCTTGTGAATGTTGTCATTTGAACAGCTGCGAACACGAAAAACAACCCGCAGTGATATTTCAGCAAAGGTCCAACTGTTAAATGCAATTTAAAAACACACTCAAAGGGGTGGAAAAAACAGATTAATGTAAATGTGAGGGACTCACATGTCCCTCAGGTCTTCTGGGACGGGGATCTGGATCTTGTGAAAAGAGTTTGAAGTGCAAGGACAGTTGGGATTTAGGGGCCTGATGCGCTCTGCCGTGACGATCTCGTTGTACGTGGCGTCGCATGCTGCATATTCGATCACATAGAACTGGTGAAGAAGTAAGAAAAGAGACTGGTTCAAAAAATGAGATCATTAATTCTGCAAAGATGTGCTGCGTGCTTTCAGGGTGTGGGGTTAAAAAAAAAAAACGGTTTGACAAAGAGATGTAGATAGTGGAACCGCGAGCGCGGCGCTGAAACAAGCGCATTCCACGCTCAAAAGGACGGAATTAAAGTCATCAGTCAATGCTAGACATTTCTACACGCTCTTATCGGCCTGCTCCAAATAACAGTGACGCCAGCAGCGGCTTCTGTGGCACGGCGGCGCTCTGAACCTGTCCGTTCTCCACCTCACTGACCCACGATTCCACCTACAGCTCGTGACAAAGTGCGTATGCGTACACAGGCACACACTTATAGCCAATATTGTCCTTTATTGATGTTTGAATTTGCCATGGAAACACATCGCCAAGGCAACCCAGCTTTAAAATAGAGTTTAGTTTTGTAAGTGACCCCAGGTAATTTGCGACTGCAGGGTTACCTCTCCTTTGATCATTTTCACACGAGCGAGCCACCAGCCGCATGGTTCCTGTTCGTTGGCTCTGGAGTAAACCTGAAAGACGATAAACGGCACCTTAGGCTGAGCTCCAACTCCCAAGATTCAAATTTATTCGCATTCATATTGACTCGCATCAACTATTTTAATTGAATTATTACATCTATACTGAACAGGAAACAGATAGAATTCCCATTTTATCGTCAAAGATGAAGCAAAAATGTCAGAAGTTGTAAACCAGTGATATCTTTAATGATGCAGTTTCAAGGAGTAGATGGTGCCCTGAAATGTCAGGAGGTTAAAGAAGTTTTAGGTGGACGCGGTTCTCACCTCCACCTCCTCTCCTTCGATAATATCCTTGTGGTAGTCGGCTGGAGGGGGCAACCGCACGTCGCTGAAAGGCAACTGTCGCTCTGGCTGCCAGCTGGGACACGGTGGAGGAGACAACTCAAAAGGGTCAATGATCGTGAGAAGAAAAGCTTCCCCCCCTTTTTCCAAAAAGCATAGGCAGCCCAGCCCCGTCTCCTCTTTGCCCATTTATAGATAGCATGATGTCAATATTAGTTTAATATTTTCCCTATTTCTTCTGTTGAAATAAAATAAAAAATACTTAAGATGCTCACATTTACTTTTCACTATTTTATGAAAGCACGGTGAAACTGGGCTCTACCAAGTCGCTTAACTCGGAAACCTCCCGAGGTGCTAACTTGCTATCGTCTATTAAATAAAGTTGCTTTAGTCCGTAGTTGAACACTTACCTGACTAAACTGGCAATAAAATAATCCCTACAAAAACAACAACAAATAATGCTACACTGGCTGCGGCTAACACAAGACTGACATCCGAGTTAAAACCATAATAGGAAACATTTCCCAGCTAAGAACCGCTAAGCTCTTTTTGCTGGCTCTGAATATGCCCCGACCTTTTATTAATAATCACTTTGCACCATAAGAGCAATATATTTCCCAAAGTTACCGATACTCGTCATGTTTACATCTTGCTTGTATTTGACATTATTTTACTTTTTTATATCCATAATGTATCAAAAGGCCCTTTTTTTACAAAGTCTGGGTGGCAGAGAAGGGGTTTCTGAGAAATGTGCACAAAAACAACATAAATCTGGAGAAATATGCTTTATTGTATTTACTTTTAAGAAGATACCAAACTGTAATAGATGCAATCACTGGTTTTCTTTTAAATTACTTATTTGAAAACCAGCACCTCCTATACTTCCATGTGCCCAGAGAAAGTAAAAAGAGACGAGGGGTTTGGGAGGAAGGGGGGGGTGAGGGTGGGGACAATCCCAAAAATGATCCAGGTCACCATTGCCCCCCCTCCTTGCATACCTTGGGCAGACTATTTTTAGGGGCAGCCCGATTCTACGCAGCGGGCCAGATAAAGATAAGGACCGGAGGGATGGCGGGGTTGACAGGCACAGTTGGGGTTAGAGGAAAGCACGCTATCAAAGGGGAAGAGGGGGAGAGCAGGAGGTAAAAAAAGGAGACGGGTGTGGACAGCTGCGCGCCGAGCAAAGGCGCTAACTACGAAGGTTTGCCTGGACGCGTGGTGGAGGTGGACGTGCGACACTTACTTGTTTTCAAAAACAATTGTGAGCGAATCTTCGTGGACGTCCTTGATGTAACCCTAAAAGAAAACCAGGGAGCAAACCGTTATCAGCGTGAACACACGAGACGGGACAGATGACCGGTCTGCTCGTGAACGATCTAGCACGCGAAAACCGTGCAAAGTGAGACTGTGACTCTTAAAACAAAAAAGAGCACGGAGGGCTTTTTGGGAGCTGGGACGTCACATGGATGTCACAACGCTCTGGCTGTGAATCCTGCGCTGGGCGAAGCGGAGGGGGAGGCTGACTTTTTCTGACGTGCCAGACAAGCCGAGAAATGGCTCTGTCTCCCAGACGCGCGCGAAGAATGAAAACGCACGAATGGGACGAGTTGGAAAAGTGGAGTTTTCCAAAGAGAGACGCGCTCCTGGGGGGGGGGGTGTTGGGGGAAAACAGCCACCCAGGCCCGTGTGGACAGGTGGCGTTGGTTACAAGACAGCCGTTATGGGCAAACTTAAGCGCCGCGCTTGTCAATCATGTTACAGAAGCTCAGGGTTACCTCACGCCCGTCTGTGAACATTAAGCAATGGCCAGATATTCGTGATTCCTATCGTATTAAGACAGTCTAGGTTGAAGGCAAGGGATGAATCTAAATCCCTGCTAAAGCTAGCATCAACTGCTTCATATACACCTGGGGAAAAGGAAAAGAATCTCTCTGATCTGGAATATCAAATTCAAAGACAGCTTCATGCGTTATGTCACGGCGCACCGACACTGCTACTGGGTCAAGGGGCAGGCAACCCCCCCTTCTAATCACGACATGATAGACGGCGAGGTGGGGGGGGGTCATTTCATCTCGAGACTTGCGGGCACATGTAGATCCACGCGGTGCCCAAAATGGGACGATCTTAGCCTTCTTTTCCCTCTTGGAAACAAACCCAGTGTACGAAATTGGACGGCGCGTGACGATATCGATGTTAGTTGATGAGAAAGAGCCCTTAAACATGACCTGAACCTGCAGAGAAATGGGATCATAAAAACACTTTAGGCCCTGTGCCAATCACAAGATGGCAAAATAATGACGCTCTTGGACGCCGCAGTAAATATACATCCCGGAATACGAGATTTCGAACGTCATCTCTCTGGGTAAAACAAGAGCTGTGAGATGATGGGTGTAACGGAGATGAGTGGAAAGCGTCCATTCATGCCAGGGCCAAACTGACACCCTCTAAATCAGCACAACAGGTGAAGCAGCAAGAGGAGTAAATATAGGCTCCCCAAGGAAGCGCCATGTGGCCGGTGGAGCCACCCAACTACACACAGAAAAGAGGAATAAACGGGACATACTGCAAAATGTTAAACCCTTGGAGGGCATAAGAAAGGGGGTTTAACCTCCCAAATCATGGAATGTCTCATTAGCACTATGAATAATAACCGAAAGCAAAAGACAATTTTAAAAAAAATGATAGAATCTCCTATAATGCACGTCAACCAATGCACCTGGATGAAATACAACCCCCCAAAATCAGTTTAAAGTTACAAAAAAGAACCCCGAAATCAGGAGGATGCGCATGGACGAGAGGCTTCGCTTTCGTTAGTAAACCAGGCGAAAACGAAACACAAACACTCCGCAGCTTCCTGAAAGCCAAAAGGGAAAAGAAAAACGTGTGATTAAAGGCTCATTGGTCTGGTTGTGGCGTTTGAAGGCAGGGGCTCTCCACAGCCAGTGGGGTAGCGATTCATCCCTGTGCTGCCCACAAAGAAACGCATTAGCATCAAAACGACATGATCGGGTTTCATACAAATGCGATGCATCGTGTGATCTTTTTGACACTTCCTAAATCCCGACGCACAAAGGTGATAACAAGTGGACCTAGCTGGAGGCTAACTGGAGTTAGCTACCCACCCCACAAACCATCCATTTAGGACGCTTAACTGTCCTTGTTTGTCCCAATTGGACCGCGGCTAGCGTTTGTCGCGTGTTTACTAGCTAGGCCGTGGCTAATTATACAGAAGAAGAAAACACTTTTGGAGTAAAATTAACTTTTAACTGGGCGGCCAGGCATTGCGACCGAGACCACCTTACCTTGTAGAAGGCCCCGTTCGAGCCGCGAACTTCCACGGCCAGCCCGTCCATACTTGTCGTTAAATCTCCACGGCTGGTCCCCACGCTAGCTGGTACCGTTACCACCCCCAGCTTCGTCGGCCCCTCGCCGCTCTCCGGCAGCTTGTGGAGTTCCAGTGTTTCGGGTGGTGGGAGAGGGGCAGATAAGGGGTTGGGAAGATGGGTGTGATGGTGTTAACTAATGCGCCGCAGACCTTGTTTCCAGCAGCAGCGAGCCAGGATCCTTCGCTCTCCGCTTTCTGTCTCAATGCTGGCGGCAAGACTTTAGAGGCGTAAGCCACCGCCACGGGTGATGACTAAGTCTCGGCCTACACGAGGGAGAAGAGCAAGCGAGTGTTGCTGTGGTTGGAGGATGCCAGCTGATGGGTAATTAGCTGGGACGCTAGCCTCGATCCCCCGTCAGTTTTTTCAGGGATGCTAGCCAAATAGCGCCTGGTAGCCGAGTTGCGTTTGTTGTCTTTGCGTGTGGCGCAGTCGCCGCGTTGAGCGGTTTTCCAAGAAGTCGTTGCCGGGTTCGACTCCGTCAGACCGTGGAACAGTTTTTCAGCGGCGTTGCTTCCCTAAATTGCGTCAGGAGACGTTACACCACCCGGCGACTCCTTCTCCCAACTACACGCCGACGGAGACCAGTCGGAGGTGGATCAAAGAGGGACTGTGTGACGTTGGACGCCACGCCCCTTCCATGACTAAGACACGCCCACCAGGAATTTCATTCTCAATTTGAAAGCAGAATTCCGAGCCACGTTTTTCCTCATTATTGCGCATATCGCCCTTTGCTGTCTACTAAACCGCATTATTACAAAGCTCACTCTACTGTGTAGTGTACGTATAGCTGTACGTTTATAACGTTCAGCATTACAGGCGCAGGCATCTTATTTTACCATTTACAAAATTGGCTTGAATTTATTTTAACATAAAAACAAACCCTATATGAAAAAAAAATCCATCTCATTTTGATAGGATGTACATGAATTTCTGTTGGAAATGCGCGTTCCCGAGAATGCAACGCGAGCAGTTTTCGCCGCGCGCAGGATGGCTCACGTGGGTGTCTTTAGCCAATCGGGACATTTCTGCGACACGCGCGCAACATAACTGAGGAAGTGGGTGTTTTATTTTTGTATTAGCAAACTAAGCTTTCCCACATCTACGAACGATTTAAAAGTAATCCAAATAACAATGTCCACTGGTCTTGAGTCGTCACACGTACCAGTACTTGGGAAATATGACAGCTTACATCAACAAGGTAAACGATTTTACATCCGAAATGGTTATATCTGAAAGTAAACGTGCTAGTTGTGGAAGGCTACCGTAAACGTCTTTGCGACTGGACTTCTGTTGCTTTTCGTCCGCAGTTCTCGCCTCCGTCCCTTTGTGTGACATTACAGACGAGGATCTGACACAGAACCCTCAGTTTTGTAAACTACTGGCCACCTTGTCACAACATGTGGACCGAACCGGGCTGACTGTACCTTTGAAATCAGAGCTGGACAAGGTACCAGCAGACACTACTCACAACTCATTCACGCTATTTTGAATGACTGCTTTCTGCAAAGATTTCTGTGAGGCTTTGTGATGCTTGCAGGCTGAGCAGAAGCTGCAGAACCAGAGGCGCCAGTGGCTGCGTTCTGAGAGCCTCCACAAGTGTCTGCAGGAGATGTTACAAGATCACTGCATCAGAAAGCACCACACCACCGTCTCCCCGGAACAAAACATGGTACGTTCCTCCCTCCCTCCCTACTGCACAAACTGCTGGCAGTGGGTCGAGACCAGATATAGCCTTTTTGAGGTTGTTTTTGCATATTCCTGCTCCATAAATCTGCAATGAGATCAAACTTTCCTTATTGTAGAAAGAAAATCCTAATGATACTCTTTCATTGTTGCGTATAGTTTTATGACACAATACAAAAGTCCATGCTGGTGTCCCAATGCATCAGACAGCTGGATCCCAGTAGCACTACCGACCAAGATCAGCCATCAATTTTGGGTCTGAATCCCCAACAGGTCATGGAGTTCATGCCATCAGAAAAGGTGAATAATAAAAAGAATGAAAGAAAATGTCATTTATTTTAGTCAGTAGTCAGAGATATTTAGGAACTTTGCAGATTTTCTGGTTCAATATCACAAGGATGAACATTTTTACCCCCTCTCAATAACTATTTATATCAGAATTCTCAAAGAATGAAACAAGCTCTTCCCAGAGAGTTGGAGAAGCATCTGAAGAAAAAGTGCTTTGGTCTTCTCTCTTACTATCAGCCTGAATGTGGTAAAGTATCTAATTCTTCCATCCTGTGTAACTTAAATCCGACCACCCTGAGATGACATCATTGGACCCTGGTTGTCGCTTTGTTATCCTTTCTAGAGAGCGAGAGCGATGGTCTGAAGAATACCAAGCTGTCTCACCTATCAGCCCAGCTCGATAAAGACAAGAAAAGAGCTGAAAGTCTGAAAGAAGTGTGTCGGGAAAACACAGTTCTCCTGCAGAGACAGACCCGGCTCTACCTCGGTGTAGGAAAACTTTATTTCAACTACATGTTTGTAACATGCATGTAAACGCTCTAATGTTCTTCATTAAAATCAGCATTGATATGAATTCCAGACCTAATTTATTCTGCTTTCCTTCTGGTCTGCTTGTGTTCAGGAGCTGATTAAGTGCATCCAACTTCTCCAGTCTGTCATCTTGGATCACAGACTGAAGACCCAAACCGATTTGGACAGGAATAAATTGGACTATTTTGAGGGAAAATGCCAATTAGTATTGCAAAAGATCAAGTAAGGCATTCTCCTTTTTCCCATTCCTCCTATATACAGCACACATTCATATTTGCTTGTTTTAAAGAACAGAGATGGTGGAAATTCAGCTGGAGACGTACACGCCCGAGGCGATATCTGCTCATAGAAAAATAAGGCAGGATATACTTTGTTTATTGGCCTTATATCATCCACATGGTTTAATTTTGTGTCTCAGATGCCTTACATTAGCCATGTTATAGTTAATATGTACCTTGAGTTCACTTTGCCTAGCGTTTTTCCTAAAATCAACACTTTTTTTTCTCCTTTCAGAGAGAAGCTGAATGCTGAGTTAAAGGCCTGTCAGGCAGAGAAGCAGTCCGTTGAGTCAAAACTGTCGTCATTTGAGATTTTGGGTAAAGAGTTTGAGGCCCTGGCAGAGGAGTACTGCAGACTGCGACGAGAGATAGAAATGAAAAAATGGGCTCTGAAGGAGTTCGCTCACTATAGTAACAAGCAAAACTGAAAAATGCAGAACATGTTGCGACTTTTAACGGTGGCACATTGTAGCATACAATTTACAATATATTTGATTCTCTGCTGCAATCCATTTTAGATGGTTGGGTAGTCAATGCTTTATTAAAATGTAGACATTTCATTTCACCTGCCATAAGATGAAGCCCTTGTTAAAAGCATATTCTTTGTAATAATACTTTTCCATAAATTTGGTCGTGAAGGAAATTATTAAAGCATTATCAACCCACAATGTCGTCATCATTCTTTGGAGGAATGTTCAATGTTTTATCCCATCTAATGGTCTAATCACTTGCATTTAAATAATAATCTTTCGCCGCTTTAACTTTGGTTGGGATCCTCACATGTATGTTGCTAGATCTCAGCAACTAAAAAACTTGTTGCTACATCTATAAAAATTAATGTGATGCATTTGAAGTGAAAAACAACCAGTCAAACCTACGCTCCTGATTTTCGCTGGGGGAAAAAGCGGCAATTTTTCCTACAATTCGCTCCATGAGTCACAAGGTGGCGCTGCACGTCAGATCTTTAACGGTTCTCCATTCAAGCAATATAAGATTTATACCTTCAATATTCACCTTCAGAGGCATTTTAAACAAAAAAAAAAAGCCACATGGCCGATTGTTTTTATGGTTGTGAAGCCATATGGGTATTTGTTTTTGGTTTTTTGACGACCATGGATTCGTCACAACGTCGAAGCCACCGCGGAGAAACGGAAGTGATTGACACTTATTATCTTGACTCATTAAACCCTCTTCGGTTTCCGCAGCGTAGAAGACACGGAAGTGACTTCGACTGAATCATCTCGCCCCGCCAATCTCTCTCTGGTCTCCTCTCCTCACCATCATCATTGCCATCATCACCAGCAGCGGCGGCGGCGGCGGCGGCGGCCCCGCCTCACGACGCGCAACTGCAGAGCTCGCGCACAACGCACATCTGGCTGTCACACAACAGCCGGCGCCGCGGCATGTTCGACGCACAGAGTGGATTTTAACCAGCGTGGCAGCATGTCGGAGGTGCGGAAATTCACCAAGAGGTTGAGCAAACCCGGGACGGCCGCGGAGGTCCGGCAGAGCGTGTCGGAGGCTGTGAAGACCACTGTGGACCTTGTGGTGAGTGGGGCTCGCAACGCTGCGGTCTTTTTTTTTTTTTTTTTGAGCTAACGTGGAAAATGTAAGTTAGCCTGCTAACTCCCCTCACTTCCTTTCCGGGGTGGTGGTGGTGTGTGTATTTCTCCTCACCCCCCTTCCAACTGTGCGTCTTCCATCAACCCAATCGAATTCCACCGCATTGTTCTTCCACTTATCTCTAATTGTATCGGGGCGCCATCGCTGTAGAACATATTTATGGAATTATTGTTGGCATTTGAAAAAAAAAAAATCTACTATGACTTTGTGCGCGGGGACAGATGGGTTTTACTACTGGTGGGGCTCCTTTTGTGTGCTGGGGGATGAGGAGCTGTGCCAGTTGGACAGCTGCAAGCATGGTTCCTCTGACCCTTCAGTGTCCGAGGCTCTGTTTCTCCCAGAAATGGCCACGTTGTGCATTCAAACCTCAATGAACGACATAATTAACTAGTGAATTAATTATAATCCACTAGTTAATTATCCTTAGATACAGGGGCAGTAAAGACCAGACTGCACTGATAAAGGATTAGGTGATGAATAACATTGAGAATCCTGCTGATCCAGCTTTGGTGAGGTGATGAATAACATTGAGAATCCTGCTGATCCAGGTTTGGTGAGGTTTGTTTTTTAAAGAAGTGCCTGTGTGTGTGTCCGACCTTTACGCACCGACATGATAAACATTTGTCCTCAAACCTGTGCCGCAGCACCAACGATCCACACACGTTCACCTGCTCGTTCGGATGGGGGGGTCGAACTTTCCTCCTGTCTTGTGACTGTCACCTCGAGGAGGAACATGATGCGAAGAGATCTGGGAAAGCGTGTCATGTGAGGTTTTGATTTTGTGGATGCGAGGAGGGGATCTGGGTGTTTCTCCATGGAGTTCACAAGAGATGTGTGTGTTTTGCGGGGTGGAAGGCTTTTGGCTCCTGCAGTGATGAAGCAAATGAACGACCCGCTAAGCCTAAAAGACAAGCCTGGTTTTGTTGCCTGGCCCGGTTTCTCTCACATGGGGGATTCCCTTGGGCGCGCTGTGACCCTACTTCCTCAGTGGCCGTGTAGCGACTCTTTCTCCTCTTAAATTCTTTTCTTCAAAACGTGCCGACGCTCGAGCGAGATTGTGTGTTTTCAAGCACAGCGCCGAAGTGAAACTTAGCGTTTGAAAAAAAAAAAAAAAAAGAAGGAAACGTAACAGTTCAGAAAATTTCTGCTACAGTGACTCAAACATCCGGAGAATGAGTTTTCATAAGAGGGCCTGTCAGCTGACGTACCAGCAATTACAATTCTTTTTTGTACAAGAATCGTCGAAGTTCTCGCCTTTATGGAAACCAGTCGAGCTGTTTATATTGTTAATGACTCCATCATACAGCGTCCCACAGTTCAAGCCTGTTTAAGGAGTTCCTCTTGTGTCTCGTTTATGAAAACCATGAAATGAAAGTGGGGACTCGTTTGCTTTGCATTGGCTCATCATCCATACGGCGTCTTGGTCTATGATCGTTTGTGGTATCTTACGGATTTCTTTCTTTCCTCGTTTGAGTGAAACCTCATTTGA
Source organism: Takifugu flavidus (assembly GCF_003711565.1). Taxonomy (NCBI): domain Eukaryota; kingdom Metazoa; phylum Chordata; class Actinopteri; order Tetraodontiformes; family Tetraodontidae; genus Takifugu; species Takifugu flavidus. The sequence goes on from NC_079522.1 coordinate 7,465,683, forward strand.
TGACAATCGGTGGGGGGGTGGGGGGGGGGAGTAGCTTAACTCAGAGAGTCCCTCCAGGGTGTCTTGGGTATTCTCCAGGACCTCCTCATTTGGGGGATGCCAAAATAACCTTGCCAGGAAAATGCCCAAACAATTTTATCTGCTTCCTCCTAAATACACTCAAATTTTGGCAGTTACAGCATTTGCCTGTGTAATAAAGCCCCTCCGGACAGTTTAAAGGTGGTGAAACCCACTCGGATCATTAAGACAAAGGGATCAAGAATGAAAAACAATATTTTAATTCCTGACCCACTCAGTTTTAGTCTTACATCCTCTGCGTAATTACTATATATTTACTCTTTCTCTCTCCTGTCCTATCTCCCCTTATTCTTGTCCTTTAACCCTCCTGCCATCACCGGAATGGTCCCCCAAAGATTTTTGAAGGATTTTGATTGTAACAGATGCGGTACAAATTCATGACTTGCACAGTTGACAAGAATTCGCCTCAAGCAGTTATTGGAACCTTGCTGACACCGTTAGAAGCCACCAATACACTCCAGAGCGGTGGAGCCTTCTGCCGCAGCCTTGTATTTGGTCATTTATTGAAGCAGCGTTGAGGTGTCCACCAGAACAAATAGTGACAGAACTAAAAACTGTGCAAGGGCAACTGTCACTGGGCTCTGTTTAGTCCTGTTACTGAGCTGATCTTGATGTTGTGAACGCAGCCTGGAACATTCAAAGGGGTCAGGCAGTTCGATCAAATGCACCCAGTTTGGTGTCCAGAGCGCCTTGCGTGACCCTCCAATGTCTGGAAGCGCGCGGTGGGTGTCAACACCGTCAAGGCCTAAAAAAAATCACATTTTGTCTTTCTTGTTCAGCGACCGAGCGGTCCGAAAGAAAAAGTGTGAGACAGTGTAGTGTGGTCACCTCGCGCAGTTCCAACCTGTTGTTTTACCACATCCTTTGTTGATTTTGGGGTTTTTTTCTCTGTGTTTCTCACTCACTGCTCATGATTCGGTCTAATTGTGGTGAAGCAGAACTTACTCCGCACTGTCCCCACCCCCCTCCTCGCGCACAGTCCCCGGTCGAACAGTTGCTTCTGAGTCGTCGCGCTGCGGTCACGCTCGTTCGCGCTCGTTCGCACATGACAGGAAGTGGAGCTGCTGGGTGCGGGGCGCCGACGTGCACACGGGTTCAATGCTTTCGACAGACTCATAGGTGTCAGGTTGAGCTGGTGACTTCCTGCTGGTTGTCCATTTCAAAACCTATCATTGTATCATTGTTGAGTGTCAGTTTGGGCACATGTACTCAGTTTGCTTTATGGGCTCATGTTCAGAGAACATAAAGAGTGATAACTTCAGGAGTGACTGGAGCCCTATATATAGATCAGAAAAGATGGGAGCATTCCCCCCCCCCCCCCGGTCCTGCTCAAGGTTTCCTTCTGTTAAAAGGGAGTTTCTCCTTGCCGCTGTTCTTTGTTTGGGTGTCAGGCTCTGGGCTTCTGTAAAGGGCCGAGGCGCTATCTTGCTTGTAACAGTGGCTATATTATAAGTAATAAATGTGAATTGAACTGAATTTTGCCCTCCCTCTATTTGTTTTTAAGAAATCTATCGCTGACCCTGCTATACCATCTGAGGATTTGGGGAGTAGTAGTAGTAGGGGAAGGTGCCAGAACACCTTCAGAGCACTGCAGAGGTACCCTTGAGCAAGGTACCGAACCCACAAATGCTCATATATGGCCCTGCAATGAACTGGCAACTCATCCAGAAGTGAGCCCCGTCTTCGAGCATTGTGGACCCTCCACGTGACCCCAAAAGGGATAAAGTGGTTAAGAAGATGAGATGAGACTAACACAACTATATTGAACTTAAATGTGAGGACTGTGTTGAACTGAAAGAAGAAAATATTGACTGAGTACAAAAATGGTTCAATCATCAAGCTAATACCAATAAATTAGCTCAGTTTGTCTCTGGATTGATCTCAAAAATGTCTCAAAAACTGTCTGTGTACATTGCTAAATCGCTGTTGATCAAAAAAACGGGATTAGCCGGATCGTCCAGCTGTCATACCTGTGTGGACCGTAGCATTCATTAACATGACTATAAACATTTCACATCTTCAGTAAATGTGGGAATGAACCGGGGGATGGGAAGCGCAAACCAATGTTGGCGGCTTCCTAGTGCGGTCACAGGCGCACCAGGGGAAAATATGATGACGCGGAACCACATGATACGTAGCGCCACTTTGTAGACAGGAGTTTCCTCTGTGTTTGCCATGTGTATCCTACAAAAGGGTCCAAAAGGGACCAAAAGGTTCGGTGTTGCCCAGCCTCAGCTTATTGACTAAGCTATTCATCCCTCCGCGTTGACTGCTGAGTTTGAGCTTAAAGCAGCACTTTCTTGGAATTAATTCTCAATCTTTCCAAGTGGTTTAGGTTTCCCACTTGTGATCACATGGTGGCCTAGTTATGTTGGCCTGTTATTCCTGTAAAGCTTATATTTTACTGTTTTTGTCCCATATCACTCACTTCTCTGTGAAACTGAAAACAGGAAATTTTAAAGTTCATCTTAGCTAGTCTGCTTTCTATTTTTGCATACACATAACTGAGTGTCTGACAACACTTTTTTGTTTCAGGACTGATTTGTTCCAACTTCTTTCCTTTTTTCCCCTCTCCCTTATCTTTCACGTTATTTTGAAAGAACAAGGATGTGTTTCCTCACGGACCCGTAGTGAAGGCACAGTCACCAAACCAGGAATTCAAAATATTTTCTCCTTCACAGGAACGAAAAGGTTTATCAGAATCTATCAGTATTTGAGGTCTTCTCCTTTTTTTCCCCTGCTCTCAGGAGCAGCCAAAGATCATTGAACCACTCGACTATGAGACCGAGGTGTTCCAGAGAAAGGCTCAGATCCACAATGACCCCCACCGAGACCTGCTGCTCTGCCCGTTGGACGACGTCTCGGTGAGTACGATCATCCGATCCAGCCGTGACTGTCCCAGAACATCTTTCACATGTGGATGGAGCTGCAGCCAAGGAAGTAGCCTACAATCCCACTGCTGACCTGCTATAAACCAATAAAAATGAGTCTGTTAGGGGTCAAAGACATAACCTACCATTACACTTTAGTGCGACTAGCTAAACTACAACGTGCTTTTGTGTGATTTTTGGACATGTGGTTGTGTTTGTGTGTGCGTCATCCCCGGGTGTGGACAGGAGTCGCAGATCTCCCGGCAGAGGAGGACAGTTGTTCCCTCGGTGCCTCAGGATGCAGAGAAGGAGGCGAGGAGTCTGTTTGCCAAAGAGGTACCGTCATAATTTAGCAGTCCCGTGTGTGTAATCTTTCCTCTGTGTTTTAGATGTCATGTCATGTAAATATGCAGCAAGATAAAACATGCTAATAAAAGGAGGTGATAAATGCAGGAAGTAGAGGACTTGGTTGGGTTTCAATGCTGGACCAGCGCTCTCTTCTGTTTTTGACTGTTTGTTGGTCCGCTGCCCCTGATTCCGCCCTCTGCTGACTTGTGTTTGACAGTGCATCAAGATGTACAACACCGACTGGCATGTGATCAACTACAAATACGAGGCTTACTCCGGGGATTTTCGCCTGTTGCCAAGGTAAAGAAGATTAGCGAAGCAATATTCGGACCGGTGGAAATGATAAACCCAGTTTGTGCATGTAGGAGTAAGGGTTTGAACGCAATCCAAACGAGATTTGGTCCGCTCGCATGGGTCTGGAATAAATCCCTCTCGTAATGGGGCGGATTGCTGCCAGCAGGTTCAGCCCAGTTGTTTAAATCATCCCAACTGTCTTCTGGTTATTTTTAAGCTGAGGTATGTCGGATTTCACCTCCTGTCGTCGAGGAGCCGCGATCCAACCGGGTTTTCTGACCTACCAGGTAGAGACCTCTTCTTACCTCAGTGAAAGCCGTGTTCTTCCTGGGAGGAGAGAAAACCTGGCTGGATTGCTGCCCTCGAGGACTGGGTTCCAAAAGTGACCCTGCTGACCCCTCCCACCTCCTTAAGCCCCATCTCCTACACTAACACTCCTCATGCACTAACACACCTCATACACCTCAGTGTACTGACCTTTCTGTGTGGGTACTGTACCCAGCATCCAGTTCGGAGCTATGAAAAACTTTTGAGTTAGTAGATGTTTAAAGAGTAATTTAGTATCATAACCACATTATTGGCTATAGCTGCATAGCCGCTATGGGCGACTTAGTAACGAATAACAGACGACTCTTAATTATTGTGCGTTTGAAATCTTTTCAGATCCCAAAGTCTCCTTAACTTGTAGTTTGCTTTTCAGCGAGAATTTGCTTTTTTTTTTCTCCAAGCCAAACAAGGAATTGGAATATGCTCCAAGGTTGTTGGTGTCCTCCGTTGCTTCTCAAACTTGGCGGACTTTAGACGCCTACAAGCCAAACACATGGGGAGGACAGAGTAGGACCCTTAACCAATCAGGAACCCTTGGAGCAGAATAGATTTCATTAGTCAAAGATGTCGGGGGGCTTTTAAAATGAAGAGACGGCCAGGGCGGTGTGTTCAATGACGTCTGTTTGTTTGCATTTCACAGCAAAGGCCTCAAAACGGACAAGCTGCCGACCCAAGTGTTTGAGATCGATGAAGACGCCAAAGATGAGGTGAGCAGGGCGGCCTTTGATCATTGCAGACGAGCGTTTCAGACTCACTCGTGCGCAGATTTCATCACAACCTGAGTTTGGATTGTTGCTCTGCAGATGCTCTCTGTAATGAATGTCATGTTGCTCCTGCTGGTAGTGACCTCTGGGGAGCAAATCCAGTAGACGGGCTCGTTCTATAAATAGCTCTAATCGATCCTCCTCCCCCAGACCAAGTCCGGATGCAGATAAACGAAGGAGTGAAAGCTTAATTGAAAGACTAATGCTGTTGTGCTGCCAGTGGTGGGAGGGTCTTTCTTGAAATGCCTCTCTTATTAATGCTGCATGATCATTTTCTGGATGTGAAAGGACAAGAACAGACTGTTTTGTTGTGGATGCAAGCAAGTTGCTGGAGGACAACGGCCAGCAAATTCGATTACAGGTTAAAGCTGGAGAGGAGGACGGAGACATGAGGTCAAAAGGTCACTTTTGGACAAATGGACCTGTGTCAGTCGGGCTGTTTTTGTCCCAACTAAGGACGGCAAACGCCCGATTAGCTTATGTCTTATAAGATACAAGATTGTCCCGTGGTCTGAAGTTGTGTTAACAGTCAGTTTGTCCAGATGATTTTAAATGTTAAACTTGTTCAATATTTATGACCAAAAATCTTCACGCGTGTCGGAAAAAGCCGGCGGCTCCCGAGTCAGGACGCTGTAAACTGTGACGTGGAAAGAAATGTAGCCAATCAAGAAGAGAGCTGAATAAGAACAGTCCCAAGACCCTCTCTGTGTTGCTTGTTGTGTTTTCCGGTTTTTGTTGTTTCTTCTTGGTTTGTGTTCCATCATTTGCGATTAGTGAGGTTTCTAGCACAGAGGAGCAGGTTCTAGATCGGCGGCGGGACCGAATCTCTATGCATGCTGTGTTGGGTTGAGATCATCGGCACACACCACACGCAGCATCAACTGATCAATGTCGCATTTTATTAAATTGCCGGTTTTAAAAAGCCTTTTGTGTGAACCCTAATTTCCACACTTCTCACCGCTTTTTTCTCCATTAGAAAAGGTACTTTAGAACTCCTGCTGCTGCTGGACAGTGGGTTGTGTCTTACTTTTGCTGCCGGTCTGATTGCTATAAGCTGGGAGGGAGGCAGCAGAAAACCACAAAAATCCTCATGATTAATTAATACAGTGTGTGACTAAATACTTCTGTTATTTCAACGTCAGCTGATTTTTTTTTTCACGTCGTCAGCATTGTAGTGCAGAACTTGCAACTTGGTTTAACCCCAGATTTCTCAACTTGTGTGACTTCATCCTACCTGTCAGGACTCGGCATCGCTGTGCTCGCAGAGAGGAGGCATCATGAAGCAGGGCTGGCTTCAGAAAGCTAACATCAACAGCAGCCTGTCCGTCTCCATGAGGGTGAGTCATCCCGGCGCTGTCATTCAATAGTCGTAAAAACGGAGCAGAGGAGATGTGCCGAAGCTGTGCAATACGTGACATCACTTCCTGCCACCGCGCACCATGTTAGCAGCTAACGCAGCAAATGGGAACGTTTCTCCATTGTGTCCATCATGGTTCTTGGATCCAGGCATCAAATTCTGCATCCCTCGTCAACCACTGACTTGTCGTCCACTGCTGTATATTGCAGGTCTTCAAAAGGAGGTACTTCTATTTGTCTCAGCTCCCCGATGGCTCGTACATCCTCAACTCCTACAAGGACGAAAAGAACTGCAAGGAAACCAAAGGATCCATCTACCTTGACTCCTGCATCGATGTTGTGCAGGTACGGGGGTTGGGGACACAGAGTTTGGCTCCCAGTTTGATTGATTTTAGGGGAGAAAAATCTCAGGCAAGTGCTAATTGGCGGCTCCTCATTTTGTGTGACTGGCTGGTTACTGACTCAGGTTTTAGGCAGGGGGCCAGGAGGCTTTCAGGCTGATGAAGCCATTTAGGCGATGACTCTCTGGAGAGCTCAGCGCAGTGTTTGTAAAGCAAAAGTATGAGTACGAGACCATAATGTCAAAGAGAACATTATCAATTCTGGTGCTCCGACCACACAGTGAAGCATCTGTTTCATCACCGAGCATAAGCTCCTTCTACCCACTCTCACTCATTTGCACAGTAAAGAAGTCAACATATGACCGTTTTCCCTCCCTCCAGTGCCCTAAAATGCGCCGTAATGGCTTCGAGCTGAAGATGCAAGACCGCTACAGCCACTTCCTGGTTGCAGATACAGACGCAGAGATGGAGGAGTGGGTGGCCACTCTGAAACAGGCTTTACAGGGCAGCACCGAGGCCGGCCAGGACAGGAGGAACGGCTCTGAAGCGTTGGACTGCGGCCTGGGTGAGTCAACCCCTCGATGACAGTTTGGCAGCGATAATAACATGTTTGGATGTATTCCCTGAGTTCTGCAGATTGTCCGGAGTCAGAGCTCTCCACGTGTGAGGACGTCCTAATGAGTTACATTTCTGGCAATACCTAGGAAACACAGCGGTTTAACATTACACCCATAATTACTGCTGGGAGGGCGGAGGAATTGCTACATTTGCTTCCTCCTTTGCGTCCGTTTATGTCGGTCCCTCCAGGAATGCACCAACGGTTAAAAGCGGTGTCCCTCTATGTGTTATTCCCTTTTATTATTGCAACTCTTTAATTTTCCAGACACCATAGGTGATAAATCCAGTGGATCCCTCTAGTTTAATCCCACAATTTCTCCCAGCAAAAAAGTATATTCACTAAATTCCTGCACTAAATCCAGAATTTAGTGGTATTCCCGCGCGTATCTGTGGGAAACACCTCAAAACCTCTCAGCATTCGGATGCGTCACAGCCAAATGAGGAGTTTTGCCACAACGACGCCAGAAAAGATGCGTCAACGCAAGCTAGCATCTGTGCAACCTGGTTTCCTCTCATAAACTGCGGCCTCTGCAGAATGTTCCAGTGAAACCCAATAGTCCTCAAGATTGGTTGCACATCTGCAATAAAGGAGGAGGGGGGTCTCACCTGTGAGTGTGGGGAATGGCTGCTTCCTAATAGCTGGCTGTTAAATATGCATTTAGCTTTGAGAGCCGCGATAAGGAAGCACCGTTGGACCACAACTTTACTGTCACCTTCCTGCGTCATGTGATCAATGTACTGTTCCATCAGATGACGACGCCGCCAGCCAGGGAAAAGGTGACAGCCTCCCGGAGAGCCTCGGGAGGAGCCTACACCCCGATCCTATGAAGGTATGAAGGATGGTCAGGGGGATATTTGACCGGAGGTTTGCTTTGGTGACACCGTTGAATTCCTTGTATCTGTAAGACTTTGTTATTAAGAAACATCTTGTCCGTGTATATTATCCTTTGTTACCGTGGTTCCTGTCTGAATAAGGCAAAGTCTTTGGGGCTTTTTTTTTCCTACACCAGTTCATTCCACAGGGTCTGCGCTGGTTTAATAAGCTTGTAAACCCCGAGCTACAGACAGACAACAAAGCCCTCTGTGCTGCCGTTTCACTCTGTTCTCGGCCTCTCCGGGACAGCGTCTCTCTCTTTCTCTCTGTAAAGGCTGCTCGGGGTATGTCTGCAGGCTGGAACAGGCTTGAGCAGTAGGGAGGGGAGGAGAAGCAGGAAGGGGAGAAGATTGATTATGAGCGTGACCTGGAGCCTTTGATTTGTTCTTCTCTATTACACACCATCGTCTTTTTTTTTTTTTTGTCCGCACCATCTGCGTTGGCGTCCTTTTACCTGCAGAGAAAAACACTTCAGGGCAGCTCAGCCAGCCTAGCGATGTCTGAGATGTTCCGTTTACGTTAAAATCAGTTCTTCTTCCCGTTGTTCCAAGCATTGACATGGCAATAAGAGTTAAATGCTAATGAGCTCAATGCTAAACAGAAAAGTTAAAAGTGAAAAGCAGCACGTGTGACAAAAAATAAGCAGTAGAACTTGACTGATGTGGTTTTCTTCGGTGGTGTTTGTGTCCTCAGTACGCCCGGGAGACAGACCAGCTGAATAAGATCAACAGGAATGAGGGCAGACAGAAGCTTTTCTCTCTGGATCCAGAAACCCAGGTGAGTTGATGGTTCATTTTTCGTTTGCCCTTGTTTCCCTTCGCTTTTCGCACTTCCTCCTTTCACCGAACCAGTCTCCATGCTCTGTCTTGTCTCTGTCCGCCGGCGCCAGAGGCTGGACTTTTCGGGCATCGAGCCAGACGTGAAGCCGTTCGAGGAGCGCTTCGGACGCCGCATCATGGTCAGCTGCCACGACCTCGCCTTCAGCCTCCAGGGGTGCGTCAGCGAGAAGGGCGATGGCGTCCTCACGAACGTACGTTAGCATCTATGTTCTGATTTTACTGCTAGCTGTGTCACCAGGCCATTAAAACATTATGCTCATCAATAATCCACCAGATAAATTAAAAAAAGAAGCCTTGGCAACGATTGTCACAAACACATTGGATGACCCAAAACTCGACCTTTTTTGGCTTCATATTTGACCTTATCTCATGAAGTCCCTTGGTAAAATATTGTGAACATCCTGTTGTGCTGATCAGGTGACAGTCATGTGACTGGGATAGGAAGAAACTCTGTTCAAAAATTATTGCATTTTTTTAAAAAAAAAACTTGTTTTTCAACAGCAAAGATATTGTTCAACACGTTTAACCGTTCTAGAGCTTCATTTAAAATGTCCATTTATCTTGTTTTGACTATATTTCTTACACAAATTGATATTAAAGACATTGATTAAAGTTAAAGGCAAATTCATATATCCAGCACAAATCTTTTGGGTTTTTAAAAAAAAGCATTTCAAATGTGATCCATTTAGTCTTCCATACACCTCTCAAAAATTTCCCTTGAGAATTTAAGGGTTAATATTTTGGCAAAAACCACTCAGTCCTATTTTTATGCTCCGCTGCGCTGCTCTCAATTATGTCCTTCCATAATTCATACCGGCCTCTCTCAGAGTTATGAGAGAACCCAGCTGAACATTTCAGCTTTCGGATGGCTTCATATTGCCGATTTAAAATTTCCATAAAACTGAGGTTTAAGTATAATTTAGGAAGTCTGTCTGTTGCGTATGAAAAGTGTCTTCAGGGCGTTATTAGTCAAGCGCTCCTGCTGACACGAGGCAGCAGATGGGAGAATGTGTGAATGCTGCTTTTGTGCTTTTACTGAATGTAATAAAACATTGAGTTGGACCTCCTCGTGCTGGTGAGTCGCCTCACTGTGGTTTTGATAGAGCGCGCTCTCCTGGAACAGGAAATCATTCATTGTTCTCAAATATGTGCCCACATCTGGGCTGCTGATCTAATATTTGTTTTCGATATTTAACTATGATCTTCTTCAGCGGAGATCAGAGATGCAGAGATGTAAGGGTCAGCTGTGCATCCTAGCTCTTGCATCACTTTTCCCTCTTCCCGAACTCCAGGTGGAACCGTTCTTCATCAGCCTGGCGCTCTTCGACGTCTCGAAGAGCTGCAAGATCTCAGCCGACTTCCACGTTGACCTCAACCCGCTGTGCGTCAGGGAGATGCTCACCGAAGCCCCGGGCCAGCTCTCCCCATCCTCAGATTCGGAGGGCGGAGGAGGCGTGGGAAGATTTAGGGAAGGCGGAGGAGGAGGGCTGGTGAATGGAGATTCGGGGAAAGGAAACGGCTTGCCGGCTCTTCAGAGGGTCTCGGAGTCTCTCCTCCACTTCCCCACGCAGGTAGACATCGCTTTTAGATCGATGGCCACCTGCCTGTCTCGCCGTTTAAAGATTATATAATTGTTAAATGGATAATTTCCTTTGTTCTGTCACTAATCTAAGAACTCTCACTTAAAAGAAGAAACCATCGAGTAAGGAAACCTTTTTCATCCGACTCATTTCCTTCCAGAGATGCTAAAAAATGAAGATGACTCACTTCTTTGCAGTTGAAAGAACCGAAATTTTAGGAGGCCCCTCTGTTTATGTCAGTGGAAGTGGAACTTTCTGTCGACACTGTAATTAAAAACGCAAACAGGAAGGAGGAACATAGACAATAGTCCGAGCATCAACCCTCAGTGCCACACGTTAGCCGCTTGGGTTGGGACCGTCCTCACGTGGCTCAGTGAAGTGAAAACCTGCCGACGCATTTGCAGTAGGCGGGGTTTATTATCTTGTCGATGTTAGGGAGATTCTGCTGACGTCGTCCCAGTTACCCCAATCACAAAACAAGTGTTTTGCCTATCAATCCCTTTTTAATTTCCGTTCCAGTGGAGCACTTCCAGATGTCCTTTAGAAACGTCAGCATCTGCCCCTGAGCTCAGTTTAGCCCGTTCAGCTAAGTGATAGCAGACGCTCTTCTCAAAGAGTCCCATTCTTTGTGAAATTAGCGTTATATTCCAGCCCTTTTCTTTTGTGTCATAGCGGTCCTGTTCGGCTCGGGCCAAACTCCTACAGTGGCTTCTCCTTCCTGCTGCTGGGCCCATTAATGTGATTAACTCGCTCAGGAAGGCTGGTGCCTGTTGTAAATCAGCAGTACTCTGGTTATAAAAGGTTCCAGCGTCCTATTTCCAGGACGAAGAACAGGGCCTAGCTAGGTATGGCCGCAGCGAGAACAGAAACAAACCTAAATCATTCTAATTTGATATTCAGTAGCAGTCCAGTCTTAAAAGCACCCTTAAAACTAAACTGTTCGTTCTGTCTGGCAGCATCTGTAAACAGTGCGCGTCATCTGGACACACAACCCGTTCCTACAAACAGCTGGCGGTACCTCTGTGATTAGAGTGTTATTATAGCTCAGCAGACCGCCGTTTAAATTAGGTGCACTGGGTGCGGTTCAGGGACAGGCCTTCAGTACGCTGCGCCAGCGGGCTTCCGAATCAGCTCGTTACGTCACAATTCATAAATCAAACACATTCTATTCAACTCGAGCTCTCAAATCCGTTAGCAGTGAATTAGCATGTGTGCACCAGTTTAGAAAGGAGACTATTACAGGTGAGGAGGGATGGAGAGAGGCTTATTTCTAGAGTTTCTCCAGCTTCAACAGCTCAGTTCGTGATCATTTGTGATTGTTGGGGTGAGTTGGCACAACCTGCCTTTAAGGCTGCTCCATCTCAGGCCAGAAATAGACGTGGTTTTCCTGTACGGCCGAGCTAACGGTGGCTAAGTAGCTGCTGTCTCAGGGCGGAAGGCAGGATTGATGGCAGCCTGTTCATTTCTTTACTTAGCGGTGGATGGAGTGGTTCCCCTCACTTCCCCGTTTCCATTGATTGCGCATACTTGTGATATTTCAAATGCAGAGATCAGAAGAGGAGACTTTTTTAGTTTCTGAAATGCAATTTGTCGTCTACTGTCACGAGGCCACTATTTAGCCTCCTTTCCCCATCTATTCTCTCCTTAAGGGTATTTTTTCAGTGACCAACCCCCACGCAGATATCTTCCTGGTGGCACGGGTCGAGAAGGTGCTGCAGAATGGCATCACGCACTGCGCCGAGCCATACATCAAGACCTCTGACGTGAACAAGGTTTGTGCCGCACCTTTTTTAAAATTATTCCGCCCTTCAAGTCACCAGCAGGATTGTCTGAAATGTAGTTTCTTTGTTTGTGGTGTTGCAGACGGCTCAGAAAGTGCTCAAAGCCGCCAAACAGACATGTCAGCGCCTGGGTCACTTCAGAATGCCCTTCGCCTGGGCGGCCAAGTAAGACCCAACGCAAGATCTCCCATGATTCCAAAGTGATGCCTGACATATTTGAGCTGACTCTCAGTCATTGGCTTTGGGGGAACGTGTTTCCAGGCAAGTGTTCAAAGATGCTCAGGGAAGCTTGGACATGGATGGCAAGTTTTCTCCACTGTACCGACAGGACAGCAGCAAAATCTCCACCGATGACCTCATCAAGCTGCTGGCTGACATCAGGAAGTGAGTCACGGTCACCCTTCTGCCCTTTGTTATGAGAACTTGGCCCGCCTTTTACACACTATTTGTTTTTGTTTTTTCCCATCAGACCCGAGAAGAGCAAGCTTCAGACCATCCCCGGACAGCTGAATGTCACGATCGAGTGCGTCCCACCTGACTTCTCCAGTATGTTGTGGACGCTCCCCGTGCTAACATTTGTACAACAGACCACCAGCTTTAAGAGTCGTTCAAAGGCTCTGTGTTTGTTCTGCCTACTGTCGAATGTTCCTCCTCTGATGTAATTTAGTGACAATCACACCTACTCTGTATAAACAGTGGGGTATAAATTCAGCAAGTTCTGATCCACTCTGTGATCTAACCGGTAACCGAAGAAGCTAACTTTAGGCAACCCCCTGCCCTGTTTTCCCCAGATACTGTCACTTCCTCCTACATTCCTGTCAAACCCTTCGAGGACGGCTGCGAGCGCGTGTCGGTGGAGGTCGAGGAGTTTCTTCCTGAGGTTGCAAAGTACAACTACCCGTTCACCACATACAAGAACCAGCTCTACATCTACCCCCAGCAGCTCAAATACGATAACCAGAAGACCTTCACCAAGGTGTGTAACGTAAAGAAACATGAATGGTTGAAGGAACTATGAAATCCTGCTTGCTTTAATGCGAGTTTGTTGCTCGAATTTTCCATTCCAGGCTAGAAACATTGCCGTCTGCATCCAATTCCGAGACTCGGATGAGGAAGGAGCCACTCCGTTAAGGGTATGATGTCTTAGCTGTTTAATTTTCCTTCATTTTGGGGTAAATCTGAGCAAACAAGACTGTAAGAATTGGGTTTTTTTTAGACATTAGACATTAACTAAATTATTCTTTTATTTTGTTTTCTTACCAATGCCGAATTCTAACTGGAGGAAATGTCAGATAGTATGGTCCAAATAAAGTTCGACCCAAAACTGCGACTGTGATTAATAACATGCGGCTCTTGACTTTATTTTTTTTTATTGCTTTTTGCTAAATGGAAGCAAAAGTGCAGTGCAGGGCCAGAAAAGGCAAAAACGGAGCGAAAGCTCACAGAAGATGATGATTATAGTTGGTACAGGAAGAAAATGAACGGTCGCCCTTTTTTCGCCACTCCTCTCCAGCCACACACGTCAAATATTTGCGGGCGGAAAAGTCACATTGGCGCATCGCAGCTCGTCTGGCCTTACGGGACGGGAATCCCTGGCCCTCATCTCTCCCAACAGAGCGGATTCTGACGCATTCTTGGGTGTCGTATCTGAGATCGTATGATCTTAATCACAGGTGGCAGAAGCTGCGGGAAGCTTTGCGCTTTCCTGTAAGACCAACCTGCCAAGTGCTGCCTTCGTGTTGTTACACAAGTTAGGAATAATTGCATTTTTTTAGCACAGATCTACCTTCACTAGCGCAGGTTTGATCTATGGTTTCCTCTGACACTGTCTTACTGTAAAGAGGAATAATATGTTAATAGCTATAATAATATGTAATATGATAATACCTTATTTTCCCCTCATCTCTAAAGGTAGGGGGTCCCCCCGAGTGGGGCTAAAACCACTACAGCAGATCTTTGGTAAAATCTGTAATTGTCACCTTTCCCATGCCATTCCTCCTCCTCCTCCTCCTCCTCCTCCTCCTCCTGCCCTCATCAGTCTCAATCTGTGAAGCTCCAGGACCCCGTCCTTCCTGTGGCCACAGTTTGCTCATTATCGCCAATTAGCAATGACTTCACTTTGCGTTCTCATTATCCATCCGACCATCTGAGCAGATTCTTCCTTTTTATAAAAAAAATTAAATCCAAACCTCCTGACACGGCTTTGTTTTTCCGATCCGAACTATTTCAGTTAGGAAAAAAATTGGCGTCTAAAGCCCAAGAATGTTTTTTTTGAGGTGAGCAAAGGTTCTTTCAGATTCCGTCCCCCAGTTTCTTCATTTTTAATCCGACTCACAACAAGAGGCTTTTCGTGATTCCAGAATTAGACGAATAGACGAATGACTGATGTGCAAACCTGTCTTTCAGTGCATCTATGGCAAGCCAGGGGACTCTCTGTTTACCAGCAGCGCCTATGCGGCCGTGCTGCACCACAACCAGAGCCCGGAGTTCTACGACGAGGTGAGAACCCTGTGTTCTGTTAAATAAATCCAGGCCAGAGCCGTGACGTCGCTCTAGAAAGGAAAAGAAGTGCAGTCAGGGCACGGCCCAGTGGGGTGTCGCGAAGGGGAGTCCATATGGCCCGATTTCAAACAGATTAGGATTTTCAGAGACCCCGTTCTTGCCCACATGCTCACTCAGCGCGGTCGTGCCGAGTCTTGCACGCGTTGTAGTTTATTTGCCACCACAGGCTTCAATTCCACTCATATCTTGATGAAAGTCTCCTCGGAGGACGTTATCTTTCTTCACATTTCGCCGGGATTTTTTTCTTTGTGCATACCCTCATTGGGTAGTGAAAAGTGTTACATTATTTTTACTTCTACTCATTTATTTAAAAAAAAAATAATAACCACATGTCTCTAATGCACAATGAACATCCAGTAAATACGATATAAATCGGTTATAACTATCGGCATTGCCTGTATGCATTGCAGATTGCTGTTTTTTAATTTATTTATTAAAGGTTTGATACATGAAATCATTTACTTGATCATCAAACTAACACGTGGTGGTCAACTGCAAAAATAACAAAAGACCTTTAGGATAGTGTGTGCGGATGTTGCCCCCTACTGGTAGACTTTCTAAACTGCAAGTCCAATGGGTGTAACCTGATGGGACATTCTTGAGGTACTGACATTTATGTCTTAACTTAATCGTTTTAGAATAAAGCCATTGGTTTTAGCCAAGTTTATTAAATAATCAGCTGCTTTAACCATTTATGCAGTTGTCAGTATGGTTTTACATCAAAACATCTTTATTACAGTAGCAAATGTGTTTATTCACTATGCGTTCCAGCCCACAACTGTTACAGGTTGTAGGACACAGTCATGTCTTTTCATTCTGCACAGGTTAAGCTCGAGCTGCCGGTCCACATCCACGAGAAACATCACATCCTCTTTGTCTTCTATCACATCAGCTGTGAGTCCAGCAGCAAGGCCAGCAACAAGGGAGTGGAGACACTCGGTGAGGAAACCTGCGACCATATGATTGTAGCCTGTATCAAACACTATTCCGTATAAAGTCCCGCTGATGCTGTAGTTTTGCTCGTGTGTGCAGTGGGATACTCTTGGATACCTTTGCTGAAAGAAGGGAGGATGCAGTCGGTAGAGCTCCAGCTGCCCGTAGCTGCTACTCTGCCTGCTGGATACCTGTGTCAGGACACCAAGAAGGTGCAGTCATGTCCCTATTTGTCTATACCTAGCCATGTTTACAAGGATGCAATTATTCGATGAGGGAAAAATTGTGTCAACTGCTGAGCTGGTTTCCAAAACTACAGCCCCTGCTGGGTGTTCCTGGTCTGCAGCAGTCAGTATCCAGCCAAAGTGGACCAAAGAAACCCCCGTGGGCAGCCAAGGCTCACCGTGGCCTGGGTGTTCGATCCAACACACCAGCTAGCCCAACGCCCCAAAAAATGTTCACACTGGTTCCGACAGAGAGGTGTCAGAATCCAGTCAGGGTGGTGACAGATGCGTTGTCTTTAACGTCACACGGACGGTCGACGCTTCTCTTACCTGGGGAGAATATGACAGCAGTTCTGCTGGGAACCGTTGGGTCCTGCCATCCATGTGGGGACCACCTATATAAAAAGCAAAGGTTGGACATAATAATGAATTTGGGGTCTTGACTTGACCTCCAGGTCCTCCAAGATGTCAAGTTTCTTACATCCTGGTGTCAGATAACACCTTCAGGGGTCAGGATCAGGGCAGTTTTCACAGCGAAATCGGAGCAAGCATTAGGAAGGAAGCTGATTAATGTAGATGCTTATAGATGCTTCTGTTACTAATGTGTGTGTTTCTCATTCTTTTACCTTAGTTTATTTATTCTTATGTTGTGTTCACTCCCCAGTCGCATCCTGACATCAAGTGGGTGGAAAACGCCAAGACGCTGTTCAAAGTCAGGATTCACGTAGCATCAACCATATATGCCCAGGTACAGCAGGTTTATTATTTCTCTTCAAATACTGATGTGGCTATACAGCAGGGGGGGCCAAATGCAGAACTGGGGGCCACAGGAGAGCCTGGTTTATGAGAAAATGCTTCCTCAAAGTTACAACGGAACAGAAATTGAAGCGTTTTTTTTCTGCTTGGTGGGACAGAAAACCCGGTCTGCTGTGAATTCAAAGACTGGATTTGGCCAACGGATTACCTGGTTTAATGACACAGAGTGTGTCCTTTTATGATGTAATGTGTCTTCCCCAGGATCTGTATCTACACAAATTCTTCCAGCACTGCCAGTTGATGACCTCAGAAGGCAACCCTGCAGAACTTATCAGATACCTGAAGGTGCCTTTCCTTCTAATACTTTAGACATTTAGATCAGCGACGGGTGACTCCAGTTCCTCGTGGACCAGATTCAAGCCAGGTTTTCCATCCTACAGGTAGAAAGCACTTTCACCTGGGACTCCACTTCCCATGGCGGAAGCAGTTTCTTCCTGGTAGGGCACAAAACCTGGCTTGAATCCAGACCCGGAGGACTGAAGTAGCCTGATTTAGATGTATCCAAATATTCTCAGCAACCTGCTTTATTCTACTGAGCTTGTTTCATTTATTTCCCGCCTCCATTAGTGCCTTCACGCCACAGAGACTCATGTAATCATCAACTTCCTGCCAACAGTGCTCATGCAGCTGTTTGAAGTGCTCACAACAGCAAGCAAAGACACCCAAGAAATTGCTGTCAATTGCCTGCGGTCAGTCCCTGTAGTTTATGTCCCGCCAGTGTTATTTAATAGCGTTGTACTGTACAGCGTTTATGACTGTCCTGTGCCGTGCTTTTCAGTGTGATCATACATATAGTCTCTAGATGTCATGAGGAGGGCCTGGAGCACTACTTGCGTTCTTTTGTCAAGGTAATTTTAAGACTAAAGATGTCTTTGTGACAAAGTCAGCCTTTGCAAGCCTTGCATGTGTTTTTGATTTGAACATTTCTCCTGTTCATAGTACGTATTTGTGACCAACAACTCTGCATCAGGAAAGTCAGTGACCACTCATGAGGTGCTGGCCACTGCAATGACAGCCACCTTAAAACACACGGCGGATTTCAACACCAGCAATAAACTGCTCAGGGTAGGCGGTCAGGCTTCATAATGTCGTTCAGCCCTGCTTCAGCCCTGCTGTAGTACCAGGATCAAACCGCATGAGGGCGCGCATCAGCCAAAATAGCTTCTTGTTCTTGCGCTTTGATGTTCATCTCCCAATGTTTAACAGCGTCATTTCTGTTAAAATCAAACCCACAGTACTCCTGGTTCTTCTTTGAAACAATGGCTAAATCCATGGCCCAGTACTTGCAAGAAGGCAGCCGCATGAAGGTACTTTCATATTTATTCAGGCTGTTTTGATACCTCTCAGATAAAATCTAGCGTGATAACTTTGGCTTTCATTGGTTTACATGTTGTTTTCATTTCCACTGTTCCATCACACTCCAGTCAACAAAAGTGACTTCTACTTGACACTGAAAGCAAAGCAAATCATTCACGTATGCGTTTTGTTTATTTTTTTACTCCTGCCAATGAAACCTGTCTGTCCAGATGCCACGCACCCAGCGCTTCCCTGAAAGTTTTCATCAAGCGCTCCAGTCCTTGACGCTGTCGATCATGCCACACATCACCATCCGCCACATGGAGATCCCAGAGGAGGCGCGCAGCATCAACCTAAGCCTGGCTAATTTCATTAAGGTCTGAATTGCCGTCTCTTCTCCGAGAGCTCGGCGCCTCGCAAAAGTCGTCCGACCTTTGGTGCTTTTTCCACAACATTCCACATCACAAGCAGAGGCATAAATACATTTTGTTGGGATTTTGTTTGATAAACCAACACTTTTGAAAGAATCAGTCTGAAAATCTGCATTTAGGTCTGGCAGTGGACAAAAGCATCATCGGCTTTACCAGCGTGGAATTACATGTGTAACGCTGCTCTCATTCTCTCTCCCTCTCCCTCCCCAGAGGTGCCTGACTCTCATGAACAGAGGTTTCGCCTTCGGTCTCGTCAACCACTACATGTGCCATTTCGGTCTCAAAGATCCAAAGGTATCTCAAGGGAAGAACATACGGTGGTCCAAACCCAACAAAGGAACACGTTATGCTAAAAGTAGCAAATGCTAATTTGCCTCTCCTCATTTGGCTGACAAAGCAAGCCAGAATGCACAACTTGGCAGTTTTCTTTGATAAGCAGCTAATATTTGAATAATGTCGAGTTATTCAAATGTTTGCATGGATAGCGGGGATGTTGGATTTGAATAATCTTGCACAGAGCTCACGCTAGCGCTTGTTTACACAGGTACTGTCGGAGATAAAGTTCGATTTCCTGGTGGCGGTGTGCAATCACGAGCACTTCATCCCCCTCAACCTACCCATGGCCTTTGGCCGCACCAAGCTGCAGAGGGTCCAAGGTGAGGGTCCGAACTCTCCTGCAGCCTATTTCTTATGCTTCTTACCGCACACGTAACCACATGCTGTCACCCTCCTCCCTTCTTAACCCACCTCACCTTCCGGCGTCATCCACACCTCTTTTAACCCGATTGTTTGGCCATATTTACGGGCCTCACACACCTGCTGTTGTTGAAAATTTGATCTTGTGAACATTTTAAAGAGCCATAAGATGAGGAAATGCTGCATGGATTGTTTTTGCCCCACTTCCTTTGTTTTTATTCCCTCCCCTCTCTTGTTTTTGTATGTTTGTGTGTGTTTTGCTTGTGGTCAGATTTAATCCCCTATGCGACGGAGCTTTTTGGCCCAGTAGGTAGGTAATGCTCACAGTACCTGTACTCGTACCATCTAAGCCGCCATGTCTGCACCTCTTTGTTCCTACCTGCCATGCTGTCAACACCCCCCCCTTTTTTTCTCCCAGGACATTCATTCATCCAGCAAAATTTTAATGGTAGGGTGGACGAATCACACTATGGACTTTTGTGGGAATTGACTGACCCTCCTTTCCCCATGCTTCATTTACACTATACTTGTAAACAATAGACATGGCTCTTTTTCTGGCGCTGGACTTCTCTGTGCCACTGAATGTCTCTCTCCTGCTTTGGCTTCACTCAAACCCTCAATTTGTGGCTGCCTCGCCTGGTTGTATATAAATGCACCACCATGACACAGACAGCCTCTCATTTCCTGTAGCATCCGTCTTGCAAATAGTTCCGTCCATTGCACCATTTTACCCGCAGCACGCAGTGAGTAATCCCTCTCGCTTGCTGATGCGGTGCTTGGAAGAGATCCCGTGCAGATGAATGCTTCCAGTTTGTTCGATTTGCTCGATTAAAGGAGCCCTGGTTTTTGCTATCCACTTAGCCATGTTGCACTGACATGTCCTGTGTGGTCCGACAACAGAGCAGAGTCTGGAGTTCAGCCTGACAGAGGAATGCTGCCGGAATCACTTTTTGGTGGGTCTCCTCCTGAGGGAGGTGGCTGCGGCCTTGCAGCAAGCGCCCGAGATAAGGCAGATGGCCGTCAGCGCGCTCAAAAATCTCCTCATCAAACACGCCATGGATGACCGCTACACAGTGTTCAAGGTAAAGGAGGGCGGGGCACCAAATGAGGAAGTAAACACAAGTGACAAAGTTTAAAGAAGTCAAATTAATAGACTAAAAATATCAGTATGCCTTTAAAACACTATCAAATGCCGAGTTTAACCAGACCGGAGGAAAAAATGGGACCGTATTCTTCGGACTATATGTCGCGCCGGAATATTCGTCGCATCTGTCGTCAGGACAAAAACCAGATGGTGAAGTAGCGTCGGAGCAAAGTGGCATTTATTTGGAAGCCTTCAGTTCACGACACAGAATGTTTTGGCTGGAGAAACAATTCATTCGCACAGTAGCCTCAATAAATATATTTGATATAAATGGATATGTTAAATATGATGAGTCAAGAAGTGACCAATTCCTTGAATCCTATCATCCTGGGTGTGTCGGAGTATTTTAGCCATGGGTGATATGGAGTTTAGCTTTTGACTTTTCATCAACCAGCCCACCAAAAAAAAAAAAAAGAACTCTGTTAAATACGGTAGAGTGAATCCACTGCAGTGCAACAAACATCGATCCAAAATTGTGATGCAGTTGTATAGATGATCTTTTCCGTGCGGCTATTTTAGAGAGAATCCTCTGAGTGTATCCTCAGTGACCACGAGGATTAAAAAAACACCGTTTCCATATTGAGAAGGCTGATGTGGCACTGCACCCTTAATGATCCATGAATGATACTGTCTAAATAAACTAGATCTAAAAACAAACGGTTGGAGAAAGAGCTTGTTATTACACAGTGCGTACCTTTATAACGCCCTTCTGATGTGAATGTTTTAGAACCAGCAAGCCAGGATCTGTTTGCTTTACCTGCCACTGTTTGAGCTGCTCTACCAGAACCTGAAGCACCTGTCGGCACAGCAGCACACCAGCAGCCCCGTCCTCGGTCTCAACGTGAGTCTCCTCAGACCCCTTGGGACTGACACCCAGGAGGTCTGCTCTCTCAAATCTGCCTCACGAACATTTTACACCACCAAGTAACCCACCTCCACCCCACCCCCCTCCACCCAGGGATCAAGGGATGACTTGATATCAGTGGGCTCCACAGACAGCCGGAGAATCAGCACCGCACTGGACAAAGAACACGGTGAGGCTGGATTTCTAATAAATATGCTGAGACTCAAACGTGACAGCTTCAGCAACCTTACAACAATCAGGAGTTTAAATGCCCCCCCCCCACTGCAGGCCTGCCGGTGCAGAACGGCCATGTCGTGAGACGTGAGGACTCCAGAGGCTCTCTGTTTACAGACCCAGGAACACTGGACAGCATGGAGGTGAAAACATTGACGCCAATCTGGTTCCGTCAGTTGCCATAAAGGCACTCGTTAAAAAAAACAGAGTATATTCGGGATCCTTTTTTTTTCCAAGCACATACTGTAAACTGTTCCAGTTTATGTTGCTCCCAACTAAAACAAAGACTGGGTACCAGATGTTACTCAAGGAAACGTTAGTTTTTGTGGAATTAGTGTGTTTATGCAGCGTACTAATGGAGAATTCTTTTGACCACCTGTATAAATACATGCTTTAGCACAGTGCATTTTGTTTATAGTGTCTTTAACCACAGTAGGTGTATTTCGCTCAAATCTGCTAAATCCTGTTGTAGATTCTGATGCTAATCCATCACTGATCCTGCGACTTGTGTCGACAGTCAACTTCTTAAATCCTATGGACCGGCTGAAGCCAGAGTTTCTGTATTCAGTTTTTGTTTATTGACTACAGCTGCAGCGACGTGGCTCCACCATCAGCAGCAGCCCCTCGCCTCCCGCCGGCAGACTGGGCCAGTATGAAATCAAAGGACTCCTGCTCTCCTTCCTGCACATTGTCAAGACCTTGTCAGACGGTCAGTGTTATGATATGTGCAGCTATCATGTTGCCCCCGCCTCCCGACCCCAGTCTGTAGGGGACTGGAGCCGAGAAGCGGAGGGTTGTTGGTTCAAGACGTGGTTTGGACAAAACTTGGAAGGTGTTCTAGTGTCAGGGGGAGCTGCCAGGACACCTTCAGAGCACCACCGTGGTACTCCTGAGCAAGGTTCCAAATGCTCACACAGGGCCTTGGATGGGCTGGCGACTTATTCAGGGTGTACCCTGCTCATGAAAGCACACATAGATGCTCAGATTGGCTTTCCTTTTAAGCCTACTAGTAAAACTGTGGCATCAATGTTGAAGGAAAGCAAGTGAGGCTCAAATAGAGAGCTGTTTACTTTTTAATGCAGCCTGAGTTGATCTGAGAATCAGGATGGTGAGAATGTCCAGGGGGAATTGGTGCTCGCAGCCTTCCCGGCACCGCTGCGAGCACGCAGTGTCTTTGTACTTACCAGTAAGTCTGCATTCAAGGCATATTCCACAACATTGTAGAGGGTTGGTGCTTAGGTTTTCTCTCATTTCCCTGCCTCAGTACTAAAGCGACACTTGTGTCCAGAAGGTGAATAAATATTCTTTGTCTCCTCATTTTCTCCCAGACACTCTGAATACCTACTGGAACAAGATCAACCCCCAGGACATCATGAACTTCCTCAGCTTGCTGGAGTGAGTTTGGAGCCACGTTGTTGTAGCGCATGGCACCTTCCTCTTCTCATTGCACGTTTCCTCTCTCGCAGGATCTGCCTGTTTCAGTTTCGCTATGTTGGAAAAAGAAACATTGGCCGGTAAGCTTGAAACCGCCCCCACCCCCAATCAAACTGTTAAATCTGTGTGGGAAGGCAGCGATACAATCTGAGCGCTTGTGCGTCAGACAGGTTTTTTTTACTCAGACAAGCCCATGAAGGTGATCTCATCGCGTTAATTGTTTTGTTTTTTACATCAAACCTAACAGAAGAGAGGGGAAGAAGCAAAGAATTATTATATTATTAGTGAAATATCAACAATTTTGTCTGGGGGTAGATAAAAGTACACTGCAAACGAGTACACTAACACATCCACCAGCATTCCAACACAACAGCAAACAGGCCCCAGCAGCCTCCCCACTCTTCACATGCCTGTCCTTGTTGGAGGCCACCAGGCTTCGAATGGTCCAAAATGCCTTTCATGCCACAGGGTCTACCCACCCCAAACCATATTGAGTCAAAGAACAGATAATTGGGGACCAGTACGACCAAAATTCCCACAATTTGTTTTTGGAGCGACCGAGCTTATGGGGACACTTGTTCCGTCTCTTAAGTGCTGTTCCGTCGCCAGGGGTCCCATATGTCTATTGTTGTGATGCTTTGCGAGAATGATTAGATGTCTGCAAGTGGACTAAAAATAATCCAAGTGGTTTTATGAGAAATCCAGAGAGGAGAACATCAATAGATAAACATGTATAAACATCGAGCGAAGGAACACAACCCTTTAGAGACTCATTTCGCCTTCACCCAGTTTTCAAATCTGTAAGTTTATATTTTTGTGTTTATCGTATGGCTGTTGTTTTTTGATTACTTTGTACAGGAGTCAGGAGGCATGCACTTCCAAGCTGTTCTCCTCCGACAGGAAGACACAGACGATGCCGCCTATGCGTTGCAACCGGGCCAGCCTGATGCAGACTAAACTACAGCAGTTTAGCACGATGGAAGCCTCCTTCACTCTCAATATAGGTGCACAGATCTTTATTTGCACACCAGCACCAAGCGATTTTACTTGTATCTTGTTTATTAAATGAGCCTGTGTTTGGTGTCTATGTGATGAAGGCACGGGGCCTTCGGAAGCCGAAATCCACCATCAGGCTCTGCTTGAGGGCAACATGTCCACGGAGGTCTGCCTCAGCGTCCTGGACGTCCTCTCTCTGTTCATCCAGTGTTTCAAGGTGACGTATCAACATATTCCCGCTGCTCGCTTGCAGAATAGGGACAGCCAGGAGGCACCCAGATGTTTTTGAGGATGAATCAAATTCTGATTCCTGCCCTAACGTGTCAGCGGCATGTGTGTTTGTTGTGGATTGGCGTTATCACTTGCATGTGCACGAATGAAGAATAATTTATTTGGAGAGGAGAGGCAGCCAAGGCCTAGCAGAAACCTGTCAGGTGTCCATTTCAATAAAATATATTTAACAAACACAGAACGACGATGAGCAAGTTTAATAAGGTTTTTCCACACATTTAAAAAGCTTAAAATAGCGTGAAGCTTGTGTAGTGGTGCATTATTACAACCAAATGCAGTAATACTCCAAATCAAAGGACATGTCTAACATGGTGTGTGTGTGTGTGTGTGTGTGTGTGTGTGTGTGTGTGTGTGTGTGTGTGTTGTGTGTGTGTGTGTGTGTCCACCCTTCAGACCCAGCTGCTGGACAGCGAAGGTCACAACCCTCTCATGAAGAAAGTGTTTGACGTTTACCTCACCTTGCTTAAAGTGGGGCTGTCTGAATCTGCCCACCGGCACGTGTTTGCGGCGCTCAGAGCCTTCATTAACAAGGTGCACAAATACACAACGAAATGATCCAAATGTCGCAATTTACGATAACTAAAGAAGAGCAAGGTAAGGCAGGCATCATCCTGGCTATTTTTCGACAATTAAAATGAGAACAGTGAGAAGCAATGGAGCACAGGAATATTGGTATTTTGGTATTTTTGGCATTAACATATATAATCTACCAGTAATAGGCTGAACTATGTTACATGTTGTCATTTGACGTACTCAGATGATGGTACTTTACCGCAAATATCCACCAACGACAGCATTAGAATGTCAGATTAAAAAATGACAGAAGTGGAACGTGCAAAGCTTTTAGACTCAGTGGCTTTAAAGGTGAACTAGGATTTCAAGGAGTCTGAATTTTTGCATTTGGCCTTCAAATCCAGCATCCAACAACTGGCCCAGAATCCTTTGCAAAAATACTGAAAACCATCTTGCCGTCTTTTGAAATCTTTCATTGAAGCTTCTTCTTCTAATCATTTTCTTTGGATATTGTTCATTCCAATCTGTAACTCCCTGCTCATCTCCCCTGCACTAAGTTTATGAGATTGCCCCCCCGCTCAGAACATACCTTTAACATACTAACACGCTGCCCCGCCAGTTCCCGTCGGTGCTGTTCAAGGGCCGCGTGACGCTGTGCGAGGCTCTCTGCTGTGAAGTGCTCAAGTGCTGCGTTTCCAAGCTGGCGTCCCTCCGGGCTGAGGCGGCGGTTCTGCTCTACCTGCTGATGCGGAACAACTATGAGTACACCAAAAAGAAGACCTTCCTCCGCACCCACCTGCAGGTGACGCCGCGGGACACAGAACAGTAACACGCAGTAACCTCTGCATGCCATATATTCTTTTTCTTGTTCTTTTTCCCGTTTAGATCATCATTGCTGTGAGTCAGCTGATCCCAGATGTGGCGCTGACGGGCAGCTCGCGCTTCCAGGAGTCGCTATCGATCATTAACAACTTCGCTAATAGTGACAAGGCCATGAAGGTACTGCTGTGTTGAGAAACAACCATAAGACTGAATGTTAGTGAAATGCAACATCCCTGAACATGAAATATGTCCATCTGAACAATCACACGGGTGCAGCAGCATGTCATTAAACTAAGACAGGACTCAAAACTCTGCGCGAAGCCTGAAATCCAACATGTGTGTGATTATTGTCTCTTTCAAGCAGGACTAAACTGACTTAAAATAACAGTATTGAACTATTTACATGTTTTCTCGTCTGTTTAAACAGTCCTCAGTGTTCCCCTCTGAGGTGAAGGGTCTGACCAAGCGCATCCGCACCGTGCTGATGGCCACAGCCCAGATGAAGGAGCACGAGAAAGACCCGGAGATGCTCCTGGACCTCCAGTACAGCCTGGCCCGGTCCTACGCCAGCACCCCCGAGCTGAGACGAACCTGGTTGGACACCATGGCCAGGGCACACCTCAAGAATGGAGATCTCTCTGAGGTAACCAGAGGGTCCCCTATCAGTCCTCTGCTCCCTTTAATCCATCGAAGGCTGAAATAACGTGTGTTCATACCAAGCTAACTGAAACGGTGTGCCTGAGCAAGAACGTATGGAACTTGTCCAGCACCATTTGTTGCATACTCGGGAAAATTGCATATAAAACGTGCACCTCGATCCGGACTGGCAGGGTCTGGTTTTTGTTTGTAAATGCAACAACCTTTTTTGAGAAATCACGATTTTTCTTCAACCTCTCTTAGCCAACCCTTTTTCGAGGGTCCACAGATCCCCCATAGTTTCACCCAGAAACACTGTTACGTACTCAAAACCGTACCTGTGGGGGTCTAGGGGGTTCAACCGCAAAAACGTAGGTGAAGGATGGAGGAGGGGCACGAGGGGAGCAAAGGGCCAGAGCAGAGGCACACAGTTACTATTTCTGGAGGATTGTTTATTCTGGTTCCCATCACTGTCTCTTCCTAAATACAGGGTAAAATAAGCACAGGTGAGTATACCAGCCGAAGGGCAGACATGTAAACAGTTGATTTATAGACTTATTTGACTGTGTGCTGAAGTCAGTTTGCTTTGTAGGTATGGTTAAACAAACATTATAATGAGATGTGCGGTTCGTTTGTGTGTTTTGTGGAGCTTCGTATTTCAGCATGTTTCTGCTCTTTCTACTCCTCATCGCCTTGGTTAAGGCTGATTTTCTCTGCCGTTTCTCCACAGGCGGCCATGTGCTACGTCCACGTGGCCGCGCTGATCGCAGAGTACTTGCACCGGAAAAGTAAGTCAACACGAAGCTCAATACAGTGATTAGTGTCATTTCTTTTTGCTGTTTTGTTCATTGTAAAAGGGTTTGAATGCCAATCTTTTGGTCTGTTTGCATTCTGTTTTCTTGGCCATTTTGAAAGAGTCTGTATTTCATCTCGTGAAGAAAGAAAAGTTTTGTAATTTATATGCCGCACCAGCGGTGACTCGTGTAACAAGATTGTAAAATCAAAACAGACATAAATGACTAAAAATGTTCCACACAGATTAGTTCTGTTTGGCAGTGCCCTCATGAAAGTTGACCAACCAGTCGGGGCGGTTGGGCTTCTTCCTGTTAGCACTGAACCAAGACCTAAAAAAACATGAAGACCTGAATATGGAAAATATCCACCCTCTATGGCTGAATATAATGCATACTGTATGTTCTGAACGGGGCACATGTAATCAGTGCCTGTACCTCCTCACTGCCCAGAACGGGTTCATGCCGCTACATCACGCTACATCACCCTTCGGTTCACTCCTCAACCCGTTAGCGTTCGCACCGTGAGGGTCCACTTCAGGTTGACTGGAGTTCCGATGAGCCTCCACACCTTCTCAAACTGCAAATGTCTGTAGTTGTTGTTGCCCTGCTTACATCTGCCGTAATAGCCTTGCTGTTTGGCTGTTATGTGTCCTGAAGAGCTGTTCCCCAGTGGTCTGGTGGCTTTTAAGAAGATTACCTTGAATATCGATGAGGAGGCTGCCATGAGGGAAGATACGGGAATGCAGGATGTTTATTACACTGAGGTACAAGTTGACTGCCTATAGTTCCCTCTCTTGCTTCTTACTGTAATAAGCTACTGGGTCAATTTTGATTCCTAATCAGTGCTGTTGTGGTAATCATTAAAACCTCTATAAAAATGTCTCCCTCTCTGCATTTTATAGGAGGTTTTGGTCGAGCATTTGGAGCTATGTGTGGACGCGTTGTGGAAGGCTGAGCGCTATGAGCTCATCACTCACATTGCAAAACTCCTGGTTCCCATTTACGAGAAGCGCCATGAATACACGGTAAAGAACAGAAGCACTTTATTTCGTCATTGTTAGCGTGACTCAATTTTGAGCTTGATTATTTATCGATTCATTCATGTCAATATCAGCTATAGTCATTCTTTTTTCCTCTGCGATCATCACATCTCTTTCAAGTTATCTCACTATAGGTAAAGAACATTTGGGCTTGTTTCTACCCATTTTTGTATTTGTTTTCCAGAAACTGAGCCGACTGTATGATACCCTGCACCGAGCCTACAATAAGATCATTGAAGTGACGCAGACGGGACGCAGGCTCCTCGGGACCTATTTCAGAGTGGCTTTTTATGGACAGGTGACCTCTGCAGCACGACTACAGCAGAACGACTGAGTGCTGTGCCACGTTATCATGTCGTATTACTGTAACAGGGACAGTTGGAAATGAGCTTTTGTGTCAGATGTTTTTAAATTTCAAATGTGTATTTCTTCATGCAAAACGTCACGTCTAAAGATTTAGCAGTTGTCTCACGTCTGCTGTGACAACAAAATGCACTCAAGCGCGTTCCTGCCAGTTCCTGGATGGGACGACTGTGTGAGTTTGTGTTCATTTTTTTTTGCAGAACTTCTTTGAGGAGGAGGACGGGAAGGAGTACATATACAAAGAGCCAAAACTCACCGGTCTTTCTGAGATCTCTCAGCGGCTGCTGACACTTTACGAGGACAAGTTCGGACAGGAAAACGTCAGGATCATTCAGGACTCAAACAAGGTGTTGTTGGAGAAGAGGGAGGAAAGAATGATGGAGGTTGTGGGTCGGACCATGCTTTTGCAAATAGAGAGAATTTATTTTTCATTATCTGGCTACTGTCAAGATCCCTCAGGAATTTTTAACAAGGACCTTCATTCTAAATCCATGTCATCCCAATGTCAGCTAGTCACACACTCTATGTAGGTTCTCCTCAAAAGGGTGGAGCACTCCCTCCGGGGCAGGCATGCCCCCCTGCCCCAAGCGGAGGGGTTCAAGTGTCTCAGTTTCCTGTCCGGGAGGCCGGGAAGAACTTATCGGAAGAGGGGGAGGGTGTGTTGTGATCCGGACTTTGCATTGGTCTCTTGTGGTAAATAAGGAACTGAGCCAAAAGCTAAAGCTCTAGATTTACCAGTTGATCTGGTTTAGACTGAGATGCTCAGTCATCTAGGTGAGGCTCAGAGTAAAGCTGCTTCAAATTGAGAGGAGCCAGATAAAGTGACCCTCGTACCTGGTCAGGGCAAACCCAGGACACCTCCCTGATGAGGGGTTCCGATAACGGCCCACCTGGAGGAGGTGCTGGGGCGGCTCAGGATGCATAGTATGTCTCCCAGCTGGCCTGGCAGCACCACAGGATTCCCTTGGAATAGCTGGACAAAATGGCTGGGAAGCAGGAAGCTTGAATTGCTTTGCTCAGGCTAAGGCCCATGTCCCCTGACCCCGAAAGGAGGATCCATGTTGTTCCTTTGGTGGATTTAGTACAACTTGTAGGATTTCCTGACTGATTTTTTTAATTCCTGAGCCAATCACGGTTTTGTTTATATTGGGCATGTTTCCTCCTCAGTCAGATCCCATCAGGTACTATTGAAAGTACTAAATTAAAATGACCCGTTATTTACTTCTGCCACAGGTGAACCCTAAAGACCTGGACCCCAAGTTCGCCTACGTCCAGGTGACCTTTGTCAAGCCGTACTTCGAGGAGAAGGAGGCGCCGGAGAAGAAGACCGACTTCGAGAAGTGCCACAACATCAGCCGCTTCGTGTTCGAGACGCCTTACACGCTGTCGGGCAAGAAGCACGGTGGTGTGGAAGAGCAGTGCAAGAGGAGGACCGTGCTCACAAGTGCGTAACACTGCTCACCAACAGCTGTTGAAAAAAGAAACACCTTTGAAACATTTTGGCTAACAGTGTCGCGCACTCTCCCCCCTTAGCTGCCAGCACCTTCCCCTACATGAAGAAGCGCGTGGAGGTGGTGAGCGAGAAGCACGTGGAGCTCAAGCCGGTCGACGTGGCCATAGACGAGATGAAGGCACGGACGGCGGAGCTGACCAAACTCTGCTCCAGTCAGGAGGTGGACATGATCCAGCTACAGCTCAAGCTGCAGGGCTGCGTGTCTGTACAGGTGCGGGTGGGGGCGGGACATACGTCGCAATCAATGCAATATTTTTATACAACGTCAGCCAATGTAAATGACTCCCAAGTCTTGGCTGTGTGTTACCTGCAGGTAAATGCGGGACCCATGGCCTATGCCAGGGCCTTCCTTGATGACAGCAGGTGCAACAAGTACGGCAACAAAAAAGTGAAAGACCTCAAAGACATTTTTAGGTGACCTTTTTTAAGCCGCCTGCGCATTTGTTACACCAAATCTTCCTTCCGAAGCCTTAAACGCTCCCCAAATAATGTCGCGGCAGGAATTTCGTCCAGGCCTGCAGCATGGCGCTGGACATTAACGAGCGTCTGATCAAAGAGGACCAGTTTGAATATCACGAGGGCCTCAAGACCAACTTTAAAGAGATGGTGAAGGAGTTATCGGACATCATCCACGAACAGGTGGGCACCTGGAATCAGAAAATATAGGTATTCAGTGTTGGGGTTTATGTCTCATCTGAGCCAAGGTCAAGTGGGTTTTTTTAAACCATCAGGACAGTAAACAAGGAGGAAGCTTCCAGATTAGTTGGGACATTAATTGACATGCAGAGATCCATTATGGCTTCTCTGTCTGCCCCACCCTGTCGTACCGCCGGCTCTTACGGTCGCTTACTGTAATGCAGTGGGTCTGACCAGAAGCTTCTTGTTGCGGTGCAATTGTTAATGTGTAACTATGGTGATGGCCTGAGTGGGAATTTATCACAATTCTTTGCCTGATACAAAACCGCATTTCCTCTCCATCATTTTCTCAGAATAATTACTCCCACTATCCCGTTCCCATTAGCATTATCCCATTCCCTTTCAGCCTTTGCCATCTTTTACTGTAAGAAACATGCAGAGCCTTGAAACTGCTGGATGAATCACCGTCTAAATGAACAGTAATATTTTGACTGTCACTCGGCCAATTACCAAACTAACTAGTCTGACTTTCTCTCTCCAATGTGCTGGCACGTAGCTTTAAAGGACCATCAGGTAATATTAATGTGTTCGACCTCACCTTGTGTTTTTGCCATTTTTTAAGCACGACATTTATTCATCATAGTCCCTCCAGTGTAAACATGCCCCTAGCATTAGTCTTCTGGTGGCCCCTGGGTCATCTAGATTCATGCAAATTGATCAAATAGGTTTCATTTTGCTCAGTAGCCCCTTTTCCATTGCAAAAACTTTTATCATTTACCCTGAGTTTTGAAAAACCTCAGCATGTTGCCACCAAAAGTAGCCAGGGAAAGAAACCTTGGACAGTCTATGAAAGAGTAGCCGACAAGCTAGCTGAGCGATGTGTGGAACACGCGCTAAAACAAATTTGTGAATGGTTTAAAATCTTAGCATAATGATAAAAGCTGAACCACAGTGAATTGCAGTGGAAATGCAAACCGCGGAGGTTATAGTAGTTATAGTTCCCTGTTGTTGGAGTAGGAGCTATGCTGAATTATTTTACACCAAATGTATCTTAGGTGATATGCAGCCTAGCGACTTATAAATAAATAGTCACAGCAAGTAGGTCACAAATAAATGACGGCTTCCTTCAAAGTTTGAATATCCATCCAGAACTAATAAATGCTCTCCACCAAACATGAAATGGGAAATGCTGCATTTCTTTAGCATGTGTGGCTGTGTGGCGGCCCTTTTTAAGGAGCTAAATTCTTTCCAAAACAAACTCAACATGTTGATGCAAAGGCAAGGGTATTTGGGAGGTTTCGTGGAGATTGAGGTAACAGTGTTCAGTCCTGAGACATAAGCTAGCTAACACCTTAGCATCTTATGAACCTCAATACACATTTTTATACTTGTATGACATTTTCTTTGCACTTGTGAGATAAGCTATATAATTTTCTGAAGCACATTTCTATTACACATACGTATTTGATTGATAGGACTGTTTTGCATATGAAATACAAACACACCCGTGTAGACATGTTGGAATTGCAGACCTCACTTTTATTTTTTATGACTCGTGAGGCATTTGTAAAAGGTGTGGAGTTTGTCACAACTTCAGCTCAAACAGTATTTTTTGCTTTTTTCTTTGGCTCCAGATTTATCAGGAGGACATGATGCGTTCGCTGTTACAAAACTCCCTCCATGTCTTTCGAGCAATCAGCGGGACCTCCACTGAGTTGGGCTGACTTCATATTTCCACAAAATTCATCACTGTTGACATCATGTCTTTGTCACTGGGGACTCTCAGCAATCACAATTGTTTAAGCCTTAATCAGTGTTACTGAGAATGTAGCAAGTTTTGTGCGTTTTCTTTTTCTCAGCGATTGACTGTTAATCTGTTTCAGCATGTAATACATTTTTGATACTCTTTTATCTGCAAAGGCATATTCCAGATCTATGCAGAACATTATAGCCGTACTTTGCACCTGGTTGTGTTTTGTCAAGAGATTTCAACCAGGCGAGTCTTTGGCCCGGCTCCAAGAGTTGTGTCCCAACAAGCAGGAAAAGTAAGAAACGCTCGTCCACAATGTGGGGCTTCCAAAAGGATTTTTGTCACAACATAAAAGTCACGCTCCGCAAACTGTTGACGCTCCAACACTAACCCAAACCACATATTCCACAACTTTCAAAATAGGATTCAAGATCAGAACTCCCTGGAGTAGGAGAGGTAAACTGAGGGAAGCTTGCCTCTGGGGGGGGGGGTGTGGATGAGATCCAGTGCCTTTCTGCTCTACCATTTTTAGTTTCATCCAGTTCCATGCCAGTTCCTCACAGTAATTCCCAAGTGCTACACTGTAATGTACAAGTATACTATTTAATATGTACATAATTTGTCATTGTGCTGTAAAGTAAACATGTTTGTACCTACTGTATATATGTTTGAATCCAAATCTGAGTCCCCTTATCATTTCTTTTTCTGCAGTAGATACATAGATGCAGCTGCTTGTAAGTTTATTATCATTATTTTTTAAATAAAACTTGAATAAAACAAACTGGGAGTAACGTGCAATATCACAATGATCAGGAGTTTCACTTTGACCTCGACCAAGGTTTGCGCTCAGTCCATTTCCAATCCGAGATTAATGATTCATTGACGCAGGCGGTTTCCGGGAAGACACTGCTGGCTTTGTTTTGTGCTTTCTTTGTTTTAATTGGACAGAGATTAAGAGTTTAGAAAAGAAACAAGTTATGAAAACTCCAAAGTCCCGCGAGAAGGGCGGATGGATACCTGGCATTGCACTCCCAAATAAATAGCTCGGTTCACCTCAGGCGTTTTACGGTTGACACGTCCCGGTTGTGGGGTGAGGTTTTGTGAGGACTCCGCCTCGACAGCCTCGGTGACTCAGCTCAGAGGGAGCTCCATTCTTTGCTCCCTTTCAAGGTGTTAAAACCGAGACTTTCCCCTTTGCGGCGACTTTATCAAACCCTATCTGAGCGCCCCGCCTGTCCCGCAGAATCCACCGCAGATATCACGCTTTCGCAGTTGTTGTTTTTTCTTTCTAATTGGGATTTTAATCCAACGCCGGGAAGAGGAGCAGAGTTCCAGTCACTTCCAGAAGACATGACTTCGCTCGTGCTGTTTCACTTCGCCTTATTCTCAACGGGAATAATGGCGACATTTAAAGACCAAACAGGTGAAACTCCCTTCAATGATTTGACTTAAGATTAAAATAAAAAGATTTGCTTCTTTTCTTTAATATATGTGTATTCGGACCTGTTTTACTGTGCGCGGTGCGTTCGCTGTACAGTCGGTGAAACACACCGCGCTTATTTAAAAATGTGATTTTGTAATCAGTGCAAATGACCTCTTATCACGAGTGTGAGGGAATGCCATTCTTTTACTACAATTGCGTCCTGAAATAGGTTAAAATATAGTTTGCTCCCACATAAAAGTGGCTTAAATATGTCAGAATGTTCTCTTTTGCAGAACGGTGTACGTTTATATGTTACAGTTTACAGTTTTTCCTGGATACATTGTCTCATACTGTGTTTTTTGTTGTTGTTGTTTATTTTTAAGAATCATGACAAATCATTTTCATTTAAAAAAAAAAAAAAATAAGAAAGAAAACGTTAAATATTTGGGTTAGTAAATAGATGCGCCCCAGTATAAAAGAAGCGTCTGTTTTTGATATGGCGACACAGGAAGTGGATGCCTTCTATGTTGTTGATTGTTCCTTTTTGTTTATGCCAGTAAAACCTAATCATCGTTCCTTTTGTTTTCATTAAATCTTGCCCAATATAGAAGAAACGCAACACTGCTGTGCATGAAAATACCAACAAACCTTTTAAGAAATTATTATAATTATGCTTTTATGGCACTGTATTAAGTATAGGCCATATTTTAAAAAGAAACAGAAATAAAAGGAAACAGGCAATTATTGGAACCTAAAATAAACAGAATCCCCCCCATCCTCCTTCCACAGTTATATGGTTAGCCACTCACTTTCCTTAAGGTTTTATTTGTGTTTTTAGGTAAATGTCTGTTGGTTGAAGGCTTATTTGGGAATAAACAGTGGTAAGAGCTGAAAGATATGC
The DNA here is from genome assembly GCF_003711565.1 of Takifugu flavidus. Lineage (NCBI taxonomy): Eukaryota > Metazoa > Chordata > Actinopteri > Tetraodontiformes > Tetraodontidae > Takifugu > Takifugu flavidus. Next base: position 7,500,045 of record NC_079522.1, read on the forward strand.
AAATATTGAACGAGCCTTTAAATTGAATTGATGCACAGAGGTGACCGCTCTGTCAGTGCTTTTTAGCTATATTTAACAGAGTTTTCTTTGCATAGGTCCTTTTATGTTCTTGTTACTGAGCTCGGGTTATTCCAATGTCCTCGGAAAGGAAAGATTAATGGGAGGCGCTTAAAAAAAACATCTAAATGAGATTCCTCCTTCTTGCAGAGAGTGCAGGACCTCCAACAGAACTAAAACGAAAGTGGCTGGATCCAATTACAGTGGAACTATCCTGGATGAAGCCAGGCGGTCTATCACATAATGGTGATGTCAACTACGAATTCACTGTCGATAAAGAGGTTTGTCAAGCATTTGATGGGGAACCTTGTCTAAAAGCATGTGGTAACTGGTCTGTTATGTAAATCAAACGATCTCAATACAGTACACATGAACATTTTACCTCAGAAACTGGAAATAACATCTGTGTATATGTATATATATATATATATAAAGTATATATATATAATATTTTTTTAAATATTTTTTTACAAAACCATTTATGCTTATTGATTCAAAATGTGAACTGCTATATAAACATAGAGGACAATTACTAAATCAAATTAATATTTAATTAGCTCTAGGATAACTCCTTGAATATGCAGCACCGCTCAACGATGTTGTTGCAATAAGAACAAACAAAATTCCTCAGCTGAGATTGTGAGCGAAACATCTTCATATAACATTATTCCTACAGATCAGGAAATCCAAAAATGACCCTATTTGAGGCAGTCTGAGGCGCTCTGACGGTATAAGGATTAAAACAACGCGTTTCAACTCACATCGCCTTCATCAGGATAACATTGTTTAGAGTGCATGTGTGTTCATTTTAATTAAGCAGCAGTCATGTGACAAAAGGCGTCGAAATAAAAATGCAGTATTTTGACACTTCAGAGCAGAAACTTCAAAAGCCAGCATCCTCACAATGAAGACCAGGCTGTTTTCGGATTTCCACACTAACTGCTAGTTCCTTTGTTTTGGTTATTTCTTCTTTAGAGGACCGTCTCAAGTCTCACACATTTTCTACCATTCTCCATAATCTGATTCGCAGGTGGGAAAACTGCGTTCACAAGAAAATACTGGAATTTATATAACAAATTTGTTCACTCGGGAGATGGATTCTAAAAACTGGACGTTCCAAGTTTGGATTTCTAATGCAAACCAGAGTTTGATAAAGCCTGCAACTTTAAATTTCTCTCCCATGAAACAAAAAGGTGTGTAGCCAATCGATGGATGACAATTTTATATCGATTGCATTTTATGGATCCATTATGTTGTCCTCAACTGTTCACAGCCGAGCTGGTGAAAAACTTCAAATGTTTCTTGAACGACAGAAAGCTGAACTGTTCTTGGATCCCGGTAGATCCGTCTCTAAACCTGACAGTCCGTTATAGGTGAGTATTCAAAAGACGGTGGATGCACCCTGTCTTTCTTTGTGGTAGTTCATAACCATCTAGCTTTTGTGGACTCTTGGTGGCCACTACAGGAGTTGCAGGCTGCTGTAGTTGTGTTCATAATGGTGAAATGAAGTCTTTATGGTCCAGTCAGAGGGATTATTCCAATTTGATTATGAGTGAGCCCCCGTAGACAATTATGAATTTAAAAGTACTATAAATTCCACTATTTTTTCCTCTCGCTTTGACCCCTGCAGCTTATAGAATTATATGGCTTATTTATGGATTTTTATGATTTCCTCAATCACCCCAGTGGGATAAATAGTTTTCTGAATGGATATTTAGGTCCACCATTTAATAATTAAGCATTTAAAATAATCTTTCTATGTACCATAAAGATCTCATTTTCAAAGTGGCCACCTGTGGCTTATAGTCAGGTGCAGCCTATGAGTAATTTTTCGTAAATTTCATGAAATTTGGGTGGTGCGGATTATAGCCAGGTGTACTCAGTGGCAGAGCATCCCATAGTCTGGGGGCCACTGACTGAAAGTTCCCTTGCGGTTGTGAAGTGAGTGAGTGGGGTGACAAGCAGGCTTTGACTAGAGACTCTTAGACAACGTGTGGGGGGTTAGAAAACTTCAGAAACTCTGAAATGTCAACTGGAGCTGACTAATTAAAAGCTCTAAAAGTGAGACCAAAATTTTACAATGAACCCTGAGATTAACTAGGAGCCAGTCTAGTTCTGATAAGACTGGGGTGATACCTACCCTGTTTTGTAACTGCCTTGATTTATAAAGCTCTCAGTACAGTTCTGAAGAGCCTGGAGGTGTTCGAGTTCTTTCTGGCTCAGAAATGTTAAAGACAAACTACTTGAGATCAAAGCGTGTATACGCATCTTCTTTTGAAACCGATTATTTCACCACACAGATACCCAAAGTCTCAACTCATGGACATGCACCTAAGCTACACTTGATGGGACATGTAATGCCTAATTAGGGGCAATTGATTTTCAGGAGCAACTGTCAATGTCTCTGTCTTGTCCAAGTTTAGTCATAAAAAATTCCATCTTTGATTCTGGTCAGGTGGCTCATTGAGGAAGAATGTCATCTGCGTATAGATGATGGGAGACTGATTGCTTATCTGTCCCACATGAAGGAGAGGCAATCAAAATAAAATTAGTCCTACCACTGAACCTTGCGGTATCCCAAAATCAGGAGTTGCTTTTTTATCTTGAAACCAGACTGATATTTAGTCACAGCTGTGAGCTACATGGCTGGGAATTCCGTTTGGCGGAAAATCACTCAAACTATGACGACCCTAACCTACACTGAAATTGAGCATTATTTGCAAAACGCAGTGAAGCACGATGAAAACACCGAGACGGGTCCTACATCTGTCAGCCAGACCGCCTTCCACTCATTAGCATGTTAGCCGGTCAATTTGGGTGGCGCATTCTAGGACGTTGCCAAATCCCACCAGTGGAGAGAGGCGGAATGTCCTTAAGTTTCTCTCAACAGTCCAGTCCAGTCCAGTCTCTGAAAGACTGGACTGGACTGGAGTGACTGGAATGATCATATTGTTGCTGCCCTGAGTCCCATTTTTCATTTTTTGTGCTTGCAGATGAGATAAAATATGAATGCCTGTCATATTTTAGACCAGGAATTGTTAATTCTTACATATGAACATGTGGCAGGACTTTGACAATTATTTTTTTAAGTCTGGTCACCATGGTTACCTGAGTGCAATATCACGGTTTGAGTGAAGCGTGTGATGGCCGTGTCAACATCATTTCTGTTCTCCCATCACCTTTTTGTCAATAAGGCAGTGTGGTACAACGGACGAGCAAATAAAGAGCGTGAAAACGTGCGAAAAGCCTCTCAGCACAGGGAATCAGAGCCATCAGTGCATCATGACATGTAACAAGTCAGAAGACCGGACCTGCATCTTTGTAGAGACTGACAATGCAGTGAGCTCCTTCAAAGCTCCGCTTGGTTGGTATTCATTAAATGCTCTCAGATGTTGGTCTGTAATTATTTTTTTTGCCCTTTGAGAACAAATTAAACAATGATTTTTGTCTCCCCTGTGCAGCAATAGATCCACCTCTTCTGAATGTCACAGTATTTGATGATGATATGCTCATATTGACTTTAACCCCACCACTGCAAAAACTCGATTGCATGACATTTGAAGTCTGCCACAGCCGTTGCAATGTGCACAAAGTAAGTTGTGAAATTTAACTCATTATTCCTTTTTTAAATGATTCCCTTTTTTAAACCCTCTTTTTTAAAGGTTGGACTATTCAAGCAGATTAACAGATCTAAACCTTCGTTTCTTTGATCCCCCATTGTGATTTTGTGTTTGTCATATTATAGGAATGTCGCAATACAAGCCAAGGATTTGACACGATGAATTTCACATATGACAAAGCTTGTCGCTATGAGTTCCAGGCCAAAACCAACTTTTTGAAACACTGTCTCAACCCTGCTCTTGTCAGCGAAATGAGTGCCACTATATCCTATGGTAAGTGCCTCAGTCGTATGCATATCAGAGTACACCTTTGTCATGGAAATAAATAAGTGATGTGAAATATATTTTTTAATTAAATTTTTAATTGAAACAATCCTGATCTCGTTTCCTCAGGCGTCAATGCGGATCCTTACAGGATACTGACCATTGCCGCCGTATTCATGTCCTTCATTCTCTCCGTCTGCATCATCCTGCTATGCTACTGTTTTAGAAAGTAAATTTTTCCCTGAGTTAATTTAATCAAGCAATGGTCTTTTTTTAATGTGTTCATTACATATGACGCAATCTCTCTTCTTAAGGCACAGGGAGATTTTTTGGCCCAGCATACCGGATCCCTCTGTAATATTCAAGCCAATGATGAATGGAAACAATGACCCTCTGGTATATTACACAGGGATTGAAAATAAGGACATGGGTTTACCTGCACTCTCTACTCATTGCTCTTTCTTTTTCAGACACCAGGAGGGAATCTGTACACGCCAGTCCCAGAACCGATCGATGCTTGTAAAATCAGACTCATATCTGAAAACTGCATTAACCAGTATACCTCCTGACAAGCGAAACTCCAGGCAGATGTGATGTCAAAACCAAATCAGCTGGTTTGTCTTCTTGCAGGAATGAGGGCATTAATGAAGAAGGGATTCTGTTTAGCCTGAGCCCTTAGCTGATCAGGTCGTGAAGCTGTTCATTTCTTGATCTTCAACCTCAACTTCTTTCTTCTTGCAGAAACAGCAGCTGTCCGTTTTAAGTCTTCTCTGCTATAGTGTTGTAAAATATTATGTGAATAAGATTCTATAAAGGATGACTCCCCATAAGCACTTTTGATTTTCAGAAGGGCTTTGTTTTACCTTCTTTTTTTGTTTTTTAAATTTTACTGTAACACTGCTATTACACTTTAAAGAAGCACTTATTTATTTATATTTTTGGCTTTTAAGGTGGCGGGGTGGGGGGGGGGGGGGTGCTCTCAGTCTGTTGGGGACTGGGCTGAGAAGCAGAAGGTTCTCAGTTCAAGCCACAGTGCAGACAAAACAGAAGTAGGGAAAGGTCTCAGAACACCCTCAGAGCACCGCCAAGGTACTGCCGAGCAAGGCTCCATACCCAAAACCACCCACATGGGGCCCTGCAATGACCTGGCAACTCCTCTAGGGGTGTAAACTGCCTTCTCCCATATGTGTACCCTCGTTATGGCCCCAAAAGGGATAAAGCAGTCACTAAGGCAAAGGCGTTTATGGGTGAGGTGTATGCAGTTTCATGATTGTGACTCTTATGTTTTTTATTCATGTAATAACGAATGCGGAAATAAAAAAAATCTGTCTCCATAGAAAATTGAATGGAAGCAAGCTCCGGGAATGAACGGTTGCCTATGGCTCCACCTGCTGGAGGTGAGGCGCCGCTATATGTAAAATAAAACCAAAACCGATTATAAAATAAAGCTGCCTTCCTAACTGGTGTCGCTGTGTGGCTTTTAAAATATCATCAAATACCAACGAAACAATGGAGAGCTTTATAGATTGAATGATTAAATGCGTCATAGACTTCATAAACGCGTGTGGAAGCTGTCTCGCGGCTGCGCGCGTCCGGAGGTTTTCTGCGTGAGGTTTCGCACGACCTTAAATTCGGGGGAAGTTCTCCGCCCAATTGCTACCAAGCAGAGGTTTAACTGGCTGTCCAGTTGGGAAATCTAAAGTTAGACAACTGGAGTCGGAGAAAAACTGAGACGTGGACATTCTTCTTTCTTTTGCGCGGTGGAAAAGCATGAAGCCCGGCGGAGTGGGGACAAACTAAAAATTCGGGGAATTCAGAAAAGTGGGAAACGATGATTCGGATCCTCGGCCTTTTAAACCTTTTTGTTTTATGGTGCCTTCTTTTAGAGACCAAATGTGCCACAGGTAAAACAAACACACACACACACCTGAGTTATTTCGTATATATATATACTTTTTATTTATTTATTTATTTTAGTGCGTGTAGAGGTTTTGCCCGTATCTGTTAACTGGTTTCCCGGTAATGACGTCTATGGAGTCATTGCTGAGTGGGACATCTTCAAGGTTTACAAGTTGGGTGGAACAGACATGACGCACTTTCTTGAATTATATACCTTTTCCCCTCTTTACGTTCTTTTAAGGTTATATAGTCACTCAAAAGAACATCTCCCTACAGTGGATCAATGACTTTTTACTCCAGCTGTCATCGCCAACATGTCACCATTATACAGTTAGCGCAGGAGATGCAACCAACGTGAGTATAAATTTTTGACCATATTAAATGGATGGAAACCGTTCGTCTCATTTCAGAGCATCCGTGTCTATCATTACAATTTTGGTATTATTCATTCTCTTTATTTTGTATTAAATAAAGGTAGAGGAGGTACTCTGAAACCTAGGAGAAATTTACAATCTTAAATATGTTTCATCACTGGTTTATCTCCATTAATCTTTAGGACTGTGTGGATGACTGGAGACAACTTGTTGGCATTTGGATTTTGTTCTTTTTTTATTGATAGCCTTTATTATTATTATTATTATTATTATTATTATTATTATTATATTATTATTATTATTATTATTATTATTATTATTATTATTATTATTAAGTCACGTCAAAAATGAACAATGGCAGGGTACATTTAAGACACGTACAAGGTGTTTTTCATGAGGATGGATGTCATGGACCAATGTGTTTTTAGGATGAGAGAGAGTAGGGTGGAATCTATTGCACTCACCTTCCACAAATTTTACCCATTTTACATCTGATTGCATGTTTTTCCTTCTATTTAATATGTATGTTTTTCTTTTTTTTGGTTCAGTGGCAGGTCTCGTTTCCTTATAAGAGAAGCACAGTGATGGAGGGAAACTTTGTGAACCTGACTCTAACTGAATGTAATGGCACAACAAGTCCTCCAGTTCACATCTCTTTACATTATCCAGGTAGCCACATCTCTCTCTCTCACACACACACACACACACACACATATACATTTTTAATTGATAGGTCACACATAATAATCAGTGTATTTAACTGCACATGTTCCTCTTATTCTCAGAACTGGTGAAGGAGGTGGATTGTTATCGAACTTCCCGTCGGGATGCCGTTTGCTCTTGGATTCCAAACACCCACATTCAAGAGTTGCAGTTTTTCTTTGTGTACGTCTGATCTCTCTGCACCTCGCACCAGTTTTCTCATTGGCTGTTTACCAATGATTCATTATGATTGCACAATCAAACGTGTTTGAACCAGAAGAATTCATGTTACCTTAGATTAAAGTTCTTAAGTCACTGGATAACTGGCAGGTTAGCCCAGATATGGTCAAACTACGGCCCTGTTAGTCTTTTTAATAAAGTTTACATAACTTGTTCAGACTATATTAGAAAATATGATCCATGATCTAGACCTAGCCTGCGTCAACTCCAAGCTTTTTTCCCCCAAAGTTTCCATTTGCACAGGAATGCAGCTTCACTTTCAAATTCACTGACAACTGATCTAGGGCAATACGTCTTTTATGCCGAGAAACTTTCAGTTCGTAAAGCATGCCCCATCTGCTGCCACTCTGCAACGAAGCGTGCTGGTACCCATGGTAGCAAGCAATAAATTGAAAATGTAATACAAATTTGTTCACCCCTGGCGCAGACTAATTAAACAAATGTGTGATACTTGAAAACTTGACAGTTAGCAATAATATGTAGCGCTGAAGTAAATCACCTTGTGACTGTCTTTTCAGGTTCGTAAATGAATCCGAAATCACGACGAAATGGATTTTATTCAGAATATCAAGATGACGGAGTGTCAATCATACAACGAAACCGATGGCGTCAGGACTGGGTGCGATCTGCAGTTGGGAGGCACACACATTTTCATTTCATTCCGAGAAAGGAGGAATCACTCATCTTTCAACACCTTTCGAAAAGCAGTGGCATCAAATGGTATTATGGCGCAATATGTATTGAGTTTGTCAACAATTAATTGTAGAAAAAATGTGTTTGAAAAATTGGTGAAGTTGCACGACTATGGCACCCAAATAGCAGGGAGGGCCTTTAACATTCTGGCCTTAGCAGCCAGCTGTGAGACCCATCAGCAGGTATCTGTCAGCTTTAGTAGCAGCTAATACAATAAAATCCGATAATCTTCAAATCACAACAAAAGGATGAAAGCTCAAAGCTGTACTCGTGAAGCATTGTGGAAGTAGCAGGATTAGAATCTTCTTTTTCATTTACACGATACAACTCGTCTGTTTTCCTGTGTAAACAGAAGCTACATGTCTCAACTCATCAAACTTGGTCTGATGAGTTTTAACTTGGGAGATTTGGCTAATAGGCTCAGAAGGTGGCTGGGAAACATACCCCAAAAAGTCTCTGTAGTTGCATCAGTCATATTACATTATAGCCTGCCAGAGTATTGTTTCTGAATATTTACGCCTGACTGATGCAAGGAGTCGCTTCTTATTTCTTAAACAACTATGTTGAAAGACACATTCTGTGGTCGTGCGAATGTCGCAGCCTGTTAGAGATCGGACGAATCATTGGCTGCAACAATTAGAAACATTTCTAAGAAGACTGCAAACTACGTGAATTGGGTTAAGGACTGTGCAACTGTCCATTCTCAAAACCTGGAAGTGGGGAACCACTGTCTTCAAGGAAGAAATGTGGTCAGAAAAAGAACTCGGAATTATCCTGTTCAACGATTACCTAAACGTTCAACTCGAAATCAACTTGTAGTAAAGCAAGGGTAGAAATCAGGGTGATGACTAAAGGAAGAGCCTTTCCATAGGCACAATGCAACGGGAACTCAAGGGACTAAACAGCTGTGTAGCCTTATGAATATTAATTATCAGTGAGGCTAATCGGGGGAGAAAAGCTTCAGTTTGCTTGGGAGCATAAAGATTGGATTCTGGAGCAATGGCTTGAAGGAAATGTGTTCTGATGAGTTCAGATTTTAGAGAGTGGTTCAGGAAGCATTAGGCCTCTTTTTCTCATGTGCATCCAGATCTTAAGACCAATAAGAATATTTGGGATAGGCATGGGGAAGGCTTTTTAGCCAGGCAGTGTATATATAGGGCTAACTTCAAATGTGTCTTCTATGTTGTGCAAAAAAGTACAAATATATTAAGATGTTCACATTTATTGAACCATCCTTTGTCTAAACATTATGAACAGCTACTTCTAATTTAAAGGTATGCCCAGAGTGGACAAATAAAATCTCCAGTTAATGGCTTACATACATTTCTCATGTTTAATAGACCCCTGGGCTGAATTGAACCCGTAGGTGGGCCGATTCTGGCCCACGGGTCATAGGTTTGACAACCCTGTTGCAGATTCATTCCAAGATTTTTGTGTGTGAACCAGCCATTGTGACAGAATGATGTTTTCTCCTGTGCAGTAAGGCTTCCAGCTTTAAAGTGGAACGTCGCCAAAACCGACTACACATTCAATATTAGCTGGGAAACCCCAGACATCCCCACTGATTGGACAATAACGATAAACTACACAGTGTGCGGTGATCCAAAGGTAAGTGCCACAACAGAGCAGTGTTTGACTGTAAATGTCTTTGAATAAATGGTTTTTACATGTAGTACTGATCAGTGTTTCCTGAACAAGCATCCTTGAATCTGACTCTTTGTTTGTTTGTTCAGTCTATAAGTGTATCAGGCAGCGAACACATTGAGGTTCCCAGGGTCCCACACTGTCCGTACCGCCTGGCCATTCAAGCAATATCACTCAAAGGAAAGTCATTGTGGTCTGAATACAAATATTTTGGTAATGTCGTTATTTCATTATTACTTTTATATCATTTTAATTGATCCAGATTGTATTTTACCTTTATTTTTTATTTTGTACAGAGGCAGATCCTCCCCTCTTGACATATGCTGCCATTTTCTTCTCACTGGTGTTTACTGGCCTGGCAACCACTCTTCTTATTTGCTTTAGGAGGTGTGTGGAAGATTTTCCTCATCTCCTTTTCCCATTCACACTTGTCTCATGTGTGGAAATTTTTTTCTGCAGGAAAAGGGAAGCAATATTTCCAAAAATACCAGAACCAAGGGACCTCCTCAGCAGTATTCCCGACAACAACTTCAAGGTACGTTTTTTAAAAATCTAATATTTCTTGATTTACATGAACTGATGTGGGATATCTTTCATTTAGGGAAGCAAAACCGCAAAAAAAGTCAGGAGTTATGTGTATCAAACTCCCTTTATCAAATAATATCTGACATTTTTCAAAGCAAAATTTTGAAACCTTTTTTTTTTTTCCAGTGCACGCTTGACAGTCTTTACAGCAATTCAAAGGAAGAGCTCTGCATAATTAGTCTCGTGACAGAGCCCATATACAACAACATAAAACCCCTGAAACACCCCCTGCTGTGAAGTCAACTGAAGCTCAATACCTCGTCCTGCACTTGATTGGTGGATCAGTAGACACTGTATAACTGCTTTGTGTCCCGAAGAAAGGGATCCACTGATTATTTGACATGTTAACAGTTTTTTTTATGAAATAGCTTAATAAATAAGGAAATAAAGAAAGGCGAAGTACGGTGAGGGAAGCGTGACCTCAACCAATGCAGCTGAACTGAACACCCACAGAACTGTCCTGATGTCAGAAAACCTACCTGCTGTTGTTATTGTGTGACTGTTTATTACTCATTATCGTAAAGAGCAAATGCTGTTTAGTTACAGCTACTGTTGATGGATTCAACTTTAAAAAAAAAAAAAAGTTTAGTTCATTTTCTGTGTGGTTGATATTCTAATGCTGGTTATACATTTTTTTAAGTGTGTGTGTGTGTGTGTGTGTGTGTGTTGTGTGTGTGTGTGTAAATAACACATGCACATGGTGTTCCTCAAGGTTCCATCGAAGGGCCACTTTTATTTCTTTGTAATCTTAAATTAATTTTCTTGAACTCTTATTATTTTCTTTAACTCTTATCAATTTAAAAATGCTTTGCATACAAACAAGTTATAGCTACTTTTACAGTAAAAAGGTTTTGAGATTTGTACATATTCGTAGTCAGCTTAAGCCCATTTTCATTTCTTCTAATGCTCTTTAATCATATTTAAAATTAAAAACAGTACAAGATTTTCACCATTCTGCAAAAATGTGCAGAATAGGGGGAAAACCAGGTTTCAATGGAGGGATTTAAGAGAGAATCTGCAGATTTCGACATTTCCTACATATAAATGCAACTTCCAGATGGAGCAATCTCTACCAGATAAGGAAGTTTTGAAATGTGTCTCAGACTGTTTGCGTAAACTCTGTGTGACTCCAGATAACCAGGCAACGTGAAGCCATGCATTGTACTGCAACAAATGTAAAACCATTTGGAATTTATATCTTCAAGTACAAATGATGATGCATTTTAAAATTGTCCTGAAAAACATCTGGACTTGGTCGTCTTGTTATTTAAAAAAAGTATCCAGCAATTGTATTCATTCTGGAGTCAAATCATTTGTTTTCTGATGCAATCGGGTGAAATCTAGTTACCCAACACCATATAGTTATGTGGCATTTATGCAACTACTATGGAAAGCAAAAAGACCAACATTACCAGAAAACGTAAAACTTCAACAAACAACGAATTATTCGGAAAGACGGTTAAATATTCCGCGAACTGTCTTTTTGTCCCGATGATTATCGTTTTCGATAGCAATAAAATCTCACTGCGCTTTATACCCAAATTAATGTGCACATTTACAAATTCAAAAAACAAAATAAACTAAAATAAATGGCGTCATATGGTCACGGATTGTTTTATTATAGCTTCTGAACGTGTTGTTCGGCGATAACATTATGCTATTTTAAATATAATGTGCTTCCGGTAATATAATTTCAAACTAAAACGTTTCGAGAGCTTTCAGATTTGACGACTTTTAATTTGTAATATGTGAGCTCTCTATTTTCGGTTACGAAGCTGCAAACTTTACACTTCCGCACTCCGCGTCAGCTCAATGACGGGAAACAGCGCCCCCGTGTGGTCAGAAGTGGTGGCCGGCCCGGATTGGTCCTGATGTTGCAGGGATGCAGAAAGAGGCGATACGGAGAGATATGGATGGAAAAATGTACCAGACCTTTACCGTGCTGGCGTAGTCTCTGTGGCGCAATGGAATAGCGCGCTGGACTTCTAATCCAGAGGCTCCGGGTTCGAGTCCCGGCAGAGATGTGCCGTGCTGCACGGAATTTAGCAGAAAACCTTTTGTCTTTTTTTTTTTCTACGGACATGTCAGCGATGTTGATGCTTTGGTCCTGTATTTAAGCGGTGTTGTATTCACAACAACCTCAATCATACTCTAATAAAGCTTCAGCAATTGTAATTCCTTTCTTTCTATTTTATGAAACAATACATAAAATGTCTGTTTCTTTGATAAAATGTCTGTTTCTTCGTGGTTAACATCTCCATATAATGCTACTATTGCCACGACACCGTACAATAAACTATTACTCCAACTGATGGTGCAGCTTTAGATGAGGCTGCCTTGGATAAAAGCCTGAGTAACGCGTAATAATAAAAACAAACATTATGTAGCTAACATTTCGTGATTTTTCCTCATTCACTTAAAAATAAACGGAGCCATAACAAATCCATTGAATCCTTTGAGGTATTTAAAACCCGAGATCACAACTCAAACCGCCTCAATAACGCCAAACACCAAGGACGTCTCTAAACATAAATGGGCATTTATCCTAACACGATAACACATCAACATGTTATTTCATATATTTCCTCTAAACCCAAATCTAAATCCACTTGTAAAATTTACCGACCCGGCGAACAAAGACTTGCACAGACAGTTTTACATTGTGGACGCAAAAGGGCGCTCCAGCACCGAGATAAGCGTCCGCCCCCTCCGCCGCCGCCGCAGGTCTGTTGTGGAGGGGCACCAACTCCCTGTGGTGGAAACTACTGAACTGTGACAGCAGCAGTATCAGGGGGAGCAGGAATGAGGACATGGACTGTTTATTCATCAGAGTGACATCCATGCTGTATCCCATCAAAATGTCAAGCTCATCGGAAAGCGCCTGGATTCTCCTGCAGCGGTTATTACTCAGAACACACGTCAGCCGCCCCCCCCCTACTGGGGACGTGTCTAATTCTCATTACAATTTACTCATCTCTGTATTCAATAACACCCCAGAAACATGTGTGTAACATTTTTTAAGATTTGGAAGGGAAACCAAACCAAAGCAACCCAAGTCCCGACTTTCACGGCGTGGTTTTGGAAATGTTGGCCTGCGCAGTACAAGAGCCAAACAAGAAACAGAACAAAAAAAATGAGGGAAGAGAAAGGAATAAAAAGGCAGTGCTGAGATGCTGCTGACGTGAGGGAGAGAAAGAGAGCGAGAGAGATAGGAATGCCCCGTTAATAAAAAGCTGACGTCAAGCTAGACAGATTGCAGTAAGAGAAACACAGGAAGAGGGGAAGAGGGTACCTTTATTAAATATCTTCCATTGTAGCAGAACCGGTTTGTTGTGCTGTATAAAGCTAAACGGAGATGATTGATACCAGTTCTGCTAAATCTAAACAATGTGAACATTGTGAATCCTACATAAAATCAGTTAACTGTAGAATACCTTTCACAATCTCATTTGCACTGAGTAGGGGTTCTTGGAAAGAAGACTGGTTAAAAAGGTTACGTTTAAGGTTTGCTTTCTTGTTCCTATTGATACTTATAAAATCTCACTTTCAAACTGAAATTATTAACTACCTTCTAACCTGTGCACCTTGGGTTCCCATGGCACACTAAATAAAACACATTTGTTAAATCTGCTATTTTCAATAATACAATCAGATGTAGATAAACCATAAATATAATGTCATTATTCAATCATATTAGTGCGCGACTACTTTGCAGGACTTTGATTTATTGTGAAAAGCTAACCGGAAATCAGCGTTGCCTTCACTTCCGCTTTACACCTTCGGCTCAGAGTAGAAAACTGAGAGTCGCCGGAGAACGCAGAAGAGGGGAGATAGGTGCAATAAAAGGCGGTGAAATGGTGTAAAAGCTGTGCGAGAAATAACCCGAGCGAGGGGACCGACGAGGTGGGCCGCCGCCGGAGGATTATTCATCTTCTCCGCGTGTCGTTAAAGTTAGCGGAGAAACTCTCGCGTTTTTGATGCTGTCCCCACGGAGGTCTGAGCCAATAACGGACTTACTGGTCGGCTGAACCATGCAGACGCTGCTGCTCCTGAGTTTGGCGTTGAGTTTTCAAACTGGTGAGTCTGAACCCCCCCCCCCCCCCCCCCCCCCCCCACACACACACACACACACACACACATTTTTAATAAATTCTACACTATTTTAAATGTGCGCCCGGAGAGAGACGCAACCCGCTCGGCGCGCCGTCAGACGCGTGTGCGCGTTGGGCACCGACGTAGAACATGATTTCCCAGCGTTTCTCCTGCGAGCCGCAGTAATGGATCACCTTAGGCGTGCGCGCGCGTGCGCCGGAGCGAGATGACCTTTTTCTAACCACTGTCGTCCCCTTTCTTCTTCTCCTTTTCCACCTTCTTCTTGCTTTTGACACCCCCACCCTTTCCACTCGGCGGGTGCCGTTATTCACGCGGTGAGCCGCTGAGGACGTGACGGGAATAACAGTGATTGACCGGCGCTGCTCTACATGCACCTCCACACTGTCACGGCCCCTGTTGTAGGGAAGGAAAGCTTTTATGCCCCCCCACGCGCGGCTGCCTCACCTGGGTGCGTGGCGAAAAAGCCCATCTCCACCCTCCCTACAGCACTATGATGTATACGCAGCAGCAGCATCCCTTGCCTCCATCCATTCCCCCTCCACCCCCTCCGTACCTGTGGGGCCTCAGGTAGGCTATTGGCTTAGCTGTGGCTAAGTTTCTGAATGATGAGGAGGGGGGGTTGAGCAGACGTGGTCATTTCCTTAATCTACCTGTTTGATCGAGGCATAAATCTCTGTATCCACCCCCCCTCCCGCTCCCATTGTCTACGTCTCTGACCGCGATGCCGCCGTCCTGGCCAGTCCGCCACTTCATCATAGGTGGGTGGGGAGGGGGTGTTCAGACGAGGGAAGGTATGGAGAGGGATGATGTCACCGCATCTCGCAAGGCTTTGTACGGGCTCAGCCTGCTCGCCTCAGCATCCACCCATGGCCATGCTGAAGGTTTCAAGGAGCAGCTTTGATTTTCATTGACAAACCGGGCACACTTTGAAGTAAGACATGACGACATCGGCCAAACAAAGAAATGCATATTCTTCACACACGCAAACACGCACCCCCTCCAAGCCAGACCCCATGTTACTACCACATGCTCTTTGTGCCGTTTATCCTTTTACAAACCGTTCAGTCTTAATGACTATTTCAGAGACACATCTCCTTATAGATGCTGACACACAGACACACACACATACACACACACACACACACACACACAAGATTTACATGTGTGAAGCCATGTGTCCTATTGCATTGTTACGACTGTGTAATCCATTATTACTCCATGTTGGACTCCCCGACACAAAGATATTTTGCTCTCAACGGCTTTCCCAAAGATTAGCAGGCTGTGTACGGGATTTTATTCGGCAAGATTTAAAATGATGTAATAAATCTATGGTCGTCAGAGTGTTGTCACTGTGTTTTTTTTTTGTTTTTTTTTTTTCGTATTTGGATTTGAAAACACAAAAGCAGTAATCCAGAGACAAGAAAAAAGATAATTCAAATGTTCTGTTTGGAGGCATTTTTCTTGAGAGCGCTAGCCCTTATCTCTTCATTAGACATGTAAAACCTTGTTTCATGGCCTGTAATTTGCACACATGTAATTGCCTGCTAGTGCTAATGATTGTACGGTTATTAGTCAAACAGCCCATTGAAGCTTTGGTGGATGCGAATCCCTAAAATTTATTTGGGTGGATTCAATGATGCAATTTGCAATCAAGAATAACAACAATCTGGTTCTTGATTTCACCTCTTGGATTACTTGCTAATAAGTTCCAGCTACATTGTCAACACGTATCTTTAAAATTTTTAACAGACGCCCGAGGTTGGATTTGCACTGTTCCCTGAATTCCCTGGCCTCAAGCGCTGAGTCGGATAAAGGCACCAGTGCAGGTGTACCATTTGTCAGACTCTTGTCCTTCGTGTGCGTGCTGAGGCGATGAGCTACGCTGCCGTCGCTGCCTGTACTGTACACTTTGGCTCTGAATCACACGGCTGAGCAGTGAATCATGAGACCTCAGACGGATTCCTGTGAAAATATTCAGATACTTGGAAGAGTCTGATGTATTCAGGGGGCGTATACTCTCAGAAAATGAAGGGTTCCCGAAGGGTTGTGTGATTAGTAAAGTTGCGATTTCTGTGAAACACATCTCTGTCTTCTGCAAAAAAAAATCCCAAAGCACAAATATGGCACCTATTAATACATACAACCAAGTTTCATCCACTAGCATAAAAACAAACACATATATGAATGTCTGACTCGGCTCACTTAAAGCATTGGGAAGGGAAAAACATTGTCTTAACTATGTTTTTAATTTTTAATGCGTAAATTCCATCGTTTCCACTCTGGAATGAGCTACATGTCACAAGGATGTGAAATCTTTCCCTTTGCCGCACAGTAAATGATACTTTTTGGAAAATAAAAGGAATGAGCAGTTAGCCTGGACTAATCTCTCATCACCCTCCATCTCATTAAACTCCTGCCGATCCGGAGACATTCAGGCACTAATGTTGGTAACAAAAGGATGGCAACCCAGTAGGCTGTAATAAGCACTAAAACACTTCTGGAAGGATTTTTTCCCCCCTTCTCAGTTAATGGCTACGGGAGATTAAACACAAGAAAGAGTAGCAGATGAAGAAAAAAGTGACACCTATAGAATGAGTCTGGTCAGTTTCAACCTAGGGCTATACTGTCCTAATAGTTTAAATAATAAAAAAATAATAAAAATCATCCACTATCATGGAAGTGAATGAATCTTAGGCTGTTTAGACTATTTACATCAAAACCACAATTTTTTTCAGACATAGCTAGGTGGCTATTCAAACATTCACCGAGGTTGCTTACTTCAAGAATTAGGACATTAGCTTTAGTACAAAGTCAGCATGTTTACAAGTTGTCTCAAGTTCTTATATCGACAAAGGAACATCAACTCAATGGCACAACAATTTCGTAGTATTAGCATCCTCTCAATAATGGTAGAAAATTCAACGTGAGATCTTCAAACTACGTGTACGTATGACGCGTCAGCGTGACTTTCGCGAGACCTTGTATTGAAGCAAAATTTACATAAAGTTCCTCTTACTGAAGGAAACTAACCCCCCACTCTATGTTCGGTGAAAATCTAATGCCATCTGTGAAAAAAATGAGCAGAAGCAGTTTCTTTTACAAAGACATTTTGATTTATTTATTTAAAGTTAATATGTCAGGAAAGTAAAGCTACATGTTGAAGGAATTGTCCTTTAAGTCCAATGAGTCTCGTGGGCTACCACTTGTAGAACCATTTATAGCGTTGTGAAGCTTTCTAAAGACGATCTGCCTTGGTTCTATGACTAACAAATCCTTCTTTGGTGCTATATTGATCCTCACGCCTGAGTGACATCTGTAGCGAGACAGAACCCCTGCTTTTGATTTTGATTCTGGCGAGGGAGATATGCTTCCGGAGCATCCTACCATTAACATGCGAATCCAGGTCATGTATCCTTTTTAACAGGATCTGAATGAAGCATCTCTAATCGACGTCAGCCACTGAAAGCAATCAGTGAACCAGCTGTAAAGCTCAATCTGGGAATGGAGCCTGTAACGTGACAGTGTACATCTAGGCCCGTTGTTCCCCACTGGGTTCCATTCAGGAAACAAATTCTTGGCATTTCTGTCCCAACGGGTGTTTTGTCGACATGCGACATGTTGATTGCAGAGCTCAGTTGATGTGTTTGTTTAAAGGCATTCCTCTGGACACGAGTGTCCTGTAATGATTTTTGAAGTGGTGCTTTTGGGCAAATGAGGTGGCTTCATGCAGTCGCTTTTGCAACGTTCTGGTCTGAACCCGAGAAAGACCCCAGTTGGCTAATTCCTAATTCAAAGTTGCAGTCGGAGATAAACTCAATCCAAGAGTCCACACATGCTCTATTGCATAGAGAAAGCATACACATGCTTTCTTTGAGCGTCCTCAGCAGCTACACGAACGTTTCTCAAGCAAAGAAGGCCCCATAATCTGATTGTGTTTGACAGGCCAGGGGCATCCGAGTTATAAAAAGAAGAAGTTTAAAAAAACATCCCCTTAAAATGTTTCTTTATGCAGAGTCCCCCGAGCAAGAGTGGAACACTTTATCACATCTGACTGAAGCTTTTTGGCCTTGTTTTCCCAAACTGCACGGCCACATTTGCAGCAAGGAGGACCATTTTGGGGTGATGGAGAAGGGGGCAGGGTAAAAAAGTTGTTAGAGAGAGGGGGGGAGAGCAAAAGGGAGGGGTGGTCACATGGGCAGGTGGGTAGGCCTGATAGAGACTGATTTCTTTTTTTTCCTCTATTTTGTTTGTTTAAGAGGTGGTAGAGTGAAGGGGGAGACGGTATTATATGGCAGCAGGAGGAGCGCGTTCTTGACAAATGAAAAAAGGAAAGCGAGTTGGGAGCAAGGGACGAGGACGGAGGAGTGGTCTGGAGGCCAGTGGCGTAGAGACTGGGACTATTACTCTGGCCTGACTGATCCCTTAGTGGGTACAGGGAAACAGCTAGTTCAGACAGAATATAGTCGTGGAGGCTACATATACTCACATATCACATACCGAAAATGAGTTGTCAGTTTTCCCTTTACCCTTGAATTCGCATTGCTCTGCATTGCTTTTAAATCCACTTTCTGCTCATTCTTTTCCCCCTGTTCCTTAAGTTATTCTTTTTCTTCGGCTCCCCCCTTCAAACACCACCGCCACCACCAACACCGCCACCAGCAATACCACTACCATTACTCCTTCTCTTTCCATCTACCCCTTTCCCTCTTTCTTGCTCTCTCTTGCACTCTGTAATAAGTTCCAGATGTGGTTCTTGCATTCCTCTGGTCGGTGGAGAGCGAAAGAGACGAGGGGAGGGGAGTGGGGTGGTATGAGTTGGGAGGGGGGGCAGCCGTGGGGGAGGGGACAGGAGGAGAAGCACATGAATTAAAACAGGGAGCACATGATGAGGAAGAGGAGCCTGTGTACTGTAGCACACATACACCAACTTGCACTGGAAAACATGCACAGAGCACAGAAGCAGATGATGGGGGATGAATATATGGCGCGTGTGTGTGTGTGTGTGTGTGTGCACATTTCATAAAATGGGGGAGGGGGATACTGCTGCTGTAACCTCAAAACTTTTGGGACATTCTCCTCCTCCTCCTCCCCTTTGCCCCCTCCCTCCACAGGAATGTGGCCGATGCTGATGATGTCACTTCATTTCTCTGCTCTCCCAGTTTTCTGCTCCTCTACAGGGACAGGGCAGAGAGAGACGGAGAGATTCGACTTACTAAATCCATCTTCCCTTTACGACAATGGTGGCGGGGTCAGCCGTTCGAATAAATCTGTCGCGGCGGTGCTGTGCCATTCCCTCCCGTCTCGCAATTTTTACAGGCTGCAGGCGAGATTGTTGCTGAATACAAACAACGACTAGCAATAATCATCGATAACTTTGAAGCTCAGTTGTTAGAAATAGTTATAATGTCTCTGCTAAACCTAATCCTACATCCTTGGGGCTAAGCTTACCTCAACACTGGGTGACGTGATGCTGATGGTTGCTGATAGGAGCCTGTTAAATCTGTACAACAGGGGTTGAGGTCAGGACTCGGCAGGCTAGTCAAATTCTGCTGCCACACACCTCTTTTTCACACTGCTCTTGAAAGACAAGCAGCTCCGCTGTATATCCCTAATACCATCAAAGTGCTTTTAAATTTAAAAGTCTACCATCCTTAGCCCAGATTTATGATCCCCCTTCCTCCTTTTTTCCTTTCTAGTCATTTATTGTCTATCCATGAAAAAGTCCCCTTTTCTAAGCGATGGCACGTTCCGGCAGTGACATTGGCAAGGGTCTCTGTCTGAGGATTGCTTCACTGTATGAGGTCAAGGCCTGCGGTATTTATTGGACGGATTGTGACAGATGACATTGCAAGAACTGCAGTACATACCAATAAAATTAGATTACACTGGATTGAATTAAAGCAGACCTTGAAGGAGGTGATTTATTGATGGGATGCTGCTTGTAGGATAGTCCCACTGTATTCCATTATAACGCCGGACTGTAACGTAAGGCGAATCGGTTGATTGCGTTAGAACTGTGACACTGATGTTTACTCGCTGATCACATGGCATTTTGAGGCAGAGTGGTTTTAGGAATGGGTGACTGCTCGAAATCAATATGGAGCCATCGCCACAAACTATTGATTCATCATGATATTGATTATACCAACTAAATCTACGAGCTATGCAGCACATGATTTGCAGAGCAGCGACCTGATGTGTATGCATACCTCGATCATGCTTATAGGCTCATCGAGAGTATTGGCTATTGTTAGTTGTGGTCACCCTTGGTTACAGCAGAGTGTTCTTTGTCAGCCATGCGGCACGTTGGCTACACAAAAGGCTTGTGGATTACCAGCGACTGGCCTGGCTTTCTAGCACTTTGAGCATATTCGTGTGCCCGTGATGTGTCAGATGCTTCATCCACGAATTATCATATTACCCACCGCTGATCCTGAGGTTGCCATGGCCACTGTGTCTGTCATTGTGTCAGTGGTCCTTGCTGACTGTAGCTATGGTAACAATGTCTGCAACAGTGGTTTGGTACAAATAAAGCCCTCGCAGATGAGAGACTCGCGTAAGAGAGGAGCCCCGGGGAATGGAAGGGTCGAACATGGACACTGTCGTTGCAAACCCTCGCTTTTATTTAAATTAGTGCGCAGATTATTTACATAAGCATGCAGTCTCGTGTTTGTGGTTGAATCTGAATGAACAGACAAAACACAGAAGTGTGTTTCCATTTTGATAGAGAGGGCAAGATGGAACAGGAGTGAAGTCTGATAGAGGGAAAGAAGAGCACCAGATAGTGCTTGCGGATGTAAAGGTAGAGCCAGAGAATGGTAGAACGTGGTAGGTTGGGGAAAAGAGGAGGGGCCACCATATCTGAGTGGATGCCTGACAGAATAAAGAAAATGAATAGGGACTGAGAGGGGGGTAAAACCACAAAAGAGATGAAGAAAGTGAAAGGGCGCTGGCTGCTTGTAAGTGGGAGGATGGCAAGGTAAGATGACAGAGGAAGGGATAGAACAGGCAGACAATGCAGCAAACAAAGAATAGGGCTCTTTCCCTCTTCGGCCTGATCTCCCCCTTCTCCGTCATCTCCACCTCGTAGCGTCACCTTTGTGCTTGAATGACATAGTGTCACCAGGCTCAGTAGGTTGCCTCCTTTTCACTCCCCCTCTATGTGCCTCCCTTTTTCTTATAGTGCCGTCACCATGGTTACAGGTTATTATGGCCGTGCCTACCAGGCGGCCATGTTGTTGAGAGGAGCCAGGCACAGGTGGTCAAGTTCCCACAGCCAGGGAAATAGAGGGGGAAAACTGCAAATTTATTTATCACATACACTTTACATACAGCATGTGCATTATATAGTGCAAAAGGTGCATATACATTGATGTAAACACGAGGACGCCACATGCCTACTTAAGATTTGAATGTATTTCTAGTTGCATAGTGGAGTGACGTCTCCTAGGTAAATTTATTAACAGAGTGCTAGTAAGGTGAATCAGTGCTGCATGTCTCCTGTGGCTCCAACTTTGTCCTGAAACAATGATGTCATCCGTCTCCATCGCACTTCAGAGCCCCCCGTACGTGTGGACCTCGGCGCCTCTTTGTTCTCATATCTTGCATCTCGTTTTCAGGCAGCCCCCTCCGACACGCGGACCTCACGCGGCGACGGTATGGAATTAGTCTGATAGAAAAATCAGTTTGGAGCTGATTGGTGGTAGACACAAAGAGAGAGAGGAAAAGAGGAAAATAACAGGAGACAATGCGGCCGCTGATTATTAATCAGATAGGTGGAGGGAGGATGAGGTCATTGCGATTTAAAAAAAAAAAAATCAGGAGGGAGGGCTTCATCAGACACACAGATGCACATACCCTCTCACCGATACGCTTGTACAGAAAACTTTTTTGGCCGGTGACTTTACACGTCAGCTGTTGCTATGGTGACGCACATCCATGATCCAGTCTAGGTATGGGATTGGTTGGAGAGGAGAAAGGGAGAGAAAGGCGAGAGGGGAGTTTTTTGTGTATACAGGAGGAGGCCCAGACACAAAGGTAATTAGACTGATGCATAACAACTGATGCAAAATGAATTTTTTTGCAATAATGTCTAATTGTGATTGTCAACAGTGACATCCTCAAAGTCTTTTGTGCGCCATCACTTAACAGCCTCACCTCCTCTCCCATACAGAGCGTATAAGCCAGCGTGTGTTTAAAGCAAGCTTTGACTTTCACCTCCTCACAGCAGGGCGAGTTGCAAATTGAGAAATGCGGCACATATAAGTGGAACTAAAAATAGCTCCAGTTGTCTTTGTGAGCATATACACATTCGCTAATTTTCAGGAACAAATTGAGCTTCATTACCGCGATATTAAAACACCACGGCACAATGCCAAAGGTGCTCTCGGCGAAATCGCTATGGTGGTTCACACTATGGTGGTGTGGTGAGTCACCGAGCAAAGCTGTGCGCGTAGCCGCCTTTGGCTTTGTGTCTGCCTTGACAAGCCAAGCTTGGTGTCACTTTGTCTGCTGAAGCTGTTGTCCTAGGCTGCAGATTACCCGTAATCCCCATCGAAACTTTGACTACAACCGAACTTATTTCATGCCTAAATTCAACCCCCCCAAACCGGTCCATCTGGAGATGCTCTCCTGGCTTGTCAGCTGACTCCAAGCTGGGGTGTAATTCATGTTCTACAGACCAGCTCGATGTGTCAATTATATGTTTGGGGTTTGGGGTGGTTGTGTTTGTGTGTGGTGAAAGGAAATGGTTAGCCTATGTGGCAAAGCCTAGCCCATCTGTATTGCGCATTTTGTGTATGTGTGTGTGTGTCGGTGTGCATGTGGTCATGGTCAGAGCTCTTTGTGTGGACATGGTGCTTGGAGTCTCCCGGTGGTGTCTTGGGGACCAGTAACACAAGGAAATCAGGACACACTCTAAATTTGTCACTGCAGCATAACCCACATAAAGAAAGAATACAAGCTAGTTCGCCTCTGCCTTGACTGCTCTCTGCACTTAACTCCCCTTCTTTGAACACGCTGATGCACACCCACGAGCAAATACACTCATGTTGACAAGTGTTAACTGGGTAATATGGAAATCAGAAGGCGACGAACACATGTTTAAATGAGTCAGCCTTTGCATGGTTTTCTCTGCGGGTTCTGTAGCCTTTACTTGCAGAGGGGGATTCAGTTTGGACTGTGTTTGCAGTTTTATGGAGGGAGTTAGGGGAATACCTCCAGCAAACATTAGTTGGTGGATAGGATTTGCTCACCCTCAGGCAACTGTCAAGGTGGAGGGGGTTAATCAAAACACACCTTGGCTCTCATCACATTGAAGTGTGTCGGAGAAAAAAAAAACTAAAACATGTTGTGTTCTTCAAGACTGCATTCATCCGCATTGAACATTCCAGTAACTATTAGCCCTAGACATACGTATCACATGAGTTTTATTAAAACAGGATGCTCACAGGAAATGAAAGCAAGCAGTTTTGAATTTCCGTTTGTCCAATTATGGCCAGTTAGTCCAAAATGTTTT
The DNA here is from genome assembly GCF_003711565.1 of Takifugu flavidus. NCBI lineage: Eukaryota > Metazoa > Chordata > Actinopteri > Tetraodontiformes > Tetraodontidae > Takifugu > Takifugu flavidus. The sequence continues at coordinate 7,523,753 of NC_079522.1, forward strand.
GTTGCATAAATTTAACCTGTGGTTGCTGCAGTAACGTTACAGCAAAGCCCTTTTACACTGACCAAAAACCCAGTTCAACCTGGGTACATTAGGCATTTGAGAACGTGTAAAGAGGTTCAAAAATGGTCAAAAGGGCATGGTCCAATCGGTTTCTATCCACCCGCCAATTTCCTCAGGTCATCAAATGGCACCAGAAGTTGAGGACCAAAGCGGCTGAACACTATTTCAGGTTGATTCAGTATGTCTCACTAATTGTTTTTAAAAATTGGCATTGAAATTTTCCCCTCTTAAGACGTAGAATTGGCAAGGTTTCCAGGCGGGAGGGCTTCTCATAACCCACCATTTAGCTTGCTGTTGTTGTTTTGCTTAACTGTCTCCAGGGTGCTTCTTATGAGATCGCTTTTGTCATGACGTCAAATTCAACGCACCCTACCGTCTGCTGAAGAAAACCCCCGGGCCTGCTCTCAATGTGAATTTTGCCAAGTGCCGATTTTAAACAGTTGTACAGTTGTAAAAAAAGAATTTTGATGGGTATTAATTTATGTTCTGTAGCAGCCCTTCAGATTCTCCTGTCAATATTAAAGAAACAAAGGCAGCTCAAATAGCATCTAAATTTTGACTCACGACATTCATTTCCATATGGTTTTACTTCCCGGCACACATCTGTGAGAGGCATTCCACCCATCTTCATCTAAATTTGTCAGTGAAAACTCTTAGATAAACCTGCTTCACACTCCTTGTAAACTTTTAATGACATTAAAACAAAGTCAGCAGTCAGCCAGGGAGAATAATGAAGCATTAAAACAGCCACATAATTCACTCACTTTGAAGGGGAATTAGAACGGAGCTCCAGTGATAAGCAGACTGAATATTAATTACAGTTAGGTTGCTGGAAAATGTTTCAAAAATTTGCTCAGATTTTCTTTTTTGCCTAAGGGTTAATAACAGCTATGTATACATGAGCAAAACGAGTATATCATAGCTTATGTGGAAGAAACAACCCTTCATAATCAGCATTTTATGGAAAGAACACATTGTAAGAGTAGTGACCACTAAAAAATCCTGTGCTTTCCCCTTTAGGCTTTGAAAATATGTCGTCTGCATTCTTGCGATGTCATTTGGTAATGTTAAAGGCTTTGTGACAGATACAAGATGACTTTCACTTCCAAACTATTCATACTCAGAGGTCGTTGCTGCTCTGGTTATCCTGATTTATTAATTCAGTTCATATTGGTGTTCCTCAGGGAGCAAATTAAGGACCCCTGTTTTTTTTTTGGTTTAGTTTTTTTAGGTTTTTTTTTGGTTAAGTGCAGAATTATTCTAGGAGTGTTTGCAGCACAGCTCGATCTGCATCTCGTACCTTTTCACCGTGCACCCTTGCACATCATCTTTATCTTCAGAATGTTAATGTACCGCACTGTCAGAAACCATTGTTGTGATCAGTAAAGAAATTTCCTTGCATGGCTGCCCGCTTTTGTGTTATCAGGCATTGTACCTCTGCAAATCTGATGTGATTGGGGAAGAGTGCCTGGCCGGGTGAGGGAGAAAGAGAGTTAGGGACCGAGGGTCAAAGCAGGGCAGGCGTGAGGTGAGGCGCAAAGGCATATGGCAGTTGTTGAAAAAGCGAGAGATGTGAACCTTAACCAAAAGGAAAAAAATTGCCCAAGGGTTTGGAGGGCGAAGTGTGAGGGAACGAGACAGGGACTTTAACGGGAAGGTTGAAAAAGTGATAAAAAAGAGGAGGGGACAAGTGAGAAGGAGAGATGTAAATAGGATGAGGTGAAAAAAGGGAGTGAGAGAAGAGAGGGATGTTTGAATAGGGGGAATGAGAAGGAGAGAGCGCTGGAGGGCTGATATTTAATGTGATAAATGAGTTGTGACAGTCCGCCTCTAACCCCTTTCCAACCAGCGAGGAGGAGGCACACAGAAATAGAAAGCATTATGGGTAAAAGGACATACACAGCATTATCTATGTGTATAGAAAGACGGGGGCACGTGCGCGAGAGAGGGAGGCGAATCGACGCAGGCGAAAGGACGTTCATAGACAGCATTATGGATGTGAAGCGAAGGAGGTGGGTGGGGACACATACGGGGGGATGGATGACAGAGGTGGAGGAGTGGGTGGAGGTAGAGGGTGCGCAACACAACTGGGTTAATGATCTATGGTATGAGCTTCTTGGAAGTAAGTGGGGAGACAAATTAAAGCAGGAGACAGAATGGAAAGAATGGAGATTGGAAGAAAAACGCAAATCCTCCATTGTGCTGGTGTCGTGTCTTCAGGGGACGGCTAATTACAACTCGTCATTGTGCGGCATGAAGAATAGCAAGAGGGATTTTTTTGTTTTGTTTTGTTTTTTTCTCATATCAGTCAGTGGGCAGACTGGTGCAAGTCCGTCCATCTGTCCGTCGGTCTGTCTGTCAGTCTGTCTGTCTGTGTCTGCCGACTGCAGGCCCGAGCAGCGGTGGACAATGGCAGCCACTGTAGTTAGGGTTTGTGAGAAGAAGCCTGGGAGATGACTCATGGGGAGGAATGAAGAAAGCAAGGAAAAAGAGAGGAAGGGAAGGCCACAAAGTTTTGAAGAAATAAGAAGAAGTGTGTGTGTGTGTGTGTGTGTGTGGAGGGGGGGCTGTGGCTGAAGTTGCCTTGTTTGATCTCCCAGATTTCTCCCTGAGTCAGCATTAACCACTTTGTCTTCTTTCTTCATCTTCAGTCTTCTCCGACTCCCTGACACCTTTTTGCTTTCCGCGATGCTCCTCTTGCCTTAGCTGGTGGCCACGCGCCAACTTCTGATCAAAGATGGCTATCATTGACGTCCCCTTCGTCCCAAGGGTGGTGGGGTGGTTGTGGTGTGTGGGGGGGTGGCAGCCTTCCATCAATTGACCATGAAACCACATATAGGATAACATACTCTATCTTTGGTCGGAAGGATTTTACAGTAGATTAGCTTCAGTATATGCACAAGATACATATTTCTTTAACTTGTCCCTGTCTCTCTTTTTTTGGCCTCTTCAGTGTTGACAGCAAGGTTCTCTCAGGAGCCGGCAGACCAGTCGGTGGTGCGGGGCCAGAGGGTGATCCTGTCCTGCGTTGTCTTCAACTACACGGGCATCGTTCAGTGGACCAAAGATGGGTTGGCTCTGGGCATCGGAGAGGACCTCCAGGGTGAGACATGACATGGCCGCCTAGGGCCTAATTCTTGCGATTCAAACGAGAGCTCATTTTGAGTCTTTTCAATCGTAACTGGCAAAATTGTTATTCCACTTGCGTAGTAGAGATATTAGCAATTCCAACATACAAGTTAGAATAAGTACACTTGAGTGTTTATTGTTTTTGAATGGTTTAATTGGTCACTTGAGGCAAAGACACACTGGCTCTATGCATTCGGTACTAGTATTTAAGGCTCACTAATTAGTAGTGGGCTAGCTTTTCTGCAGTTATTTTTTGGCATGCAGTCTGAAAAAGGGTAATTATTGGATGTTTTTATCTGGAGAATAAAGGCTGAAAAGATGTGTAGAAAAGAAACATATGTACTCCTGTACATGACTTTTTCTGATGTTTGGTGCCTCTAACGAGACTGGCAGGAGAAGGAGCTAGCACGCAAAGCGAAGCAACCACTGTCAGATTTGGTCCGTATGAGTTCTGACTAAGCTAACATGAAATCAGATATCTTACAACCACGCTAGGGGCCCTATGAGTAGATGCTACACGGCCTAGAGCTAAATGCTAATGTCAGCTCTATTATTCACTGTCACGAATAACAATAAAGTTTTGACTGTGATCTACTGATACAGGATGCGCCTCCCGTTGTCCATAGTAAACCATGATGTTGTTTAGCTAGGGGAAGGCTAGTCAGCAAGAGTTCAAAGAAACAAAAGTCAAATTAGCATAATAACTGGAAGCTAAACTATACCAAAATGCTGTTGGGGTAATGATGAAGGATCCATTAGCTTGTCTGACAGGCCAACGTGGGAGTGAACGACAGTTGACATTCCAGCATATTAAGTTAAAGTTGCCCCAGTTTGATCTATAGGGCAAAATAATCTTTTCCCACGGAGCCAAATTTGAAAAATATAGCTTGACTGAGCTACTTTGAACGCATTTATGTCCTCTCATATCTTTTCAAATGGCTGAGCCGTTAACTGTGGTGACTAATATGTGGTATTTTGGGGGCTTTTGAATGTTAGCTCGGCCAAAATGTCTGGACTCGACTGCTAAATGCAGAAAAATGCGCACCTTTTGCACATATCTGAGCTGATGTTGTTGAAGAACTTGGCTAAGGAGGACAGTTTTACTGAGACTTTCATTAATCTAATTTATAGCCCTTACTCTCCAAACTAGTCCTTGCCACAGCGAGTTTGTCCCTGCATGAAATTCTGTTTGATTTCCTGCTTTTCCATCAATTTGAGATGCCTCTGAATTTGAAAGGAGAAAAAACAAAACAAAACGAGGGGACGACGCATGACATCACCGTGTTGCCGCATTGTCAGAATCGCACTGATTAGCCCAAAGAGGGAGGCCGCGGCCAGTACTGGTCAAATAAAGTGGGCATATTTTTAACTGATTGTCCCAGAAGGAAGACGGCATCATTCCCAAATGTCTTTCACATCCTTGTTTTTAAGGATGTTGCCCCCCCCCCACCGATTATTGGTCTGATTATTATTGTTATTTCCCTTTTTTTGGTACTGATCTTCTCAGTCTTCAACTCATTTGACAAGCTCCCCATTAATCTTTTTGTCCCTTCGGCCTCCTTTCTGTCCTCATCTGTCACTTCTCCACCCCCTCCCCCCTTTTTTAATCATATTGTTACTGTAATGGTCTGATGCTTCCAGCCAAAGCTTTTAAACAAAACCATGTGAAAGAACATTGGCCACCTCGTGCACATGTATCCTCGGTGGATGCATGCGTGTTTGTGTATGAGGCTCTGTCCCTCTGCAACCCCCCCCACCGCCGCCTTGCTCTCTGTGCTTGTTTTATATGCGCTCCCCCTCTCTGCATTTGACATGCAAATGAATGTATACACCGGCTGCACACACGTAGATGCATGCAGACGGGGACGTACAAGGTTGCACGGGCTCGCACAGCTCCGTTTTAGGTCTATACGCGGAAAGGGCAACAGGGAAATTCACAAGCAATCTATGTCTGGGCAGCGGGCACGATTTCCGCACTGTGGACCGGAGCCGTTTTGAGTCCGCTAAAACGTTGCTGTCATAATGCATTCATCTCCCCCCCCCCCCCCCCGCTGGTGAGGGAGAGCAGGGACGCCACCTGACGGCGAGAATGCACAGCAGGAACACAGCTGGGCTGTGTGTGTGTTTGTGTATGGTGGGGGAGGATGTTGGTGTGCGAAAAACGAGTTAAGTTCTGGCCGAGCATTTGGGTTTGTCTGCGTCTGCCTCGTCATTGGTCCTAACCGACGTCCAGCTCGGCAAAGACGACGTCAGATTTCTTTCAGGTTCCACATGAAACAGAACAAGTCTCGCACTGTTTTATGAGATGCATAGATGCTGATAACTGTGTTTAGGTGAAACTATTAGGTTTTCTGCTGCTTCCACATCAGTACTTCAAATCACTTGAGTTCCTTTAATACAGCTATTGCACATCTGCTAATGTTTTAATTATTTCAATCTTGTGTGTGTGTGTGTGTGTGTGTGTGTGCAGCTTGGCCCAGGTACCGAGTGTTGCGTGTGCAGGAGTTGGGCCAGTATAACTTGGAGATTCTGTCAGCAGAGCTGTCTGATGACTCCCTGTACGAGTGCCAGGCCCCCGATGCTGCCCTGAGGTCCAGGAGGGCCAAACTCACCGTCCTCAGTACGTCCGCTTCCCAGATCACACGACTGTGGAGGCTCGCCGCCTGTGACGCACCGCACCGCCCTCACGCTCCCCTTTTTTTCTTTCTCCTCTAGTCCCCCCGGATGACCCGGTGATTGATGGGGGTCCCGAGGTGCTGCTAAATGCGGGGGAGTCCTACAACCTGAGCTGCGTGTCTCGAGGGGCCAAACCGCCTTCTGTGATCGAGTGGCTTAAAGACGGTCTGCCTGTGGAAGGAGCTAACAGCATCACCGTGCGTCAGCAAAAGAACGCAGACTGAAGACTAAAAAGCTTTTAAAATGGCAGAACCATATTTGTATTTACGCTTTTTTCCCGGTCCACCATCAGGAGGTGCTCCCGGACAGAAAGAGGGTGACCACACGTAGCTTCCTGCCGATCCAGCCAGTTGACACTGACACGGGGAGGAACTACAGCTGCACGGCCACCAACCTCGCTGTCCCCACTGGCAAAAGCACGACTGTCACCCTTAATGTCCACCGTAAGGCCGTTTCATTTTGACTTTAGAAAATTAACTTACATACTCACCGTAGGAAAATCAGACCAAAAACGGAACTTTCTCCTATTTCTTCCCACGTATAAAACTCCCCAAAACAGCTTAAAGTGAAGGCTTAAGTGATGCATGGGAGCCATTTTAGATATGTCCTCCAGACTGCAGCATATATTAGAGGCAGAAGGCTGTTGTTAAGCGAGTCTCCTCTCTTTCAGATCCACCGATTGTGACCTTGTCCATCGAGCCTCGCTCTGTCCTGGAAGGGGACAGAGTCACCTTCACCTGCCAGGCTCATGCCAACCCTCCGATAATGGGTTACAGGTCTGCATGCTCTCATTTTAGCTGGAAAACAAATTAAAAGCACATCCTTTCATTTAATTTTCATCATACACAAAAAGCTTGTTTGCTAGTCTTGTTATGCAACATACAGAAATAGGGACATGGTGTCATCGTGAGCCATACGTGCGCAATGTGGGTAACATCCAGTATAAATAAATTATGAAGTTAAAAAAATAGAACATTGAAAAAAAAGAAACTAAAACTGTTCTGATGCTGTGTATGTACTGCCCTCTTGTGGCTCCTGGCCTGGGGTAATTGGGGCTGCAGGTCGGAGTCTGATAGGTCCTTGGGGGGTTGCTTATGTTCAATTTTGCAATCATTGCTAGCAAAAACCAACAACAAAAAAAGAATCAGTTACAAACATTTTCATATATATATATATATATATATAACGTTAGTATTTGATCCCCAGGTGGGCTAAGGGGGGCGTGGTGCTACAGGGGGCCAGGGAGAGCGTGTTCACCACCAAAGCTGACCACTCCTTTTTCACCGAGCCCGTCTCCTGTCTGGTTTTCAACGCGGTGGGGAAGACCAACGTCAGCATCCTGGTGGATGTTCACTGTGAGTCACATGCTGCTCATCTCTCTCCAGACCCACTTCCTTCTGCCAGCGGGCTGGAGTCACAGGGCTGAAATGCACCTTTGTCTCACCCCCCCTCTCTGTTTCTGCTGCTCCAGTCGGCCCAATTCTGTTGGTGGAGCCACAGCCGACAACGGTCGACGTCGACTCCGATGTCACCCTGAACTGTAAATGGGCTGGAAACCCTCCGCTCACACTGACATGGTTCAAAAAGGGTTCAAACATGGTAAGAGGCTCATCTTAAAAGCATTTTTTTCCCAACCTTCACACTTAGAGTCCAGCGTTTGTTTTTTTCCACCGGACAGCAGATTATCAGTCAAGGGCATGAGCGTGCCCATACACTGAAAGGTCATTTTTATCTTCTTGCTATGAGCTCATCTCAGATTTCTCTTGCATTTTTTCTGTTGTATGTTCCTCTCTGGATTCGATAGCATGACTTTAATGGGATTCAGCGGCTGTCAGCTATATTGCACCTCTGGAACCTCAACACTACTGCAGATGTAATAGAGATATGCTTGAGTTACATGTAGATATTGAGACTTTTCTCTCCTGTCAAGACATGCAGGAAAAGGCTAGCTTGTTTCTTCCGTAGGATCACCTACACACTCTATACATTGCCTGCATGGCAAAAGGAACAAAGGTCCAAAAAGCAAATCTACCTCAAATATTCGGTCAGGCCAAGATGTGCAGCTGCCCACATTGGTGGTGATGCCTACATCTGCATGTCATAGTCACCATTTTACAGGAATTCTTTTCCATCTGGTTATACAGTAAGACATAATCACATGGCTAATTTTCCCATGGAGGCAGTTGCTAGGCAACTGCTAAACCGTTGTGATACCTCATAATGCACGGGTTTTTATTGTTAACCAGTTAGGGTCAGAGTAATAGGACAGACAGTGTCAGATAATATCCAAACATCCTGCACGGTTAGGGTTAGGCTATTGAGCACGATCCTTAACTTCCTCTGTGTTTCTGTATATGTGGGCTATATTGGTGCCATTTTCTTTAACTCCCTAACAGGTTCTGAGTAACAGCAACCAGTTGTATCTGAAATCCGTCAGCCAAGCCGATGCCGGCCAGTACGTATGCAAAGCCATCGTCCCGCGGATCGGAGTCGGGGAAACCGAGGTCGCCCTTACCGTCAACGGTCAGGACCCCCCCACAAAAATCTGAATATCATTGCTTTGTGCTCCTTCTAGCTTCTGACATGTCAGGAATTGAGAAACAATACTTCTTACTCTTTTACAGGCCTGGTAAAAATGAAAGATCTCTCTTTGACACTCAGATCTCCCTTTGCAGGTCCTCCCATTATCTCCAGTGATCCAGTCCAGTATGCGGTGAGAGGGGAAAGAGGAGAAGTGAAATGCTACATAGCCAGCACACCTCCACCGGATAAGATTGTAAGTCACAATAAATAAAGAAAGAGTACTTTTGGCACCAAATCCATAATTGAACCATCCAAATTTTAGTCCAATGGTTCCTAAAAGCCCTATCTTGTCCCCTTTTGTATCACCTCGTTACTGTTACAAAATTTCCCTGTTCTCCAGTAAATGCTTTTAGGCACAGTCCCTTTTTCCCAGTGAGCTGTGACTCACCCTTAAACTCTCACAGAATTTTACCCCCCACTCCACCCAATCCCCTCGCATAAACAAACTTCGCCGGCGCCGCTTTTAGCTCCTGCGTCAGAAATCAGCCTGCTCGCTCCGTAGTAGCGTCTTCTGCTCCCCGGCTCATGTGACTGATCCGACCTGACTTGCAGCGCCCTTAATGCAAGCGGCGGAGGCCGGGGATGGAAGGAGATTTATAAAATATAAAGGACTGGAGAGGAACAGTTGTCCCAGTAAATGCCACAGACGTGAGATTATCTTTGCCTGGAATAAGTGGACAGATTATCAGAACATGTGGGGTTATGCATAATTAACTGGTTTTAGTACAGTACTTCCATGCTGAATAATACAGTTGCTTTTAGTGCCTTTAAAGCCAGAGAATGTGCAAGATTCTCACCAGCTGTGTATCCTCCCCCACCCCCCCCTGGTTTTCTGCTTCCACTCTTCCACTGCGCTCTGCAGAAATATACAAACTGTTGCTGCAGCAGCTCATGCAATATGTGTTTGCATGCATATGCACTATATCATAATAGTAGTTTGGGGGTCATCTATCCAGTCCTGTAATCCTACAGCCAGGTTTTCTATCCTCCCAGGTAGACCCCTGCTTTCACAGGTAGGACTGAAAACCTGGCTGGATTGATGACCACTGTTGTAGTTTAGGCTTAAATGTAAAATTTGCCTTGTATATTTTCAAGCCACATATGTGACCCAACACAATAACTTCTGTTTTTTTACCCTGTGGTGCATATTTCAGGTCTGGGCATGGACGGAGAACGTGCAAGAGAGGTACACAGTGGAGAAGAGCAAACCGTCCACCGAGGGCGGGGGTGTCCTCTCCACGCTCACCATCAACAATGTGATGGAGTCGGACTTCCTGTCCACGTACAACTGCACGGCCTGGAACTCCTTCGGCCCCGGCACCATGATCATCACACTGGAGGCGATGGGTACTTGGATTGGGTTTCAATTCTTGACTTTACTCACTGCTGTAAAAAAAAAAAGCATTAAAAAATCAGTGGAACTGAAAGCAACACTTACTCACGTCTCCCTCCAGATGAAGTCCCAGTGGGGATCATCGCGGCGGGGACCGTGGGCTCTACCATCATCTTATTCATCTTTCTCCTGGTCCTGGTTCTGATCTTCTATAGGCAGCGCAAAGGCAGTGAGTCATTGCGCCTCCTCCCTGCATGTTCTGTAGTGATTTCAATGTTTTATTTACAAGGATTCAACCTTAAATGCTCTGCATGCGGACCAAAGAAAACCAAAGCTTCCTCTCTGCCACATGGATAAACGCCCCCCTCTGGTTCAGGAAAACACTGCACCCAGCTGCAGCCTAAGCTTGCCCGTGTTTTGCTTCCAGGTCGACGTGGGGTCACTCTGGGTAAGCCTGACATCAAGGTGGAAACAATAAACAAGGAGACGCACAGTTTGGAGGAGGACTCCGGCAGCGTGTCCACGGCTTCGCGCATGGTCAAGGCCATGTACTCGGTGAGCAGCAGCGGGGTGTGTGTTCTTGGGCCGCACATTGTTTTCACAGCCTGTAGCTTTCGAAAAAGCCTCCGATTAACTCAGTAACCTCTCCCGATATGCCAGATTGCACCTTTTGACTTAAAACAAACTCTGCTTTCCCCCTGATATCACTCCTGTTAACCCCTTAAATCCCATTTTCTCTTTCTTTGTCATACTCTGTGGCCTCCTTCCCCCTTCTCCTGTTTTGGCACCCTTTTTTTTGGTTTTGTTGTTTGACGCTTTAGTTTCTCCCCTCTGTGTCCTTCTCTCCCTCCAATCAGCCCTTTAAAGATGAAATAGAGCTCAAGACTGACCTCCGCAGCGACACCCTGGACACCCGTCAGGAATATGACCTTAAGGTGAGCTTAAAAACAAACAACTTGTACACAAATATTGTCTGACTTAAAGGCAAAAAGCTTACAGATCAATGGGAAAGGTTAAAATGTCAGGAATTGGTTGAACGCATCGATTATAAGCAACCAATCGGTGGATAATTCCGAACACAGAGTAAGATGATTGCAGAGCAAGGTTTTGTGCTAATTATAGCTCAAAGACGGACAATGTGACCGTGACTCCAACTGAATAATGTGTGCACGCCATGTCCAAATAATAATCTAATTAAATTAATTGGAGTTTTTGAGATTTTAATGCATCTACAGAGGACTGATTCATTAGTACAGTGCATACACGTGCCTACCTATTTATATACAGCATGCTAATTTATGGCCTTAGTCGGGTTGAAGAAAAATCAAAACGTTTATTTTGAATTGTCTGCCTGAACCGTCCAGAGTAGAAGTTGGCAACCTTTTTCTCATGTAGAGCCAGGAAATGTTCCCGTTAATAAGTCATCATCAGCGACAAATCAAGCACTAAGCAGAATTAACGCACACTTTTGGTTATATATTTCCAAAAGAGCTGTAAGTCTATTGCCGTAATTTCTGGACTACAGAGCGCACCTGATTAAAAGCCGCATAATCTAATTTTAAAAAGAAAATCAATTTTGTACTTACACAAGCCTCACTGGATTTTAGGCCGCAGGTATCCCACGTAGTAATATGAAAAATTAGATCGAAAACATTCAGTACCGGTAGATGTTTTTATTACCGTAAGAGACGAGTCACTGATGAGTGACAGACAGGTAAGAAACAACAGCCTCTCTTTTCACTTGTATGTTCATACAGAGACCTTAAATCCAATTTTCATCACATCAGGATTTTTTAACTTTTCTTTTAATTTAATCCGCTTAGCAACATAAATATATTGTACCGGTAAATGCTTTTTTTTCTAACGGTGTCTGTAATGCAGCTACCTTGAAATATACGTTTGTATCAGCTACACACAAATTACGTTGTTTATGCTTTTTTACTCCAACAATGAACAATCTAAACCTCCCCGATGGCCCACCTCTAAAATCTTCTATTTTCATCGCGGTGGCGATTGCTTTTGCCTTCCGTCTGATTTGTACAGCGGAAACACCGCGGCCGCCTGCTCTCTGTGTGTTGACCCAGTCTTCCAGAAAGTTTTCAAGCTCGGGCCACCTGCGATGTTTACGTCTAAAAGCTTTTGTTGTCTTTTTGCTTTGGATCAGTTCTTTATGCTGGCGTCTCCACCCTCTCACCATTGATTACCGTAATGCCAAGATAACGCGCGCCAGCTCGATTTCCTTCTTCAACCGCCAGAGTGATCGCTTTTAACTTAAAAGCTGCATCATATGCTTTTCTTCTAGTATTTTCCATGCTGATGAGGGTTAGTAAAAATGACCGATTCACAATAGTTGTGATAGTGCACCACGAAAAAAAAACATAAATAAGCCGCACCGTAGAATAAGCCGCAGTGTTTAAAGTGTAGAAAAAAAGTAGCGGCTTATAGTCCGGAAATTACAGTATGTTGGGGAATTCATCGACTGGAAAGGAAACGGGTTGATAAAAAGCTTATAAAAGGAAACACTCCGTGTCAAACCTGTATGACATGATCAAAAATACGACACATCAGAACTAGATCCAGGCTTTCAGGTTCTCTACCAGTACAATATCTGTTTTATTTGGCATAGCTGCATTAATTGGAAGTTGTAATTAGCTGCAGATCACCCATCCACCCATCTTTTAGCCTTTGTTTGGGGGGATGGAGCCCATCTCAGCTGCCTTCGGGTGAAAAGTAGGGTACACCCCAGGCAAATCGCCAGCTCACCACAAGGAAACATAGAAAGACAAATAACCATTCACGCCTAAGGACAAAATTTAATTAGCCATTGTTATCTTGCTCCATTCTCAGTGTTTGCTGACCCCTGGTGTACAGGAGGCATAATGACACAATTCTAGTTATTGGCTGTTAAGCGCAATATATTATATATTTTAACAAGGCTTTCTTTCCATTATGTTCATATGGTTAATTAATTTTTTAGATGTCTCTGGCAACCCATTCAGCCGCGATCAATCATTTATGCGTAGAGACATTATGGGGTTGGACTGAGGTGATGAATGTATTTCATGCATAAAGCTGCCAAAGCGCTCTGCTGCCCTGCTGGCAAACACGCTACCCCCATATCCTGGATTACTTTGAAGAAAGACAAGAATCTACCCCCAGGAGGTGGTTAGGTCCTGCCGCCAGCAGCTGCAGCTAGCCAGTGTTGGCCTTGCCACCGCCCGGAGAGGCGAAAAAAGTCTAGTTTTGTGGTGGGGGCGGAGGGGGAACGAGGCGAAGTGAGAAATGATGAGATGGCAGGGGCATGTCAAGGGGAATCACAGTGAAATATTTGAAACGTGTTCTTGCTCTTTCACACTGGGGCACAGCCTGAACTCACCAGTTCATCAGTCATTGACCTCTCAGACACAGTTCCTAGTAAACATTTATTCAGTGATATTACCCCATTTTCCTTGCTTTCACTTCTTGATTTCAGTTGTTTCTCAAGACCAATGAAAAGTTCCCATTGTTTTGGATTCCGCCCAAACTCCAGCCTCATCAGGTTTCATTCCTGCTCTCAAAAGTGGCTGCGTCTGTTCACGAGTAGCTGAGTCACCAAAGAGTCCCCCCACAGTAAAATAATAGCAAGACAAACAGCTCAGGCTGACCTCTGCCCTCTTGTGCAAAACAGAATTCCTCTTTGGGAATGAAGTAAACTCCCTTTTTTTTCCCTACCGTTCAGCACTTTAGTACTTGAGTCAGCATCTCAGGGAAGCAATCAAAAGTCTTAGTTTAATAAAAACAGAGATTGGCAAAACCTTAACTTCATTATATCCTCTCTAATGTTTCTATATCAGGACCCCACCAACGGCTACTACAACGTGCGAGCCTCCACCCACGACGAGGGACGCCCTGCCTCCGGCTCCACCATGCATTACTCTGACTACCGCTCCCCTGCAGGAACACCAGGGGGCGCTGCATCTATCAGCAGCAGCACAGGCGGCTCTGGAGCCACAGCCAGCGGAGGAGCCCCCGTTCCACCAGGTCCCCTGACATCCCCCGGTCGGCCCCAGGCGTGCTACGACCCGCGGCCCCCCTCCAGACTCTCCCACATCAGCTATGCCCAGTTCAACACCTTCACCCGTGGTGGCCAGAGCCAGCAGCCCCCGGCAAACCCCGCACCCGTGGCCGCCGATTTCCCGGGCGACTGTAGCCTCATGGATTCCACTTCCCAGCTGGCCTACGACAACTACGGATACCCTTCGCATTACCAGACCTACCGCATGGGCTTTGCCCCGTCAAGCCTGGCACCCTTGGAAGCCGGCCCCTCTTACGAGATGTACGGGGTGGGATCTGGGGTGGGACCCGGGTTGGCGAGCCACGGGGTGGGCGTGGGTCCCGCGGCGCCCGCTCCTCCGAGATCAGAGACTGGACTGGGGAAATACGGCAGCTCCACCCGCTTCTCCTACACCTCTCAGCACTCTGACTACTCCCACAGCCGACACACGCAGAGGATGCAGACTCATGTGTGAGACAGAGATAAACACCTCATGGTCTTAACACAATGCAGGATGCAGCTTATAAATAGCGTCACATCTTAACACACACACGCACACACACATATAGATTTAAACACACTTACACACACAAATACAGTCAGAAGGTCATACCCATGAGAAGGGGAGGGTATGAGAAACCACTGAGGCACGGGAAGAGCAAGCAAGCGGGACAGTGCGTTTTAGTGAGACAGGGACGGGAAATTCCAGACAATCTTGAATTCCCCAACTCCCGATGTTTGCATATCTGAAGCTCCGCAAAGCGGACGGCGCAAGTCACAATCAAGCTCGGGTGAGAGAGCAAGAAGCGTAGAGACGAGTGGAGGGACCGAGGATCCTTTTGGGAGACCTATAGCTTTTTACTGGTATATACTGACTCTGTAAATGATGAAAGGGAGAGTCGTCTTAAGGCAAAAATAAACGACGGATTGGCAAGTATGGTACAGATGGATTAACAAAACCTCAACTGGTGGGAGTCATTTCTGGCCGCCATTTTCAACTTTTAGTTCCTTCATCATTGAATGAGTCTTATTCAGTGATCATCGAGCACATTTTATATATAGTATTTCATAATGTCTTTGTGTACATTGATACATGCCAACATGCCTGTTGTTTTTTTTTAGGGGGGGTCATCTTTTTTTTGCACTGCATCTACAGTATTCATGCTTAGACGTCTCTTATCTATAACTGTATAATGTTTTCTTTTGTTTGCACACCAGATTCTAGCTTTGTATTCTATTTTTTAACGTTACAAAGTTATTTTTGTCAATGTTAAACATATATTGTGTATGTATGGACCAAAATGTTCAACCTGTGCGCACATAACTTGGGAGCTTGCCTGCCTGGGGAGTCGGGAGTGAAGACTTGTGCCAACAGTCCTGAAATCGGGAAGAATTTCACCTCAGAAGGGTATGTCAGTGTGTAAAAAAGACAAATAACAAAACCTAGTGCCAAGTGTTCATGTTGTTCCTCACCTTAGATCTAGACGCAGTAGAAGCTCCTTCTATCGGTGACCTTTGCTTTACCAACCAGGTTGGGAGACCTTTTTTCGTCAGGCTGGAGCCTCCTCCCACCTCTGAGCTTTTAGAATTACGAGCTTGGTGCAGACAGAGAGAGAGAGAAAAAACCACACAGATGTTGGGTTTAGAACTGAGTGGCCTTATAGGGTAACATGTCGTACATTTCCATTCTGAATCATTCCTCATCGCCTGTTTGCCAAAACGGCCAGCGGAGAATGTGCAAGGAGAGTTTCAAGGAAGGCTTGTCCACGATATTGACATTTAGTCGCGTATGGATGCGAGTGTGTGAGAGAGTTCAAGAGGAACTGCGTGGGTGTTTACGCGCGTCGATTTGTACAGCGTGTTTGTAAAGTTTTGTGAATGGGTATGGAAAGCGTACTATAAAACATGCAGTGCCAGACTCTGATGCGCGTACGGCCATTATATGCATAAAGAGGTGTGTATTAAGTGTGTGTGAGGGGGTAGGACGGTACATACAGTGCGACTGTGTGCATGTCTGTGCCCCAACGTGCGCGTGTGTGTTTCCGCATCTGTCCATAACATTTCTCACACAATCCTGTTACAGTACTTTTATACCTCTGGTAGGACTGTATCCTGTATTATTGTGTCTTTGAATTTAGGAAAAAAAAAACAATGTTTATCTTATTGTACTGTTCTTCGTAGCAGAGAAAACTGTTCAAAAAGGTGTACAACAAACATTATCAAGCTCTCATTTTTTAATTTCATTATCTTCAGTATTTTTTAAAAATGGTATGTAATTATTTTTCCACAGTATTACATAAATAAAGCACTGTTTTTTATAAAATCCAGCATGTGTTATTGTTTTTGAATGGGGGAGCGATGGAGCTTGACGGAAAATGCGTATTTGTCTGGAAAGGCATTTTACAGTCACATACTGCATACGATTGTGAAATGACATGGTTGCACAAGATGTTAGTACGGATAAACAGTCTGAAATTGGTTTAGCAAAGTAAGAAAATTAGACAAAATAGTAATAACGCAAATCTTTGTTTGAAATCCAACATCGTTTTTTTTCTATTGGTGAGTCACAGGATGCGTGTAGCAGTGTGTCACCAGCACCCAGGAGGCTCTCTTTGATTTTGAATGATATGAACGTGGGAGTAATATGTAGAAATGAAATAAAACCGGTCCTGTAATCAAGCCATGAAGAAAGGCATGACTGACAGAAAAAGAAATGCATGCAGTAGTCAGGAACAGAGAATCTCTTGTTTAATCTAGCGAGCAGTTGTTCTCTGTTGTATCAAATGCAAGAAGCAAAAACATGCTATGACCAGCAGCCATTAAATGGTTAATTGTAATGTTGAGCGTGGCTCTGTCGGAGCTTCGATTCCTTCATAATTCGTAAATCGAATTATTTATTTAAAAAAAAAAAATCTTTAAAAAAAATCCGCAAATATTTAATTTTCAGTTAAAT
The DNA here is from genome assembly GCF_003711565.1 of Takifugu flavidus. Lineage (NCBI taxonomy): Eukaryota > Metazoa > Chordata > Actinopteri > Tetraodontiformes > Tetraodontidae > Takifugu > Takifugu flavidus. Next base: position 7,540,520 of record NC_079522.1, read on the forward strand.
AAGCAGCATTTTTTTTAAAGTCTAGTGGCATCTGAAATAAGAAGCATATGTTCACGAGGAGTATGAACCCATTACAAACCTTTTTACTGGACTGGCCGATAGGGGGCAGACACACTTCAGCGACTAACAATAATTTGCCTATAAATACACAAAGAAGAAAATCCTCTGACGTCACAGGGCCAGAGGTTGTCTAATAGCAAAGATGGCGGCCACAATGTTGAGGTCGCTTTCTAAACTAGGACGTCCTTCAACCAAAATAATATTAAATAATAATTTATTGAGCCCCGGCTGCACTGTCCTGCAAAACAGGTAGGCTGTCACGAAGACAGGATACGAGGATTCAAACAACTCGTTTTATGTCAATCGGCGGCCCCTTAAATCTGGAAGCGAGAGATAGCTAATGCTAATTAAATCCATTTGTCCTGCTGGGGATTATTCCCTCCGTGTCGCACTTATCAATAAACCGTATATTTACAATGTACATGTTTGGCTGCTTGTCAAGTATAAATTTCGGGAACAAAGCATTTGTGACTTGTGAAATATGCAGTCTTGAATTGTCAACTGCTTGCTCTGCTGTCGCTGCCAAAATGTGTCCTTATTTACAATGAATTTGTTGTTGCTCTTTGTAAATATAATATAGTTCCCATATTTAGTAATTATAAGCAAACCTTTTCAGCTAATGCCGGAAACATTTGAGTGTTGACGCGTGTGAGCGAAATGCAAAATCAAAGTAAATGCCGCCTAGCTTTTAAATCTAAAATTGAACATTTTCAGTGCCATAAGGTGAAATCATGTTGATCTAAAGCACATTCACCAACACAAAGTCTCACTAACATTGAAAATAGAAGCCCCTCCTAACAGTTTTGGCAGGTTTTTTTTGGTAAATTTCAACAACACTTCATTTTAGGAAGTTGCTAACTTCCTAAAATCTTTTCTTTTTTTAAACCCTTGAAAGGGCACCGATGCTAAAGGCTGGCAGTTATGGACGTGACAATGTCACTTGTAACACCGCCTAATCTCAGGTTGATGGGGGGTTTTTTCAGGCAGAAACAATGGCAACCAGATGTGGAGTGGATGGAGCAGTTTTCTGGCGCGGTGATGTATCCCACAGCTTTCAATGACAAATGGAAACCACCCCCATGGAATGGTACGACCCCAGTTATACACGCAGTATCGCCTATGTCAAAGAGGTGTTTGCGGCCAGAGGTGCGGCAAATACCCAGAAATGTAAATCAGAACCTCTGTGTTGAAGCTTTCTTTCAATATCTCCTGTTAGACAAAGATCCTCCTGCAGACAAGGACGTTTCCAACCTGACCCTCAACTTTGGCCCTCAGCACCCTGCGGCTCACGGTGTACTACGTCTGGTCATGGAGCTCAGCGGAGAGTCGGTGAAGAAGTGCGACCCCCACATTGGCCTGTTGCACCGTGGCACGGAGAAACTCATCGAGTACAAGACCTACCTGCAGGTTAGCTAGCAGTGGCAGGTCGATGCGTTAGGCTTCTGCGCACGCTTCTACCTCTTCTTCCCATACTGCAGGCTCTGCCCTACTTTGACCGCCTGGACTACGTCTCCATGATGTGCAATGAGCAGGCTTACTCGCTGGCTGTGGAGAAACTCCTCAACGTCCAAGCTCCACCTCGTGCACAGTGGATCAGAGGTACCAACAACCCAACATTCCATTGGATCAAGGCTGCAACTAAGGGCTGGTTTGATAGTTGTTGCATAAGTGGACGGAGTGAAGCCTGAGGACTCTGGCTAATGATAACGTTAAAAGCCAATAGCAACTTAGCCAGCTAACGAGCTAACTGCTTACACAGGTGTGTCTGACTTGTCATCCATCCATGCTTTACACAGTTGCATCACTATCTGGTCACGATCCTGCTCGCTATAAAGCAACCACCCCCACTTTGGCTTCTTGGGACGTTTCTTGGGATTGACTGATAGTTTACCTAAGTTTAAAACCCAGGGGATATAATTGCGCTGCCTTCCGAACAAAATATACAATTATTCCTACAACGTTTGCATGTTAAAGGGATCTTAAAGGGACGGTTTTAGATTTGCCCCACTGGTAGGTGAAACTCTCTTGGTTTCTGCGCTGATGCTTCCCGTTTCCTTTATCCAGTTCTATTCGGAGAGCTGACCCGAATCCTGAATCACATCATGGCTGTCACCACGCACGCCCTCGACATCGGCGCCATGACTCCTTTCTTCTGGATGTTTGAGGAGAGAGAGAAGGTCAGGGAAAGTAAAGGATTGCAGGGTTGGTGGTTATTCCAAGCCTCTGACTCCTGTTTCCTCCTAGATGTTTGAGTTCTACGAGCGGGTGTCCGGAGCCAGAATGCACGCCGCGTACGTCAGACCCGGTGGTGTCCACCAGGTGAGTGACTCCAGTTCGCAACGATCTATATTATGAAACGCTGATTACGAGAATATGGTCATAGAAGTGTAATTTCTGTGTTTCCAGGATATGCCCCTGGGCCTGATGGACGACATCTACGAGTGGTGCAAAAATTTCTCCATCAGAATCGACGAAGTGGAAGAGGCGAGTTTTAAGAACGTCCGCCAGATCTCTTGAGAGTTAAAACCTCATGGTTCAATTGAAACCTGATGCTTTTCTGCGCAGATGTTGACCAACAATCGGATTTGGAAAAACCGTACCGTGGATATCGGGGTGGTTACCTCAGAGGAGGCGCTCAATTATGGGTTCAGGTGAGCTGCCAACGGAAACCACGGTGCTTTTCCTACATTTGAGTGCTTTTGGGTTGGTGGAATCCTCATCTTCATCCTCTCGCCGCCAGTGGCGTGATGCTGCGAGGCTCCGGGATCAAGTGGGACCTGAGAAAGTCGCAGCCTTACGACAAGTACGGCGAGGTGGAGTTCGACATCCCCATCGGAAGCAACGGCGACTGCTACGACAGGTGCGCGGCGAGCGAACCCTTTGTTATTTAGCTACGCCTTCACATTTGACCTCTCGGCACGTTTCTCTCATTGGGCCGTCGTGCTGAACCTCTGTACAAAGGGCAGCCTGCGATATTTCTGTTTTGAAATGTTTTATTTGTTTATTTACATTTGCTACATATGCATCAGGAATAGGAAATTCCTTTTTTTAAGCTGTTACGTATTATTGAAATTGGCCTTTTCAGCCGGATTTAGACTCAATCCTTTAATTAAAACTGGAGGTTTCATTGGCTGATGATGACGTCGGTTTTTAAAAGTTCTGTATGAACATTTCTCAAATTTCGATCTATTTTTCTTACCTTGTTGAATTTTTGTTCCATTCTCGGTCTCTTTCTTTTGACAGAAATATATTTTTTTCTTTAAAACTGCCTTTTTTTGGACTCTTTTTGTCCCTACAAGTCTGTCCTTTGCCAGTTAAATGGACCAAGAGTTTGGGAGCGGCTTCGAGTTTCTGTTCACACCTTTCTTTAATATCTCACGAGCCCTTTGGGGCGGATTCACCCATGTTAGAGGTGTCTGTAGATCACCGCCATTTCCTGTCTCTGTGGATTAGGTACCTGTGCAGAGTGGAGGAGATGAGGCAGTCTCTGAGAATCATGCACCAGGCGCTCAACAAGATGCCAGAAGGGGAGATCAAGGTCGACGACGCTAAGGTTGCCCCTCCGAAGAGGTCCGAGATGAAGGTGAGCCAACCTGCAGCTCCCTGCATCTGGGCATGGGATAATCCTTCTTGTTCTCTGCTTCTTATTAGATTTTCAATATCAAACACCTTTGATGTTTCTCTACTTTCCAACCTAGATGTCAATGGAGTCCCTGATCCACCATTTTAAACTGTACACGGAGGGTTACCAGGTTCCCCCAGGAGCCACATACACGGCTGTGGAAGCACCAAAGGTTGGAGGAATACTCGTTTTTGGGGTCCCGATTCATTTGGCACCTTGAGGTGCCTTTTTGTGATGCACTGGACTGCATTTGTGTGTCACTCGCAGGGAGAGTTTGGGGTTTATCTGGTATCCGACGGCTCCAGCAGACCCTACCGCTGCAAGATCAAAGCTCCAGGATTCGCTCATTTGGTGCGCCCTTACAACTTTCTAAAACATCATAAAATATTAACGATGCCAGGTATCAGTTATTCAGTGCGTTTAAAGGCTCATCCCCAAGGCCACTTTTACCTCATTAAGTGTGTTTAATGAAATACAGCGTAGCCTTTTTAAAAATGTACAACTCCCCCTGCTCTCGGCCTCCTTCCTGTTCATTGTTTGGTTGGCGGTTAAGGCTGTTGAACATCTGAATCCCTGCTCGTAGGGTGCCTTTAAAGTTGCATAAACAAATTAGAGTAGTTAGCGTTAGCTTGGGGCTAGCAACTCATTAATATTCACTTTCATATTAGCAAATTTTCTCTAAATAGCATTGCTAAGCTAAAAGTTTTCTTTCTTCCAGGCCGGTCTGGATAAAATGTCCCAGGGGCACATGCTCGCCGATGTTGTGGCCATTATCGGTGAGACATCGATGCAGCTTCAGAGGAGTGACGGGTCGCTCCTGTACCGCTGCGCTCACCCTCTTTTTTTTTTTTTTCTTGTGACAGGCACCCAGGACATCGTGTTCGGAGAAGTCGACCGCTAAATGGTGCCGCTAACGTGGAGGTTCCCCAAAGGCTTCATTCTCTCTTCCCTGCATGCTTGTCAGCTCTTTTCTCTGTTCACTCTTCACAAGTGTTGGCAGATCAGCAACCCAGTGTCACAATAATCCCAATAAATATTTTACGACCGAACAGGAATCTGTTTCGTTTGTATTTCAGCCTGTTAGCATTTCAGCTAACCTCTCCTTTTTTTAAAGTACAAACGGAATCAGAAATCAGGTTTTAGCCATGACGCCACCGATAGTTTTAGCAGCTTCTGAGTGTTGAAGAGGGAGTGGTCTGACGAGATCTGAGCCAGATGGACTTAAAGCTCAGACCACAACTTCCCCTCTTGGCTGAGGTATGTAGTGTTTGAGCGTTTTATCAGTAGGCAGAAGAATATAAAAAAAAGCCACCGTCCGCTTCGCTGAAGGAGTTCGGTTGACGCTCTGAGCCTGTGATATCATGGCGTTGGGAAAGAACCTGATGTTCGTGGCGATTCTTCTGTTCTTGAACTTTGGGACGGCCGGTGAGTTCTGAGTGTAGCAATTTCTGTGAGCGCGTCAAATCCTGTCAAATGGAATTTTTTTTTAGATTTTAAAATAAAAAATGACCCCATTTTTTTCCTTTGTACACTGAACTGGCCCAGGGCCCCGCTTTTCTGTTCTCATTTGATGGTAGCAAACGTATATTTCCATTTCCTGCTGTGAGCGAAAACCTTGAGAAGAGACATCAATTGTTATTGTGGCAAGATTCTTGCGTACGAGGCGATCGGCTCATTTTTGACCTATTGAACCAAAAACTTGAACCTGCACTCGTCTTCCTAGTTTCTAGCCGTTGGCGCCTTCTAAACAGTCACAATTTTACGCTAACCTTCCGTGAGCAGGGGTTTTGAAAAATGCCATTTAAGATGGCCTAGTTGTCGCGCCTGTGGTCTGGCCGCACGCGCAAACACAGGGCCAAGAAAAAGGAAGCGTCCTTAAAATCTTTTTTTTTTAAAAAAGATTGCAGTTGTTTTTGTTACATGAAATTCAATCACACTTTGTTGCCAAAGCAACTGAAGATTCAAAGTTCCGACTAGTTTTCATAGGAGTGGCCCACATTTTTTTTCCAGACAGATAACATCACCCTGTCACCGAGTTGATGTAGCAGCCGCTCCCCGGAAACGGACGGTCTCAAGGCATTACTGGGGGGCTTTTATTCTGGAAACGAGTGGAGAAAAGTGAATCGTTCCCTTGAACTATGGAAAGAGGAGGCAGAAAGGAAAGCAAAAGATGGAAAATGACATCTGCTGCTTTCGGGCACATTTCATCATCCACAAGTTCTCCTTTCAGCCTCGGGTATAAATAAAAGAAAAGCTGGTGCTGTGGTTTAAATGGCTCTCACATTCTCTCCACTGTTCCACTGGAAGCTTTCATTGAACAGAAGTAAATTTTGCACACATTTATTTAAATATTTTCCATTAAAGCTCCTTAAATCTCAGTGTGTAGGTCATCTACCACTGTCAGCCATAGCAACACGAAAGCTAATTGCTTTGTTATTTGCATTAATTGTAAAAGTAGATTACCTAACCAAAGGACAGTGATTCAAGGAAATCTTTTTTAAAAGGGTTGTCGTCCACTTTTTGCTGTCAATTTTGTCTTTTATAAACCGCAAAGTCAGTCTGTGAAATTAGCCTTGCTGGTTAACTCACCCTTGTGCGCTCCTCAGCTGCCATCACCGATCCACAGATCTGTTACATCCTGGATGGAATTCTGTTCCTGTACGGCATCATCCTCTCTGCTCTCTACTGCAGGATTAAGGTTGGCGCTTTTCTTTGGTTGCTCTCTTTTAAAATCCATCCACTGGTTTTACAGGCAAAAAATGCAGCGTTGTCTGCATAATAAGGTACTTAGAAAGAAACATGGTGACAAAAATGGAAAAAGTTATTTTATCTCTTAAAAAATTCAGGTTTTACTATATTTAAAAAAAAGACATTCATATACACACATCTATCTGTTTTACTGACTATGTTTTGACAGTACAGTCATAGGAATGATGACAATTTAATTGTATAAACTTGAGGAATCAAATAATGATTAATTAGAAACACAAAAAAGAAGGTAAAGCTTAAGGCAACATGTTCTTTTTAATTTTTCTACAACAGATTCTCAATGCAAAGGTGGCCAAAGCTGAAAAACTGAAAGCGGTGAGCGTCCAATGCAAATACGCCAACATTGGTGGTTTGTTCTTAAAGCAGTCGCTAAAGCAAGCTTTAAAAACAAAAACCTATTGGAGTTCAGTGAATTCAACACTAAGTTTCATTTGCTTTGCATTTCTGTCTCTATTATTTCCTTTTAAAAGCCACAAACTGCTCTAATGCTGACCGCATGTGATTGACACACACACGCACACATATATTGTAACATCTAATGTCTTGTTCTTTTCCACCGGCAACAGAAGGCTGACGAGAGAATTTATATGGTGAGTGATTCATTCATTGCTTGATTAAATAATTAACTGCCATCCTGTGAAGACGATTCCTTTTTTGCTCCTCTAGGGTTTAGCTCCTCACGAGCAGAGCACATACGAGACCATCGGCCAGAAGAAGTGACCCCATCCATGCAAATGATTCATATCCATGCATTAAAATGTTTTGTGTATTCTGCTGAAACATTTTGAAGATGTGCTACTCCAAGTGTTAGCTTTGTGAATTTCAGATTTCCCATTAAGAGTAAGAAAAACTGGCGGGAAATATTCGTGTGCTGATGAATTTTTGTACCTGTCCTGTTCTTTCCCCGCCACGTTCAGTTGTTTTGGAAAATACACTTGTCTCCTATGCCTAAAACAGTTTCGTAGAGATGCTTTTTCTTTAAAGCCATGGCCTGACACTTCACACGTTTATTTTGGGAGCCGTCTGCTAACTGAGACTACATCTCGCTCAGTTTCCTCTTTCGCCACAGCGAAAAGACGTCGGTACATTTTGCCAGTTCTGCACGCACGCACGCTAAAAATGACACTCAAGTGTCACAAATCAGCATATGTGCTTCTGCAATCACCAGCCAAAAAAACAAAAAACGCAGCCGCCTGTCTTTTTCCCACGAGTACTATCAATATTTTAACACCTTTATTATCGGGTTTGGCGCAAAGAGGCTTTCGCGCACAATCGGCGAGCGCCGCTTCCTGCAAACCACAGGATGGCAGTGAGGGCGTCTTTGAAACGTTTACCTGTTTAAACACCTGCTGAAGCGGGACAAAGTGACAGCAAAGTTCCGTGTGGGGGCTGTCAGGTTAAAAGAAATTTTCTAAAGAATGTTTCTAAAACGGTGCGTGGGGGATACAGGAAGGATTCCATTAATAGGTGGTTTAACATCATGCATGATGCAGTTGATGACGTACTAAAAGGTGGCTCCTTTCTCTTTATGATTATTGAATAAATATAATCGTCATTTTCCATTTTTTAAACGCATATTTTCTTTTTGTTTGTTCTTTAAAAACAACACAGTAACTTGCTGCAGTTTTAACCGGCTTGGTATCGGCTTTACACCTGCCTCTCCTCTCAGCAGAGCAAGTAGCAACCCGAAAATAACTGTCATATTGCCTCAGCAGAACTGGAAAGGTGACTTTTCCCTGCGTGTGGACCTGCTTGTGCGCTCATGTGTTTGAGGTGTGTGTGAGAGAGAGGGTGAGAGAGAGACATAGAAGCGAGAGCAGAAAGAGGAACACAAGCAGGTGTTTCTCCACACAGGTGAAGCGGCTCCTTGGCGTCCAAAGGCTGAACGGGATGCCTTTGGAATGAGAGGCACCTTACTGAGGGTTTTACATCGATTCTCCAGCACAAGGACTGGTTTCAGGATACGGGTCCAGGGTACAAAGGCATGTGTTTGCCTCAGTGCTTCGGGTTCCGTGACCTGCGCTGGTGAACTTTGAACCTGTCCTGACGTCGGCTCATGGAGAGGATGACACCTCTGCTCCAGTCCTTCTGCATCCTCTTCATCTGTGGTAAGATGTGAGATTCAAAAACTGCGGATAACCTGGCGTGTTTTACACCAAAGTGCACGATATGTGACAGCACTTGGATGTTTTCTGTCATGCGCCAACAGGTGAAAGGTTTTGTGGCCATTTTAAGAAAGAAAGTTTCGAATGTGTGATTGCAGGAAACGCTGACAATCATAGGAGCTGTGTCGCAGTTTCAGTTGTTGGACGGCGGGTTTGGTTAGCCTCGATAATAAACCCAGACAGAGCGAAACGGTTCAAGAAAACACTTGCGAGCTGTCTGACATTTCAGGAAAAACAGGTTGCCGCTGATCCCATTTCCCCGTCATTTCAATGATTCTGAGTGGGGGACATGTGTGGGCCCATGTGTGTGTCTGTGTTGTGATCCTGTCAGCTCAGGCTGTACACAAGTGGATCAGCTCCGTGACAAATAAGTGTGTGTTATAGTTTTTTTATTCGAAGTGGAGTGTTCCTTTAATGCAGCACAGGCAGATTCCTCAGAAGGCTTAAACGTGCGCGCGCACACACGCACACACACACACACACAGGTGGGGGAAAATAACAGCATCAGGAGTACACTCATCTTTGATGGTAAAATGTATGAATCATACCGGTTTCCACTCCCTTGATTCATTTCTGTGTCTGTTGGATCCGAGACTGTTGTGGGCTGATGATAAAATAACTTGTTATGTTCAAATTTTTAATATTTTAATTATTTTTGTGTGCTAGAAGGAGTATTATTTCAATTTCTAACCTGTCAATTAACTGGAGATAAAACAATCAAACGACCTATGTGGTTATTTCTAATACGACAACAATCATCATCATCATTATCATCATCATCATCATCATCATCATCATCATCATCATTATCATCATCGTCATCATATGCCCCATTATCACAGTGGGTTAGAGATTAGGGATGGCTGCACTGTAAAAATGACTAAAGCAGTTAAAGGAAGCCTTTTTACCAATATTTAGAACTCTTTATACAACCACTATCACAATTCACAACTATCTTTTAAAAGGACACACACATTGTTAAATTAATACCATCCTGCTGCAAAGTTTCTTTATTACAGTATATAAATTAGAATAACAGGCAGCTATTAGAGTTAAAGTTGACTTAAGCAGTAGTGGGCTGCTGGATTCCAGGTCACTATAAAAGGCCCTATATTGGACTTTATGGGCAGGAAATGTACACTTTATTGCATTTTGTGGGCATTTTGCCTTTCGATCCAATAGCTTATCCACTGACATTTGGCACTGTTTAGCTTTCGTGCAAATACCTTTATTATTCCAGACTGAGGGATGTTGTTTACTCCTCGTCATGAACTGAGAGGGTGGCGTGTACTGTGTGCTCAAAGGGACTGGCACAAGTGATGCCAAATATCTTTTGCTATGTTTATCATGGAGCTTTTTTAAAATAAAAAATTCAGTCTTTTGGACCAGAGTCTTAATCCTAGCTCAATAATACTGTCACTCAGTAAAGCATTTATGTCATTAATGTCTTGGGTGTGATCCATCTGCTGCAATTTACATAAACTTTTTTTTTTGGCTACTGTCTCAATGAGATCGCGACCACAGGTAGGTGTTTTGCTAGTAAATCAATCAACAAGCAAAGAGCACAAACAGTAATCAAAAGTAAGAGCTGATGACCAATCGCAGACCATTTTGGTGGAAAAGTAACAGTTTTGTCACGCAGTTTGTTATAGGGTCATCAAAAGTAGTGTGAAAAGTGGAGGAACCCTTTCAGTGTGATCCTGGCCCTGTGTTAAATGTTCGCAGATGTGAACCTTCAGGACAGGAGAGCGTGGCAGTGTGACACATGATCCACAGTGTGCTGTGTTTAAAACTCTTCCTCTGGCCTCGTTTGTTGTCTCGGGTTACTCTGGAGTCCAGACGCCGAGTAAAGCGTCTTTGAGGCCGATTTAAGAGCTTATCTCGAGCAACTAGTTAAGCGACATATCTTTCCTTGTGTTGAGGGCTTATTCTCTGTTCCCTCTTTGTTGTCTTTGTGCAAACTGATGAGAGCCCCGTCTGAGTTCCCTCTGGAATAAAATTCAACCGGTGACACTTCATATCACACATAAATCTAGACTGACAATTTTAGGTCACATTATCTCACATTTTGGTGACTTTAGGCTGTCCTCAATCATGATGAATAGCCCCAGAAGCCTTTTAGCTTAGCTGTCACCACACAATCCTGCCTTATAGCTCGGTCTTGCACTGTCAGGATCATTTGATATGAGGGTTGCATTCCCGTGTTTGAAATACTTGATTGCAAAATTAGATACCATAAAGGAAGAAAGATTTTGTACAAAACACCTCAGTCTGTAATATGTGAGGGTGAAGTTTTGATCACCCGCGCTGTTCGTTCACCAGACTCAGATCAACCACGCAAACAACAGGAGTGCCTTGCAAGGGACAGTCGAGCAGCAGTTCAAGCTTCCTCTGTCAACTCCGTTCATCTGCTGCTCGCTCACCTCTTTTATAGGTACAAACAGAATGGGTGTCTAAACAGGGTTTCATAACTCATTGTCTTCTGACATCTTTACAAACTTCTCTAATCTTGACCAACAGGATACATCTGGGTGCTGGGCTTGGTTGTCAGCAACTTCAGCACCTTTACGAAACACTCTCATGTTCTTCTTTTCTTATCAACATTCCTCAAACACTCAAAATCTACATACAATAGCATTTAAAGATAATACTAATAACAACAATAACAATAATTCTTCTCACAAATATTTTGCATGTTTCCCTGCTCACTCTGACAAGATCTATGCAAATTGTTCTAGGGAAGAGTAGGTTTTGGCTATGTTTTGAATTTAAAAGGACAGCCATGGCAAAAATCCACATCCTTCAAATCACCAAACCCTTGAAAACATCAACTACAATCAACTACATCAATTACACTGTTAAGCTAAAAACAAGCATAGAGACTTCCTTTAGAAAAATGTAAAAAATTAGCAAATGAGATCATTTCCTGATCAGCAGTCTGCCCTGGAGCAGTTGAGGCTGTAGTTCATAGAACGAGTATAGGTGATCCAGCTTGGGCTCCCCTACTTTGAATTTGCTGTGTCGGGGTTTTTCCCCCACAGTCCACCAACATGCACCTTGATGATTAGTTACTCCAAATCTCCCCTTGGTCGTCTTGTGTATGCCAGCTGGCAACATGTGCAGGGGGTCTCCTCTCCTTTCTCTGGGTACCACGGGTATGGATATCAGACCGAAAAAATGTCCCCCGATATGATCCTGGTCCTATTCAAGGTTGTTTACAGATAAAAGGGAGTTCATCCTTATCTATTGCTTGTTTGGGGTCAGACTCTGGCTCTTTGGTTGTAAAAGAGGCTGCATAAACAAAGATAAATTGAATTCTCCTTCAGTTTCAGCTATAGAGGAAAACTTCGTGGATCCCCCCTCCAGCGATCCCATCCTCTCCTTGGCGGATCAAGAGACTGTCCTGCCATGTCGTTATCAGCCCGACGCGGGTGTCCAGGTTGTGCAAGTCACCTGGTATAAGGAGCATTCAGACGGCACAAAGGAGCAGATTATCACTGCGCACCAGACTAATGGACAGACCGGTCAGTTTTTAAGGAGCCGAGCCGCATTTCTTTAAGAAACGCACTCATTGAGGCATGAGAACTCATTCTGACATGCTCATTCCACCGTGAAAACTTCTGGTATTACAAGTCGATTTGCTAGTTCTGGCTGACAAGTGTTGGTTCCAGGCCTTTTTTCCCTGTCGTGAGGCCCTGACAAAGCTTAAAGGCAAATGTTCACAGCTATCAAAAAATGTTAAATGAACTTGAAGAGACATTGACAAATTAACTATATCAGGATAGTAAATGATCACAGATGAGGAAGTAAAGCACTGTGATTTTAAGGGTGTGAGCAGAACACCCACGCTGATTCCAAGATTGCAGTGGAACGTGCATGACTGTGTCCTTGTAATTGCTACATATTGAATAGAAAAATCCATAGGCTACTAGAAAAGTGAGAGCATTTTAGCTGGGACCCACAACTTTAATGGACCGTTGAGGGTTTAAACTAGATTTAGGTTCGAGTTAGGGTTAGGTGGTTAGTGAGTATTGTCAGGGTTAAGGTAGGGAGTTGTGTATTATAGGGTATTATATATAGAAATGTCCCTATAAAGAAAATGAGGATGTGTGTGTGTGTGTGTGGAGAGAGAGAGAGAGAGTGAGAGCAAGAGACAGAGACAGAGAGAACAACAAAAAGCTTGAGGCATGATGTGAATCCGCTGATCTTGATTTTCTTGGATTGTATGTTACTTTCTTCCTCATCCTCAATCCCATCCTCTCCTCGTGACCTGTGCATGTAGCTTTCGATACGTGGTCTCGCCGCGTGCACTTCAGGAACAGCGACCCCATCGTGGACTCGTCGCTGGTCATCATGAACACGGACGTGGCCGACGAGGGAGGGTATCTGTGCCGCATCAGCACTTTCCCTTTGGGCAACTTTGACAGCCAGATGTCCATCATCGTGTGGAGTGAGTCCCACCCTTGTATTTTTGCTGAGCCAGAATGGAAAATTCTACTAGTTGAGTCACAGTTATGGAAACACTGAGTATAAATGTGGATGCCAATTACGGTACAATGGACCAAGAGATATAAACACACAAATTTTAATTTAATCTTGAAGACAAAAACAGTAAAAAGCTTATCTGGTAGAATAACAATATCAATTATTATATAAAGTGCGTGCTTTCACCGCTTCCACTGATGACATATTTGAATCAAGACTAAGACTCAAATTCAGCTTGTAATTGTGACTCACGCTGATATCATGATGCCTTAGTTTTAACCTTTTAATTGACTCTGACTTTGACACAAACAGTAGCTATACAAGCTGACCCAGACTGTCGAAAGTCACCCCCATTCTCTAAATAGTGCCCTAACTAGGGAGCATGCCATTTCTGAGGGGTGTCCGAATATTAGGTGAGGGTTACTGTACCCTCTTTAGTCACCTGAGAGTGTCCCTAACAAGCAATATATCCCATCATCCTTAGCGGTTGCATTGTGAGACGCTGGACCTGACTTTAGTTAATAATTAAGTTAATTATTATAGTATAGTTAATTATGGTAGTTCACCAATACCACATACTGTTTCATTTATTTCAATCAGTATAAAAAAATTCTTTTGACTGGTGCCAACATCAGCCTGTTACCTTTTCATTATGTGACGCTGTTACACCATTTAGTGTCTGTCTTAGTGTCAGAACACGGGTGAGTTCTCCAACTGTGCTTTTTTGCTAGTACCTATTTGAGGCAACATTGAGGTACAAACATAGTCCACTCTGCCTTGCTCCCTATATGTTGAGTAGAGACTCGGTCACAAGTTGAGTTTGGGCCAGCCTCTGGAAGTGAGTCGGGTCCTCCTGGCTTGACCCATACTCTTAATCTGTGATTTCAAACTGGAACCCAGGGACAGAGACTGAACAGCTGACAAGTAGTCATGTCAGAAGTTTTCGAAGAGTTCCTTGAAGGACCAAAATATAGATGCCCTGAATGTTGCTGTCCGGAAAAACATGTTTACAGAGCACCTTCATAATCTCTGTGTGAACATTCTTTAATCAAACATTGTAAACATCCCCTCCAGCCATTCCCATATCGTCCTTGGAACCCGTAACTCTGGTGGAGGGACAGACCTACCGGCAGGCTGCTTACTGTCGCTCTGTGGCCCACCCGCTCCCTCGTCTGTCCTGGGACACGGACCTGAACGGCCAGTCCACCAATCGCTCTTCGGGCAAAGGAGTGGTCACCTCGCAGTACTCCCTACACCCACTGAGGAACATGAACGGTATGAAGCTGGACTGTTTGGTGTGGCATCCAACGTCGAAGAAGCCTCGCAGACTCTCCAACAAGCTGGTGGTGCACTGTGAGTATCCATCAGAATTGCACAGGCACCGTGGCGCAAAGTAAAAATAACTTTATTCCAACACCTTTCATGTTAACAAGGATTTATATGCAGGTTATGACTGTCTGAGGTAAACATGTAATGTAACTCACAGCTGAAAATCCACTCTGACTTCCATTAATCTCTCTTTAGTTGTTATTTTTCACAAAATACTAAAAGTAAGAGAAACTGGACCATAATGTGGAGTACATTATTACATTATTACGTTTTCTCTGTTTTCTTTTTTCCTCCTCTTCTTTTCCCAGTCCCTCCCAATGCAAAGGTGTTGGGCTCCGACAAGACGTGGTTTGTTGGTTTAGAGAACGCTGCAGTGACGTGTGTGAGCGGAGGGAACCCCAAGCCACGAACGACATGGATCAGGTAGCGAACCCATGCAGGATCTTCTCAGGTCTTGTTCTGTGAGGATCATTTAATATGTCTGTGTTTATCAGTATTGGCAGAATATTCCTTATCTTTACTGCTACTATCAGTGTTGGGGTACAGTGATCTGCTGGGCAAAAAAAATACATAATTAAGTAACAACAACAAGGACAAGCGCAAAATCGGCCACAGTTTTTCCAAGCTTTTATAAAGCTTTTATCTTATCTGGACCTCTTTAAGAATGTTGAACGAGGCCTTGTCATAAGTCTCTACTGCAGAGTTCTCTAAGTACAGTACAGAGTTATTTCACCCAAGTTTTCTTGATGACATTTCTAGAGTTTTCCAGATATTCTTATACACAGTTCATCAACTGGCTGTCCAGAATGTTCTACTGACATTTGTCTCTTGGGTTCCTATCTGATTCACAAGTTTAGGAGACATCTGTAAACTCTGTCATTTATTCTTCCCATTGTTCTTCGTGGCCAAGGCAGTACACTGTTTATCTGATCTTTGTGCCTGTTTCTGAAAGGAATGAATGCCTTCGATTCCTCCAAAGGGATCGACAGGTTGTGGATCAGTTGCAAAAATCTAGCTCCTTGAGCCAGTTCTACAGTAATAAGTCCTATAGACCACATATCTATGGCCTCATTAAATGGACAGAAGAAGTTGCTTTGACAACCGTTGCTGTGTGAGGATTAACATAAGCATGTAACTTTGCCCCACTAAAGCCTGCTAACGCTACTTCAATTGGTTGTCGGTGGTGGTAGTCACCGGTAACCATGTGTGGTTTGATATCTCTGTGAAATATGCCAATACTCTGCCCTTTGATACAGCAAAATCTCTGAGCTGTGACCGGCAAGTCACTTCATCAATCTAGGTATTACGTTCCTGATCTAGGAGCTCAAAGCTCACACAGATGCATTGTTTAAAGAGGAAAAAGATGTTCATTCTTACATCGTAGGTCTGGCAATATCCAGACGCCACAGCAGCTCAAATTTGTTAATGTTTCTCTCTTCATGATCTTTTCATCCAGCATGGAAAGATTTTTAGACATTCTGTTATGTAAATTTTATTTGACACTCACGCAAAGCACAGCTAACCTGAGATCTAACTAACAGCTAATTAGCAAAATAATGACGCCCAGCATATGCTAAATAGACACACTATATCTGAAATCAAAGTTTAATGCTGAAATTGTGGGAAAATACATGTTAATGTGTTTCAGCATGCACATGTCAGCCTAACTTCACTTCCAGAGTCCTCCTATAGGACATAGCTCTTCCGCTTGGGTTGCCAGGTGACTTGAAGCCATTTAATTTTTTCTGTGGGCAGGCTGTGAGGGTGTGGCGTGTAGTTTTACTGTCAACAAAACGCGTGCCTTGAAAAGTCAGTGGAAGCAGAATGGCTCGCGTTGAATCATGACGAGCGACAGTTAAGCCTAAGGGAGAAAATCATCGTTCGCACATCGAGGGAAGTTTGTCTGAATTACTCAGACGCGTCAGAACCCCCCCTCAGACATTCTGTGTCTCAGTTTTACCAGCTGATGATGCTAAGCACAGTCACGCTTAGTCACATTAACACACCTGGGAAAAGCAACGCTAAACCAGACACATGTCATATATGGAGACACCGCTCAACCCCCCCATTGTGATCAACCTGTTCCTACCCACACACACATACATGCATGTACACACACTCACAAATGTGTTGGAGCTCCTGCAGTGGCTCAACCTGTCGGCTTTGTCAATAAAAGGCGTCAGGTGTAGTAATACCTTGCATAGTGTCCTGTTACAGCTTGTGTGGAAGACAGATAAGAGAGTTTCACACATTGGTGTTGGGGGACAAAAGGGAGAAAGTGATGATGGTCCGGTTATAAAAATAAGAAATTACTCTAAAGGTGTCTCGACCACGGGAAGAAATTTGTGACGGAAAAATGGAGTGTTTATTTTCAGATAATTGCGATAAATCAACACAGAGGCAACACCCTGCACAGTGTGGCTTGCTCAAAAAAGTCTTGCCTGAGTCACAGCCAGTGCCAGGAACTGTGATGGTGCAAAACAAAATGAATCAAGATGTCTCCCAGTGAAAAAAAAGAGAGAGTTTGTTTTTCATATTGTTGGATATGACGCTGTGAATTTAATGGTTTATATTTTGAGTTTTGCATTTTGTTATGCTCCCAAGGACATTCTTCTTCATAATAATAATTCAAAAAAGGGAAAGAAAATTACAATTTTCCATTTGGGACATTACTCTTACTGAAATGAAACCTCATTATAATCATTGTATTCATCAGAAGGTTGCTAGACTAGTCACTTCCTGATTCTAATTCAGACCACCCTGTTTGTGCTGACAGGGCGTTCCAAGCCTCTCCCACTTGGTTGGGATACTGACATGACCTCTGGCAGAATAAATGATACAATATAGAAGCTGTTCACTCAACACTGTTCTCCAACCTGTTGTATTTACTATTTTTGTAGTGAATTTATGTGTACCACCAGAGTTCCTTGTGTGGTCTTCTGCCCTTCTCCTCCGCCTTCACCCTCAATGGCACGAGGGTCCACCCCATTAGAATCTGGTCCTGCTCAAGGTTTCGTCCTGTTAAGAGGGAGTTTTTCTTTGAGGCTGTTGCTTGTTTGGTGGTCAGGCTGTGATGTTCTGTAGAGCACCTAGAACCAATTAAGATTGTCACTATATAAATACAGTTAAATTGAATTTGCATCCCATTTGAGGAAAATTATGTTCTGGCAACAATGATATCATTTGTGCCCTTCTAAAAGGCAATAAACTGTACTTAAAGATGTTGACGGCATATGTAAAAATGTGTCTATCAGATTAACCTGTATTTTGGAGTATGCCAAAGCCCTGTGATGTGTCATATTTGCAGAGTGGGTGCAGAGTTGCCAGAAGGTGTGACCCCCTATCCTAATGGAACGCTGGCTTTCAGACGACCTCTGAGCGCATCAGATGAGGGTACCTACCGCTGCGTGGCGAAGAACGACGTGGGCGAGGCCAGTGCGGAGGTGGAGATTAAGCTGACAGGTAGATGATAGCGCTGTCGACGTTGGCGCAGTTAGAGAGAAAACACGGATATCCTCCTAATCCCGCGCTCCCCTCTTTTCTATGCTACAGAATCCGCCAAGGTCCATTTTACCGAAAACTTGCTGATGATCATTGTGGGGAGTGTGGCCGGGGGGCTGCTGATCCTGATGGTCGCCGCCATCATCATCGTCACGTGTCACCACAAGCGCAAGAACAAGAGACTGGAGAAGGAGCTGACTGAGAAGAAGTACGTGAGCATGATGTTGAATTAAGACAAGATAAGATAACGGATAAATTAGTCCTTAGTTACATGGTAATTACATGAATTTTGAGGCATGAAAAATCATAACGTTGCACAAATGAACCATGGTTGGAAAGGGGGATAAAAAATATCTGATTTGAAAAGTTCTGACTCCACAGTGGAAGTATGTCACTTCATCACCCCCTCCTTTTTTTCTTCATGTCTTGTTTTGCAGCGAAGAAATAAGCACTCTCTCCAGGCATGCGTCTTTCAGGAGAATGAATTCTGTCAGCACGGATCCCAGAGGAGCGGTACTTCGGCTGAATTATTCACTTCACATTAAACATACTGCAGCATCATTATCTTATATTTTTCTCCCACGCCTTCCCGACCCCATTCCTGCTTGTCAGGCTTTGTGACATCACTGATCCAAATCAGAGCGCTGCCAGTCCCATATGTCTCCCACACATACAGGCAGTCTTAAAGAAATACACTGACGGTTTGGTTCCTTTTTTCGGATTGCACCATATTAACTTAACTCAGGGGCCCGATGCTGGTTTCTCATCTGCCATCACTCACTGCGTGGCCTACTTTTCACGGTTTAGAAGTTTTCAAAGGGCACAATGTTAGACGTTAAGACTTGTTTTTGCAGGGTTCTTTTTGGGCAAAGTTTGAGTGCTTCCATGTAATCCAGCATCTAATTCTAATTTGAGTGCATGTTGTTTCATCCTAGACGGAGGAAAATATCCCGCTGAGGGTGGAGGAAACCCTGAGGACCAGCTTCTCTTCACTCGGGGTCAGTCTACCACTCTAACTCCCTCCACATGCCAGGCACTGATTACACTGTCCATATAGATGAAGCTATAAATAATTCCAAACTCTACTTGCTATATAATGCTTAAGGGAAGGGTCTCACATTATTGGAAAC
The DNA here is from genome assembly GCF_003711565.1 of Takifugu flavidus. Classification (NCBI taxonomy): domain Eukaryota; kingdom Metazoa; phylum Chordata; class Actinopteri; order Tetraodontiformes; family Tetraodontidae; genus Takifugu; species Takifugu flavidus. The sequence continues at coordinate 7,559,581 of NC_079522.1, forward strand.
AAGAGTGATTCCCTGACATTAAGTAGTCTAGATTATTTTCTCATCAAAATAAAATTCATATAGTAACTTCTTGCCATAATGAATGCTAACTAAGCTAATGCTGGATATATCTCCCAACATACAGGAGTGTATGAGTACGCTGTGTCTCCAGTCACAGATGTCCTCTATTCCCCCATTACATAGATAGTTGGCATGAGTGACCTACTTAATGCTCTCACTGATAAGATGAGATTCTGCCTTGGGACACTGAAGAGATCATTATGGTACCTTATCGGCAACACGAACATGTTTCCTACGCAAATGTATGCTTCAGCGGACAGTGGTCCTGGCCGCCATGCAATATCGTGCCTAAATGGGAGAGGGTGCAGCATTTTTAGCAAAATGTCATGCGGTTCGCTAAGCAACGCCCTGAATTTCGATCCAAATGAGTGAACATTTATTATACAGTATATACAGCCGATCACTTTTGATTTGATTAGAAAGTGTTTGCTTAGTGATTTCTGACCAGGCATCTTTGTTAACTTCAAAAATGTATAGCAAAGGAATTTAGATCAACTTGGCCAAAATAAATACAAATTACGTTACAAAGTATGTCGGAAAAGCAACAACCACAAATAATGTAGTTTAGCGAGCCAATGATGGCTTTCCTGTGGGAGGTGTGTGACACGTCTCTGTGGCGGTAGGTAAAGAGGACCTGCAGGTAAAGAAATCCTTGCTCAAAAAAAACCCTACACAGATGGCGAAGCATAAAGCCGGCACGCTTTGAGTCATATGACAGATATTAAATATGTCCCAGATCGACATTGGCGCTGGTCAAGTAATTTTTATCTAGTAATTAATAAATATAAATCACTCAGTGGTTGTTTTTTGTACTACTGTATTTTTAATTTAATTAGTATGTCTAGCTTTTCACCTGCAACAGCAAAGGATGATGGGATATAATGGTTAAGGAACTACTTTTCACAATGCATCATGGGATATATTAAAGTCAATAAAGAGGCTAGAGCAATCCTCTCTCAACATTCGGACACCCCCTACAAAATGTCGTACACCCTAGTTAGTGCACTATTTAGGGAATTGGAGTGGTATGGGACACAGCTTAAATTTTATCTAGTAGCTTCTGTTCATGGGTCAGGGACCCATTTGTAGGATGTTTTCAGCACATTTCTATGGGAACCCACCCCCACAGATAACTGAAATTATTTCAGCATGTCTTGTCTGTCTTTAAACCAACTTTTCTCAATTATTGGTAATCCAAAAGCTGATCATTGATCAATGTCAATATCACGGACAGGAGCAGGGACAGTACCGTGACAGCCGGTCCACCATCTCAGGAGGACGGGGCGGGGGTGCGTTCGATTACCTGGGCAGACCTGTCCTTCATAACAACTCCCGCAGGTCAAGGCAAAGACATATGGACATCGACGAGGAGAACCAGCTACGAGTGGAGACGTTTGTGAGAGACAGCACCATGTCTTTAGTAAGTCTGTTTTTCTTTTGTTCCGGGGCAAGTTGAAGCCTGACTTCCCCAAATTCTGGAATGCATCTCAACTTTGAGTAATCTCCCGTCGATGATGTCGTCCTTGTCCCTGCAGCAAGAGTCTCGCTTCCGCCCGCCCCTGGTGCCCTCGCCTTTGCCCATCCTCCACTCCCCTGAGATACTCAAACACCTGAATGGCAGCGCCATCGTCCCGGGGGATGCTGATTTGCAGGAGGGGAGCGCGACCAAGGCCGGCCAGCACCCGCCTCTTAACTGCGGCTACCCACCGGCGATGGACGACGAGGACGAGGTCGACGAGGGATTGGGTGGTCCCGCCAGTCAGGAGAACCCCGACGACCAAGACAGTGAGACCAACAGCTCCCATGTGTCCGAGGCCTGCAGCATGCGACACTATCAGCAGACTAATGGCACACTGAGGCCCAAAATCCTCCCGAAACCCAGCGGGATCAGTCCCCACGCCTCCACCATCCACAAGGCACAGATAGTTTAGCAGCAGCAGGATCTGAAAATCTATTTGTTTAAAAACTGCATCTACTTTCGTGACGCACAGAACATCAACTCCTTGATATTTTTTGGGGAGGGGTTCCTCTCGACTTTTGTTGATGCTCCTTCCTTGGATTACCTTTTCACCCCACACCGTCGCCCTCCCTTGTGCGTGTGTTGGAGGAAACGCAAAAAAAGGACATTGAGGAATGTCGGCAGTGCGGGGAAAAAAAATCGCAGCAGATCTTTAAAGACAGGAGTTCTTTTGGCTCTGTGGTGCGTGATAGCTGCACGGACGTTGTCTTGCACAACATTTGGCACCGGATCCAAACCACAGCCTAGTTTCTCTTTAGCCACACCTGCAACAAGCATACCTCTGCATTGTCTTACCACCTTAATGGTTTCGCCCCAAGATGACATCTGTCATACACAAATGGACACAGCATACCAATAATATTTGTAGAAATCCACATGATTGTACAAATTAAGTTGCAAAAGTCTATATTTGTTATGTTCTTTATAGCTCTAAACAGCCAATTAATCAGTAAATATACATAAAACCAATGCAGTATGCACATATGGACACGCGTGCAGTGTAAATAAATGCTTGTAAATGCTTCTGTGAGATTGTCGACCTTATTTTCAGTGCTGTGGTTTGTTTTGACCAAAATGATTATTGTAGGTTTTTTTTAACTTTATAAATTTGATATAACTTTGATGGTTTCTGTCTACATAGTTTTCCAGACAGTTGGCATAATATGTTTTTTATTTTTATTTCTAGGAGGTAAAAGTGTTCTTTGTAAATCTGGACGAGTATTTTTGTGCTTTTTAATGTTGTGGGTGGATCTACAACCCAGCTGTGGGTAACAATGTGCCAAAAGGAAAACACACTAAAAATAAAAACAATGCTTTCTTAGACGCACGTTTGAAGCAGTTTTTGGTAATTGCTTATATTTGATTGTGCAATACTTGGAACACAAGTATGGGATAAAATGTGGATTAAAAAAAGTTGCATCACGATTGTACGTACAAGCTCCCGACAGCGCCCTCTAACGTGCACTATTGAAAGTGCGTGGACTTCAACATGACTAAACACTGCTATATTCTGATAAAATCTTTTTGTTCCCTTTATCTGAGAAAGAGAATGTGTTTCGGAACCGTGCCATTTTTCTTCATTTTTGTGGGGTTTTGTGTACGGAGTTTGTTTTTTGTTTTTCTCCCTATTCACACGGCTCGCATAGTTTAGTTTTTTATATTCAGCAAAATACAGTAAATGGCATCATGAAAACATTATAGGCAAATTCAGTCCCCTATGGTTTTGTGAAGCTTTTCAACATCATATACATCCCTTATTGTTTTATCTTCCACTTCAATTGTGCTAATTTTGCTTTACCTGCTGCATTTTTCATCATGGCCAAAAGTACTGTACATAAGAAATAAACTGCCGTTTTCTTTGCTTTGTAATAAATAAGAATTCTTCCACTGTTTTACAATAACTCAAATGAATAAATCTATACATTCATCCATAAAACAAGCTGTTTCTGAAAGTGTGGCATCATCACAGAATAGGTCATCCAGAAGGACTTCAAGCATTACAATTAGACAAGAAAATTAATGCAATGAAGAGGAACTAGTGATAATCTAGGTCCAGGATTATAATAGAAACTAGAATTAATGGATTGTCTAACATGTTACTACCAGTAGGGGGCAGCATTAAAGTGTTGCACGTATATTCGACCTTATCCGAAGAAGAACAACTATAGAAAGCTAAGATGGCGGAGGAGCAGCAGGAAGCATCACAGGGAGATATGGAGGGTGAGAGAAACAGTTTTGCCACAAAAATCTAAAAAGGAGCCGTGTCATCCAATTAGCAAGCAAAACCTATAACCACAAATGTCTGTAAGGCTTTCCAGTCGCCTTTTCGTTATTGCCGTGGTCGACAGGCAGCGATGAGGGGGAGACAGACGCTAACGTTAGCTGTTGTTGCTACACAAAGAAAAAAAACATTGTTTAGTTACTACTGGGGCGTTCTTGAACTGACAGTTATTGAGGTTTCCATTTAGGCAGACCTTGGAATAATGGAACATTATTATTAAACACAGCACAGTCAAACACGTCCGGTCCAAATACGGCATTCGTGACCAAGATTAGTTTTGTTTTCACACTGGTTGAGCTAGCTCAGTGTGACGTTAGCTATCGTTAAGATCAGACATTTACACGTTAATGGGCTGAGAGTTTCTAAGAGATATGCAGACAATCGGTGGCAAATAAGACATTATTTTGTTATTTTTAGAAATGCAAGGAATCACAGTGTTTTAAGTCTCAGGCATCAACTAAACCAGTCTTCTCAAGTGTCACTGAATGTGTTTGAAACAAATATTTGGAAATGCCCTCGTATGACTGCTCTCATCTTTAACACCAGCTTTATGATCCAGGTTCGGCCAGCTGATTTGTACTGTATAGACCAACCAATAGATAGATTATAGAGCATTATTTCAAATGTGTTTTATTCCGTCCGAATTTACCGGTATATATGCAGGGAAGTGCTATGCTAAGATGAAATTCCCTTCGCGATAAAAAATGGTTAATTCTTGTGTACACTACACTCACGCCCAGCACTGTGTGATTTATTTTAGGCTTTTTAATACACTTAGATAAAGTCTTCAGTTGTTAATTAAAATGAAATCAGTCCCACTTTCTTTGGACATGTTAGCAACTCAAGCTAACTCAGCGTGTCTGCTTTCTCTTTTCAGGAGTTAACTGCCTCGCATATGATGAGGCAATAATTGCTCAGCAGGACAGAATTCAGCAGGAGGTGAGAAATATTTGAGTGTAACGTGCGTTTGTTCTGTAAGATCAAAGGCAGAAATCCGCTTTAAACCTGGAAATAAGCTGGTGGCCACAGATGGACCCCTTGTGCGCAGCTGTCTGCGCCAGATTTTGCTGAACTTTTAAAGACTTAGTAATTGGTAGTATTTTCCCGGCAGCCAATTGCCGAGTAATGATGTTTCCTACGTAAATAAATGTCTCGTTGCTTAAACATGGCAATTAACGGCCAGAGTTGATGTCGGGGTTGGATTTAATGTGAAATTTTCTGTGTGTGGGTGTTCAGATCGCCAACAGTAACCCTTTAGTGTCGGACAGACAGGACCTGTCGGTGCTGCAGAGGGAGTACGCGGAAGAGGACACGGTTTATCAGCTAAAGATCAAGGTTAGATTAACCACACTGCGTTGTGTGATCACTACACCCACATCCTAAATATACTCTCGTGTGCGACAGCTCGGGCCGCTGCTGCACAGTTTGATCCCCTCTGAGTTCTTTTTTTTATGTTTTGCAGGATTTGTACAAAAAATACTCATACATTCGTAAGACACGGCCAGATGGGAACTGTTTCTACAGAGCCTTTGGCTTTGCACACCTCGAGTCTTTGTTGGATGACAGCAAAGAGCTTCAGAAGTAAGTCAGACTCTTGTCGTTGCACCACGGCCACAGCTGGTCTCAGAATATAAAATCACAGTTGCGTATTTGACAATATTTTCTCATTTGGATATATTTTTCATTTGCTGCAAGGCTGCACAGACACTTTTAATGGCACGACCATTAAAAGTATACCAGAAAACCACCTAATAGATGATAAAGAAAGCCATAACAACTAATGAGAAGAATTAGCCAGCAGTTGCTATTGCAGTGTGCCCTACTTTAACATGTAATGGCTTGAGCAAGTTCCAGATGTGTATTTTAATGATTTAATTCATGGTTGAATTGTCCATCTATATAATTATATGAAACGAAGAGCAGCGGGATAATGAGCAACGGGCTAATGAAGCCAGTTTGGATAACAAGCTGGGGAGGACCGGCTGACCCAGTTAATCAGAAATAACATTGAAATGGTGCATTCAAATACAGACTTCAATTTCATTATATCTCACCAGCCTTCAGGGCTTTCATTAGCAAAGCCAGAATGGAGTAATTACCGGAGGTATCAACAACTTCTTTGTACACCGATTTATAAATTCTGACTTAAATCAAATCAATCTTTATTTATATAGCGTCTTTTACAATCAAAATTGTTTCAAGGCTCTTTCCAGAATCCCAGGGCCTAACCCCAGACAAGCAACAGTGGCAAGGAAAAACTCCCCTTTAACAGGAAGAAACCTTGAGCAGGATCAGGCTCATGTAGGGGGACCCTCCTGCTGATGGGGGGGCTGGGTAAAGAGAGAGGAGAGGAGAGAAAGATTAGATTAGATTAGATTTGTAAAAGGGGGAAGTTTGTTTGCTATTCTCACCAAAGTCCGTGTGAGTAGCGCCTCATGTCAGCAGCTTGTGTCTCGACAGGTTCAAAGCGGTTGCAGCTAAAAGTAAACTGGACCTGGTTAACGAGGGCTTTACCGAGTTCACCATCGAAGACTTTCACAACACGGTGAGTTCCTGCCCGGTTTCACTTTCACTGCTGCGCCGAGGCGACGTCAATGATGCGAACGTTTCTCCTCAAAGTTCATGGACCTGATCGAACTGTGCGAGAAGGAGCCCAGCCTGGAGAAGCTGATGGACTCCTTCAACAACCAGAACGTGTCAGACTACGTGGTGGTGTACCTCCGGCTACTCACTTCGGGCTACTTACAGCGGGAGTACGGCTTCTTTCAGCACTTCATCGAGGGAGGACGCTCCGTCAAGGAGTTCTGCCAGCAGGTGGGTGCCCCTGACTTCATTTAAACAGGTTTGTTGTTTTATTGGGACACTGATTGCTAATGTTAAGTCTGTGCCACAGAGCCTGTTTTACACCTGTGAATCTTGTCCAATACACTCTTTTTTTATTGTATTGAAACACTGCCTGCAGGGAGCTCCAAAAAATCCAACAAATCTCTGCATGCTTGAGGAGAAGCTAGCAGCCGATCTGGCGCTCGCGCAGCTCCAAGGCTATAGGGATTGGGCGCGGGTGATCTGAAGACTTCACCATTATGTAATCTGATGGGCTTCTCTCTCTGTTTTTCAAGGAGGTGGAGCCAATGTCGAAAGAAAGCGACCACATTCACATCATCGCCTTAGCCCAGGCCCTAAACGTCTCCATCCTGGTGGAGTACATGGACAGAGGCGAGGGCGGGACAGTCAATCACCACGTCTTCCCCGAAGATGGTGACCCCCGCATCTTCCTCCTCTACAGACCCGGCCATTATGACATCTTGTACAAATAACACTCTCAGTCCCCCCCCATCCCCACCCCGCCCCGTACGCCACCGCAGCGGCTATAAACATAAGTTCAGCAGCCACGTCGATGACACATACATCTGTGTATGAATCTACACTCATGTATTTGACAAAACTATATATGAATAAATAAATGACATGACATGCCTCCCACCCACTCCCCTGTTTTCCCCATGTTTACCTTCAGGCATCACAGAATGGTTCATTTTTTTTGAAGAAAATCATTTGATGATTAGCGACTACAGGAATAGTTGTACAGGTTGTTTTTCTTTTGTGGTTGTAAATGTTATCTTCTCGCTCTATTTTCAGTTCTTTTCCTTTGTTACACTGCGTTTTGTTGAGTTTTAATTAAAAAGATTTACATCTTATTTCATGTCACGGCTGTTTACATCCATCTGTCTCTACTTGTTGTCTCTAACCTAAATTTTCCTGAATATCACTGACATCTGAGGTTCTAAATCAATAATTCTATCAATTTTTTTCACCCTGCATCTTACAACTGTAGTTAAAGATATTTAATATAGCGGGGACAAAACAAAACGTTCTTTAGGAATTGTACAATTTACAGACTTTAAAAAGAACCGTAAACGCGACATAGCCCATGCGGCCTTTCATCAAAGATCGTCTCATACAGCAACAGATGCTCTTTTCCTGAAGGTCATTTAAACGAAAAATGTCACCATGAAATGAAGTCGGAGTGAGAGCTCTGTCACAGCCCCCGGAAGACCGGCAAAGTCAGAGGAAACATGTCACCTTTGTCAAAGTCTGTGAGATGGTCCTGCAGGATATTTACAGCCTGTGTACGGTACAGGAGTTCTCTTACAAGTGCGTCTATAACTGTGAACTGTCTTAATATTAATCCTCGATAAATACCGCTAAACTGTTAATGCACGCTATGCTCGGCATACCTAGCATAGCTAGTACGCTTGTTACTAGCGGCTAGCTAGCTAGCCATGCACTGGGTTAGCTGTAAATATACAATGTTGTCTTAATTCATGTCACTCACATGCTATGTTTAAAATCTCCAGATTCGGAATTTGGTCACAGGTAGTAGTTGAAACATGTAGGTAAGATAGCCAGCCCAACAACAACAACAACAAAAAAAACAACCTAAAAACGCATTACTGTACTCTAAAAACATTCGCAATTTAAAGCAATAAATCTTTGGACTATCTGCCTTGATAAAAAACAGAAAAAAAATTAAAACCTTTAAACCAAGCATGAGTCAGTACCAGGTCATTTCTCCAAGTCATCACACCATCTCTGTCATTTCTCAGCGGAGCTGATTGAAAATATGGACAAGAAAGCAACCTGGGACCGCTTCTACTCAGAGACCAGCAGCAGCACCACTGCCTTTAAGAACTTTGAGTGGTTCTTCAGCTTCGACGCTGTCCGTCATTTGATTATGCCCCGTCTGGAGTCCAGACCCCAGCCAGATGCTTCACTCCATGTCCTGGACATCGGCTGTGGCACATCTGATTTAGGGCCCTGCATTTACAGACGCTCCTCTCTACCTGTCCGGGTGACCTGCGCTGACATTTCTCCCATTGCTGTCCAGCTGATGAAGGACCACGTCCTAGCCAAGCCCGTCCAACCTGGAAATCCATCGTCTGAGCTCGAATTTACAGAAATGGACTGTATGCAGCTCAAAAAGCATTTCACTTCCAGCAGCATAGACCTCATCATTGACAAGGGGACCACAGATGCCTTGCTCAGGGCTAAGGAAGGGAAAGGGAAGGCCGAGCTGGTGCTTCAACAGTGTTTAAAGGTGTTGAAGAGCTCAGGGGTTCTGCTCCAGTTCTCGGATGAGGACCCTGATGCCAGGTTGCTGTGGTTAGAGACTGCGGTGCGAGAGCAGAAGGTTGCTTCTGCAGCTAATGTGGGGGTGCAAGAGGTCGGGGTACTAAGAGGAGTGTCGTATTATTGCTATCAGGTGACCGCTGACCCTGTTTCGTAGCAGGAATCAGTTACAAACGTGCATTTTGGTTTCTATTATCATGTTTCTGGGCACAGTTGTGTTAATTCAGTGAAATGCAAAAAAACCCCCAAATTTGCAAGTGACTTTGATTTAAATCTAAACACATCAATCAATCGGTTTCCAGAATGGTTTTTTTTAGTTTAGTCCTTGTTAAACAGTGACACCTAGCGACCAAACAGTGTCACAACCACCAGACCTGGTTCGATTCTTCACCTGCATCCTAAATGTTCGATAAAGAATTGAGTCGGTGGATTATAAATGATCATATAACAAAATATTAACTAATAAATAATGGTTCTATATAGGCTTGTATGTCATTTTGTCACTAATGGCTTGTACTGTTGAAATGAGCTTGTTTTCTGCTGCAACTGGTGCACCAGACTTGTGAAGAACACGTGGTTAAGGGTGGTGGGAGCTCAGTGTGTTGCAGACTGGGCTGAGGAACCAAGGGTTGCTGGTTCAAGACCCAGCACAGACAAAACATGGAAGGTGCCCTGGTAGCACAAGGCAGCACCAAGGCACCCAACCCCACAATCACCCTGCCCCACCCACAGACAGCCAGAATAGATCATGCACTCACAACAGCAGAAGAAAACAAAGTAGTTAACAAAGTGAAAGTTTATTAGCACTCAATGAATCAGACCTTTTAGACAGCACTGATACATCATTAAAAAAACAATTCTTCAGCAAATGTAACTTCAGTTGTAAACTACTGCATACTATCAGTTTGGTATCACTTAAACTGTTCACACGGAGAAAATAAACATGTCTATGATTGCAGAGACTCACACAATTGTCCCTTAAGCAGAAGTGTTAAAACAAAATTATTCTAGCAGATTGAAATAACTCCAAGGATATTCAAGGATCAAATCAAAACCTTTAAAGGCTGATCAGTGCTTAAAAAAAAACAACTAAAGTATACTACTCTGACAAGTGCATTTATAACCATTAATCATTCCTGTCACTCATATTCTGTTTCAAATCTCCAGATTCGTAATTTGGTCCCAGATAGATGTTGAAACATGACAGTAAGATAGCCCTGAAACGACTGTAATGCAATTTGAACAATACATTTTTCGATTATCTGTCTTCCTTAAAAAAACAGAAAAAAAAATCAAAACCTTAAAAAGCGAACAGCCCGCCCACACACACACTAATATCAACACGAGTCACTACCAGGTCATTTTACACCATCTTTTTGTCACTTCTTAGCCGAGCCGACTAAAAATATGGATAAGAAAGCAACCTGCGACGTTAAGCCTTTTGTAAACGACTAATTTCAGGTCCAGTAGAATCACCATTACACACCCCAGAAGGTTTCGGGCTCCTCTTCCTCCTCCTGGCTGGAGCCTTCACACAAAGCAATCGACAATCGCACTGTTGAAAAACCATCATCATTGTGATTGTTATATTATTATTGTTGTTTTTACAAAAACAAAGCTCGAACTACAAATACACTATAAGAATCCGTGTTTTTTCTGTTTGAATGGTCGAAACGCGTCGCATGCTTGTCAGGTGACAGTCATGTGACAGGAAGAGGCTACCAAAATGGCATCACGTGATACAAAAGTGGAGGAAGGAGCTACCTTCTAAAATAAAAGGAATCTTCAAATACATCCGTAAATAAGTATTTTCATTATACTCATTAACAATCATTAACAGGTCTAGGAAAAACGGTGCAGAAAGTGAAAAATACACACACTCAACTTGAGGTTGTCCTATCATTGTTACCCCCCCCCCCACACACACATGAATTCCCTGACTTCTGCAGGTGTAGAACATAGTGTTGACAGGAACACACCCAAACTGGGTAGCAGGGTATCTCTATTGAGCTACAAAAAAGAGGAATGGTTTAAAAGTTAAAGTGCCACAACCAGACTAGCAGGTTGGTGAATGTGAACTATGAAAGGCCACATTTGGTGGAAGAATCACAACTGGTCATGTGTCACAGTGCATTTTGATTTTCTGGCACCTGTTTCCGTGACTAACTGGCTGGGAGAAATTACTAAATGTATAATCAGCAGGAGCACCCCCCCCCCCCCCCCCACATGTGAGCTTGGTCCTGCTCAAGGTTTCTCCCTGTTAAAAGGGAGTTTTTCCTTGCTACTGTTGCCTGTTTGGGGATCAAACTCCGGGTAGAGAGAATCTTGAGTCCAACAGCGGCTTCTAAATAAAGCTGAATTAAATGGGAGTGAATTTGAATTTTATAGTGTGTTGTCTAATGTGTTCTGTACACAATAATCACGGCCAATGGTCAGATCACCAGAATTTTAAAAATGCATTTATTCTTTATGCTGCCATAAAAAGAGCCGGTAGGGTTAACTGACTGATTACATTCACAAAACCATATTCCTAAAACTGCTCATGACCCTGTTCAGGGAAAAATGGTACAAGAGGGAAAGATGGATGGATTGTTTGAAATAAGAATCAAAACTAGCAGGTGTTGACTCAGGCCGCTGTTCGGAACAGACTGAGGAAATCTCTGGGCTCCTCCTCAGGGTCGAACTCGGTGTCCTCTTTCGGGCAGAAGCTGGGCGGGTTGAGCTGACCCGGGTCAGTGATCCCAATGACGTTGTTGAAGAAGCTGAGGAAGAAGAGATGGACGAGTGGAATGGGGTGAAGGGTAGGTGTGTGTGTGTGTGTGTGTGTGTGTGGGGGGGGGGGGGGGGTGCAGAGATGTGATAAGTCCTCAGATTTGAACTCACCTGGTGACTGACCATCCAAATTTACCGGTCTGGTACGCGGTGCTGATGGGAATGCATCCGAATTCAGTGAACGTCATCAAGTACTTTCCTGTTGGAACCAACAAGAGCGAGTTTAAGTGCCAAACCAGGATGGACAGGTGCAGCCCGAGTTGCTGCCTGCTCTCTAACCTCCTGTTTTGGGCAGGTCTCCCATCCAGGTGTTGACCAGAAGTCCCTGTCCGGGTGCAGATGAACTTCCGAGGATGGCCTGCCCCAGAAGGGAGGCATCTTTTGGGACAGACATGGGCTGGAAGTCGGTCTTCAGCGGCGACTTCTTGCATGTCTTATTCTTTCTGTTAATCTCGTACATGATGCCCTAAAAAATAACGAGAGTTTTAGAGTGCAGCCATGGCCCAGTTCCTCGTCTTACTAATAAAACACAGTACGCTTTGGGCGCCTTTAATGCTTATCTTACTTGGACTTGTTCACCGCATGCTCCTAAACTTCCAATTACAGGTAATCTATCTTTATTTTTACTGCGCCTTTTTTCAAAGGAGCTCATAAAAACTGCAGGAGCAGGTTTAAAAGACATTAACTATGGGACAAACAATAAATAATCAAACAAATTAAGCGCTCTAACACTGAAATATCACACCAAACGTGTGCTTTCTTTGGATAAGACAATTCCAGGAGTCATAGATCTCCTAGGACCACCTTTCGGAAGTGCAGGAGAGCATCAAAGGTGAAGGTTTTGTTCTCATAGGTGCCGAACTCCATGATGCGGATCCGCTGTCCCAGGGCATCGTACTCGTACCGCGCAAACATCCACAGCTTCTCATTTTGTGTGGACTGGAGGAACAAAAAAGCAAACAATCATCCCTTATAGGATTCTTGCTTCTGGTTAACACAGCAACTTTTTATTTGTTTAAACAAACACCTACCACAGACAGCTCTCCAGTCAGAAGAGGTGGACTCCCTGTGTTAAAGTACAAACTTCCTCATTAGATGCAGCAAAACACTAAGAGCGCTGTTTGTGTTCCAAATAAATCCCACTAGGTGTAGGAACGGAGTAAATTATTCTACTTACTGCATGGATGAGGCTCCTGTGCCAGGCAAGTTGCCAGCAAAGCAGTTAAAGCCAGGAAAACTTTCATTTTTTTTTCAAGTACTTCTTTTCCAGGCAGTCGCAATCAGTGCTGCTCACCAACGGCCTCCCTTCCTTATAAACACAGTCGCTGCAGCTCAGAAATCCAGGTTCCGTGTTTCGCTTTCAACCCTAAAAGTCTTTCAAAGCGGAATCATATAAAAAGCTGATAAATGGAGGTGTGGACAGTGGGGGAAATCCCATTACGTTATCATTTTTCTGTCCTTCGCTCGAATGACTTTGCAATTGAAGCAACATACAGTGGTACAATCCGGTTTTAACACGACCAGTAGGTCAAGGTTGAAAAATGTTGTTTATGCGATCAGAAGGAGGTCGGTCAAAAACCAGGACTAGATTTTATGAGTAACTGGAGAGGATTATGCAAGAATGACTGAGTTACATCACTGTCATATGACTGAGCTGTGTAATCAGCGCCTACACAACCTGATTGGGCAAGTAATACAGGTTCAAAGTAAATTATTTGTGTATCAACAGTTACATTTTATTTGATCTCATATAAAACTTGATGGAAAAAGCCATCTCAGTACCTTTGAGCTAACTTTTGGGAAAATAGCAGAAATAATATGTATATATATATAAATATGGAGAGAAAGAGATTTTTTTAAATTATGCACACATGTGAAAGCTGTAGTGAAAATGATTAAAGCGTAGCTGTAAAATGTGAGATTTTAAACAGATGCCAGCAATAAACACACACCTCAATGCTATTGAGGTCGAGGCAAAGGTGAGTCAGAGTCACCTGATGGGCTGTCAGCTGTCAGTCTGCACTGCCGTTGGTTTTACTTCCTCTTTTGGAATATTTTATACTAAATCAATCAGTGCTGCATGTTTATTTCCAATGTGATTACCACATATGTGTTTATGTATTTAAACATATTTAGAAATATATTTTAATCATTTTCTGGCACGGATGGGCATGGAAATAATAATGAAAAAGAAATGTCAAGAAACGCTACTAAAAAGCATAGTATAAAGACAAAAAAGGTGGTTTCAAAATTTAAATTTAAATTAAATTTAAAATTTTGTGTTTATTAAGACAGCTATATGATAAAACAAACACATCGATTATTTTCAAAATATATCAAAATGCAGCTTGACATTTTGTTGCACATTCAAGTTTCAAGAAAACATTCCGTGTGAAATTCTATGCAACTTCCTAGGATTTCATGAATGAAATTCAGCATTGACTTTCAATTTTGAATACCAATAAGAAAGGCATTAAACAAGAACAAGGCAAACAGTTTGGCATATGTTTGATGTGCAAAATCAGCCAGAAAGGCAAAAAAGGCAAAAATGGGGTAGTCGATTTCAGCCAACCCAAATATTATTGACTTCCTGTAAGTTAGTGTGGGGGAACATATGTTTGTCTAACCAGCGGAGGCAGTTTCAACAGCTGGCAAATGCTGTTACACTCCGGTCCGTGCTGCTCGTCCAAAAAATACTGGAGGCCTCTGGCAGCAAAGTTAGAGGGACCTTTGGGAGTCTTGGTGGAGTGAATCTGAGGATCGGTTAAGTAGGTCAGCCCTTTGCCGTTAGCTGTCACCCATCCTGAAACAATTAAAAATAATAGTAATTTACAGGATCGCACAAATTCTACCTCCCTGATGGTGATCAGAGACACCTTTGACGCACCTTGCAGGTCGACGACAACTTCCTGGGACCTAGAGAGGAGATAAGTGAAATGTCCGAAAGCGAGTCCGTAATCTGTAGCCTGGAAACTCCTGTCCTTCTTTCCCGTGTTGTTGGTCAGTTTGACAAACTCTCCGAGCATGAAGGGCTCCACCGTGACGCACCCCACGATCTCATTTCCATTTAAAATCTATTGGAAGCCGAATGAGCGATGTTATGTGTGTGCAAGATCCATATTTGTCTCTGAATGCTCATAAACATGGTGATAAAAAGGAAGTGTTCCATAATGCTCAATGCAGTCGTTTCTATTCCAGTTCTGGCCAAAGGATAGCTAAAAAATACTCTTTCCAATTATTTGCATTGCAATGTCCAACATTAACTTACATAACTACCAACTAGAGGGTGTGTTGGGCTTCTATTAGAATTTCAATCAAAAAACGCTCCTGGCTAGCTGCGGGCTAACTTGCACCCTGTTGTGTCTAAAGTGTGTCTATCTGCAGGGCCTCCTATTCAGAGTGCTACATAAAATAAGTGTTTTTAATTTTAATGCAACGCCTGCTGCCGGAATTCAGTCCGTATCTATTATTGAAAGCCGTTTGGTCTTTGTGTATCAGCCTCACCAGCAGCGCCTCCGAGGGAATGAAGAAGATCTGGGCCATGACGTCCTTGTCGTAGAGGCTCTTATTGAATTCTGTCACGTAGTGCTGCGCTGTCATCTGCCTCTCCACGTCGTTTAGGTGAAACTGGATCTCCTTTGGCTTCAAATAATCTTTCCCTACATAACTGAGGCCATAAAATTGAAATTAAAGCAAGAAGCAACTGATAGCCTCCATGAAAGTTGACATAGAAACCCTCTGCCTGCCACCTCCTGTCAAAGGAGGGGCAAGGACAGAAAGAGGAGAAGAACATACATGAAACATCCATGTACCTGCTTAATCTTTCTTCCTGGTGGAGAAACCTCAGCCATATTGCAGCTCTCTGCTTGCCCTGGAGCCCCATAGTCTCCCCAACGTAGACGCCGGTCTCCTTGGCAGTCCAAAGTCCAGTGGCTTTGGAAAACTTTAAATGGAGGGCGCCTAATCGAAAAGCACACACAGATTTGGGGAAATCAGTTGGGTATGTGCAATACTATGCAAAGGTGGTCCAAAAAAATGTCGGATGATGCTAATTCAGTGAAGTTGTCATGCTGAAAAATGGGATGTAAAGCAGGGGTGATGCAGCCTGGTGGTTTGGGGAATGTTTTATTTTAATAAAATGGTCATTTCTGTCTTGAAATTGTCTTGGTTGTACCTCTTCCATGCATGCCCCTAAATTAGGCCCCTGACCCAGAAAAACATCTTTGGAAAGACTCAACAATGGAAAAAAGAGTTTATGGCAACACTCTTCCAACTATATACACACACACACACACACACACACACACACACACACACACACACCTGTACCTCAATAATGCACCTGTGCTATGGGCAGTGATGCTAATGCACACTTACTGTAGGCAGTTCTGTATTCCTTGAGTTTGAACTGTATTTTTTCACTGTAAAATCTCTTCAGCATGCATTGGTGACAAACCCCGGCTAGCAGCGCTTGGTAATCCTGTAGCGACAAGCTGTACTGTCTTTCTGGAACTGCGCTGGCCGCAGCGCCCCCATTAATGCAGTGGTAGCACAGGTGGTTCCGCTCTCCAGGGGCAGTTTCTTCGCACTGAGAAGCCCCGTCGTTGCGATCAATCGGACCCTCCTGCAGCATCTCGAATGAGCTTTCACTGGAGATTTCGGTTGATGCTAACTGTCCTGGACGGGGTTGGAGGCTCGTGGGAGCGTCGGGAGCCGGTTTTACGGATGCTGAGTCGCGTGAAATGGCATGATGACTCTCCAGCAGTTGCGGCTGGGACAGATCTCTAAAATGACCTAGTGATGTGTGGTTGCTGGACGTATGATGTTGTGCTGAATCAGCGCTTTCAGAATCCAGTGTTTCCAGGAAGTGAAAGCTTCCATCCGAGTCTACAGATTTATTCCTTTGAACCATTCCCATGGATGAGAAGCTATATGGTTTTGTGGCAGTGGGGGAACAGAAGTCAATTTTTTCCCATGATGACTGCGAATTAAAACTGCCGCTGAGGGAGCTGGAAGACGTCCTCAAAACCAGCTGAGATAGTGATTCAAGGGTTTCTCCAGCTCTGGGGGATTTCTGTGGTACCCTGACAACACCGGTCACTGCAGCCCCATCTGTGTCGAGGGTCTCAATTCCAGCTTGGACCAGTTTGATCTTCTCACTGCCTTCATTCGAAGTGGAAGATGCTACGGCATTATTATTAATGCATTGGAGCCCATCAACGGCTCTGGTCTTGTTTGCAGGAGACGCTGAAAAGTTTGGGAAGTTCTGCCATGAGGACCCCAGCTCCTCTGTGCTTCCCAAAGTGGCGCAGAGTTCAGACTTCTGTTGTGGTCGTGCCGGTGAGGATTCGGGACAGTGGGCTGTGTTGAGGGCCTCCACAGTTGTACCCAGAGCAGTTATGCATACCCTCGTCCCATCCATCTCATCCCCCGTCCTCTTACACTTGTTGTTTGCCTCACAGAGTGAAGCGTGATACCGCTTGAATCTCCGCATCACTCGAGCGAAATCCTCCAGAGTGAAATTCACCGATGTGTCCTCCATGTTTCCGTAGCCGTCTGGGATAAAAGACCCCGGCTCTGAGCTCTTGAAAGGCTCCACTATCAACAGTTTTTTCACTTGGACAATCAGGTGCATGATTTCCGCGCAGAGGGCGTCTTTGTTTTGGGCATCTGAGTCGTAGTCATAAAATTGAGCGAGGGCTTTCAGGCAGGCTCTGGTAGCCTCCGCCACGGTTTCGGGGGGTGAACCGTGCCATTTGTGAGTGACTGCAAGGGAATAGGCAGCTTTGAGGAAGGTGTGAAGCTCCTGCTTACTGGCGACCAGCTCACCCTCCTCTTTGGTGAGGAGCCCAATTGTGAAGGCCTCTTGGGCCTCCAGGAGGAATGACTGTCTCTTAGCAATGGGACACTCCATGGAGAAACTGTAGGATAACAAGCAGGTGCCTTGAGCAACCTGGAGGAAGAAGAGGTCTGGGTTTGTTTATTCACATCTCTGGATAATTCAATGAGAAAGGAATGCAAGTGTGTGCTGCATGGCTATAAACATGAAACAGAGGGTAGAGAAGTGACACAGTGACCACACCAAAAAGTCTCATCCTGCAAAAATTAGGATGTGAAGATTCTTCTGTCCATCTCACCGCATTCGTAAGCACATAAAGGGAGGTGTACTGGCTGTATACCACCGCCATCTTTGCCGCCTGGGCTGCTGACAGAAGACGATGACTCCTATCGCCGAGCAGGGACTGCGCCAGCAAAGTGACAGTCAGGACGCTCATCTAATAATATATGAGGCAATGTTTTATCGCATGCACTTACCAAATCAATATCTGGATTGGTCCGAAAAACCTGGTAGTCTTCATCACTCATTGACACCAATATGTTGGCCAGTAAGCCAAGAGAGGTTCCAATACCCTTTAGAGGAGGATATTCCATTTAGTTCAATTTAACTTTATTCATGTAGTCGGTTTATAATCACAATTGTCGCAATCCGCTTGACAAAAACCCAAAAGTCTGACTGACAGCGGTAAGAAAAATATCTTTTAACAGCTTCCCGGACAGGGAGCTTGCTGATAGCTAAAGGCTTGGGGGTTGTCAGAAATTTCAAGGCAAGGTGAGAAAAAAACATGTCAATATCAACGCAGAATCAAAAATATTCACAAGCATTATTATTAAATAATTCCATATTCTCTGAAGGTGTCCTACTACCAAAACACCATGTTTTGCTGGCACTGAGCCTGGAACTGAGAACCCGTCCCCTCTCAGCCCAGTCCCAGACAGACACAACTACAATATATAAGTTAAAAAACACTCTATAAGTTCCTTCTTTTTATATTTTGGATAATAGATTCCAAATGATTAAGCTTTTAGAAGGTGCAAAAGGATTGGTCCTAGTACAGAACCCTGTGGAACTCCGTGGCTAAACCAGGTATATCATGATCTGAACGGCAGACATGGACGTTATGATCAGCTGTTTGACAGGAAGCACTCAGTGAGACATTTCATACAGCTGCTTCCTTTGCAGGTGGTGAAGTAACAGATCTCACCACATCCTTCATAAGAATTTTAAATATGATGTATCTCTGTTCAGATGCCCTTATTACAAAACTCTGCTGTTTAGCTTATTTACCTTTTTATCAGGTTTCGGAAGCGCATAGTAACCGACCAGAGACGCCCAGATTAACTCTGCGGCTTCTCGCCAAAGACCTGAAACAGCACACAGCTACAGTGTTAGCGTGTCTCTGCAACAAGTGTTAGCTCTGATTCAATAAAACCGCTCTTACCTAATTTTTGCAAGATCATTCCGCGCACTTGGACACTAACAGCTTGTACCAGAGCCCTGTCGCTCTCAGAATGATACACCCAACACCCTGCAGGAAAAAAAAAATCAAATACAGTTTGTTTCAATGTATGTATTGAGCATGAAAACAAACACTTACTGCAGGCAACAAAATAGCAACGGCTTCCTTACCTGTGGCTCCACTATTGTAAATGAGACTGCTCAGTATGTATTCTGCCTTTTGTAGTTTACCTGTAGGGATAATGAACAAATTCAAATAACCACAGCAAACAAATATATTGTATAATTTATAGAAATAAAGCCTGGATTTTACCAGAGTTAAGGTAAACTCTGGCCTGTCTTATGATTAACTGAGGGGCCACAGGTGTATGAGGGCTACGCCTGTGAAGCAGCTTGGTGATCTTCAGCAGCCGGCTAGACTCATCCTTCCAGTAAAGAAAGCGGTCAACCAGAAACACCACAGCCAGTGCCGTGGATGCCTCCTGAGCTGCAATGGAAGTCTTCAGAAGAGCCTATAAATGGAGTTTGCAGGTTACGGATCTGTGGGTGAAGGAACGAGCCAATACGACCTGCGATTATTACCAGTAGCTGCAACAGATGTTTTCCGATGAGATCACTGAGATTGGTTTTGTCATTGGGGCTGACAATCTGTTTATACTGCCACTTCTCTGGGACAAAGGGCCATTTCATATTTACCGCATCCTGCAGGAGAAAGGCCAGTTCTGGGCAGAGAAAATCTGTGAAGAACACGCGCATCTCCTTAACCCCAAATGTGAATCGCATACGGCTTTCTTTCGCTCCAGATCAGAGTGGTGAAACAGCATCCTCTTGTGACTGACCTCTGTTATTGCAATAGATCAGCTGCTCTGCCTCAGTTGGCTGACTGGACTGAGAGGCCGTTTCCAGTAATTTGACGCACTGCTCGAGTAAATCTCCCGCATCTTGATCGGCCATTGTAAGAATCAGTTACCCACTTGATTTAATACGGGGAACTCCATGAAGCGACCAGCGTGTTGTTGAGAAGACACCAGATTTACTTAAAATAGACATTGACAAGTCAATGCTATCAAATTATACATCAGTTTATATGTATATTCATAATCAACAATGATTTCAAATGAAAATACATTTATGATGTAAAAGTACATTTTAATTGTAAAGTTATATGCTTACAAATAATTCACGATATATATATATATATACACATTATATGAAATAAAATGCAACTTTTCGCTTTAGCTTATGAGATTATTGTCAATGTATTTTTATATTACGTAGGATAACATGATTTAGGGACACTATTTGGCATATTACAGGATGGCAAATAGACATAACTAATTTACCTGTGAGGAAACCACACAACAAAGTAGCGAAATTGATTTTGTGGTTACACGCGCATTTTTGCTACAGTTCCCGGCTTTGAACGGTAACATCAGCTTTAAAATATCGTCTCTAATTCAGTTCTTAAACGCGTTTATTGTACCATTTATGCCTGTGTTTACCGTGAATTCTTCATTTCACTCTCAGCTTCCTGGTTGGGCAGGACAGCCGTGTTTACTTCAATGAGTGTAGGAAAATGGCCATTCCACCTTTAGAGCACTAATAAAGGTGCCCACAGAACGAAAATCCCTGTCATTCTATAGGCGAATTAATTTTTTACGTCATTACAAAATTGTTTATTGATATTTAGTTTCTATATTTTAAATCAGAATCGGACGAACCCAAGCCATTCAGTGGAATAAGATCAAATGAACGATAGACATAAACCCATCATCAAAACATACCACTGCATTCCCGTTTGTTACCGTGCGTAAAATATTTAAATTCATTTGTCATAATGAAGCACATAAGCGTCACCCATGGGTTCACTGAGATTGGCCACCGGTTTTTTACAATGATGTGAGAAGCTGAGTTAATGACAAAACGTACTGGATTAACTTTTATCTTTGGTTGCCAAGCGTAAAACGCAGTAATTAATATAATCGAGAACCCTAATCACACACACACACACACACACACACAACACACACACACACACACACACACACACACACACACACACACACACACACACACACACACACACACACACAGCATGTGGATACGCATGTGGCGCTGCTGTGATGCGACCAATAGGCGGGACTGTGGCTCTGCAGCAGAATGGTGAGCTCGCACAGCTGGAGTACGAGCAGATGGCTGACACGCTGGTCCAAACGCAGCCAGATGACTGAGTTCAGCTGCTTCTGCCGCTGCACCAACACACACCACATCCCCAACTTGCTTACGAGCGCGCATTAGGGGCGTCTGTGCGCACACGCCCCTGGGTAAAAAAAGAAGAGCTATTTTAAAAAAAAGGTATAAGGCGAACACACTTGTTCTTATGAGTACTTTTGGACCATCGGCTTGTCTCAACGTACCCCAAGGGAAAACAGGAGTTCGAGTGGCGCTGGTGATATTTTTCCGCCTCATTGCTCAGAAAGCAACTCGCCTCCTGTCGCGCAGCATGGGACCCTCCAATCTCTAAAGGTAAGAACTGTGTCACCCTGCACTTAGTGCACGCTGCGGCCACTTGATGATCATTTTAATGCATGGTGCCGTCCTTGACAACTACGAGCTGCTGTGTGCATGTTTCTTTAATCTGTGTTCGAGTTGCAGTTTGCTCAACTGTTTCATGATTGCAGAAGTGGGAGAGCTCCAGAACGCTTCCCTGACCACCCAAACGGAGATTCATTAAAGGTTCAAATGGCTTTGCAAGATTTATAGACGTGATTATGTCAGACGGGCCTGTCTGCTGTACATAAGCTAACTGGAGCGAGCCTTAGAGATGTCTGTCAGGAAATGAAGCATCACTTGGCCAGAGTTGTGGGGATTGTATTCCTAAAATTACACTCAGAGAACAGTGTGTTGTAAGATGTTCAGCTAAAGTCAGTTTCCTCACAAGTAACCTGTACCCAAAGCTGAACCTTTTCACTTCTGTTTCCTCGATTTGTGGCTTACGGCTTCCAGAAGTGCACCGCCATCCGGCAAATCAAGGGGCCCCTGAGCAGCTCCGCTAATAACCAGCCAGCGCATTTGTGGTGATGATAATTCTACACGACTGGAGGATAACAAACAGGGCCGCCTCCCAGCTCAACGTGACTCAGCCCTGACTGCTTAAGAAAAGAGGTCAACCCTGTGCCATTACCTTTATTTTCATTCAGCCAGACCTGTCATCACCCGCTGGTCTGATTGTAGTAATTCAAGGTGATTTCCTCCTGCCGTCTTGAAAGCAGGAGGGATTAGGAGGCATCTGTAAGTATCAGGGAGGCTGATTACTTGCTCTGCAGCCTCTCTTCTTATCCTCTCGTCCATGTTTTCTTTCTTTTTTTTTGCAGTCAGTCAGCTCAGGGGGATTTGTTTTGTAGGCTTTCGACAGCCTGTCTTGGCATTTGGATGCCTTGGCAGCATTTTACGAGCCGCTAATATCTTTTTATTGCGTGCGTGATGAGAGTTGATGGAGTAGTTCCTGTTTGATTTTCAAAGCTTTCCCAGCTCTGCTTCAGACAACACGGGAGAGCATGGACGCAAATCAATACGACAACGGTCTGGTCTTACCAGAGATTATTTGAGCATTGCCTACGTTGTGACCAACCAGGGAGGTGGCACTTAGAAAGGTGCTGAAAGTGTTTCAGTAATTTTAAGGCGCATCGGAATCAAGCACAAGAGATTGAAGAAAAGAAAAAGTCTGCATCCCTGACTCGTCTTCCGTTCTTTCACTGCCGCAGTGCAATTACTTGGCTCCTCGGGAGACACAACCCTTGATATTTAGCATCACCTCGTCCCACCTCCACCTGCCGCAGTGTTGCACTCGCCAGGAACGACAGTAATTGGATCTATTGTGCATGGCTGCTGCTTGTCGCTTCCAAAGGACCAAACAGCGGCAGCACAGACAGGAGGAAATAGGAGGGGGAATCCAGGAGACGGTGTAGAAAAGGGAAACTAATTTCAATAATTGCACAGAGCTGACAGTGTTGGGTTATTTGCCCTCACTGCAGTTCACAGTCCAATGCTCTCGCAACCTATTCGCTCTCCAGTAGCAAATCCCTTTTTATTCGATCCCAGTTGCTGTAAGACGCTGCTAATTACCAGCGCCAGCATTTTGGGTTGCACATGGGGATAACAACAATCGACTGTTCTTAATCACAACAGCTTCCAGCTGATCGTTGCCTGCTCAGTAGGTACAAGTCGACGTGGGTTTGGATGAGATGACAAAATCCGTAACTGACATCCAACAAGAGGAAAACCCTGTAGGGTTATAGAAAAGATAAGCAAAGCAACATTGTCGGTGTGTGTCAGATCCTCTCCTATTTCTTCCCCCTTCTTTGATCTCCTCTTCTTCTTTACCAAGCCTGCCATCAGCGCAAGGGTCCCCCATGTGAGCAGGGTCCTGCTCAAGGTTTCTTCCTCTTAAAAGGGAGTTTTTCCTTACCAGAGTTGCTTGCTTGGGGGTCAGGCCCTGGGATTCTGTGAAGCACCTACAGACAATTTTGATTGTACTGGATGCTATACAAATACAGCTGAACTGAACAGTTATCACTGGTGTTAGTGGTGCTTAAAGAATCTGACAGGAAAGGCAACTCTTGCTTTTAGCTGCAGACGTACTTTTACAGAGGTTTACAGGAGGAGCCATAATTGCTATAGGTGGATTTTTTTATTTACAGTCACGGCTGATAAAGTGATTAAAAAGTTAATCAGATTAATCACAAAGGAGCTGAAGTTCCATCACATCGAAAAATGTGACAAATATTTTTCCAATTTTCTCTTTTCATTGTTGTGGTAACAGAAAAATACAAAAACAAAAGAGAAATTATTCACATTTATTTAATTTATCCAGGCATTGCATCAGAACTGTGTCGAACGAATACCAAGAGTTGAGATAGTACTTTGGCTAACCAAAAACCTCCTTTCTGCCATGTAGGCAGACACAACACAAGTATTATTGCTTCCCTCTTTGATTTTCTGGTCCTCTCCAATTGGCATTAGTCTCCGGACATGGAGGAGCCTGATAATGTGTTACACATATATTAGAAAAAGATATGTATGCCTTTTGAGTGCCCATCCTCTTCTCAGCAGTCCGAATTTGTGACCCCGCATAAACATTGCATTGAGACAGGAAGTTGGGGTGTTTGTTGTCAGGGATACAAGCTAGCTTTGGGGAGAGATAAATAAACAGGAACCTGCGAGAGATAAGAGCACTTGCCCATGTGGCCTGCGGCAAAAATGTCAGGAATAATGAACGCGGAACATGTAATGTGACTCTGGTTGAGAAAGACTCTTACTGTTTAGGAAGTGGCGGTTAATCAAATAACTCGATCAACTCAAGCATGCACTGACCAATCAGAAGCTATTCATGGGTGGCTGATTTCCTGCAGGTGCCCGGTTTTACTTCTTTGTTCCAAGGGCTGGGTCTCGGTTCCTGCACCACTGGAGGCTTTTCTTTTGTTCAGATGAAAGAATTGCGAGTGATTGCTCATCCTATTTTGAAAACCTAATAATTTTCCTTTTGTGTGCGGTATATTATTTTAGTCACTCAATTTTCATTTTGTTATAAATCAACTGCTCTTAATCATAGATTACTCACCAGAATCAAGTAGGGGTATTCCCAGGATTGAACACATGCCGGATCAAAAAGGAGCACATAACAATGATATGACCTTTAAAATGACTCTCAGCATGAGTTTGTTCAGTGAGCTGTCTAAAGTGTCTTCATCAAAACAATATGTGTTTTTTTAAAACATTTGATGTGATGATGATGGGCAATGATGTGGTTGGATCCTCCTCTAGCTCAAATTTCAAAAATATTATCATAAGTACTACTAGTACTATTATTATTCCTGATAGCAGCTGTCAGAATCAAACTTGTCTCTAGGTGCTTTTCAAAACCTCAGAGCCTGAGGCAACAGTGTAAAAGAAGACATCTTAAGCAGGATCAGTCTCAGTAAAAAGAGGAGGAGAAGGGGCTATAAGGCCTGTCTGGAATCTCCTGGAGCTTAATCACAAGCATGTCTTTGGGCTGTGGGAGGAAGCTGAAGTACCAATAGAGAACCCATGCAGACACAGGGGTAAACAGGAACCTTCTTCCTGAGAAGTAACAGCGGTAACCACTATACCACCCATGAAATTTCCTTACCTAAGATTAGATCATATTGAAATATTGTGTAATATTGTGATTTACCAGACACCAGCACTGCAGTTATAAAGTCATAAAGCAACAAACTCAGACTTTAATATATTCTGTCATGAATATTTGGACCGAGCGACATGTGTGAAACAGGCTTTTACATTTTGCTGCAGAGGAAAATTTGTCACAGTTTACAGGACGTGTCCTGCGGTTTCATGTTTCACTCATCACGCAGCAGCTTTTCAGAGCAGGACGTTGTTTGTGATAATAGGCAGCACAAAAAGAGAGAATAAAAGGGAATACAAATATGAGAAAACACTTTAAAAAAAGAAATGTGAAAGTTCATTTTCCAAACAAAGTGCATGTGTGTTTGCAACGGCATTGCGTAGGACCACGCCTTTCCGGTGTTTGTTTTGAAATAGACTTTCACATCTGGTGAGAAGACAGACGTTTGAGCAGGAAGCCTCAGCATAAAACAGAGCAAAGAAACCAACCAAAAAAACCGTTTGACACAATGAAACCCTGTTGAGTCCAGGGGGCAGATACAGTATTCTTGCAAAACAGGAGATCTGCTCAGTTTGTCGTGAACATCCAATTGTGGGAGACTTTATAACAAGGATGTGCACTACTTACAGGACTGTGCTAACTACATTTTCTTTTACACATGCTTGTTTTTAAGAATCCATGTTTGAGCAAGTGTTTACTGTTTCCCTGCCTCCCTCTTTATCTTTGCTTTCCTCCCCCTGAGGAGCAAATGTGGCTTGCTAATCTCAGTTTGCAGCCACCCCCGACCCCCCTTCCCACTGACGGGGCATTCTGCTTGTTCAGGGAAAAGGAAACGTTCCCTTTCCTGTGCTCAGTACTACACCGTCTGTAAATAGAACCTGTCACCAGCACCTCAAGTCTCCTCTCGAGAACTATTGGTCCTATCATGCGGCACCTTTACTACAACTTCCTGATGTGTCGAGAGGGAGATAAGGGCAGCATTTGCGTAATATGTAGAAGTGGCGCGTGCACATGTTTTTGAATTCTGCCTTAATGGCCTTTTAAGGCTCTCAAGATAGCTAAAAGAGCCCACTGCCCTTCCAAACACTCTAATATTGTGTTAAGTGCAAGTGAGAGTGGTTGTGGATATCTTTAGCAGATCCAACTTTACATTTATGAATGTATGGTCAAGTCAGTAGTCAAACCAGTATGAATTTTTAATCTTGGGAAAATAAGGCACGGCAGAGGGAGATATATACTTATTGTGCCTTACTTAAACTGTAAAACAGATTTGGCGTCGCAATATGAAATGTTCATTTTGAGAAGCAACGTGCAAAACCTTTGTAAAGCCCAAGTCCTTCAGCAATTTGGCACAAACTTGGTGTCACCGATGTCCTTGCAGCAGAACCCCTCTGTCACTTGCTGCTTTTCCACTCAGTGTGACTTTACACGGTACGGTTTGGAGGCTTAGGGTACCAGGTACGACAAAAGTAGTTCCACGTGAGCCGGGTAGGTACCATTACGCAAATATCGGTCAGGTAATGCTGTGGCCAGGGGACAGATGTCATTGTCGAATCAGGAGAACTACGCATTCCAGAAAACTCATATCCACCATTTTTAAAATCCAGCAACAGCAATGTGTGATTCTTTATTTTACAAAACGGACTGGTTGTCACAAGAGTTTCAGACGGCCTCGTTATGAAGACTCCAACCATGTCGAAGAGGCACCATGATGAAATGGAAAACCGTGCGGCCATACCATGTCGGATGCCCTGTAGAGCTAATACCGTTACCTCGCCTTGACGCACCTTAAGCCAGAAGAGCTTTGGCGAATGAAAACCCCTTTCTGCAAACTAATTTATGTCAGTGCATTGTTTTGTCTTGTCCCACAAAGAGGGCCCACATGTATACTTGGATTGGTCGTAATCACTTATTGATCAAACTATTAGGTAATATAGATTAACGTGTTTTTTACAGAACAAATTATGAGAGGTTCCACCTGTCTGAAGAAACATCCATCACCCGTTTATGTTCTTATCAAGTTGGACATCTGCAAAAAAGAAAATCTATTGAATTGGAAGTACGGCAAGGCCACCATGATAGTGATAGCTCCCTTCAATGTTTTTGTGCGACACAGAGTAATTAGATTAAGTTTGCTTGTTTGCCTGACAGCGAATCAAAGTGAGTAAATGCCGCCACAATGGAAAACATCAATGAATCCTGTTTTACCAGTGAAGAGAGAGTATAATTAAATCAATGAGTGTTTCAGGATTGTGCTTAGCTCAGCATATTAATTAGCATTGGAATGAGTCAATTATAGGAAAATCCATAACCAAATAGGTGTCAATGTTCTTAGTTTTGTAACAGAAAAGGCTTCTGGACATGACTGAAGCTCCAGTTGGATTTGTGGAGGGTGTTCTACAGTGGTTTCACTTCTATCAAGTCACCGTCTTTGCTTAGCTTCCTTCTGCAGCTGACTTTTTGCACGACAGGGCTCACACACTCCATCTCCTTTGCTGTCGCTCTTGCGATAATGATGGCGGAGACAATGCGGCAGTTTCTGTTTTTAGCTCCGCCACCTTGGTGCCTGAATTGATCTGCCATTTTTTCCTGTGAAAAATTCTACAGGCGATGAACAATAGACAGAGACAGAGCATATGCGCATATGTAATCAGCACGTAAAAAAGGTCCTATATTTATTTGTAGATAAATAGTTGTTAGGACTGTCCAGGCACCCGTCAGCAGCCCTTCATCCCCGCTGCGCCCTGATCCACCCCCAATCTGTCTGATCAATGGCCCTGCTGGTCACCTGGCAACCAGCGACTTCACCCAATCTCTACCCAACAGTCTATCGGGCGCTTCGACATTAAACAATATTGGAAGGTGCGGTGTTGAGAGAGCGTGTGAAGAGGTGTTAAAGGGAAAAAAAACAGAAAGAGGTGTACTTGTTATGGTTATTTCAGACTGTGCCATTTCTTGGTTGGCTCGCGACAAATAGCTCTTGTCAGCGGGATGATGGATGTCAAGATGATACGCCGGTGCTGCGGTGCCAGGCTGACATCAAGCGGATTAAATCTTTACTGGTGAGGGAATATGATAAAAGAGGACCCAGCATATGGCCCATATAGGGCATGTACAATTTTTGATATTTAACTTATAATAAAGTGGGATTATTCAACAACAAATTCACTATTTTCTGGGACGCAAGCTAGCTACTTGTCCTGAGCTGATGCGAAGAATGAAAAAAACGACCAGCAGGTGTCTTTGCAAATGTGGCCGTGCTTATTTTTAGCTGTCTAAAACAACACGCCTTGGTGACTTCTGCACTCCTCCCGTCACACTTCACGCTGCATCATGTCTAGTAAACCGCATCATTTTCATTGTGGTTCTGTATTCTTTAACAGTTTCTTGACAGAAGGACTTTTGTTGAAAACACCAACAATTGACAGTTGGTTTCTTGTTTTTTTTTAAAAAAAAACAAAAAAAAACTCAAGTCACCCATAAAACCTTGCAAGTAGATTAGCTATGTTATAGTATGCTATCATAATGCAAAAATCGCTATTTTCTGTGGTCCGGCCAATTATTGAGCCAACGCTGGGTCCACTGCTTTACCATTTAACATAAATCTATGATTGAGGTTGCGAATTAGGGTTCCCCTTAGGGTCAGGGTTAGGACACGGGCTTGGATCCTGAACAAATGGAATGGATATAAATGTCAAGGCCTCACGAAGATAGCAGCACAAGCTTGTGTGTGTGTGTGTGTGTGTGTTTGTGTGCGCGCACGTGTGTGTGTTGTAGACAGCTTGTGAAGCCTATAATTGAGTGCGTCCGCCCACCATGTTGCACTACAGATAGCACAGTGGAAGAGTCCATGAAGAGACACAATGGACATACACACACTCCTCACTCCCTTCTCGTGCTCTTGATGCCGGGCCACCATATTACAACTGCCATTAAAAATATGCCGCCACGGGGCTGCATGAAGCAGATTTCCATGGCCTCGATTCATTCGAGCGTCACCCCTGTGCTGCCTTCAGTGCACATCATCACCTGAATGATGAAACACTTGGTGGCGTCTTTAATTTTTTTTTTTTGCACCAGATTAAACTGCAAAGGAGGAGAAATTAGCGTTGAACTAATGAACTAAATGAACTTTTGCTCTTAAATAACACTTCACTGGCTGGTTTGTCCACTTGCTATATGAGTAGAACGTACGTTTGTGTTGTGTGGCTGGACTGTTGTTGCCATGGTTCCTCATTGTGAGGTCTTACACAATCCCAAGCCTGAAATACCAGTAAACACTAGTATGTTTCTTAATGATATTTTGCAACAAATTGACACTCTGGCTTCACATTTCACTTCATTCTTGCTAATGTGGCTGTGTTTGCGCATATTCTGTAGACATGTCGTGGTAGTCATTTGTGGTTTTCTGTGAAGTGGGCTTGGGTTTCGATGAAGCTACACTGAAGTTAAAACAGGATATCAAATTTTGCCATCAAACTGATATATATATTTTATTTTTGCTAAAAATAAATTGTCCCCCCCCTCTTTTTACTTGCAGCCTTTTAGGGGTTTCCTTGTTTATTATCCCTTCTGTCTGTCCTGTCCTTTCACATTGTATGCTTAATGTTTTTCCCCTTTTATTTATTTAAGTAAATCACATTTTCTTTAAAAAATCTGGCAAAGTAGCTTCTAGTACTGTAGTTTCTACTCAAAATATAAGATTTTTGCACTCAATGAATTGGTTGAAGCGTCAGAAATACCCAAGATATATTTCAAACCTTAGTTATTTTTGAATTCACTAAGGATCCAATTCAATTCAACTTTATTTGTATAGCGTCTGTTACAGTCAAGAGTGTCTCCAGGTGCTTTACAGAAACCCAGGGCCTGACCCCCAACAAGCACCAGTGACAAGGAAAAAATCCTTTTTGATAGGAAGAAACCTTGAGTGGACCTTCAGACTGGGTGGATTTACTATTCTTTCTCTAGTTTTCTCTGTATTTATTAACTATTTTAGTTAATTAAATTCATGACTATTGTGAAAGCAAGGTGAAGGTTGTTATTAAGGAACAAAATCATTACGGTAATTTGATTCTCTAATTTTTGTTAGCCTCTAATTTTAGATCAGATAAAATCCACCAGAAAATAAAACATTTGGCTCAATTTTGTTTTCCGTGAGTTCATTCCGTTACTGAACCATATCAGCTGCTGTGTCATGGCAACACATTTGTCCCCAAAAGCAGCAACTTTAGATTCTTTCTCTATGCTTCCAAAACATCTCTAACTAGTTTGACCTTTTCATCCCTTTCTTTTCCCTGTCCAGTGCAACGCAGCCCATTAAAAGAAAAACAAGGGAGGAGACAGAGAGGGAAGAACAATGGAGTCCGTGTCGCTGGAGCAGTCGGCAACAGTGGATGAGCTGCTGGAAGCGTGCATCCAAGCCTTCGGTTGGTCATCTGAACATATTTAATTGAATTAATGTCAGGTTAACTAAGCTAAATTCACATCTGGCCACAGTTGATCCTTCTCAAGTGGTGATGAATCTACCTGCAACTTTCCTGTTATTTGATTTTAGATGAGTCGGGAACATTAAAGGACGCTTCCCATGTCCGCATGTTCCTCATGATGCACCCTTGGTACATCCCATCCACCGACATGGCCGAGAAGCTGGTGCTAAAGTATCCTGAACATTGTGATTTCATGTAATTTATTTCTTTACGCTCTATTGAGAGTGGAATCAGATGTTCCTGGATCCCCCTGTCCTGTGTTTCTGCCACTGAATAACGGTATTTAGAATTGTGGTTTGGTTGTGCAAATCATTACAAATTCCTCCAAAAATGTTGCACCTTGATTCTTGTGGACCAGATCTCAAGAGAAGAGCTGCACTGCCGAGTGCCGAACAAAAATATGCCATCTCGTGAAGTAATTAGGACATATTCATGCTTTTCTTTCTGTTGTGCACTGTATTGTCCTGTGCTCCTCCCACCCCCCACCCCTCCTCCCACCCCCCCTAACCCTAAACCTAACCCACGTGGACCACGAGCAAACATGGCGTGCAGCAGCTAAAGGTTGACAAAGAGCCACCTTTGGCTCTGGCTTTACATCCTGAATCTTACTGCAGCACTAATCCAGGCTTCTGGATAACCAGATCTGATTATTACCATTACCTGATTACCGTAATTTCAGGACTATAGAGCGCACCTGATTATAAGCCACATAATCTAATTTTAGAACGAGTGACAAACAGACAGGTAAGAAACAACAGCCACTCTTTTCACTTGTAAGTTTATACAGAGACCTTAAATCCAATTTTCATCACGTCAGGATTTTTTAACTTTTTTTAAATTTAATCCGTTTAGCAACATAAACAAATATATTCTACCGGTAAATGCTTTTTTTTCTAACGTGTCTGTAATGCAGCTACCTTGAAATATACGTTTGTATCAGCCACACACAAATTACGTTGTTTATGCTTTTTTACTCAATGAACAATCTAAACCTCCCCGATGGCCCACCTCTAAAATCTTCTATTTTCATCTCGGTGGCGATTGCTTTTGCCTTCCGTCTGATTTGTACAGCGGAAACACCGCGGCCGCCTGCTCTCTGTGTGTTCACCCAGTCTTCCAGAACGTTTTCAAGCTCGGGCCACCTGCGATGTTTACGTCTAAAAGCTTTTGTCGTCTTTTTGCTTTGGATCAGTTCTTCAGGCGGGCGTCTCCACCCTCTCACCATTGATTACCGTAAT
This sequence comes from Takifugu flavidus, assembly GCF_003711565.1. Classification (NCBI taxonomy): domain Eukaryota; kingdom Metazoa; phylum Chordata; class Actinopteri; order Tetraodontiformes; family Tetraodontidae; genus Takifugu; species Takifugu flavidus. The sequence continues at coordinate 7,591,530 of NC_079522.1, forward strand.
GCCAAGATTACACACGGCAGCTCGATTTCCTTCTTCAACCGCCAGAGTGATCTCTCTCTCTCTCTCATTTTCTACCGCTTGTTCCTCCACTGAGGGTCGCGGGGGGGCTGGAGCCTATCCCAGCACAATGGGCGGAGGCAGGGTACACCCTGGACTGGACGCCAGTCAATCGCAGGGCTAACACATATAGACAGACAACCATTCACTCTCACACTCACACCTACGGGCAATTTAGAGTTTCCAATAAGCCTAATCCCCAATCATGCATGTCTTTGGACTGTGGGAGGAAGCCGGAGTACCCGGAGAGAACCCACGCAGGCACAGGGAGAACATGCAAACTCCACACAGAAAGTCCCCAGCCTCAGTGCCAACCGGGGATCGAACCCGGGGCCTTCTTGCTGTGAGGCAACAGTGCTAACCACCACACCACCGTGCCGCCCCCAGAGTGATCTCTTTTAACTTAAAAGTTGCATCATATGCTTTTCTTCTAGTATTTTCCACGTTGATGAGGGTTAGTAAAAATGACTGATTCACAATAGTTGTGATAGTGCGCCACGAAAAAAAACATAAATAAGTCGCACTGTAGAATAACCCGCTGTGTTTAAAGTGTAGGAAAAAAGTAGCGGCTTATAGTCCGGAAATTACGGTACTCCCCATTGTAGGATTTCCATGTTCACATTAACGTGCCCAGTTTTCCCACTTGTACCATCAGCATTCCAGGTGAATTTTGTATACTTTTAGTCAGCAATAAATGAGCTAAAATAACTGGGTTATGATATCGATAATTACAAAATATCGCCTGGCAATGAAGAGCTCAAATGTCTTAAAGGGGAGCTGGTCTTAGTAATATAGCTTTACATTTCAATCTTTTCCATAATATATTGTGATATTTCTCTGTGAATGCACTTGCAGTCCATAGAGTACATATTTCCACTCCTCCGTTCCTGCCTCCAGGTACTGGATCTCCGAGTTTCCAGCCGAGTTCAACCTGAACCCGGAGCTGGCTGACCAGATCCAACACTTTAAAGACTTCTTGACCACAGAGGGCAACGAGAGGCAGAGCCAGCTCATTGACCTGGACAGTGTGTGAGTGGCTGCGTTGCCGATGGCCCTTTCTTACTGTTGGTCTCTGGCAGGGATTTCGGCTACGTGCCTTTTTTCCCCCCATTCTCAAGCATCACTGAGCTGTGTAACACGGGGTCATTCACTTTATTTTCAACCCTTTTAAAATCATTTGTGTGCAACCTCGGCTTCCCTTTCATGTTCCATTAAAAGAGCTTTTTATGGAGCATGTAGCATGCGCAGCTGAATTGTATAGGAAGGACCATGTCCATTTAATTATAAAAGCAAGCAACCTTCCTTCATTTTTTCCCCCACTAATCCACATAATATAAGACCGAGAAAGAAATGATTGTCTGCTTTTCTTTGTCCCTCTCAGACCGTCGTATAAATGGAAGCGGCAGGTGACCCAGCGTGTCCCATCGGTGTCCAAAAAGAGGAAAATGTCACTGCTGTTCGACCACCTTGATTCCTGTGAACTGGCGGAGCACCTCACTATCCTGGAGTACAAATCCTTTTGCAAGATCTTGGTCAGTGTACCTGCGGTCTCTTCTTGGAGGCTTATACCTGTGGAACTCATTGTGAATCATTTACATGATGGAGACCCGTTGCTGTTGCTAAGCAGTCATGAGTCCATCCGGCCTTCATAGTTGCAGTAATTATATTTGTTGGCTGGTAACACGTTGCCAGGTTGTGCTGGTGATCTATCTTGGCTCTGTTTTAAATATCTGAATGTATCACATGGCAATAAATGAGTAGCCATGAATAACCGTTCATAGGACACACTTGAAATGCATGATAATTCAAAATTTCAACCCATCGGATGACACGAATTCAATCCGACTTTCATAGGATTTTCTAGTGGCTGACATATTTTCCACCGTCGGGTCTGATTTTAAACCTCCAGAAATGGGCAACACTTTATATTTTGAATCTGACATGGTGACCATCCTGAAAATAACCCCCCCAAAATCATGTAGTCTGATTCAAACACCAGAGGATATTAGTCTTTATTCTTTTTTTTCAACGACGGCTCAGTGCTGAGTGGACATTCTGTTCATATCATTTGACCTCAGTTCACATAGTGTCTGTTACAACTGTTACAGGCACAATTGTCTCTAGACGATTGTCTCAGATAGATTCCGTTGAATTCACTTTTAGATATGTAGCATGAGGGTCCCCTGTGATTCCCTGTCTCCTCTCAGAGACTTAAATAGGTTAAATAAAGATTCCGGTTATGAGTGAATGGTGTGTGACTGGTGATGGACAGTGAACTGTCAAGGAGATATTCGGATCTTTTACAAAGTGAGAGCTTAGACAAGTTCCAGCAACCTCTGTGACTGTGTTTAGAACAAAACAATGGACAGACACATTTGGATCCAGCTCAGTAACAGGATTAAATCCAAAACAGGCAAATTCAAATGAATCTAACCATTCATGGCAAAAAAAAAGATAGAGTACCAGATAGGCATCATAGGCAGAGACAACACAACACACATCGGGTTCATTAGACAGGTGAGGGAGTTAGGGAACAGAGCACACGCAGACGGTGACACAGGGAAAGGCCGATATGAGATGACGACCTAAACATGATTAAACAGAAACCAGACCCGTTCTGGGCTGACAAAACGTGAGCCTGACCGACAGATCCTGACACGGTTGCTCAAACATTACATTTACATTTCAACTCCAGTGACTTTTAAATGATGTCCTCTTCCCCGTTTCAGTTTCAGGACTACCACAGCTTTGTGATGCATGGCTGCACGGTGGACAACCCCATCCTGGAGCGTTTCATCACTCTCTTCAACAGCGTCTCCCAGTGGATCCAGCTCATGGTGCTCAGCAAGCCCACCGCCCCGCAGAGAGCTGTCGTCGTCTCCCATTTCATCAGGGTGGCGCAGGTCTGTTCGGCGGGCCCGAAGGGAGGGGGGCATGTCAGCAATCGAGAATTTAACCAAAAGATGTGGTGACAGGCTGGTTACCAACACAACAGACATTACTGGGTGGACTTATGTGTGGAAAAAGTGCACTTCATTTGAAAAGGATTTAGGGGTATTAGCATGTTAATATGCTTGTTGAGATGCTGCTATCAGGGGGTTGTAGCTGGGTGATGACTCATATTTGCTATTATCTGGAGCCTTTTCACGAACCTTAGGGTTTTAAAAGATTCCATAGACCGCAGCATCTAAGATTTTTCAGATATAGAAAATGTAATGTCTGCTTAAGAAGAATGAGCTGTTTTGGGATAATCAAGATGGAACGACCCACAGAATTTGGCACACCATAGAGTATAACTGCCCCGTCGTTGGCACGGTGGTTTGGTGGTTAGCACACATCGTAGTGAGAAAGTTCTTCTGCAGTCCAATCTCAGGGTTGTTTGTGCGATGCGTTTTCTCCTGGCATCCGTGTTTACGGATGGAACCAGTGGGAAGTGTATGTGGGGGTGCGACTCACAATCTTGGAAAACACAAAAATGATAATAAAACAGTGTATTCCAATTTGTTTGTACTGTATTGTAATATGTTTTTAACTGTTGCCTAAAGTTTAAACTTTAATGTATAAAAAGTTTAGTTTCTTTGATGTCCTATAAAAGGAGAGAAGCTGCTATGTGGAGTGATGCTTTGTATGGACTACAAGCAATGCATTTTTACCCCCAAAGAAGTTTTAGAGAGTCAAATTTTAGAGAGTCAAATTTTAGAGGGTCAAATTGTTCCTATTTGCTGTTTAGGGAGGTGGTGTCAAACTCATTTTAGTCCAGTGACCCTCAGCACAGCAATTTGATATAGCAAAATAGCATCCTAATAATCCATAAATTGTGAGAACATCAAATGTATCTCCTATATTTTGTGTATTAGAGGGACAAAAATTACAGTCAGTCATTTTCATAGCAAAATTATTTTGCCTCATTTCAGCTGCTCTTGAATTAACATATAAAAAAATGCAGGTAATGTCTTTGAAGGGTTTTTTTTGTATTTGATATATGTGGCCCATGGGCCATGATATAGGCCCTGATATAGGTGGACCAATATCGTATAATAACTATGATTTAGGCTCATCCTAAATTCAGAAGGGAGGGGGCAATATAATTCTGTTGAGTTGCAGTATATAAAAAAATATTCTCTACTTCGAATGCCTAAAAGAATTTATGCAAATGCCGATTTGGACATGGAAGTCTTGAGGATTTAGACTTGCTGGTCTTTTTTTCCTTCCACATTTGCATCCTGCCTCCCAGTACTGATATAACCGCCTTGCTAAATAAAGCCCCAGTAAGATCTGTCATCATGCAAATCTCTGCTTATACTAAATCATGCGCAGCCATCTGCAGGCTGAGGGCACCTCTAATCTGAAAACTTTGGCCTAATCTGGTGTCTCCCCCTTGAGTTCCCGAGCAGATCTGCCAGATTGTTGCCTTATATATGTCCATATGCTTCCAAATGTTTCTATATAAATAGCCTAGCTGTGATTGATGTCCTTTCAGTTGGATGTCATCATTCGCTCTGGAGTACCAGATGGTCTGATGTTTGGTGTCTGTGGCGAAGGGGAGCTTCCCTCTAGTACGGCAAGCTAAAAACCTACCAAAACATTTCAGCCCGATGGCTTCTACTGCTGTATGCGGTTTAGCGCCAACTTTCTGCTACTCATCATTTATTGAGCATGGCCCCAGCGGGTGTCACAACCTCCCCTTGTCTTGATAAACCAGCACTCCAGCATCTCAGCGGGGTTTTTGTCAGGGTGTCGCAGCAGTACTTCTTTTTCCCCGACACCTGACGGAATTGTTATGCGTTGCCCTTTGAAATATGACAGCCGTTAACGTTTGTATCAGCAACATTCGTAAAACAGAACAGAGCTGTCTGGCCCCTCCGCTTCAGCATTTAAACAGAACTGGTGCAGAATCTGGATCTTTCGCAGAGCGTGGAGGTTCACGACAACTTATGGTTGCTAAAGGTCTTTCAAAAATCGCTTTAATGTTGGACGATGATTCTGTCTGTCTTGGATTCCTGTGTGACGAACTTAGACGTTTGAGACACTTTTTAACAATGAGAATCTTGTGAATTGCTGCCGCTCAGAAAAACAAAAATTGATAGAATCTTCCACCGATTCTATGTATCTAAGGCTAAAATGCCTTAATAATTGTGGATGCAAACACATGCAGTAAGAAGAATTATATTTAAGCTGATTTGAAATGTACTCAGAGGAAGCACAGAAGGCAGCCTCCATTCTGTTGACATTTCCAAATGCTTCCCTCAGGGTGCCCGGGTTTCATACCAGTTCAGCTGCCAGTTGGTGGCATTTTCCAGATGACTTATGTTCGTTAGTCTTCCGTTGACTGTCGAGAGTCACGGTGTAATTTCAAATATAAAAAGGTTCATGTCATTTGCTCTTTTTTAACATTAGGCCTTTGAAGATTGAACATTTATTAACCTTCTATATTGGAAATAAAGAATTTCCCAGGTGTTGCTGATGGCCGTACGCGCGCTCAGCCGAAACCATGCATGGAGCCCTGCGCTGCCCCCCCGGCTGCTTTGCCATTTGATTCTAAAGGGTGCATATGCTGAATCAAATAATCTCATCTGGCAGCCCTCCCACACATGTTACCCTATTGATTTTTAGTGCTATATTGAGGGGCTAAGGGCAGCAGGGAGGCCTTTGGGTTGATACTCAAAAAAGTGCACGTAATGTGCGATCAAGTCGTGTTGGAACTTTCGATACTCTCGGTGAGCTCGGCTCAGAAAGCCTTTCTCAGCATAGCTATTATTATTCCCTGTATCTACATTTTTTGAACCCTGTGACCTTCTCACATTCTTCCATCGATTCCTTATCTCATCTCTTCTGTCATGCAAACTCCTTATAGAAGCTGCTGCAGTTACAAAACTTCAACACGCTGATGGCGGTGGTGGGCGGCCTCAGCAACAGCTCCATCTCACGGCTTAAAGACACACAGGCGCACGTCAGCTCTGAGACCAACAAGGTGCTGAACCACTTTCTTGACCTGTTCCCTGTCTGCCCAGTTAGCTCAGGGGCCTCTGTGCGAGCCATCAGACACAATACTGTCGATTATAAAAACACCATGTTTATCTCTTACTTTAAATTTAATTTGTCTGACTAAACTCTCAGGTTTTCAACAACCTCATTGAACTGGTGACATCCTGTGGGAACTACAGCCAGTACCGCAAGCGGTTCTCCGAGTGCTCGGGATTTCGATTCCCCATCCTGGGCGTGCACTTGAAAGACCTCATAGCTGTGCACGTGGCATTACCAGACTGGGTCGACAAAGAGAAAACGCGGGTCAACCTGACCAAAACCCAGCAGCTTTACACCATCCTCCAAGAGCTAACACTCATCCAGAACACCCCGCCCAACACTGACGCTAACATGGATTTGCTCAACCTGCTCACGGTAAGTAAAAGATAGAGTAGCAAAGAGGCAATGTTGGTGAAGGAGAATAAACCGCGGCCAACATGTTTAATAAACAGCCTGTTTGGTACACAGAATTAGCGCCGCGGCTATTTGCTTGACTTGTCGTTGGACAAACTATGTGAGAGCCAGCTGGGCCCGGAGTGTGTTTACAGTGGAAGGCCAGAGATTTGAAGCAACACATTCCAAGCATTAACATCGAAATGAGAGAAACAACTGATAGAGAACTAAGTCATTGCACTCCTCAGAGGAAGGCTCAATCTGAGTGATTAATTATGCTGGGCTAAATCGGAATTATGTTTCAGAAGCAAACTGTTGAATTTTTAGGTTGCGATAACATATTGCATAAGCATGGACACAGGACGTTTTAGCACTCTGAACTCTTGTTGATGAATCCTCATTAAAAGCAGGACTTTGCATTAACAATACTTTTGATACCCCATCACAAGACCACCAAAATCTATTTCTCTTTCCGTTTTCCCTTAAAACTTTCCTCTTGATTTTTACCGCTTTTGCCATTAGTTGCCCTTAAAGGCTTATCTTATCTCCATCAGTTGACTTCAAACACTTTTGTATTGCAAATAAGGTATTTAAATGAGGGAGAAGATATAATGTGTGTAGCTGTGCAGTCACATTTAGTGGAGGAGGTGGGGGGGGGGGTTAAAGGCAGGTACACAGCAGAAACCTTAATGATTTACCTGAGCTTTTGAAAAAGCCCATTTTAAGTAGATTTCCTTTTTTTTTAATCTCATTTGTATCAGGCCCAAAGGTAATTTGTTTTTCACATACCTGACTTGTTTCTGTGGTTAACGTCTGTCTTTCAGAGGTGCCTCATCACTTTACTACCAAGTGACACCTCTGAGGAAGCCGGAAGTTAACCGCAGAAACAAGTGAGGTAGATGAAAAATGAATTACAGTGATCCCTCGCTATATCGCGTTTCATCTTTCACGGCTTCGCTGCTTCACGGATTTTTTTTGCGAGTCGTTCGTTGCAGTTCTCAAATATAATCGAAGGTGGCATATCCGTTAATAAAAATCTTCTTGCTCAGAAAAAGAAAGAGCGCCAACAACTACCCATAACAATGTTCTTCTCTCGGAGAAAGACTCCTGCGCCTTCAGTAGAAACAGACGCTACAGCGGAGCGGAGTCAGGACGAAGAGGCACAGCTGGGACTGGGAAATACGCCAGTGACAATGTTTCCAACCTTGTATTACTATATTAAAATGATTGTTTTAAACAAATTTTGGGCTTTAAAGCAGGTTTTGATTTTTGGTTTCATTCTATAGTTCAGTATTGCATTGTAAAATAATAAAAAAAAATAAAGCTGACTACTTCACGGATTTCACTTTTCAAGTAGCCGGTGATCTGGCAGAGCTAAATCTAGGACACACAGTGAAACAAATTCATGAAAATTTGAAGACTCTTAAGCAACAGTTTGAAAGGCCTCAACAGTTGTAGTGGGTCCGAAAGCCTTACCACAGGCCCATAAGTCATTAGCATGATTTGAATACATTTTGCATGAGTTTTTGGTCTGGTGTAATGCAACAATACCAATTACTTGGAGTTTTTTTTTACCCATGTAACTAAATTCCCGATCAATCAACACATCTCTGAATGAACCCACAAGACATGGCTTTCTGAGGGTAATTTTAAAAACTTCTGTTGTCTACAGGTGTCTTTGGACCAATACCACACAGAGGAGGAGATCTACCAAATGTCTCTACAGAGGGAACCTCGCAAGCCGGCAGTGAGCTTCTCACTTATTCATCACACCCTTGACAGTGACGGTTCTATAATATGGTGAACTTTATTGGCTTGGCACGATGGATGGTGAAATACACTTCTCCTTTCATGTTGTAGCTGCGAGATTTCCTAGAAGTTTTGCTTTCTGAGAAAATTGAGTCGTGTGGGAAATGTATGGAGGACTGTATAGGAGCTTATCGGAGATCTTTGAGTCTTTACTCATCCCTTAAATCTGCTCTCCTCTCCGCTGTGTCTCAGAGCAGCAGCTTTCTTTACATCCTAACCTGACAGTTTCTGCTTCCCTCCCCCCTAAGGTGACTGATGCCCTTTGGTTTCTCATGTATTTGCAGCAGAACTCCTGCCCTGCCCCTGCGCCTGACCCCAAGCCGACCATGATCGATGAATGGGCGGTGTCGGTGAAGCCCAGCACTGACCCTACAATCATCAAAAAACACATCGAGAAGATGGTGGAGGTGAGTGTTTTCACACCCACGCATGCTCCTTTTACCGGTAGTTGCTGATTGTATGGTTCAGTGCCAGGTAGAAGAGGAGGGGGCAAATGAGGGGCTATCGGTGAATCATCTGTTCTTATCCTCTCTACAACTGTCCTGACATTATAACTGCAGCTCAGTAACTTCAGGTGATCTAAAACATGGTACAGGAGTCCTGCTTTTTCAGCTTAATTTGGGGTTGTCACAATTAGCACGTTCCTTTATTTGATGCTTAAGGTGTGTGTTACAGGTTTTAACCTAAGTAACACAGTCCTACTTGCTGGTGAGGATTGATGGGCCAGTCTAAGCAGCATGTTGGTCCTTTATATATTGTTTGAGCACAACAAAACCCAAGACAGTACCACTAACTGATATGAAGTAGTTTGCACAAAAGGAATTTTAGTTTCACTGAAGCGCTTCCTGCTTAAAGTACAACATCAATGGGAAGCAAACATTAGGTGCAGATGTCCAGCCTGTGCCACACCACCCTCGTGGAATGTCGGGGCCTCTGCAACCTAATAACCTGTAATGCAAACCTTTTGGACTCTGCACACTGAATGATACTCATGCCGATTACCTAAAGATGAGTAGAATTTGTTTTTGAAAGGGCTAAACGCTGCAGAATATACCAACAGAGAAGGCGAGCCTTCGTGTGTTCAAGTTGCATCTCATCTTTGTTTTATGTTCATGTCTGACACCATACCTATTTTGTAAATAAAAAAAAAACATTAAGTCTGTCTTGAACCTTTCGATAAAATGAAACACAATTAATACTTGTGTTGAATCAAAATCAATCAACAGTGGCCCTGTAATTAATTGGATTAAAAATGTTAGCCGCTTGCCAGCCCTAGTTTAACAACTATGTCACCTAAAGTGACTTCAAATCTATTTTAAATACACCTCGCTGACTTCCTACAGTGCGACTTGTTTAACAACCATACAACGATTAAGAAAAAATTTGAAATGGCGATACACAAATTTAATGAGATTCATTTTGCCATCGAATCGATTGTTTTCAAAAACATCCTGTGTTTTTGGCGATAACATGCAAGCTATTTAAGGGTTAGTTCGGGCAGGACCCATAAGCAGACAAGCGACAGCTGACGGTGTCAACACTAGATTTTAATGAACTCAGATAGCTGCACCACGTGGTGAAAAGGTGCAGGAGGTGCAGATCATTCCTCCGAATGAGGAGTGCGTGGTGACCTAGGAAGAGACCTGAGAAAACCGGGTAAAGCTACTTGAAGGGACAGAACACAGGAATAGACCCACATTTACCACAAAGCCGACAAAACAATCAGACTCTGGTGGTCGGGAGGCAGAGGCTTTTGAAGAGTGTTGATTGGTAACCAGGTGCAGGTGTGATGGTCGCCAGATAACGATACTCAGGTGAGAAAAACAGGAAAACAAAAAACAAACAAAAGGCACCAACACATAGGCCATCCCTTGTAAACAGTTAACAGTTGTTAAAGCACATGAACTGCTTATTATACCTATGAGACACTAACCATTATACCACCCATGCACATGTCTGCCCTCTCTTGTTCACCCCCTAGTGGTAGGCTGCAGTAAACCCAGTTTATTTCAGCTTAACATCAAAGGCTCTGTTTTATCCTTAAGATGAAAAGAAAGTTTAAGAAATACTGCAACCTGTTATAGGGACCATCTGCAGCTTGTCATAATGATGGTCTGGAAGCCATTGAGCCAGATTTATAATTCGATATTATCCAAGTTATTCCATAGAGGAATGTCAGTCAAGCTCAATGAAAGTAGAAACCATCTGCATCCCAAATTTACTCTTATTTATTCCTCCTCTCCACAGTCCGTTTTCAAGAACTTTGACACGGATGGCGACGGCCACATTTCCAGGGACGAGTTTGAAGCCATCAGGAACAACTTCCCTTACCTCAGCAAGTTCGGCGAGCTGGACAAGAACCAGTGAGCGCTCGTGTGTTGGCAGATCAACCCCCGTGCGTCGCACAAGCAGAGCTCACCTGTCTCCGCACTCTCTCTCTTCCCCAGAGACGGGAAGATCAGCAGGGAAGAGATGATTGACTACTTCATGAAAGCCAGCTCACTGCTTAACTGCAAGATGGGCTTCATCCACACATTTACCGAGACCACGTACGTGAAGCCAACATTCTGCGAGCACTGCGCTGGCTTTGTGAGTCAACACCTTCTTAATTTTTCACAATTTTATTTAACCTCTGAAGCCCAAGTGGCTCAGGAACAGGAAAAATTGTCCATTAAAAAAAGACAAATGTGTTATGACATTTTTATCTTTGCTTGATTGTAATTATTTGCACCCAGGTATTGGTCACTTCATATTTGTGGGTATATTATGCATGGTTACCATACATTAAGTATATTTACCATGAATTTAATCCTCTATTTGCAGAGAAAATTTTATATCTTCCCTGGTCTTTCCAAGTTTACTCACACATCGTACCACACACCAAGAACATCTAGATGAACCTTGTTGTTGTGATATTGTGATTTTATTTATTTTTTTGGCATTTCTTCACCAAAAACATGGTCAGGGCTTCAAGGGCTGAATATCATTTAATCACAGAATCGGGTGTGCTCTGAATAATCCCCTTCACTCGCGGCCAACACTTAAACAATGTTGATCCGGTATTTGTTTGCTTTGCTATTTTCTGCCACATTGATCCCTTTGCTGCCTGGTCGATGGCACGTGTCATAGTTTGCTTTCAGAGGTCAAAGGACAGTTGTGCAGAACCCGGCAATCGCCGGTGGTGACGCTACATTATTTATCCCTGGCGGCACATGATGGCCACAATTTCCTTCCCTGCAAGTCGGGGTGGTGGCAAATATTTTGAGCTACAGCTGCACTCTGCTGAAACTGCAGTGTAGGAAATATTGGACGGAGGTAATTGGGCCTGATGGTAATGCTCCTATACAGCAGTCTTATTGGGTGTATATGTTTGTACACTCTTTTGGCTCAGCATTCCACGAAACCTGTCGAGAGGTTGTCTGTTATTTAAACACAGACAGTGAGTCAGCATTTGGTTTTAATACGAACATAGTTGAAGCAAAGAGGCAGTATGTGCGCACAGAACAGGATTTTGCCAACATGTTTTGAAGCAGAGAAACACAAACGCACATTCTGAGGGGGAGGCTTTAGTGTTTTTTGGAGTTTTTGCCGGGGGAAGCTCAGAATAGAGAAGCAGGGGAAGATAGCAGCCCTGGCATCATGCCTCTTCCTTTGAGTGTGTGTGGCAGAGGTAGATACATAAGCCGCTTCCTCCTCTGCACGCTTTGTGTGCTTTCTCTCTTGGCTCCTGGGCAAAAACCTCCCCCCAACGTTTTCCTGTGGCACTCATCACTTGTCTCAAACCAGCAGTAGCTGATTTGGGACGACTCCTGTAAACAAGCCAGGGTTCGCTCACCTCAGATCCTCTCATGGATCTCAATATTCTTGTTTTTTGTGCAGTGGGTCACCTTTTGACCTTACATCCTAATTAGGGGAGAACAAATTAGTTCCACAAGTGCACAAATTGACACACGGCGTCCCTCAGGAGAGCAGTGTGAGGCTCAGAGTCCTTCTAATGTGTACGAATACAAAATCTCCTTGGGCTTTTTCACAGTTTTAACAAAGAGAACTGAGGGTCCTGGCAGACAAGAAGCTGTCTGCAGTTATGTTTCTCCTGCTGGGGTATTTATTTTCTCTGAATAGACAAAAACGCCAGTTCTGGTAGAGATGCTAGTAGCAGCTTGATTCAGCATCCTGTCCTGTCGGACAAATCTGTGGTGAACTATGTACATGAGTGATCACGTGCATCACATACCAACAATCATAAACGAACCTCTTGAGGCCGAGTTGCATGCCAGAACAAATTTGCCGCGTCGCAGATAAACATGGAATTTTCCAGCACCAGTTTACCTCCCGTGGTGTTCTATCCAGTGGAATAAGACTGTCATCTTTTTTTCTGTGCTTACTGTAGAAAAGTCATTTCATCTCAACCACAATTGCTTTAATCTCGTAAAACACGTGTTTCTTAAAAATCCATAATCAGTTGCTTCAGAAAAACACAATTATGCTAATTTACTGTACTGTATAATCAGCCAAACTTACTATGTTGGGCTGGGGGGTTTTGCATTTTTTCAAGTAGGAAGCACCTTTGATGCAAAAAAATGCAATTTCCTTACAAAATTGGCAAAAAATATGTGTTGGTTGCATGTGTTCAAAACTGCAAAAAAGCCACTTTGGAGAAAGTTTACCTTACACATACCTTTGTTGCCTTGGTTACGCTTTGAATCAACACAATGTATTCGATGGATATACATTTCCTCCCCAGTCTTGTTTGCCACCAAAAATAAGCTGTGCTGGTAGAGGAAAATAATTGTGTTTTTTAGCAGCTCTCACTATTCAATAAAAATAGTGATAAAGAAAATTGAACATATTTATCCGTAATTTATCCATATTTATCACAGACCGAGGAACATTTTGTAAATTGAACTTAGAATGTAAATATTTTTGTGTAGAATCAAATCAAATTGCTCCTGTGGTTTTTGCAAGGTCCTGCAATTTCAATCAATAAAGATGCCTAAATACATCTTTTTTAAGAAAAGTTGCTGCAAAAGCAAAGGTTTTTGCGCACAGCGATCACAAAAAACTCCTCTTTTTCCCAAACCACAAATATTCACTATGGAAATATTGAATATTAAATGACAAAGGATTATCCCCACACATAATGCATTCATTTAAAATGCATTTATGTCTAAACTACCAGCTTAAATTTGACACTAAGTCTCAGTGTTAAGGGTTCAAAAGCTAATAAGCTTAGAAAGAGATACTATTTAAGTCGGTGAGTGTTGGATTCTGTGGCACCGTTCGCATGGTGAATCTGCTCGGCTCCTCTTTGTGTTGCAGTCTGTAAAGATGGGAAAGGTCAGCCGGCGTAGGCAGAGCTGTGATGATTCTTCGCTTCAGATGTTCTCTCCGACTCTTTGTTGTGGAGTCTCTGGCTGTGTGTGCATGTGTGTGTGCGTGTGTGTGTGCGTGCAGATAGAGGTCAGGTTATTTTGCACCTCTTCAGATGTGCCACCACGCCGTGTGATCTCTCTTTTATGTCATTGTTCCCCACCACTGTCTCCCACTCCATGCATCCCGCTTGATCTTTCCATCTCTTCTCCTCTTTTCTTTCCTCTGCATATTTTCTTTTCTTTATTCACCCCTCACAATTTTCCTTCCAACTTTGGCTGTTTTAGTGTGTTGACAGCTTTCAAATTTACAGTGTATACAGTGTATTTATACAGCAACATATGTTCTAATTTTACAAAACGTTCCTCAGTGTGTGATAAATATGGATAAATATCTTCTGATTTGACATTTTACTTGTTCATAATTATACATGAAAGAATCCAGCTTGAATAATCATCTCACACCCTCTAATTCTCCTTTAGAACAGTTCAACTGAACTGAGCTGAAGGTAAAATAAGGTCATGTTTTATTGCTCCACCAATGAGGAAATTACACGACTATAGCAGCTTAAAAACTGCCAATAGGCAGAACTATGAAAGCACCACAACAACGTGTCAAACAAATAGTAATATAAGAAGAAAAGAGTTCCTACCTCCTCCCCCATTTAGATGTGCAGTGGTTACAGGCATATATGGAGATTAATTTTGTTACATATAATAATGTTGTTGCACAGTTCTGGTTTCAGATAATCAATCAACGCGATCAGTTTGGAGGTAAATTGTACTGCACCTAAAATCAAAGAGCTGAATCTCTGAAAAAAACAGGTGCTTGAAGAGATCAGCTTGTGGAACCATTAGCAGAAACGACCCCCTGACCCCGGATACACGTGACCTTTCCGGATGAGAGCCTCGTCAACGTCTCTTTACGCTGTTGGCCTGATTTGGAATGATCATCTGCCTCCTTCTTTTGCAGATATGGGGCTTCTACAAGCAGGGATACAAGTGCAAAGGTAAGGAAGTCATCCATTTAGAGTCCACTCCACATGCACGCACTACGCCACGGTCTTGCAGCTGGATCGGGTCAATCAGCTACACACTTTGCACTGTTCCGCGCTCCATCTGGTTCGTGTTGACACCAACACAAAAACACAGGAAGCTCCAGTAAAGCCGCCTTTAAATTCTTTAGTGATTACTGTACTAGCAACCCTGTTAAACGCAGTGCAAAGTGATACTTCTCATTGTGCACTAATGTGTAATTTTGGGCTAAAAAAAAAAGTGAAACAATTTCTATCCGGGAGATGGCAACGCTGTTATTGTCTTGACTGCATATAAACAGCAACTGTAAGAGATTTTTAATTTAAAGTCACATTTCCATTCCACACTTCAGCTACTCTCAGTTAGATTAGATTCGGAAATGTGACACGGTGTGTGCCGATGCTCAAAATGAAATAGCATTCATCTGTCTTTTCCATGCAGTACATAACAAACTCGCAGATGTTTCCATCCACATCAGAGGAGACATCGGTATGCGAAGGCAGCAGACGTCCATCTGCTGGACTCGTCCCACCATTTTACATTGCGCTTATTAAGCTGCAGTTTAGTTGCGCGCCAATAACTTTGCAGTCTTCGGTGAATTTAAACACTCTTATTTACACTAAAGGTAGATACTCTGGTGGAATACTCAGGGCTATGCACACAGCATATTATCGTTGCCGGAAATATAATCAGATAATTTGGGAGACAAGATGGAGACGCCTGTATAAATCAATTCCAATTCCTTTGGTTTTCCTTTGCACTTTTTCCCCCTCACTCAATAATAGGTAGGCAGGTATGTAATGATACACTTAACTCATGATTCAATACGATTCATGATGCGATAGAGAAAATATGACTGACCAAGATCCCTTATAAATGAATTCTCATTCATTCTCAAAACATACAACATACTAGGGATGTAGCAATTTTCCACGAGATGGTTAAATCGCAACAAATATATGAGGATTGAACTCAGTGGGCTTCCCCTTTGGTCCTTTCAGGACAGTCCCGTATTGGCCAACTAACCCTTAAATAGCTTGCATGTTATCGCCAGACTTTGTCTAATTTTTGTGGCGAGCAAATGTTACCCTCCCTGTTCTAAATTGATGTAGCAGGGGCTTGAATTAAGTCTGAAATATTCCTTCATCTTTTCCCTTTTTATCTCAAAACCAATTGGCGTGTTCTCATGCACGTGCTGGAATCTTCCCCCCCCTTCCCACCGACTGTACTCGCATGTCTCCATGTCACACAGCAGGTGTGATAGTTCTGGCTCGTTTCGAGCTCTTTAATGAGACCACAGGAAGTCAATGATAAGAGCCTGCAGCCATTCATCGCCACCACTGTCGGCAGGCCGCTCTCAGAGAGGCAGATTGGCAGGAACGGAACCGGAGCAAACTGCTTCTGGATTCTGCTGAGAGTTGATGATGCGTGTGTGGTTCATTGTTAATTTTATTGCTTTATTTTCAGAAATGCCCTCACATCAACAATTAATACTTTTTTTTTCTTTTTTTTACTGCCATTAAAACCGTGGTAACAATTTGTTGTTTCATTATGCCGGGATTACAAAATTAGTTTTCTTGCAATAACGCATTTATTAATTTTGTCTTTAGATGACACTGGTCCAGGTGTGTCCCCAGTTGGTTAAATGTCAGATCTGTCCTAAACAAGCTAATGTTTTGTGCATAGATTGTATATTAGATCTCATGTAACTTCCTGGTAGCGAAAGCGACAGCTGTTTTAAATTTTTAAAGTTTTAAATTGGGAGGATCACATGGACCAAACTGACATGCAAACATTAACAATGACACCTATTGCCTGAAAACAAAAGTTTCTGTTCCTAAATTAAGAAATAAACTCAATTATCGTGAGACGACTTTGCTGTCCCGATGTAATGAAATAAGTTGGTATCGCAATAAAAAGGACCTTGTTATCTTGAGCTAACGTTATCATGACAAAATCGTCATGTCATCGTGACAAAGTAGTCATGATGAGATAGGAGAAAATGGTCACAAAAGAAAAAAAAGGATGTATGTGGCTGCTCTCCACTTCTGTATTGTCAGAGGGGGAACCAAGGATTTCATCTGTTATAGTGTGAAATGCTAGCTCATATGACGATGTGCAGAGAGAATATTAAATAATGCCGTATTAAAGGAAATGGAGTAATTTGGTCATGGGTCACCGTGTCCTTCCAGCTTATTTCGCTCACATATTTTCATGCTATCTTGCTCAATGGCCCATTGCTTCTCTTCTGTCAAGCCCCCCACTGGTTGATAGAGTTACTGTCAGGATCACTGTGTCTCACCGTCTGTGTGTGCCATTGTTCCTGCCTCTGCATGGCATGGAGAAGCTCCACCATCTCACCGGCTGCTCTACCGTTCTCCCCCGTGTTTCTGTGTGCACCTTTCCTCTTGTTTGACCCTGTCCTTCTCTCTCTGCCCCCCTCCAAACCCGGCCTCCTCTCTCGCCGGCTCTCGCTCCCTCCACTCCGACCTCCGCGCTCTCTCCTGCGCCGCGGTTTGTCCGCACCATCGTCCCACTCCGGCGCAGCCTGCGGGGTCAATTGTCACAAGGCCTGCAGAGGACGCCTGGCCGTTGAGTGCAGGAAGAGGACCAAGAGCATCAGCCACGAGGCGCCACCGACACTCCAGGCCAGGTCTTTCAGCTTCCCTCCGCCTGCTAACACCTTGCCCAGCCTGCAGAACACAGGTGAGGTGTGACGTAGGACAATAAATGTGGTTTGAACATTGTGAATTCATTTGACTTACCAATTATTATTCCTGTTTTTTTCCAGTAATAGCAGAGGAGGATATAGAAACAGTGGAGGAAGGAGTTTTTGATGTCCACTTATAACCTGGTAAGAGACACATCACTCCTCATCGCTCCTTTTGTCCCAACTAGCATTGGTTTTAACTCTTTTAATGTGTAAGATAAAGATATTTTTGACACATCCACAGTGCTGGTTGTGACATAACCAACTAGATTTCTGTTAGCATGCGGGGTCCATCCGATCTCACCCCGAAACGCGGCATGTTACAGCAACCTAGCCGCTGATTAGCCCGGCTTAGCATTACGGTGGGAAGAAGAGGATGCAGCTGTCTTCCTGGCTCTGTTCAAAATGAACAAAAACCGCCTTGCAGCACCTCTGATCCCCCACCTCACACTATATCTCCTTTCTTCACTCCAAACGAAAACACAAGACACTTGGGATGGGAGGGGGATTTCCATTTGCGTGTGTGCTGGACTATTTCCTGTCCAGGCAAACCAATTTCCTGGAGTCTTGTCATTAGTCTGTTGTTGCCATGTGACCGGTGTGGGAGTTTGTCCAAAAAATATGGGATATTTGCTCCACTTTATACAGATCTAGGCTGTCTGTTTCCATTTGTTCCAGTTTTTCTCCTAAATTAGGATTAGCTAAGTGGTTGCTAACTAAGCTCTTGTTTTGTTTTGTTTTTTTGGAAACTCTAATTAAAAACAAAAGAGTTATACTGTACATTCTGCCATGGATAGAAATAAAAAAAACTGGTGTCTGATTGTCCAAAGGGCGTCCAAACGTTAATACCATTTCTACCTCCTGTAATAGGAGTTTGGGAATGAGTCATGAGCAGTTCAATCAAAAAGGCAATTTCCTTTTTTTAGCATAACTCACTAACATATGATGGTTAAACAAATTAGGGTTTTGAGCAAAAAAAGACATTAATGACAAGAAGAGGCTTTTGTTAGACAGTAGATTTTTTTTTTTTTTTTAATAATTGATGTACTCTTTGCCTCTCATCTCCTTTCAAGTCAGTCATTGGCATCGATCGGACATCCCTCATTAATTGTCTCCCATTTTAAGACATTTCTCGAACAATCCACAACCCACACTTTTGCAAGAGCTGCTCCCGTTGTGGAACCTTTTACTGCTTCTACTCTACTTGATCCAAGACAAATGATGGTTTTTCTTGTAGAGTTTCTCTCTGGCTGGTGGGCAAGGAGTCAACAAAAGTCGTCGGGAGAAGAGTCATAGAATGCACCACAGCGTCTGACTGTCGGTCAGCCCTCCGGACTCCAGGGGTGGGGGGTGGGGTGGTTGGGTGGGGGTGTGCTTGCACGAAACACACATCGGGATACCTACATGCTGCCACGCTGTGGACGCTCACTGCAACAGCAACCTCCACTTCCAGCTAACCTCGCACTGAGCGTGATGAGCAACATGAACGGAATGTATTTATATTGTCTTAAAATACGTGTAAGGCCAACAGTGTTACTGTAATATTTGTAATTTCTTAAAAAGAAAAAAAAAGATCCACAAATTGTATTTTCTTTATGGAACATTCACGTCAGTGAAGTATATAATTGACTTTTGCTGTACTGGAAATTGGAAAAAAAAAAAAAAGTCTCTGTTATTTTTTTTTAACTCTTAACATAGGTGCTGAAGAAGAATGTAAACCGGCTACTCAGATGCTCTGCTTCTTTTTATTTTTGTATTTATTGTACATTACATGCGTCGGTAAAACGTGTGATTCTGCTGTCGGTTGAAATATGGTTGATTCTGTGGTGCTTGTCTGAACCTCAACTACAAAAGCAGCCAGTTTAGCTAAAAAAAGTATATACTAAAGAAAAATAGCAGATTAACTTCTATATTTGTCATGTTTTACAAGGATAACTCACTCGGTTATTGCTCTTGTGATGTTCTAGCTCTGTGTTGTGAGGGTGCACTTTGGATCCATTCCCTGACTGGACTGTAGACAACACAGTCTTGTTCCGCTGAGGAAAATAGTCCGTCTCTGCATCTTCCTCTTCGAGATCTTTGGAGTACTTTCAGTAAAACAGTTTAAATCGTTCAACATGTTGTATTTTAACGTGTTTTTTTTCTTCTGCATGCTTCTCCCATGATTCTGTCATGACTGCTCCTTTCTTCAAAAAAATGTATCAGGTTCTTTTTCTTCTTCTGTGCCTGTTGAGCGATGGATGCAGATTCCTGGTGCCATATTGCTTTCATCATTGAACGAAACCCCTCCAACCACTAGTATTTTATTCTCTGTATTAATAGTGAAATAACCGTTGGCCTCTCCGCGTCGCTTCCTGCCTGACGATAGATGTTCTTTGTCATTCTGTGAATGATTCTGTTGTCTTGGATGATCCCTCAGTATTTAAATCCGCAGTCCTTGCTTTAATATGTGCTTTGGTGAAGAGGTTCCCGTGATTAAGGGCAAATATATATATATATATAAAACCAAAACAGTTGTCTCCATTTCACCCGGTGCATCTCCAAAATATCCTTTGCAAGTTTGCATGTAAAGCACATGTCTAATAGTGTATTTATCTAAGAGTTTAGGTGGTGCAAAGGGGGCTGCTAATAATTTGATCTAAAAAAGGGGAGTGGCCCTGCAAATAAAACCATTGTTTGGAACCACTGCTCTCCCCAAACAGACTTGTTCCGTGTGTTGAAATTGATTCTACAGCTGTCTTCGTGCAAGATTGCAATCCTATTTCTGATCATCCACAGCAGGATCCAGTGTCCTCTGCATTAATAACCCTGGCCCCACAGTCGATACCCTCAAACTGTAGACTCGACGGGCCCCCGGCTCTAGCTCGATACCTTTGGGAGGACATTGATCCTGGCTATAGTCAGCCTCTGAGATGTCTCATATCTCATCCCGAGAGATGATGGTGTTTAATAGTCTAATGCGGGGCCGTGTTCTGATGAACTGCAGAGGTGATGTGTTCATAGCTCGGTCTATCGACCTCGGTCGCTCGCATGAAATTACTATACTCATTCATGCGTTCCATTCATTTTTTTTATAGGGCTACAGTTTTGGTTCTGAATCAATAAAATAAGCAAAAAGCAGAGGAACAAAATACATTTAAAAAGGCTTTTTTTTTTTAATTAATTGATAATACAGTAGACGCACATTGTCTGTGCCTGCAGCCTTTTGAGTTAAAAGATATAGTAAAATATCCTAAAATATGCACATATTCAAGGATTCAGTTGTCAGGAATCAGCTCCAAAGCTTCTCTTTTACTTGCATAAACCAACGACTACAGTACTAAACTTTTTAAACCAGATCTTCGGTAAAGTCCTTATAATGGCAATTTTTTAGGCATGCAAAATCCAAATGTTTCTCATTTTGCTGCTAATGGAGGGATTTTCAACATATTTGATGGGCCTAACTTTGACCTTAGCTTGTTTTATATTTGACTTTAGCTCGTTAAATGCCTGAGTGACATGTATTACACATCCTGGTGTGGTGATGAGTCGGCCATCGTGTGACTGGGACAGGAAGGGACTCTTCTAAAATGGCCTGAAAGTAAATAAAGAAGCTACGTTCCAAGTCTTGTTTTTCTCCATTAAAGGCAACCTGATGTTTTATATTACATTTAACCCGTTCCAATCCCATTTTTTGATTAAGTTCATATGAAACAAATCAAATAAAAGGTAAATTTATGCTATTAAGCAGTAAAAAACTGTCATGATAGAATACATTTACCCACACTGATCTAACGCCGTGACTTTACTTTAGGGGGAATTAGGTCTGGATCCTTCAGAGTTTAAGAGTGTGAAAGGCACATAAATGACCTAAAGTTAGGGATATCTCAAGTATTTAAACTCCTATATCATTAAAACCTACAATATATACATCCTGATCTGATGCGTCCTTGACGCTTATTCAACCCTTCCCGCTCACAGTTCTCCTGTGCAACTAGTGTAAATATGAAGGAAGAGCGCCCACATTTAAAGGACCTTCAAGGTGCAGATTGGTGGCTGCATCAGAACAGAGGCTCATGCATGTTCAGACAAAACAATAAACATGCCTTTAAGCATACCCTATCTGACATATCACACCCTCTTGCACCCTACGCATGGTACAGCTGCATAGTGTGTGTGGCCATTGCCTGCAGCAGCACTCTTTTACAGCGAATGACTAATACCACCTATTCACCGGGTGAAAAAGCCCTCCCGCTCAAGCAGCACGGCCGTTTAGCTGGCAAACTAGCCTGATATTGATCTGAAAAAAGTGTGAAAGGAGGGAAACTGAATAGGTAGCGCTGGGGCTAATGACGGTGTAATGAAGGCAGCAAGGAAATAACCCCGGCACATTGTTCAGGCGTTCACACCGCAACCTTGATTATAGGGGAAAGATTTGAAGCTTGACAGGGAGAAGAGATGTCATTTGCCTCTCGCCAGATGGTGCAAATCTATCAGTCATTTGTAGTTAGACAGACAATGTGCTGCATTTCATCCCCAATAGCCTATAGAGAGAGTGCTAATCATATTGGCAGGTTTTTTTTTTGTTGGCTATAGAGGCACATAAAAAGGTTATCATGGAGGAGAAATGGGATTTGGCACAATGAATAACTACATGCAATATTGATTTGTTTGAGCAGCACATCACTCTCAGATTTCCTCTTCTAGGGCTAACGAACAGATTATTGATTTGGTGTCCGCTCATCAAAAGCCGGGACTGCCGCCAACAGCCTGCCACGGCCTGACGTCTGCTCCATCCTTTTGAACCTGCCATGACACCTGCAACTGCGGCGCCGTACCCTCTGCGCCTCACTGAACGCAAACATCTGGAGCTGTGAGACCTTGCGCCTCGGATGTGAGAAGGCCCTGGTTGGTGTCGACCGCTGGGCGGCGCTGTTGCGCTGCCGAAGTGTGAGCGTGAGCGCGTGTGGGTTTGAGACGCGACAGATTCTATCAAGAAGGTGTGAACATTGCCAATGATATGGCACAAAGCAGAGACTCTGTCGGGGTCTGTCGTGAATCACAATGCAGATAAGGGCACCTCAGTGCTCTCTTGTTTGCGTGTTGCCTTCAATAACATCATGCCTTTGCATATGCGCAAGCAGATAGGCACACCAAATCACCACCGCATTGCCTCTAGCTTGTTTTTCCTGTAAACTGACAGTTCTCTCTTCCACCCATGCACTCACACAAGGCAAACTGAGGAAACCCCTCCAGGATAATGGTGGACACACATTTCCAGCTCGCTTGTTTTACTTTCCCTTCCTTTTGCTGGAGGGAAAAAAAAACAAACCAAAGCAGAAATTCATCCCATTTTTTTTCATTTCAAAGTTCAAATTTTGGAACCACCACCTCTACGCCCACTTGAAGCCTCTCGTAAAAAAAAGAAAAAAGAAAAAAAAGAAAAAAGAAAAAAAAAGGAAACTCTAAATTCCCACACAATTGCAAGTCAAACAAGTCGCCTCTGAAAGGGCCCCTGGCTCTGACACTCTGTCCCCCCCCCCCCCATAGTTTCAATAATGTATGAGCAAACAGCGGATAAGTCTGAGAAGTTCTACGATGCAACTGCAGCCTTTTTAATTGCGTTAAGCTCTTGGCCTGACTCTGTCGAAGTGTTCATTACAGCCAAATCGCAAATAATGAATGTTACGCAAAGAAAACATAATTTATTCAATGGTGAAATGGTGAAAAATTGAACAGGAGACCCTCAGATTTATTATTGCAGACTCCAGCCCTTTTAATGACTTTCTCGTAAAATTATTTGGAATGGCCTGACCTGCCCTCGATGAGTGCTCTGACCTTATGTAAAGTCTCATTTGACCATCTCAGGACAGTGTACAGGAGGCATATTTAATATCCCTGGAGCTATGGGTAAATACACTCTGCTTGGCAGACCTATTGATTTTAGGATCTGTATACGAACTCGACAGTCAGGCTGTGCTATTGCTAGATTCCATGGTTAAAAAAAGGGGAAAACACACTTTTCCCATGTGATTACTTTATTAGCAATTTTCCTTGCATTTGAGGTACAGACTTGTTTTTTTTGTGTTTCTTTAGAGCAGTATTAAAGTAGAGATATGAGGCATTGTCTGTTAGTTCACGTGAACATTTTAGACTTTTTAAAAATGTCATTCATTCATTGGATCACTTAGTTAACATTTATTAAAAAACAGTGTGGATGTTACCAGGAACTGATTTACAACTAAGAAAAATAAACAGTAAAAAAATGCAGTTATAGTTTGCGCTACATCAGACAAAGACATACAAATGCACGTAGGTTAAGGGCCAAATTGTTTCTGGCCAAAATCAGATCTGCAGATCTGAGAACATGACCTTTTCCCTCTTCAAAACATGGTTTCATCTATAAAGGTTTATGAAAAATGCAAATGGTTTCTCTAATGAAGTGAGTCCGACTGGATTTGTGCATTTCTAATGTGAATATTTGATATGTCAACCTTTTTCAGCAGTTAAAGCAGAATATATCTCCCGCATAGTGTCAACGCAAGGTCCGGACTTTGAGGGGGCCAATTTATCATTTTCCATGTTCCAGCAGATTCCCTTTGTAACAGGTGGTTCCAACAGGGGTTAGGCTGAGGCTGAGTTTTTGGTTTGGCAATTCAACAACAAAAAAATCATTTAAAAACCTTTAAAATCTGCCAGGTGTTCTGATCATTTTGGCCACAGCAATGTAGTGTTTGTTTTCCACAAACATTGAACTTTTAACTCCATCTATTATTTACCCCTTTGTACCGTAGGTCAGTAGGATGCAGAGCTGGTGGAATGGAGGGGGGGTGCAAACTCCCACAGAAACCCCCCCCGGAGATTTGAAGTTCCTGCTCTGAGGCAACAAACCCTTGAACTGCTGTGTTGCCCACAGAGGTTGTATCAGCGATGGGACGTCACTTTTACTGTCACAGTAAACATCACAAACACAAAACATCCTCTGGCCCCGCCCTTCACCAGCTTAAAAGTAACTTGTGCAGAACCGCAATCCTGTCCTCTGATTGGTTGGAACAGTTTGTTGTGGTTTACAGCAGCAGGTAGGCTTATTACAGGTTGTCTTGTATTTTATGAACAGTAGGTGACTTACAGGGACCAGGATCTTTCCAGCGTCCTCTCATGCTAACGGTTTGTGAGGAAATATTTATAATTTTTATGAATATATTAATAATGGTCCATTTCTGTGGACGGCGCTGGGCTGCACATGAAAGGAGAAGATGATCAGTAAACTCAACTCTGGGGTATTTGGAAAAGGCTTGGAATGAAACTGTTACAGTTTCAGGTAAATGATCAACTGCTTACCGAATGCTGGAATATGATCATCAACATCCAACAGGGAGGAAAGCAGGAGCTCTCTGAAAGGCTCATATATCCTGCCTGGCTCTGAGACCCTCATGGGATTCATGAAGAACAACTGCAGGGAAGCTGGTAGCAATTTCACCATGGAACTATGTGTGACAATTATGTGAAAATAAATGGACGGTTGTTATCGATGTCCCAGTGCTGCAGAGAAGAAAGGTGCTTTTCACATTCCAGACATTTGTCCCAGACTCTGGAAAACAACATTTTTTTAACACCACCAAATTTAAAAACAGTTGATTTGTCTCTGCCAGTTTTGTTGCATAACCTTGATGGCTAAGCTAGCAGCAACCAAACAGTGGAACTCGTATAAAGGTATCTCAAAGGTATCTCAGTTTCAAAAGCCAGCTTCACTCACCCGACGAACAAAAGAAATGTCCACCCATTTTAGCCTTTTTAGCCGCTCAATGTTTCCGCCTTTAAGACAGGATTTTCCTCCCAACTGTTGCTTGATTGGGGATCAGGTTAAAGCTCGTCGAGGCGACTTTCATTGTTAAAGACGCAGTATTAATGCAAATGAATTAAAATGAATTGATTCCGATTTTTCGTCTTCCCTCTCTGATCAAATCAAGAATGTAATCACAGATTGTTGGCAACAAGATCTTCAAGATTCATGCCCTCCTAATAATAGCAGAAAATGGCATCATATGCAGGCAGTTAGGTGGGGGTTATGGAGCATTTGGAAACTGGTGACATGGTCAGAGGAGCGTGATAAGAGTTTTACAAATTTGTAATGGCTCACAAAACCTCTCGCTGTTTACGAGGAAGGCGCCTGTGAGGCATGTAAGTTCCTTTATTAAGAAGCACTTAAGCTGCACTTACTGGATAAAGACGCAGTCTTGTTTTGCTGGTTTATGAGATTTGTGATTGAAGAGCTGAGGATATGGTATAGGAAGTATGCAAATATGTTACTACCATATAATATGTCCTTATTAATAGTTCTGCTTCGTATGAGTGATGGTCAAATATGTATCTATTTTACTTGAGAACTTGCAAGGTTTGTGCCGATGGGACCGATGACATATGCTTACACACTTGTAAAATCTGTTGCAGTAAAATATTCCATCTTTTTGCTATCTGTTCTTTGGGGCCATAACAACCTGCTTTTAAAAAAATGGCAGGCATACAGTTCATCACTCTTGTCACTGTGGAAATAAAAAAAAACAAAAAACAAAAACACCAAGATGCATCAAAGAGGTGAGGACAATTTTCATATTTTGTTAAGATAGCCCTATTGGAAATAACTCATTATCTTCATTTAGCATGTCTTATAATCACAATTCTCTCCAGGTACTTTACAGAAAACCAGAATCTGACCCCAAAACAGGCAAGTGTCGCAAACAAAATTTCCCCGTTAACAGGAAGAAGCCTCGAGCAGGACCAGGCAAATGTAGCTGTCAGAAATGTGAGACAGAAGGAGGTAGCGGCACACATGTAATGCACTGGTGATACTGAGGATGAGGAACAAAAAGATTTATTAACCTTAAATGCAGTTTAATCTCACGTAAAACAGGTGATTTCACCTGAAGATGTCGTAAAACTTGACAAGTAATCTTCCGCTGTCACCTCTTGTTGAAACAGGAGCAACAGAGGAGAGGAGGAATGACTACACGTGTCTATTATGGTCATAAAAATCCCCCACGAGGTTTTGTCCTCTCGTAAAGCCTCACCGAGGCTTTAAACTCCTACAAGAGTCCCTTTGCGCGGAGACACGATTCTGCTTAGGTCTTCTGTCCTATAGGCATAAAATCTGGAAGTTCAGTATTTGAGCGTACCGTAGTCGAACCCAAGGGTGGCTGGTCTGGCTCGTCTCCTATCAATTTTCCTTTTGCTCAGTTCTCTTTTCTCGCAGCCTCAATTTTAATTGCTTTGAAGCCAAGCACTCACCTCGGGGAGCTTGACAGGATGTTTTACGGAGCTTTGGGGAGACTGACTATTAATAAATAATACCTCTTTCTCTACTGTGGAATGGAGCGGGATGTGGCAGAGTGCAAGGAACACATTTTTGGTAACTTACACCAGTCTGTTAAAGGGTAAACGGGTAGCGAGCAACATGTAAAATCAAATAATGACATTTAAGAATACATGCAAGTGCTCGCTTAGCACTGATTGGTTACCAGCTTGTGTCTTTGCAGAACTGAGCATTAGAAATGTACATAATTATTAAAGCTGCACTCATCATTTGAAAAATCACAAATTACAGAGCACTACATGGGGCAGCCTGCTACATTTAATTTTGTATGAGAAAAATGTATGATCAAATTAGCTTCATCTTCCATAAAAGGAAAAATAAAAATGAAATCATGTTATCGCTGACCTGCTTTGTGCATTCCCATGACTTTTTAACAGGGCTGGGCTGCTGCGAGGCAAGACTTTACACTCAGCTTTTATAAGGTCTTAAAGATTTCATAGCCGCTTTGACCTTATAGCAGAAATAAACTCAGAGAAAACAACTGTTCCCAAATGCCCTTTAAGAAAAAAAATCCATACTTTTACTTAGATCTACTCAGAGGAGCAGACCTTTTCATCCTACGCCAAGCTTTTCTGTTTTGGTGTGAATTCTTCCATCAATAATGTAAGGAAAATATCTAAAAATGTTACTTGAAAAAATTACACGGTTGTTTATGCAGCTTAGACAAGTGCATGTGTGCTAATAAGACATGAAGACATTAGGTGGGTTTACAGAGGAATGTGCTACACCTTTGTTTGGACGCATAAAGGTTGACACAAAATACCTTTGTTAAAACGGCCATAACTCCAACAGGGAACCTTCTCCGCTGCAAATTTTCTATGATATTTGAAAGTGATACTGTGAGTAAATACAAACTAATTTGCCATTGAAGGCCAGTTTTGTAACTGACTGCGACGTCTACATCGACCTCATCAAACGCAAATTTCCTTGTTTAATGCACACCCGAATTTGCTTCATTCAACCTGTAGGTAAATATCAACTCATTAACGGATTGAATCACAGCACAAACATCCATCCCATGTGACCATATCTGGCCATATCTTTTTTAAAGGAAAAATAGAATGCGAGGAAAATGCATTAATAGGGTTCACGTGCATTTTCCTAGCGAATGGAGACTTGCAAACTTGCACACATAAACAACCACAGGAGCAGAATAGATTGGACTGGTTAAAAATACTGGGAGTGGTATTGCATTTCCCTGTGGATGTTTGCATGTTCTTTGGCATCTTAAGCTAATTTCACCGGCCATATTATCCATACTATACGTATGTATCATGCAAACAGGACATATGGGAATTGCCCAGGGTGTCCCAGGGCATGTCTTTGAGACTCAAGCTGCAACTGCTATGTTAAACAGGAGTGAGTGGCAGTTAAAGTATTTTCAGTTTAACAGTTTTATGCTTTATACTCTCCAATGGGGTGAATTTGCATCATTATTGAGGACATGCTGGTATTACTGTAGTTCATATTAGCTAGACATGTTCTCCAGCTCTAGTCTGTCCCAGGCCAATGTGACTAATTAGATACTGTAATGGATCATGATGGAAAGTGGAGATATTGAAGTTTAAAAAGGAAAAAAAGGGGGTTTATAAGATTGATTTGGCCCTAAATAATAGAGGAATTGATCGCACCTTCATGGCGAGGTAGCGTAGCAATAGTATTCGCTAATGAGGAAGAATAACCATTAGTGACTGAGCTAAGAGATACGTGTCCAATTTCTCACACTGATTAACAAGGGCTTATGGATGCCGTGACACATTTGTCCTCCATATTTAGCAGCAACAAGGAGGGAGGGCAGGATTAGATTTGTACCACACTACTTGATTTTTGATTGCGGTTATATTATTATGCTAAAGGTGCCATTTGCCTAGCATTTAGCACCCATCAAGCAGCATATAATTCCTAAGCATGCTTGTTAGATTCATTCCACCATGACCCTGTTGCACCCTGTTGACAGACCCGTAAAGCTTCTTGATGCTACATTTAAGGTAGGACATTTCAGATTGCCAAGGAGTCTTGATTGGTGGAACATGCTTGCAGCCTTTATTTCATTTTGTAAAAGTCTGACTTTGAAATGGAGCAAAAGTAGAGAACAAGTGGAGAGATGATGAGGTTCAAGCTGTTTCGGGGCTCCTTGTGAAGGAAGAATTTTGGCAAAAATGCAAAACAACCATCTTTACTGAATAGTAGCCAAAAACCTGACGGAGATAAATGTAGGAGACATGTGGAAACATAAAAGTTGAAGAAACTTAAGCGAGATTATATGAAGCTGATGGATCACAACAGTCGCTGCGGCTCCGACGCCCATACCCCTCCCCCGTCAGTACGACTATAAAAACGCCACAAACTGCAGTGGAAATGCAGAAGCTTTTTGTTTCACAGGAGAATTAATTTGCTGTTAATGAAAATTCCTGGGAATTTAGGTGGATACAGGGCTAATATGTCAAAATACACAGTATCTTTATACTCATATTTTTGTTTATCCCGTTTTGTCTAATTCCCTCCAACCAATTGTAACATCTACATCTCAAACCTTAATTTCCCAAATTGACTATTTCCCCTGGTTCATTCCCTTTTCATGTTCAAATTGCGTACATTGAGATTAAATATATACTTTAGTCAAAGTATATTTGTGCACAATCTGCAAACAACAGTAACGCACATAGAGTCCACATAGGGGAGAGACCCTGGAATGTAACACCGCATTGTTTCATTCCGAAGGCTATCTTCTGTGACAAGTCAGTGGCGTCACATCTCAGTAGCGTGTAGGAAGCTCGCAGCCAGGACGCTGTTTTTGCAGACGCTCGGATGCACCGTTCACCTTTGCCCTTTAATGCTACTGTGGCAGACCTCAGTGTTGTGCGTTTAATGAACTCACACATCTACACATTGTTGAGTTTTAATGTGTTGGAGTGGGGTGGATAAATTGTCTTCTGTCTGCCATTATCCGCCCCTCTTCCTCCTGGTTTATTACTGTTTAAGTTTCCAGCTTTAATGCGGTCAAATTACTACTTACTTTCGGCCGTTCGATATGCTGCATTATTTTGTGTTGGAGGCCGTGCAAATTTATGTCTCCTGTCCCGCCGAGCCAACACTTTCAGTCGGAGCTTCCCGAGTTAATGAGATTGATGCGTCAGGTGCGGCCCCACACACACACACACACACACACTCAAACCTTCTGGAAATCGTTGGGCCGTTGTTAGCATTTATATGGCCTTTTCTTGATTATGCTAAAAGGAAACCTCCAAAAAAGAAAGAGAAAAAAATGGAAAAGGTGTTATTCGCAGAGGGTGGTAGTCATGAAACAGCATTCGGAACAAATGGCTTGGGTTTTATTGTGGAATTTGTAGTGTTTAAATGTCCCTTCAGACCCATCGAAGCTAATTGCAGGATTTATGTTGTGTTTATTGATGAGGAAGTGTTTTATGTTGCGAAACAGTCAAGACAAACTACACTGCCATTTCGAATATAGCATTTAGCCATGGATTCTACTCATAGACTAGGAGGAAGAATGATGAGACAAAATTTAAAGCACAGGTAGACTTCAGAACCTCACGTCCTGTCTAACAAATGATATTAAATCCCTTGACATAATCTAGATGAAAAGGAAATAAATAGCAAAGGAATTAAAGAAAATTAAAAGAAGGAAAAAAATAAAGAAAAAATTTGGCGAGTGAAGGGAACATAAAAGCGGAACCTGGTATCAGGGCTAATCTTTTGATTGAAGCAAATTTCTCGCAGTAGCTAAATCAAAAGTTCTATTTTAATCATCTTTCTTTCGTACAGATGAGGTTTTAATTTCCACAGTGATGTGGATTACCTCAATTCAAAGCTCCCTGTTTGGAATTAAATGATCTCTATTTTTACTCCCTCACTGTGTCCTCATCTCTCACTTTTCCCTTTCTTCTTGCTGCAAGAAAAAAACAAGGATGGTCTCTTAGACCTTTTTTTTTTTAACAGTAAACATGAAATCTTACATGTTTTCCACTACAACATTAGCTTCTCGAATGGAAAAAGGTCAATTCTCTGATCATTGAAGCACGTGTTTTATTATTCTTTCGCACTGGTGCACTTTCATCATTCAGGCACAATTTTCCAATCCCTTGGAGGATTGTCTTACTTTTAAGCAAAATCATCCGTTAAAAGGATGGGGAAAGGCTCAAGTCTCGCAGGACTGTGGGACAGGTAGGGACTGGGAAGGTGGTCGTGGCTGAAAAGCAATTAACATTAATAAATAGAGTCAGGAAAGCTATCCACTGGGGTTAGGCAGGCAGAGAATGTCACCTCCTTCCTATGCCCACTTCCTTCATTAAACCCTCCCATTAGGCCTGGACACACTGAAATACATATTTGCATACAAATGCAATGATTAACCCTCTAAGTGCATTAGCTCGGGTCGCTTCTCAGAGCTCCGCTGCTAATATCTCACTCACCGTTTGTGTACGTGTGCTTGAAATGAGGTAGAATAATGATCTTGTATTGACTTTGTCAAACTGACTCCTACTGCTCTCCTCTGGGTGGTTTGTTTATGGGTTTTCAGAGGCGTTCTTCCTTGCTCATGAGAAATAACTCACAGTCCAAATTCATCATTGCGCCACTGTGCTCGGTTTAATTTGAGGAATGAATTTCCCTCCCGTCTGATGTAAAACAATAAAAACGTTATGCACTATACTGAATTGATCCCAACATTAGAAAGGCCATCATGTCCTACTACATAGGACATGGGTTGGGTATGAATTTCAGGCATTTTACTGATGTCAACTTACACCATTTATCTCCAAAAACAAGGGTGTAATAAAGCATTGTCAGCATACAATTTTGCCTAAAACCATTTTCAGCCATGGCGTCCAATGACTGCATATTTCATACATACCAGAATACTACATACTTTTGTCACCAACTAGTGGTCAAATTGAAAACAATAGCAAGTTAGGATCAGACTACTCAAGAAGTTGCTTGACTTTCAAAGCAGGCAACATCAATACTCTTTGAGAATGAAATAATGATACTTTTTAATGTCAGGACCCCCCCCCCCCCCCCCCAAATAAAGCGTCTGGCAGGGGTTGGTCCCTTTGTAAACCTACAGACAATACTAGAAATTATGTAAAGGAACTTGACTGATTATTCTCAAAAGGTTTTATTTATATGTGTCTTGCAACATCATTTTTAACCACAGGGAGGGAGGGCTCCTCCTTGGGACCAGATTTTTTTAAAGAAAACATTCCATTTTTGCACTAATGTTGCCCATTTGCATCATCTCTGAATTTTATGTGTACTGTAGGTGCAAAATTAAAATAAACAACCTTCACCTTCACAACCTTCATTTAACATCCACAACTGTTGTACGTTCAAGGGTGCCTTTGGCTTGAGTTGCATGAGGTTGAGTTGCATTAATGGTGGTATTCTCAGATACGATCAAATATTAAAATCAAAAGTGGATTAAAAGTGGATAAAAAGGGTCACTTCATCTATTTTCAGATGTATGACAAAATTGTGGTAGAATTCATTAAAAAAACGCTCACAGTATGATGATTTGTGAGGTGGATTTGAGGTTGAAAACTGTAGCTTGTTCGGGTTCCCTTAAAATAATCGCACGTGCAAATGACATTGAGTTAGAGTGTCTGTCCTTCCTCGTGCCTCCATAACTCCCATGACTGTCTCAGTCCTCCTCCTCCGTCCCCCTTCCTCTGTCCATTTGCAGCGCACACAGCCGACAGCCAAGCTAATTAAATGCTTCTAAGTGAGTCGCCTTGCCTCGCCTGCCATTCCAGCCTCAGCGGAAAGGTCATCCTACTCACAGGCAAGCGGTGGACATTTCTCATGACTGTTTTTCCCTTTTGAGAAATTTAGCAGATTGTTAATTATCAGATTACAAGTTTGCCTTTTTAAAGGCCAACGTGCCGCCCCGAGTCCCCTGGCTGGGGAGGGAGGATTGGAGAGAGATGAGGAAGAGTAAGGAGGAGGTATAAATGAGGATGGCTGAGGGGGGCCCGGCGTTTCTCTCCCTTAATTCTGGCGCTGAGTCAGGGCTGTGATTCGTGATCAGACATAGGGAGAATTTGAGATAAGCTGAGGATAGATACTCTCTCTCCCCCTTTTCTTTTCCTCTGTCTGTCTACTACCATCAGCCCCTGGCAACTCTACTCCTGTATCTCTATTTCACTCCATCCAGATCTGGAAGCTTAAAGAACCGAAACAGAGGTGGGAAAAATGCACCCCTCAAATTCGGAGATGTCTGCATTTAGACCGAAAGCAAATGCAAAAAAAAAAAAAAAATTCACCCGAGAACACTCCATCACCTCCTCCTGACTCCCAGAAATCCCTCCTGCCGCGTTGCAAGACATGCAGACCCCAAATGAAGTCTTCCGACTCGCTGAGAAACACTGAAATTTCTGCAACAATGCTATTATAATGATCTATGGGCATGCTGGGAGAAATGTCTGTGTTTATAGTGCTCTTTAATGCCCTGCTTTACTTTAAAATCCCCCTTTTTTACACTGAAAACTACACCAGATTATCACCATCTGTCTTGCTATATGTTTTACATGCAAATGGGCCATAAGACACCTAAAGCTTCCACTCAGATTCTTCTAATACCTAACTCTAACACTTCTTATTTTATTATTATCATTATTTTTAACCAAATCCCTCAGTGCCCTCAGGTTCTCAATGTTTTGCGACAGTCAATCTTTTAATTGATGCGGTATGTTAATGAGCCAATAATTGAGCCGTGAATCAGCTGTGGAAATGGGTAGCGGTGAGTTACTGACGAAAGTTTTACACCCCTGGGCAATGAAAAATAAGAAAGAATAACAGCTCCTGGAGTTTTGCTGCAAAATTTACCCTGGTGAAAAATTCAAGTGGGATATTTTGGTTTCAGCATTAAAAAGACTTTTGTTGTACCGTTGTATAATATGCGACACCCTCCCGCAACAGCTTCTGTTTTTTTCAGATTTATCTAATCTTTTATTGTGCCCTTGTGTTAACGCGTGT
This sequence comes from Takifugu flavidus, assembly GCF_003711565.1. Lineage (NCBI taxonomy): Eukaryota > Metazoa > Chordata > Actinopteri > Tetraodontiformes > Tetraodontidae > Takifugu > Takifugu flavidus. The sequence goes on from NC_079522.1 coordinate 7,625,269, forward strand.
TAACGCGTGTTAACGTGTTAAGGCTCAAAAGAGTCAGTAAGTTTTATAGATAACATGTTTTATTCACCCTATAAAACAAATATGGAGTCCAGATTACAAAAGTAATAAAAAAAAGGTGATGAAATCAACTTCCAAAACCTCAGTGGAGCCTGTATCCTTGGCAAAATTAATCCCTTTCTTACACACATACTTCAGATTGGACCCGAAAGCAGACAAACAACAGGTGACGGAGTTTAAACTCGACTTTAACATGACAAAGAAACAGAATAGTGCAATAGAGTGGTGAAAGGTGAGGTGCGTGAAGGGCAGGTTGTTTTTCCAAATGAGGGGCACCTGGTGACATAGAAAGGGAAGTGAGAAAATTACTTCCAGGTATCAGTCGCCAAAAAACACTACTGAACCACATTCACCACTAAGCAGCCAAAACGCCGCTGGTGAAAAGCAGGTAGCGGCTGATTAAGACTGTTGATTGGTAACCAGCTGCAGGTGCAAGTGTAAACAGCAAACACGACACAAAAGTGATTCCACTACGCCCCCTAGAGAGAGAAACCAAGACAACAAAACAAACAAGCAGCACAAAACACACTGGCCAAAATCTGTGGGATTTTTTCAAAATCCACTCAGCAGGCGAGTCAGTTAATCAGAGGGAGACCTACTAAGGTGTTGGAGTGGCTGGCCATAAGCGAGGCATCACCGATGTACAGGAGTCCGAGTATTACCTTTGTTTGCCATAAAGTGTTATTTCAAGCCACGTGCTTCGGGGAAACTGCAAACTACTTCATGTCGGTTGATTTTCCCATCTTGGTTTTTTGTGCACTAAAATTGCCAACATATGTGGCTCAGAGTGGTCCATCTTGAGAGATGGTTCTACTTCTGGTATATTGTTATACTGCATTCCATATACCTCTATATTCACACTTTGGAAGTGGGAACTGGGAATGACGTCACTAATTCCACAAAATTGTATAAAAGCTATTCTTAGACTTGTTAGACCGGGCCCTCACAAATGTGAGAATAGCCTTTTTAGTTAGCACATAGTTAGCAGATATTTATGTTGAGAGATATATATATACAACTGATTTATTGGGACAAATTATAACAGGAGCTCCAGTGTTCACACATGGGGCAGCCAGCTTTGAAAGTCAACTCGGGTTGTGAGGATCCTCCATTTTTACGAGTTACTTTCAAGTTGGAAATTTTGACTTCTGAGTACAAGTGGAAAGTCACCATGCAAATAAATTAATCTGGATTAACGTGTTAAATTTGACAGCTGTAAAATATACCTCATTGTTTTAGATCAGTACTAATTAATGCTATTTGAATAACATAATATCGTAATGCAGTGTTCTGGTTTACATCTTTGAGCATTTTTGCCCATTTCCTGTCTTCTGACCTTCACCTTGCCTCGGCGACTTGTAACTAATGTTCATCAGATGTTGTTTGTGCGTCTGCCTGAGGTGGCCACCGCTAAGAAAATAAATGGAATGAGAACAGCAAACGGATGAATGAGGAGATGGATGTTCCCTTCTCGGAGACACAGAGGCCTAATTTGAGCTAATAAAGGATCACATCAAGCGTGACCCCCTTGCTGAGAATGAAGGGTCGAGGGAGCTTGTGCAATCTCCAGTCAATTGGTCACAAGCCTAAAGATTTCACCGGCTCTCTGTCTACGCGCAGAAAGACGATGGCATGAGCGACAATCAGAAAACAAGAGGCTGAATAGAGAGGAGGATGCTAAGTGACAGCTGATGTTTCAAAACAGGAAAGGTCGCAATTACCATGCGCCCTATTGGCACTATGTCTCATCACCTCACCGCTAATCTGAAAGGGAGCCACTCAAGAATGAGCTGTTGTTTTTTTTATATCTGCAATCAATGGCCGGTCCACTACCAAGGTGAGCTAATGAGAGGCAGCGTTGCAGCATATGAGCAGAATTAGTCCTCAACCCTCTCGCCAATCCTCCTCTCTCTTCGGAGTTTTCCCCTGAACCGTGGGGGAGAGGGGAGGGGGGTGGTTAGGGGTAATCGCCAGAGCCCTCCCAGCGCCAGCTGCGATCTGATTTGTGGCAGAGGGGCAGCCAATTACAACCATTGCATCACTTTGTGCACGACGGCTCCTGCCTGCAGGGGGAGAGAGGGAGAAAGAATGAGAGGAGAGGGCGCAAACGGCGAGAAGGCGCGTGACAAATAGATGGAGAATATTCAGGAGCAAGAGAGTCAAAAGAAGGGGGGCACAGATACTGAGATGTGATTATGTAAAAGCAATAACAGATGAAATGCTATAACAATAAAAGCAAGGAAAGCCAAGGAAGTGCACGATGTCATAAAAAAACATGGAAAAGCAAGAAAAAACACCAAAAAATTTACTGATGCGTAAGTTTCAGTGATTCAAAAAGCAAAAAACAACAAACAAACCCAAGTGCCTCACACTCAGATCATTGCATTAATTAAGATATAGATTAACCCTAACCCTAATAAAGATTAACACACAATTCGCAATTAGTTTACGGTTTTGCGATCAAAGACAATAATAAATTACTGTTCCCAAACTTTTCCATGCGAAGGCCCCATTCAGCATGAGTAGCAAGCCAGGGAACCCCATTCAAATGTGAAGAATGTATTTTCTCACTTTTACTCATTATTCAATATTTTTGCTGCTTGCTGTTATGTGTTTTTTAAATCATTTGAAGAAATCAATTCTATTTGACCTGCCTACTACCTAGTTTTAAATCACATTTTATGATGCTTACAAGTTATTTTTGCACATTTTTTCTCATCTTCCCTTTCATTTTCTGAGCACCCCCCTGGGTAGCACCCCCACTTTGGTTAGAAAACCATTTCTTTGCAGAGTTCTATGCGTTGCTACCTTGATAAGGATGCAAAAATGATTGTATCTTTAAAAGCCAAAGGAATTATTTCTGGAGTGACCAAAGATCACAAGGATCTTGTATGATTGTGCAGTTTGTGAGACTTATTACATAGCTACTTGTTTTGTTGACATCATTTCAACCTGGTTATCTTTGGATAATAAAGAGTAAAATCAATCTTTCACAGCTCTGCCATGGAAAACCATGGACTTTTCCCTCTCTGTAAAATATTTCTACCACTGGATTCAGAGTGTTGACATCGGGCACAGCAGCCTGATTGGTTCAACCTCAAATTTGAAAATAAGAGGTAGCGCTGAGAGAGGTGAAATTTCCAATCATTAGCTCCATTTTCTTTTTCTACTTCATTAGCAGCTCTGCAGACTTTCTAATAAGTTAATTGAGGGCTTCTTACGGCACTTTGTAGGTGACATTGAGCACAAGATTGGCCACACTTCATGGATAATATCTAATGGCCCCTCCTGCTCCACGTGGTGGCTTCTTCTGGACTCACCAGCACTCACACATGCATAGTTTCTGCTGTGAGCAAGGAGTGAGCAGTCATTAAAGAAAGTCTGCCACTAGGGGTGACGCTTTGCATGCACGTGTCACCTTCCATCTCACGAGCCGAGCGGCGTTTGAGTACGAAACAGGCTATTTCTGAGACGAAACTGGTGTAAATGCATTTGTGTTAGGCGCATCCGTGGGTGCACAGGGGTTGACAGCGTGCGTGCGGAGAGCCAGCGAAAGAGTCAAGCAGGCAGGCAGCGGTTGCGATGGGACTTCCCATCGGTGCCAAGGTTTCCTGCCTCCTTTCTCCTCTTTCACTTGCTCTTTTCATCCCCCGGAGGCCTTGCGCAGACAGACCATCCACATCCCCATGTACACACTTGCACATATAGACTTTCTGCTACAACGAGCAACAGAAAACGCCCACCACCAGGCCACAGATGGTTCTATGGGTGTCAGAAGAAGTATGCTGTGCAGTGAAATATTGAAAGGGATGTCTAGTATGGTAATTTTTCTTGAGTCTCTCTCTTCCTCCCGGTGTATCTGTGTGTCTGTCTGTACCCGTGTGATTTCTGGATATCTGCGAAGGCAGCTTGATTAGCTGGCTGTCCAATGTCAGAAATTTCCCCACAACAGATCAACCTTGAACAACCTTTCCATCTCCTTAACTCCAAAAGCTCTTATCTCATTCACTCTTTTATTGCAGACAGAGCAGAGATGCTGTAGAATCAGATTTTAAAGTTATGTTTTTATCTGTATGTTGGTAATAAGTAGATTCTATATTTAAACATCTACAAGTGCAAGAATATTCCTCTAAAGAAAGGAGAACATTTTCATTAATTCATATAACTGTTATATGGAAGAATATAATCTTAAAACACCTCATAAGTTCACAATTGCAACTTTCAAATATATACTCATCAATAAAAATGTAGTTATCGTAGAGCGAAGCTTTACATCACTTAAGGTCTAGGGTGACAAAGAATGAGTAGAGAGAAGAACAGCAACGACGGTGATTGATCAGCTTGGTCATGGGAAAATTGCTTGCTTGTGTGAAAACGCATCACACCAGCAGCACAACGGTTCCACTCAGCAGCGCTGCTATTTTCCTGCAAAAGGAGCAGAATAAAATAGTCGTTACACAGGATTGCCGTTCTGTCTTCGATCAAAACATGCTTACACAATGCTTATTGTGTTGTTAAGTTGTGATATTGTGCTATAACCAGGGGTGTTAACCTAATCTCACATACAGCATAAAGCACAACTGGGTCTCAAGTGGGCTGGGCTTCTAAAATAATATAATAAAATAATAAAATCATAATATTCCATAAATAATGACAACAAATGTATTGCACAGATTTTGTGTATAACAGGTATATAATTTACACAATTCCATTTCTATAGCAATTTTTTTTTGTCCAGTACTATTAATTGTGTATGTAAAAAAAAAAACAGTTAACTTTTCATATTTGGTATTCATCCAGATTGGACCATCAGGTGGGCCGGTTCTAGCTAGTGGATCTTAGGTTTGATACCCCCGGCCTGAAGAGGTCCTCTTTGTTTGCAAATATTACCACAGCTTTAGCACAGGCTAGCACAAGATTAGCTGCTGCAGCTCAGTTCAAGTTTCCTGGGAAGTAGCAACCAGCATCAAAAAGGAAGGGGCGATTATGTGGACTACATGCAGTGAGTATTTTTGAAAGTTTTGCATTAATCACATTTGATCTTAAGCTGCATAAAGAGATGGTCCAAGTGCATGCAGAGAACAGATGTCTGGCTCTTCAGGACTGTTTATACTACGATCTAGAGAATTTATGAGTATTGGTAAAGGCCCGGTTATAAGGTACAGAAATGGCTAATGGCAGCCCTGCACGGCAACAGCACGGGAAAAAAAAAAGAGTTAAATTTGACAGCATGATCGATCTGCTTACAAGTGGTGGAGTGTGGGCAGTTCCTGAAAATGGCTTCCCTACTGGGTCTACCTTCGGGTCAGAATATCTCCCTGTTAAGTCAACCAAAGTGCAGTCAGTCTTTTAGATTTTCACGGGTAGGCCTTTTTTTTCTGCTTTGTCGACATTTTTATCCTTTCTTTAAGGCCTCGTAATGCAATTTGTTAAATCACAGCCACAATTTAGCAGTTTCTCTTTTACAGGGATAGCAATTGGAGTTAAAATGCTAATATTATAATCAGGCCATTTTTGGCACCGATTTCACCAAGCGCAGACCCAATTTGTATGAATATGCCAAACGCTGAGACACGAATCAATCTTGTTAAATCCCAAATGAGACGCTTTTAAACAAGATAATCGCAAAATGACGTCTGTAGCAAAGGAGTGAGCTATGTTGCAGAGGATCTTTAAGATGAAGGGCGACTGTAGATAAAACTATGCATACGACGAGGTTCAGTGACTCTCTGATGTCTCCTGTGAGGCCAATCTCTGCCGGTCTGACACGTTGGACGTGTAGCTAAAGAACAAAAAAATTGAAAGCCAGATTGGTTGGAATGGTGCGCACCGTGGGGGCATTGGGTGAGCCAGCACGGCTGGCTAACGAGGGAATGACAAGTGAGCACCGTGGACCTTATAGGGACGAGGACAGGCATGCTGCTTGCTATTCCAGGTGTCATCTTTTCCACTTGCCGCTGATTAGTGCCTGAACATATTTCCTGGGGTGGAAATTAAAAATTGATCTACTTTCTCTCTCTTCATTCTAATCCTCACCCCCCACACCTCTTTTTACTCTGCTGCTTTTTTAGATAATGGAAAGATCACTTCTGACATAATTTCAGATACAACTGGTCAAGGCAAAGATTTCACATATGACATAAGCTCTTGCCTCCTGTGTCCTGAAATGAAGGAACTCAGTGGCTTTTTTGCATCATCTTATGATGGTATTCATTCTGCGTGAAAGCCTGTTTGTTATGAGCTGCAGGGTGTAAATTACTGTGAAAAGCTTAGTATCTGTTCAGTGGTGTCAACATTATCAACTTATTTCCCTTTATTTTAAGATAATGTAGAAATGTAATTATTAAATAAACTGCAAACCTTTATAACATGTTGTTTCACGCCAAACATTAGCCATAGTATTTAGACTTGGCGCTTTTTATATTTAGATATTTTTATATTTATATCTCCAGCCCCCTGCAACTCTGTTAAGGGATAAAGCAGTAGTTGATTGATGGATAGATGGATGTTGTGTAGTCATATGAAATATCTGTACAAAGTTGTTGATAGAAAACTAAACATTTTATTTGCAGTCATACTGAGCCTATTGCGCATCATCTTTTAATTGTAAATTTGAAACATTACTGATAAGAAGCCTTCAATCTGTCTAAATTGTAACTTCATACATTGAAACTTGTTGTGTATCTTTAATGTTCACAATGTAATTACTGATTAGTAGTTAGGTACTTGTTAATTCTTAATAAAAGTCAGAATGATTGATTTTTTCCGACCATGCTTGGTGGTCAAATAAGGAGTGTAAATGTGTATATACCTTAGAAGTTAAGTTGTGATCTGATTCAGCATTACCGCTTCCATTTATAACCATATTAACTAAGTTCACCAGCTATAACTTCCTTATTACTGCTTATGCAAATTACATAAAGTTGTCCATTAATTATGATATGATTTAGATTAAAGTACACATATACACCATGAATGAGCTGTGTACTCACAACATATTGATGCATTTCTGTTCATTACAATGTTGCGGATCTAAAGTGTTGAGAGCAGCAATAATATTGAAAATGAATCCAAAACCAGACTTGAATCTTCGTGAACGAGGGGGTTTCCAGCCCAAAACGACAGCACAGTTATCTAATATCTGAGTATGAAACAATTCAACAGTCCACAACAGAAAAACAAACTTGTTTTTAAGGTCTGGTGCGGTGAGTCTTTGGCAGGCAAATAGATTTGCACGGTGGCAAAACAATGGAGAGACATTTCGTTTCTGAAATACAGACCCAAAGCAGCACGGACAGGGGACCTAAAATGGAGCCTGGAGGGCCCCTACATGAAAGGGTCAAAGACAGGGAAAAGCCACCAATGCCAACTGAAAAGGTCTCATCTGGGTAAAAGAATTTGAAGCTTTTGAGGGCTGTGCTCTTAATACCAGCACTCAGTCAGGTCTGGATAATAAAAAAAATAGTCTAGTATCAAAGGTCTATAAGAGGAATCTCAGAAAATCAAAAAAACCTTTTAAAAGGACGCTTTCAGTGTTGTGGCAGTTCTAAAATCACAATTAAGGGTTCTTAAAATCTGTTAATTAGTAAATGGATAAACTCAATGACTTTTCACACTCTTTATGTATTGTTTTGAACACCTTGAAATGTTAATTTTTCTGCTCTGGGTTTTTAGTGAATGTAGAGTAAGTGCAGCATTATTTTCTGTCAGTTGGTATCATGAATAATATCTACTCCACCTGAGACCTCTGGGTGGCATTAAAAGCGGGGCCGTGCATGTAAACCCTACCCCTCGTCCCCTTGGCTCCCGCCCCCCAGTTTCCTCGGTGTTCTCTGAAGAGCACTGCTTTTCAATGTGACGGCCTCAGCTGTGTGGGCTCCGAGTGGTTGTGACAAGCCGGGATAGCAGCCGTTCCTTGCTGTCGGGGAGCATTAACTCTCTCTCTTTGGGATGACTGGGGATGCCTTGTGGTTTCCTTACCTGCCTCTGGTTGGATCTGTAATGGACTATGTAACAAAGGTTTATGACTATAAACTATTATTTTAAAATATGTGACATTTAAATCAATGATTTATTTAATGTGCACTGACTGTTCCGCTGAACTGCATACATGGCAACTTAAACAGAAGTCATACTTGACAGCACATATAAATAATACAGTATAATACAAAGAATACTTTTCTGTGTATTTCTATTTCTGAAAGTATAAGGCAAGTACACTATGCTGGTAGCAGTATGGCATAAATCCAGGGGCGGCAAGCTAATACTGTCTTTCACTTCAAAATTAGCAAGAGCATGTGGGTCAACCAGATAATACAGTCACTAAATAAATAAAAAAAGAAATGAGTAATAAACTGGTATGGTTTTTGTTTTAACATCAGTGGACAAACTAGTATATTGTGTATCCCTTTATAGACCTAGTGTCTCACTGTGCAAATAAAATAATTGTAGTTGACACATTTCTATGAACTTAATGAGGCTAGAAAATATCATACAGTACATACAATTAACATTTGATGTTGCCATCGAGTAGTGGAACCGAAAAGTTAAACAGGAAAAATCCAATTACACAATACACAGTAACATTGTAAAGTATCTGACTTTGGTAATGGCACCCATGGAATTTGCATTGTCCACCTCCCTACCCTAACCATTCAAACTACCCCCTAACCCTAACATAAACCCAAGTCTAACCTCAACCTTGAAACCATGTCTTAGCCCCAAAAGTCCTTTGTAAGCTCCATCCAAAAGTCAGAACTTAATCTATGCTACACTCAGTCCACCTCTATTTTCCACAGTGGTGGGCAAGTGCTATAAAAGATGTACCTGACCTTTAGTTTTATAGACCATTTGCACTAGGAAAGAAGTCTTCCTGTATCTGCACAAGAAGTATCTTAATGCCCTCAAAGTCCCTGTGTGCATTAGATACGCGCACCTTTATCCATAACTTCAATTTCAACTTTCATGCACCATAAATAGCCATCAAGTAGGCATTGTAGCCACTGAGGAAAAGAGAGGTTTTGCATTGAAAAGGACCAACCCAGAACAGATGGGATGCTTTGCTCCGCTGATAAAGCCCAAGGGCTGAGACCCGAATATCACGAGAGTCATTCTCGCCGGGATTCGGTAAGGTGTCGACTGGCTCGGCTCCAAACATCCAATTACTCAGCATTATGGAAAGTCTCTCTTCTTCCTCTGCCTGACTTTATTTGAAAAAAAAGGGGGAAAAAATCAAACAGGCTGAAGTGGAAATGTGCCTTTATTTCCAGAGGCAGCAGAGAGCCAACACTGAATGTCATTTTAATGAGTTTTCCCAATGAGGCACCACCTGTTTTATCCAGATAATTGGATGATTGGCCACCCTCAAATGACCCGTACTTGGCGATCTTTTTCCTCTCTTCCTTGACATGTGCAAAGCACTGCTGAGGGAAGTGCTGTAGTGATTGGATAAATAAAGTCGTTAAAAAGAGTTATAAACAATTGATAAACATTGTCTAGATGTGGTATCATAAGGTCTACTGCACATGGGTCATCTCAAATTTATTTTAAACATGTTATGAAAATCATCTTTTTCAAAAATCTTAGTCAGCAACGCATCTTGCATTGTTGTGGTTAACGATCAATAAAAATAACAGGGTGATATACTATACTTTTAGGGTATAAATTCCAGCTGAAAGAGCATCATATCATACAAGCACATGAGATGGAGAGATGAGCAGTCAGGCCCCAGATTATTTCCCATTTACCAAGAATTAAATAAATTTAAATTCTAAACGTAGAAGCAACTGCTATCTATAAATAGGAGATAAAATAAATAAATTCAAGTAAAATCGCAGCATAAGTTTGTGCAAGAAACAACCATAGGGCAGGGTACTTCCTGATGCAGGCTGCCCTCGTTCTGCATTTGGAGGTGTAATTTCACTAAGTATTGATTCTAATCTACTATATTCTACTCACTTCTGGGAGCCGGTACTGGTTTTGGGGAGTGTTCTTCAAAAATAGTAACCCTTGCAAAACTATCATGGTGTACACTCTCTCTCACTCTTTTAAGTTGCCCCAATGCAGGGTTCCCATCACTGCAAACATGTAAACAACTCGATCATCTTCGATAAATGCTTTTTATTTGTGCTGTATGGGCTCTTTTACCAGCATCTTAGCAGAAAATATAGAAATTGTGGCATTTAAAAAAAAAAAAAAACTCAGTCAAAACCCAGACACATCCCAATGTGCAAAATCCATACTGTACCAAGACTTCACTGAAAATACATTCACAACTTAAGTATGAGTCACAGAACAAAACTGAAACACACAAAACCAACTTTTTGAGCAAAACTAGGATTCCTTTAGTTCATCAAATGTTGCTGGTAACCTGAATTTACGTGTTTCAGTAACAAAGCAATCAAAATACAACCGGAGGACGGAGTTTCCACTGGTGGCTCACTGGACAGCTCATTGTCTGTATACAGGAAACAACAATGGAATTTTCTACATATACTTGTTTGTTCATTGTCAGCTTATCGTGAAAGTACTGAAAAAGTAAAAAAAAAATTTCAACAACTCTGTATAATGGCATAAATGTCCATTGCCATAGAGTTGCTGACTCCAAAAGTCCTTTATGCAGCCTTTATCACCCTATAAAGAACATTTGTATCTGCAGCCGTTGCAGCTCCCATGCCACACAGTGATGCAAGAGCACAAGACACTCTGCACCACACATATGTAAAATGAAGTGAAGACTAATCTACAAAGCTACCAGAGGGTGTTCTCTCTGCACCAAACGTCCAGGTCCTGCTGTAGCCAGACTCATCGCTGTTACTGATGCATCCGACCATTGCTGGGTCAGCTGCAAACTTCACAGTATGACAGCCAGGGTATTTTGCTGAGCAGTCATATGTGGGAAAGGTGAACAGAAACGGGCTAAGCACACAGCCCTGGGGGAAGTCAGTGCCGAGGGTGATGGAGGAGGAGGAAATGTTATGGATCCTTATAGACTTCAGCCTATTTGACAGGAAACCCATGACCCAGTTGCAGAGTGATGATTATGTATGTCTATATGTGAGGTTTATAAACCACAGTCTGTTTTATGATTATGTTCAAAGCTGGCGTGAAGTCTACAAAGAGCATACGGGTGGGTCAACCAGATCCGAGGTGATGCATATGCTGATGCTTGACCCTGTAATGAACCAGGGTCTAAATACTGCTGTTTTACTGTTCACATTGTCCTTAAATGCCAATAGCAGATGGGTTTAGACTTTTTTTCTCCAGTGTAAAATGGGCTAAACAGTGTGTAAAATGGCTACTTTCTATTTCTGAAAGTATAAGGCAAGTACACTATGCTGGTAGCAGTATGGCATAAATCCAGGGGCGGCAAGCTAATACTGTCTTTCACTTCAAAATTAGCAAGAGCATGTGGGTCAACCAGATAATACACTCACTAAATAAATAAAAAAGAAATGAGTAATAAACTGGTATGGTTTTTGTTTTAACATCAGAGGACAAACTACTTTATTGTGTATCTCTTTATAGACCTAGTCTCTTACTGTACAAATAAAATAATTGTAGTTGACACATTTCTATAAACTTAATGAGGCTACAAAATATCATACAGTACATACAATTTGATGTTGCCATCGAGTAGTGGAACAGAAAAGTTAAGAAAAATCCAATTACACAATACACGGTAACATTGTAAAGTATCTGACTTTGGTAATGGCACCCATGGAATTTGCATTGCCCACCTCCCTACCCTAACCATTCAAACTACCCCCTAACCCTAACATAAACCCAAGTCTAACCTCAACCTTGAAACCATGTCTTAGCCCCAAAAATCCTTTGTAAGCACCATCCAAAAGTCAGAACTTAATCTACGCTACGCACAGTCCACCTCTATTTTCCACAGTGGTGAGCAAGTGCTATAAAAGATGTACCTGACCTTTAGTTTTATAGACAATTTGCACCATTTGTTCTCTCTGCACCAAACTTCCAGGTCCTGCTGTAGCCAGACTCATCGCTGTTACTAATGCATCCAACCATTGCTGGGTCAGCAATCAGAACACAGGAGTGAGTCCTTACTATTCAGATAAGTGAGGGAAATATAAACCACATAGGAGCTGGCATTCTCTGTGGACCGGTTACTTCAGAAAGTGTACTGGTGTGGGTCCAAAGTGACATCAATGATGGTTTTATTGGGAGTCATTACCATTCTTTCAGGGGTTGAGGGCTACCGGCTAATAGACATTGAGTCCTGTCACGGTAGGGCTCTTTGGAAACGGGATGATAGCAGTCCTAGAGAGGTGGAGATGGCTGTCTGGATGAGGGAGGAGCTGAAGATGTTCATCAATATCCCAGAGAGTTGGTCTGCACAATCCCTCAGCACATGCTGGAATGTTGTCTGGGCCAGCAGCTTTGCATGGAGGAATCCTTTGTTGGATCCTTCTTACTTTGGTGTCATGCTGAGGGGCTGGTCTCTGCATGGTGGGGTGAGCCTGGTGCTGGAGGGAGCATTGGCTCAAGAAGCCACTGACCTACTGCGTAGTGCATCACTATACTGATTATTTAAAAAATAACCTACATCATTAAATGGAATGAGAAGAGTTTCCCACCACGATTAGCTGGGGTTTCTATTTGACCAAGACAAGGTATCAAGTTGCTACATTTGTTTGGGGCAATATTGCAGGAAACGAGTGTTAACCAGGAAGAAAAAAGCACAAGAAAAGAGAAAACTTAGGTTTTGATTGGCTAGGATGGAAAATCCCTTCCCTGGAGCTAGCTTCTTTAACACAAAAACCAACCAACAAACAAAGTGCCTCCTCAATATGTTTGTGTACAAGACATTTTCCACCCTTTCCAGCTTTTCTATTTTAGACTTTTTTTGCTGTTGTTCCAATTCAGCTTGTCTCTTTGGGTTACCTCATCTGTTTGGTTTGCTTCATTTCTTGGGGTAATTTCCTCTCTATGGGTCATTTTCTGCCGGTGGTGTGCTTTGGACTACCCATTGCTTTGCTTGGTGGTCCGTTTGCATTCACACACTGTCAGAGAACCACACCAGAGTTTACTTGCAAGTGAGACCGCAAATTCACACCAGATTTTGGATTATCGCTCACCCTGGATTATCTGAGGAAACAAACTGGTCTATTCAAAGCAGACCAAATATCTCGGGTGTGAAAATGCCCTTACATACAAATGGAAATATAGCTGAGTTTAATACCTGATAAAAGTTACGTTGTGTTGACATACATGTTATATTGACATACGTATGATACACATTGAAGTAATAATAATCTGTTTTGGAATAAACCTCCACAAAACTAAGAGAGAAACCAACACACCAACATTGATTTTGGTCAGATATCATATTGCTGCCATTATTGTTATTAGCAGCTAGGAGAGCTGATGATTCCACCATGTTTTGCCTCCCTGTCCTACTTTCTTTTTGGTGCCATGCTGTGCTCTCAATTATGCCTCATGCTGAAACATCACAGATCGTCGACAGGCTAAACAATATCCTTACCGCTTCCTGTGTCATTATGAATCCACTTCTGTAACTGACGCTAGACTGCTTGCTGAGACAATTCAGGTGCCTATTTCAGAATGTGATGTCGCAGACTAAAAAGAACTTAGTGACTTTTCATTTCAGCTAATAGGGAAGACATATCCTACTGATGCCAAGCTCAATCAGTAAATGAACTGGATTTATTTATAGTACTTTGTTCTATTCAGTTTTGACCACACGGACTTTACGTCACAGGTGTGCTGCCCACAGGGATTCAGTATCTTGCTGGAAGGACAGGCGTGGCACTTTTTGGAGAAACCAAAAGTGGCAAAAACAAACAAACATAGCGTTGCCTTTTACAAGACGCATTTACTGTTTTGTTAAGAGAAAAAGTACGTATCAACTTTTGCGATTATAATACAAAAACACGTGGGGCAGTCACATTTGCCCGTGTGACCTTTCACCTAAATGTAACACCACAGAAGCAGTAACCGCTGCCAGAAGCTGTGTCTGGATTTAGGACACACCAACAAACAGCCGCTCTAGTTGTGATGGAGAAGTATTTCCCTTCACTGCGCTGGGCTGTACCTCACCGAGCTAAACCAAAGGAGGGTGCTCGAGGAAAAGTGACAATATAGCAACAGAAAAATAGAAGGTTTAATCAGAGTCACCAAAGGTGCTTCTCCAGTACACAGTGTCAGCTCTACGCAGTATGGTTGCATTGGTTTTCCATTACTCCATGATACCTTCATGATACCTTCAGCTTGACACTCCAACCCTCTTTTTGGTTTCAAAACAATTCATGGCCGAGTCCACTCTCTCTCCAGTTGCTTGTTGGTTAATGACTTATTTCGCACCATTTGATTATACCACTTGCAGTCCATCCTTCAAAAAACAACACAAAAAAAACCCCCTCATCTGCCATACATCTCCAAAACATCACTTCCTTCTTGTTGGACAAGGAGGGGCTTAAAATGCAGGAAAATATGAGAAATCATGCTAATATTGCAACTGCTGGATGTTTGAATAAGTTCTGTAAGTCTTAATATTAACAAAAACTGATGTTTGCAGGTTTGTCTACTCAGTTGAAGAACATTGCATTGAAATTTCATGTCTTTTTACTTTTTTTTTACCCACAGAAGGAAATGGTGAAAAATACAAATACAATCCTGTCCTAGGTTGACATCCAAACAGCATTGGTAATTATGCATTGGTAATGTTCCCACGTGTAAAGACTTTGTTCCACATTTACACAACAAAGTGTTCACTTTAAAAACCCATCACGTGGATTAACTGTGTTTCAGATGGACCAGCATATAAATTAAAACTCAGATAAAGGGATGTTGCGTGCACGTGGAGTTTGACGCCGCAGCAGAACTGACAGACTTCTGTTTGTTGTCTACACAAAGGTGTTTGTTCACGTATGTGAGCGAAATGTTTGAACCTGAGAGTTGGGGGAGTGTGAGGGGGATTTAGCTGGGTAATTGAGTGCTTAATCCCATCAAAGACTTCCTTATGCCGTCCGCTTCCCCCATAATCTGCCCATAATTACACACTTCCAGCATCAAACACACACTTTTTAAAAAAGCCTTGTTTGTACACATATGAAAATGCACACAAACGCTGCCATTCTTCAGCTTTAAAAACAGTTCACGTTGAGGTTATTGACAATGTTTTATCCCCATGGTAACTAGAAATATATGGGGGATCCTCCAACTCCTTGATGAGATGAATATAGAGCTGTAAAGTAATACTGTTCAAATGTGGGAAGGGTGAGGTGAGGTCATACTGGCCTGAAACAAATTCTCACAATGATTATTCAATTTTGCCATTTAAATAGTTTCCTGTGTCAGATGTTTGAGTTTTGAAGTTTTGAATATGATATATGCAGTCACTCTGGGCCTGTAATTGCTGAACTGTGCTAAACTGCAGTGGCAGGACTGTGTGGCACCCATATATTTATATTTTCTGGAACTCCACCGGTTCTACACCTGTTCACTCGCACATCTCAGGCAGCAGCCGCTTGTCACTGACCTGCAAGAGCGCCATCATCACTTCAACAGCTGCCCTGAAATCACACAATCATTTCACTGACTTTGAAAAGCTTATTTTCCCCAGCTGGCAGTGATAAAACAGCACAATAAATTAAGCAGGCTGTGATAAGTGATCAGACATTACCCGATCACACTTTTACCCATCTGTAAAAGGTGAGGGACAAGGTGCTGGAGCAGTTTACGTTTTTAAGGACGGTTTAGACGAGGCATCAAAATGTTGAACAATATTTACACACAACTGCATTATTACTGGAAGGTGGAAAGTCCAAGAAAATAAAAGTGACATTATTGACTTGTGGAGAGGTTTGGATCACTGTCCAAGTATAGTGGATTTGCTCATGTAGACCAGCAACTCCAGCTTTCACAATGCAGTGACAGAGGCATGGACACTAGGATGGACATGGCAGCATAACTGATTTGGGATACTAGTAATATTCTCAAGAGGTATTGCTATCTTGAAAGTCTGCTACTCCAGACACTTAAGGGGCCCTCATTGGGAATCTGAAATATGCACATGCATGGTCGAGTCTGGTTGGAGTTCTTGATGAAATTTACGAATTTTAAAAAGCATGTACCCACATTCTGTGTCCTGAGACCTTCGATCAAAGTTAAGTGGATTAACCTTTAATCAATTGAATGCATACACAAAATAAGGAATTACAGAAGAAAAACAAAATCTTGGAAAGCACTTTCATAGACATATTGCATTTCCCAGGCCTTAACCCTGACTCCAACCTGAACCCAATCCAAACCTCTACCTTAGAACCATGTCTTGGCCCTTAAAAAAACATCCAAAATGTCCTCACTTCTCAAAATGTCCTCACTTTTGATTTAACATGTAGCAATTACAGGGTTACACAAATATACACGCACATCCTCGTATTTCTATCTTCGAAAGACAATATATTACCCAGCCCCCTATCTTAATCCTCACCATTCTAACTACCCCCCTAATCCTAACCTGAACGCTATTGTAACCTCAACCCATAAAACTACATTGTAACCCTTAAAAGGTGCTTTGAAGTTATGGGCCCTACCCAAATGGTCCCATTTTGCTCATAGAATGAGTATTTTTCTAACCAATGCAGCAAACACATGGGTACACCCCCACAGTGGGACTATATCAGATTGTGACAGATTCTCTCTTTGATAGGTGATTCTGAGTGTGAATCAGAAATATATCTTACGTAACGACACATTCTCTTCACTTTGTCTACCCCAGTTTAAATGATTTACTATGAAACTCCACATTATCATCACCCACCATTTTTCACAGGATTGACAGGATTTCATCCTCTCACTAGTTCCGACTTTGTGAGAATGCTGAACTCCATTAATGTCCATATTTGGTTTCGGCTTGTCTGAGGAGATACAAAGCCATTTGTCTGTCACCGTATGATCTATATGCTACAATGTGTGCAAAACACACTCTTAACCTGTAGGTCAGTGCATTGAATCACGGCACTGACACATCTTTGATCAAGATACAAAATGGTTCCAACAGGATATGTTGTCCCACATTAATCGTGAATCTGAAGAGGAAGAAAATTAAATGTCTTGTTCTTTAGTCAGTGTGGCTAAAGGGGCTTCTGCTAGTAAATAATGTGGTAAATACTAGTTCTTTTACTCTGGAATGCTCCTATCTGCCTGGCCTAAGGTGGGAGAATAAATAGTAGTGGTGCCGAATAGGGAAAGGAACGTGATGAACTGGCAGAAGAGCAGATTACAAATAGAGGCCCACAAGTATAAATCTCAAACCATCTAAAGATGGATGAATGTAAGTAGGTAAAAGCCTTACTGCAGGCTTAGCTACCTTTGCAGTTTAATGCTAAATGGACTTCCTGTTTTATAGTGACTTCAGGCCCATTCGTACTACAAGTTGTCAACAACTTATTGCTCAGACATGCAATATGCAAGACAACCCTATTGAATCCTATTTCCTTACACTTTGTGATTTTGCTTGTCACCCCAAGTTGTCAATTGGTGATGGTACAATCAATACTGACAAATATGTGTTTCCTTAGGATTTTCTACCCGTGTCCACGTGGGTTCTCCCCTGGTGTTCCATCTTCCTGAACCAGGCATGCATTTATTTGCTACTACTTGTGTCAGTATTGCACTTATCACATGCCTTTTGACTGTTTCAAACTTTATGTCCCTGAAACAGAAGCTTACAATGTTTTTCTAGAAAGGAACATGTCCAAGTGTATTGGGATACTGCGAGGACTGAGATTGACCCCTGATACTCGAGGGCGTAATTTAGCAATACGGAGATTAGATTTGACCGGTGTGTCATTATTTGACATCTGGGGTGAAGAAGAGAGACAATGGGTTTACTTCAGTTTCAAACAGGAATACGCTGGAAAGTGATCGGAACACAAATAACGATCTGGCAGAGAGCAGGTGTGCCTCCGGGATTAAGAAAGGGGCTCATTAGTGTCCAGATACACAACAGGTGTGCGGGGCGAAGCGACTCACGGGCATGATTGCCCCCAGCTGTGACACCTTTTTTGAAATACATACCCTAGAACAGGGGTCACCAACACAGTGCCCGTGGGCACCAATTCGCCCGCAATGACCACATGAGTCGCCCGCAAGCCTGTTCTAAAAATAGCAAAACTCGCAAGTGAGGTGCCACTAAGAAAATTTTTTTCTGCCGCTATTTTTTTAAATCACACCAGTATTTACATAGATTTTAAAATAACAATGTCATAAAAATATAAATAAAGTGAATGTGAACTCTGACCTAGTTCAACGGTCAGTATTGTGCGCATGAAAGAACCTTTGCGCTTGTGGAGAATAAACTAGCGGGCAGTGAAGATGGTGAGTGGAGTGCAATTTTCTACCCCAAAAACATGGCAAAAATGTATCATTTTCAAAGTGAATGGGAGGAAGAGTAATTTTTTACTACTGTGAAAGGAAGGTGTGTATGTTGCATTTGTGGGGCGACTGTGATGACGGCGAAGCAGCACAATGTGGAGCGACGCTTCACTACGCGTCATGAAAGCTACAATGCTAATGCTAACTACCCACCGGGAAGCATTCTACAGTCAGAGAAGGCCCAGGAGCTAAAAAGTGTGTTTATAAAATGTAACAGATTTTGAGCAGAATTGCAGTAGATTTGTTCAGTTAAGATTTATTCAATATAAAAGTTAATTTAAAAAAAAATGTTGCATAACTTTTTAAAACATGGTTCAAAATAGTTTATGAATTGTTAAAATGGTTTAGTTTCTTATGGTTGAAAGGGTCTGGTGAAAACTCAACATTTTTTTCTGATCAAATGTAGAAATGATCATCTGAACAATTGCTGAGATTAATAATAATAAAATGTTGAATATTGATCTTTTCTGTTACCTACTCTAAGTTATTGATACACACACACACACACACACACACACAAAATTTGTTATTTTAGAGGAGTGTGTCAAGCGGTAGCCCTTCACACGACTCGGTACCCATGACGTAGCTCTTGCCCTAGAACAAGTGATATAAAGCTGCACCACCTTATTAGGAGAATTAGAAGTAGATATCTCTAATAAAAGTGGAGCATTAAATTACTCACCTACGGCACAAACCGCACACAGACATAAACAATTCCTCATGGCAGAGATGGTTAGATATGCATGGTGGCAAGGCTGACCTCTGGTGTTGCTCTGGTGTCCATCAGATAAGACAGAAAGATAGAGAAAGGGTAGGGAGGTGAGGAGAGTGGAAGGGGGTGCCTAAGAGGAGGAGAAGGGGGAGAGGAAGGAGGCAGCAGACTGCCATATTGTTGTCTGGAAAGGCAGCGTGGCCTCTGGCTCTGTCACGACCGCCACCACTGCTTCTGTTGGTACTGCTGTCAGATGACAACAGGACAGGAAAAAAATATATGAAGAAAATCGAGAGAGAGCATTTGGATCCTCTGGTTTACTCTTCACGCCAAGCTTTTATTTTTGTTGTGTGTTTTCAACCGTTTAATTTTCGGTAGGATTCATTTTCAAACTCATGTTTTGTTAAACCATGACAACTTTCATGACTGTTTCCTCCAGTTTACTGCCTCTCAAACATTACTGCTTCTTCGCTTTCTCCTTTTTTTTATTTAGGTATTTACATTTGTAAATTGATGAATGGAGATGAGTAGCCATGTGTTTTGTTTTTTTTAAAATTAAAATTAAGAACAGTGATCCATTGCTCGTGGTTTCTGGAAGTGAACTTGCACATTTTAAGAGGTGACTCGGGGGCTTGGGACAGCTAGATATCCCACAATGCATTTCACCTTGGCCTGCAGCAGCTGTGTGCATTTTAAAGTATAGACATCCAAATGTGTACTCCAACAGTTCACAAGACCGTGTCTGTGTATCCCGAATTGAGAAATTATACATGGACATACATAAGGATGTCAGTGTGAACAAGCTTCCCTGGGCAGCTTGTCCAAGCATTTGGGGATTGGCTACCTTGCACAAAGGCACCTTGGCATGTGCTCTGGATATCTCTCCTACCAGTATCTCTCCTTTCCAATTAAATAGAAGAAGTGGGATTCAAACTTTCGCCTCCAGGGAAGACTGCGACCTCATTGCCAGTGATGTCAAAATATCAGTGCGATCAATATTTTCTAAATGAATAATCTTGTTTCATCTTCTTGTTCTTGACTGATGTATCCCTTTCAGGGTCACGGAGAGGGTGCTAGAGCCTAACCAAGCTAAATATGGGCAATGGTAGGGTACCTGGAGTGCAGGGCCCTGCGTGACCATTTTGGGATTTGGTATGTGACCTGCGTGACCATTTTGGGATTCGGTACCTTGTTCAATGGTACATCAACAGTGCTCTGATGGTGTCAGGCACCTTCCTCTATGACCAGAACAATGGATGGTTCGCACAGGGGATTGAACCACAAATCCTCCACTCCTCAACCCAGTCCCATACAGACTGAGCTACCACCACCTACATCAATATAATTTCTTTTATATTCCTATTTCTTGCGCATTATGCACATGATTTATATATACATGCACCTGTATATACTCTATATATATATACCTGGTATATGTGTGTTTTTTAGTAAAGTCTAATTTGTATAATATCCAACATGTTTAATTAAAGGCATGTTACACAGTGTAGCTAACAGAGTATTAGCAAGTCTTCCACCAACTGTCCTTCATTTTGATGGTTAGACAGAGAATTTAAATTTATTTTTTTTCTTACACAACACATGCAGCTGATCCTAAAGGGATTCGCGCGCTAATTCGTGGTGGTGCTTGGCTGTGCACTCACGAAGCAAGGTCACACAACAGCGTCCCACATGCACATGCACGCTCTCAATGCCAGAGTCACACTCCCATAAATCTTCTGAGTAGTTCACGCAGGGCAAATCCAAACTTAAGACTTTCAGATCAGGGACAGACACAAAACCTTACTTAAAATACATATAAAACAACTCTTGTTTCCCCATATCCAGTTTGAAGTGTTGAATTGTTGAACTTACCCATTGCCCTGAAGGTGCCATCTTTTCCATTTCAACAAGTTCTTATTTTAGCCTCCACTATGTGTTGAAAGCCAGTAATCTGGCAGCTCCTTATCGTAACTTCAAAGTTACGTGCAGGCGTGCACTCGCTCGGGCAGCTGCGTGGCTGTGCGCTTTAACTGTTGCTGAAGACCCCAAAAATGTGAAAAACGAATGTGATATTTATGCCACAGAAACTTTTCCTGGAGCGAATTTGAATAACGAGCCTACTTGAGAGAAAAATGGCCAATTATTTGAAAAACCTGAAGATCAGACTTAGTGAGTGGAAAGAGATATGGAAGCGGCGTATTAGTGGTGAAGCTGTGGGCAGTGGCATTTCAGGCAAGACGTTTAATTAGTAGAAGTGATCAAATATATTTTTTTAATTGTCACATCCGCAGGTAACTTCTGACCCCTTCTCCAAGATGGTCACTTTGTAACAGAGGCAGTTAAAACCTAGACACCGTAGAACTGGCGCAGTGCCTCCATCCATCCTGACAGTCCGACTCTAAACACACGAGACTTGATGTAGCCATTAGTACCTCAGCACCTGTGAGACAAAGATGATTGGGAAAAGGTTGACTTTGATTCAAAGAGGATGATTACCTGTATTTGGGGCATCTGCACAAAATTAGCATTAGCCCACCCTCCCAAGTATGGTTTGACTCAGAGCTCGGACTTTTCTGTATGAGAGAGTTGATCTTTCTCCCATTTTTACACCGGTTTACTCATCCATGCTCCAAAGACATGCACATTAGGAATGGAGAGTCCCTAGTGCCTACATCAGATAATTTTTTGGTCTTTCACAACAAAGAAAAATGAATTGTGACCCAATACTGGGAGGAGGGTACAGACAGGCTGGAAAAGTTTGAGGATAACAAATGTTTTCATTTCAAAATCATGAACTTTTTAAGTCAGCTAATGTCACTTTACTGTACAAACAATCAGCTTATTGGTCAATGTCAAGTTTGTCAAAGAAGATGCCGAGCTGCCAGGAAATAAATAAATATTAAACATGCTCAACTTTTCGGGGTGACGTAGATCACTGTTGACCTGAAATCGTGGCTCTTTGGTTACGTCACATCAGATGTCTGTAGGTAATTTCCGAGGTTCCGAATGGTGTAAATGAATTCGGCGGTGACAAAATTGTATGAAAATTATCCTGACTCCGTGTAGTCTGATCCTGGCAAAAATGTGACCGTTACAAACTGTTTCTAGGTGCTTTAACTCACAGCCTTTTAACAGGGAGAAGCTTTCAGCACGATTATTCTCAAATGGGGGTTGACTGATTGTTGGCTGGGTAAAGGAGGAGAAGAAGGGATGGGAGAAGGACAAAAAGAAGACAGGAATAACACGATTTGTTAAAGATGTAGGACTAAACCTAGGGAGAGTTAGACCCACCCCCAGCGGCATTAGCATCATGTGTGGTGTAGCCGCTCGCAAGTCAAATTTGCTCGTACAAGTGGACATGTTCATCTTCCTGTCCATCCCCACGTGCTGATGTGCCTGTCTCGGATACACTGTCACTGTTCATCAAAGTCCCGCTCCCAGGCAACCTTGTCGCCTGGCAACACAAGTCTGGTTCATCAAGGGGAGACTACAGCCAGGCACCAAGGGAAAGAAAGCAGAAGGGAAAAGAAAAGGGCAGGGCATCGAGCTCTCCACCTTCTTATTGAGCACATTTTGGCTGTGTGTTTTGACAATATAATACAAACTCTTTTTTTTGTTTTAGCACTCTACTGACCCCCCCCCCCCCCCCCCCCCCTTAATTAGCAATAATACTCTGAAGTTGACAAGGAGCTAGGCAGCTTGACTGCTCAAAACCGCCATATGACTAAATCTTACAAACATCAAATCATCCACTGCCACGTGCATGTGCACCAATACCGGAGGCTCTATGATTGAACGCGTCTCCATTTTTGAGCTGCAGCACCGTAGAGCTGCAATTACGAGCTGATGCCTGCTTACTGCCAGGCAATCAGCACTCCATTAGCCCCTCCACAATCCAGCTCCTCAGACACACACTTATGTACACAAATGCGCACTTCCCTTTCCTCGCCTCCTGGCGACTTCTCGAAGGGATGCAAATGATTACCGACTGCTGTGGCTTTTCTCCCCCCATGTTTAGTTGTTGATCTTCCCTTTCCCCCTCCATCTCTTCAGGCATCCTTCTCCACCCTCTAAATTGTGGCGCTTCCCTTGATTCCTGAAGGAAACATTTCCTAATCTTTAGCAGATCCTAGCAGGGGAAATGGATCGCGTCATACTTTGCCTTCAGTCTATAGACATTTTTTTTCTTTTTCGTGGCTGAAGGTTTTTTTTTTCATGGCCGAAGGTGTTTCTATCACGTTAAGAAGAAAATCTGCTGAAAAGTGACAGAGATTCAGGTGGCACTGAAATGCACACACACATCTACACACATCTGCAAACGTGCTTATGAATCGCTGCACAGGGTACAAACATGCAAAAGATGCATGTCAATCAGCTTTACTGGTTTAAAAACAGCATTGTGTGTTCTGGTGTGCAGCTTCAGAGTAAAATATATATTCCTGTTTCTACTTGTGTTTTCTCTCTCTCTAAAAAAAAAAAAATCCAGTTCGGCACAGCACAGGCACCCTGCAAGTTTATTTTCCACCCACGGTGAATATTTTTCTCTTGATCAGCCCTCTCGTCTCAGTGTGTGTATTGTTGCCGCCTTTCAGATGCTTAAGAAAAGAGCCGTTTACCCAGCCTTCTTTAAATTGGCTTTCTTTTGGGGGAACTGTGAGCAAACAGTTGGCTCAATGTGTCATTATTAGTGTTGATGGCTGACAAGGAGGCACCCCCCCCCCCCCCCCCCATCCACTCTGAACTGTGGCTGAAGGGGAAAGCACGCGCAGATCACAGTGGCGATGATGTGTTACATAAAACATACAGGAAGTGTGACTGGCATTGTCTTTGGCGTGAACTGCAAGGACATTCTGAAGCATTTTTTGTTTAAAAAAAAAAAGTGCTGAACAGAACACAGAAATAACCCTGAGTCGGTGTGTCATTCTTGTCAAGAAGGCTTGCATTTTGCAACACAGGCTTTCTGTTAGCTGTGACTTTGTAGGTCAGCGAAATTAAGTGGTTATTTACGTCAAACATCTTTAGCTTTATTCAAAAAGATTATTGTCCTAAATTATAACCACCATGACCGTCCACAGTGGACAGATCTTTTCAGAGACAGTTTACAAAGAATTGCCACCATTCACAAAGAGAACTCCATTTGAATCCACGACTGCCAGAACCTCCTCTTTAAATCTATGTAGTATTGGCGTTTGAAGGTGATGTGACCAGGAAAAAAATGGCATCAAGACAACTGGCTAACATCCAATGGCTGTACACCAAGCTGAGCAAATCGGCTTTTCAGAAGACTTGTTGTGGTTTCGTGTCCCACCATTTTTAATTGGCAAGAGTTCGAGCTGACAATTTTTTCTAATCTGCCATTTAACAAATTTTGTTAATTTCATTAACCGTGCTTGCCTCGCTTTTTATGTGATCAAGCACATTGTGAACTATTCTCAAAAATGGCCTACAACAAATAGAATACAAATAGAATGGAAAAAACACAGCTCTCCCTGTCGCTGCAAAACAGTTGGATTTCTGAGGGCCTGCATGGTGGGATTTAGCAATCAAACAACATGCTTAACGTTGTGGCAGACTGGCAACCTGTCCGGGTTTATTGTTGCCTCTTGCCCGGTGACATGTGCAATCGATGGTGAATGTTTCACACTACGACAACGCGACAAATCAAATGGATATTCAAGCAACAATAGAGCAATTAATCCTCTCTCGCTTATTGTCCCATTATGCCCATTATGAGACAGTTCTAAGCATGGAGTGTGTTAAATCAATGCTATAGCAGGTAGTTCATGGAATTATGTTCGAAAAGAGTAAAAAGGTTAATTTTCATTAATGTTGCGTGTACTGAAAGTTAAATGGAGGATCACGGCAATTATTCTCAAGAGCAAACAGATTAGATCTGTTTTATTTCGGCATGCTATTGTGCATAATGGCGGAACACATAATGAAGGAACACATATTGAAGGAACACAATGAAAGTATGCAGAAAACTGCGCGCTTTTATGTCAACAGCATATTTTGCACCATTCTATATACATTAACATTTATCTGCATGACCCAGATGCAGATGTTTAAACGATGCTCTTACTGCTGTACATTTCCAGGTGTCCTTGTTTTAATTTTCAGTCTGTGAGGAACTTTGTGCATTTTAAACACTGTTTACGTGTATAAACAAATCCACAGTTAATGCATATGCATTTTTACACTTTGAACATTTTTGCAATAATGCTAATTTTCTGGCATTCTAACATTTGTAGTACCGACAAGAACCACACTTCTGGTGATTTATAAGTAGACTTGATGTTATTTTGTTACCGTTTCTTTGAGATAAAGTGCTTGAATGTGCTGGACAAGTGTGTCGTTCATAAGAGGACAGGGATTGACTTTGTTTTGGGGTCAGAGGATCCACAGAGCAGTAACTCAAAAGAGGGCAACGGCATGTCAGTCGTTGCCAATCTGGGATTCTTTATTGTCTCATGAGGTGTCTGCTGGATGTGGCTGGAGGAGACATGCTTGACGATGGTGCAATTGGCCACGCCTGCGCACAAGCACGGTTAGGTAGGTATGAACCACGTGACATCCATTGGATAGATGAAGAGGTGGAGTGTTTAACGGAAATTTGGGGAGAGGGCTAGTGACAAGACGCATGAAAACTTTGAAGTTTTCAAGAAAACCTGCAACAGTCATGGCAAAGGTCATTGAAGAGACCTGGGAGAAAAAATAAAATAAAAATAATACACTTTTAAGGTCAGTTCACAGGTCCAGGAGAGTCCAGGAAACCCAGCAAACTCAATGAGCCAAAAATTTTTCCACACTTTATTTTTGCTTGGTTTGTATTTCACACCACTTCTAAAAGCAGACTACAACGCTGGGACAATGCTGAGCAGTTACAGCAGCTGCAACAGCATGCACTGACCAGGAAGTCACAGTGCTTGAAGAAGAATGAACCCCAGGATATTGATTGACCAGAGAAGAAGATGTCGGTCCAGTCGATAGTCTGTTTGCAGTATCAAAGCATTAACAGTACAAGAATGGTTTATTTGCACACATCAAACCATTAGTACCTCCAGGATTCTCACACTACATTCTCATTATTTACTTGACAGTGCTGCCTCCACATTTATGAACCTACAAGACATTTAAATTGCCAAAGCGACATGGACATAAACCGACTTTCTACATTATGTATCACATACTGCAGGAGCTACGGAACAAAGCATCACAACCTTTTGAACTGCTTTTCTCTCCTGTCTCCACAGCTGTATTCTTCAGTGTTTCTGCATGACTACCTCAACTACCTCCCTGCCAAGGCTAACAGAGAAAGTACCAGACCAATCTCTACTGGAGGACATGAAGACGGCACTGTCAACCATCCCTACCACTACCATCACTGAGACCAATCAGCTGATGTATGCAGCGGCAACGGTAATCCTACAGATGCTTGGCTACAAGATGAAGAGCATGAATAGCCATAAGGAGCAAATGGTCCCATGGAGGAGAAGGCTAGAGGCAAAAATCATGGCAATACGGAGAGAAGTCAGCCTCCTAACAGAGCTGAGTAGAGGCGTGAATCCAAGGACAGAGCAGCCCAAGAAGTACAACAAACTGTCCATACCTGAGGCACTGGAGACTGCTAAGCGAAGGCTCACAGCCCTGGCTACATGACTAAAGAGAAGTAGAGGAAAGGAGAATAAACAGGGTGTTCTCCACCAACCCGGCAAAGGTCTACTCTCAATGGCAGGGCAACAAGATGACAACAGACCTCCCCAGGTCTGAGACTGAACAATACTGGAAGAGTATCTAGGAGAAAGAGGCAACACACAACACTACTGCCCAATGGCTGCAAGACCTACAAGCTGAGCACAGCCAACTCCCAGAACAAGACCCAGTAGTCATGACCTTAGCAGACATCCAAACAAGAGTGTCCAAAATGAAGAGCTGGACAGCACCAGGGCCCGATAAGATCCACGCCTACTGGCTTAAGAAGCTGACTGCACTCCATGAACGTCTGGCAGCACAGATGGACCAGCTGCTAACATCAGGGAACAACCCAGAGTGGCTAACCCAAGGCTGGACAGTCCTCATAATAAAGGACCCCAGAAGGGCACAATACCGTCCAACTACCGGCCCATAACCTGCTCAGCACCACATGGAAGCTCCTATCAGCCATCATAGCAGCTAAGATCAGCAGGCACATGGATCAATACATGAGCAGAGCACAGAAAGGCATAGGGAACAACACCAGAGGTGCCAAGCACCAGCTACTGGTCGACAGGGCAATTGCCCAGGACTGTAGGACACGGCACACCAACCTGTGCACTGCCTGGATTGATTACAAGAAAGCCTATGACTCAATGCCACACACATGGATACTGGAGTGTCTAAAGCTGTACAACATCAACAGGACACTAAGAGAGTTCATCCAGAACTCCATGAAGCTGTGGAACACGACTCTGGAGGCCAACTCAAAGCCAATTGTGCGGGTGAGCATCAGCTGTGGCATATATCAAAGAGATGCTCTGTCCCCCCTGCTGTTCTGCATAGGCCTAAACCCCCTCAGCCAGATCATCACCAAGAGTGGCTATGGGTACCAGTTCCGAAGTGGAACAACCGTCAGCCACCTCCTCTACATGGATGACATCAAGCTGTATGCCAAGAACGAGCATGACATCGACTCCCTGATTCACCTCACTAGGATCTACAGCAAGGACATCGGGATGTCATTCGGGCTAGATAAATGTGGGTGGATGGTATTGGTTCTTGCCTAAGAACCAATAACCTACCGCACCAAAGTCAGTGGCGTAAAACACTGACCTATCCAGTCGCATATATATATATATACTGTATATATATATATATATATATATATATATATATATATATATATATATACTCTCTCATATATATATATATGAGAGAGAGAGAGAGAGAGTTATTCCCTTGATTGCGGAGCAAATGCACCCCTTTTTTGATACTTCTCAGATATTTCGCTCACTCGCCCTTCGCCTTTCCACTCACTTCAGCTCGCTAACACCAACAACGTAATGTGCCTACCCATAGTTCTGTGAAAAATAGAAGGGAAGAAAAGGAGAGGAAATGTCTTCCTACACAAACGTCTCAAGAACCACCACCCTGTCAAAAAAAAAGTTGCATTGCTGAGTGCAGTATTTGATCTGCATGTCAGGATATTGCTGAAAGTGGTAATTAGGTTGTCACAAAGAGGAGCTTGCAAAGAAAAAAATAATAAGCCGTGCACATGCTCAGTTTTGAGGGGACGTAAGCAGCATTATGAGTGAGCTACTGGCAATTTGTTGTATATTATTACTTTCCCAACCAAACTGTTGGCTTTTATTGATTTTCATCGATCTGCAGGCCATTTTAAATAATACTCCCCCCCAAAAATCAATCTGATAGATTTAGTGCTAACCGCTTGTGTATCCTCACTTCACAGTTAATCCTGCACACATACTTTTCTTTACACCTCTGACCTTTTGAGATCATTTTGTTTTGAGTTTTCATCAGCAATTATTCTGACAACTTATGAAACGTCATCATAAGCATAAACTGGAGCATAAGTAACGGTTTTGACGTCTTTGCTGAGTCAAGTGTGTTGTTTTATATATAATAGCAAAAATGCAAATCCAGGAGTCGGGGCATGTTTTTAAAAAAATAAACATTAAATGTGTCAAAAAAATGTTGTACCAACTGTGACACACTATGGTCACGATGATCAGCAGATTGAGGACTAAGTAGAATCCCAGGACTCCTCATCCAACATGATAATGTCTTTAAAGGCATCACTTTGGCAGAGAAAAGAGCAACAAAAGGTTCCATTTGCAAGAGATGAAAAGGAAAATAAAACAGGCTCATTACACTTGAGACAATGAAGATACAGTATAAGTTACAGTGCATTTCTGTAGCATTAATTACTTCAAGACTTAACATGTATGTATGTATGCTGGGTACCAGTTCCGACGCAGATGTTGCTCTGCTGGAGCCAATTAGTACCCTAAACAACACGAGACTAAAGCTAGCTATCTTTGGCCAGGATATACTGGGAATTGGAAGTTGATTTAATGGCAACCATAAAGCACCTCTCACATAAACTCCAGATTCCATACCAGTCAAATTTAAAAGCATCAGTACTCTGAACCATATTAATATAATGAGGGAATTATAGTTGTGTAGTAGATTCATTATTCATTTATCCCCAGAGGGGAAATGACTGTTGTTTCATATGCTGTATACACAAACCTGCAATGCAATCATCGAGGGAAATGTGCTAGAGTGAGTGAGCAACCTCAGACAGATGTTCTGGGCATTTTGGAGTTTTGGGTGTGTCCAGCCAATTTGCTAGGTTGTTCAATCCCACCGCCGTGGTCATTTACCACCCTCATTCCCCCCAAAACAACCTTTGTCTTGTGGCCTTCACTTGCAGGGGGTGGAGCTGTGCCCCAAGGTCTTTTGCAATGTGTCGCGCACCCAAAGTAATTTGGTTCTGAACATGAGATAATACCTTTTCAAATTAAAATCATCACTAAACTACTGCTAGACAGCTTTCTTCATTAATTGATAAGGATTTTTTTGTTCTTCGCATGCGGCGTTTTATTATTGCTAACAATGTTATTCGCCACCCCCTCAGAAGGCAAGTGCTCTCAGCTGTGCTAGTTTAGGCGGTTGAGCTTAGCATGAACTATAAACCAGCAGAGACAAAAATAAACTTTGGATCAGGCAACTTGATATACAAGCGAATCATAATCGGTGACCAATGTTTAAAACACACCCTGCAGGATCTACACCAGTACTTGTATTGGTCATCCAGCAGTGCGGAACTCAATCAATGTCTCTCCAAAGGTTCTATTTGTTATTAGTGTGTATAAATGTTACATCACACATGTGCTGTAATATCATTGAAGAAAATACAGCAAATATAAAATATTGGATCACAGGAGTGAAAATTCTAGGGTTATAAGAGAAGCCTGACAGTGACAGATTCTCGAGCTGGAGTAGATGTGAAAATTAGGCAGCTCGTACGTTCATGTACATAGTGGTGGCTCCAGTGATCCACAGGTCATTGGTTTGATCACAAATATCTCCATACTACATGCTGAAGTGCCCTTCAGCAAGAATCTGAAACTCAAAGTAACTCCTGAAGCAGCTTCTTCTCTAATTAGTCTGAAATCCTGTTTTCAATGAGGGGAGAAGCAGACAAGTAATGTTAGGAAATGAGTAAAAAAATGTCTGTCTTGTTATATTTTGGTGGAGGGATTTTGACCTTTGAGCTTCCAAAGCCAAGTCTGTCTGTCTGTCTGTCTGTCTGTCTGTCTGTCTGTCTGTCTGTCTGTCTGTCTGTCTGTCTGTCTGCCTGCCTGCCTGCCTGCCTGCCTGCCTGTCTGTCTGTCTGTCTGTCTGTCTGTCTGTCTGTCTGTCTGTCTGTCTGTCTGTCTGTCTGTCGTATCTGAAGCCTGTGTATCTATTCTGTGCATGCCTTTACTTCTGCAAGGCCACAATGTCTTTCTCAGCCAGCCTGGTGCCATATTAGGATGTGCTCCACATGTGTCCTGTGACTTCATCCTTTCTTTAAGATTGCAATGGAAGTCTTGTTATTGCTAAGAGGAGCTGCTAAGAGGTGATGCTGGCGCCCGTAGGCTCCTGGCTGTTCTCCATATGAGGATGTGTATCATGAAGCCTTTCTACTACTCCCATTTTTGGTCCTAACTGAACTATATGCCATTTGGTTTGCTATATTGTGTATCATGAAGTCATCAGAGAAGAATGTGTCTACTTGACCCTATAAGAAGGAGCTATCGATGTAAGCACTTCGGAGTTCTTCACCAACGGGACCACGAAACCCCCCTCGGGCAAACTGCAGTGTCCGATAGATACATGACTGTTCTCTTCAATAAACATCATTAAATTATAACCAAGTCAGTGTCTGCGAAGATTCCGTCCTCATCAGCACCTCTCGACTACCACCAGAAAAAGATTTACAACACTATCTATCGTTTCAAACTCGAAACTGTGCTGTTATGTATTAGGCAATTAACAATCTGGAAGAACTATATAGTCCTTATTCACATATGTATATATTAATACACCCCTAGACATATCCTGTCATTGTTTCCACAGATTAAATGAAATGTAATGCAAAGTGCAGCACAGTTTTTAAAAAGCTGCAGTATATCACAATAAAAGGAGGAAGAAAAAACCCTGGAATCTCTGATTTCATCAGTATTTCTCCCTCCCATTCCCATTTCCACATGAGAAAGAGCAACTGCCGACGACTGCAGCTCCTATAGCTCCACCTTCTCTTCCGATTAGGCTCACCGCAGAAGGAGGCAGGAGAGAAGGGGAGGACAGGAGGAGACGGAGGGAAAGACAAGAGGGCATCTCCGCAAACGCACACCAGTTAACTCTCCTGCACCCTGCGCGGTGGGAGCTGTCAATCCGATTACGCTGCCAACACGATTCCTCCCCCATCCCACACACACACACAAACACACACACACACACATGTTACACCCTGCAAAGCTTACTCACACAAACAGACATATATATACCCTGGTGTGCTCCCTCATACATGAGAGAGACCCACGAAGACATCCTGGAACTGTCGCCGTGCCCCCTGCCTGGTCAGAGTATCACAGCAACAGCACGTGCAGCAGGGGTGCGAAAGTCACCCCGGCTAATCACATCAAAGCTGCTTGTGCTGCTGTTGGACACTTGCAATTTAAATGCTCGGACAAAACACTTTGAACGTCCTTCTCGTCCGCTCCTCCTTTCTATTTCTGGTTTGGGTAATTCACCTACTAGGTACTGGCTTGTTTACCTGTTACCATCTCTGCCTTGCTGTTCTTGATGTGTGCTCACGTTCCACTTATGTGTTGCATATGACTAATCCTGTCCCGGAAGAACAACGGCATTGTTTTCTACCCACCCTGAAAGATGGTAGTGTCTATTATTTTTATGCCATAGATGGGCAAAATAAATACCACTGGATCTGAGTCTCTGAGCAACTGAACTGCGACATTCAACAGTGTTGAATAACCACAATGGTGGCAAGATTTTGAGGTGAAAGATCACATATGTCAGCTGGGTCATCCCTATGGTGGCGGTCCTTTAAATCCCACAATCAATCAAATCAAATCAAATCAATCTTTATTTATATAGTGTCTTATACAATCAAAATTGTTTCAAGGCGCTTGAGAACATTCATATTCAAGATCCCCCCATTTCGTATTTGACTTCAACTGGCGGTGACACACAGACTCAAGGAACGGTTGGTTATCCCTGACATTTAAAAAGACTGCACACTGTTGCGATATTTCAAGTCGCACATGCCTGGCTTGACATATGATAATGACTTTTATGTGCACCGTCCCCATGCGTGACATACATCTCTGTCATGCGATGATAAATGCAAACTCCTCTTAGATCGATTTACTCTTTTTTTCCCCTTTAATTTAGCAATTTCTAGACTGGGAGGGGGAAAAAAAAAGCTGTCAGTGTAGGCAGTTGTTTTTGGAAAGGTACATGCCCTTGTCAGTAATTAAACAAATAAACACCAATGGGTTAGGGAAAAAAGGGAAAATTCCACTACCTACCTAATGAGTAGAGGTTCATTTTTTACCATTAACATTTAAATGGCTTCCACAATTGATTGACCATGTTTGAATGGCAACTCTAGCACACAAATGGATCCTCTCATTCACCGTCGATGCCAACGTTGCAGAAACATTGCACCAAGGATGCTGTGACAATTATGCTTTTAACATGTGGCATTTACTGTCAGATGCTCAAACAGCTACATTTACAAGGGAAAAATGATTTGGGACCAGTAGACTAATGGCTGCTTTAAAAAAAAAAAAAACCTCAGTCAGACATTTGGAACTATTAGTAGCTTTCAGACATTGTTAAAGGTTGTATCAGCATTTATTTGGGTGAAAACAAAGCAAAATAACGTGCTAGACTTCTCAAATATTTCCTCACAAACAGGTAGCAGCTTATCTCATGAGAGGACAGTAATAAACTCCAAGCAATGACTGGGCAAAGTGTGGCAGCTCAATATTGCCTTGCTTGGCACGAATATGTGTATTTTATTGAGTATAATGAGAATAATAACTCTGGTGAGTTCATTTCAACATTTGGTCCAACTATATTCAATTATATTAACTTTAATTCATTTAACCTTATTTATAGAGCATCTTACAGTCAAGATCGTCTTGAGGTGCTTCGAAGAAACCCAGAGCCCTACCCCGACCAAACAACAGTAGCAGGGAAAACACCAAAACATCCTTTTAACAGCAAGGAGATTAGAGGAGAAGAGTGGAGAGAGGAGAAGAGAGGAGGTCAGATTTACTGTTCTTTGCCCGGAGGCTAGACCTTCAGCAGCATAACTAAGATAGAGATAAAGGTTAAAGCTTTAATTATGACTATGACTCTGACTGTAGAGGAAGGTCTAAAGTCTGACTGTACAGACTAATATTAAGCACAATATACACTGAATCTGTACATCCAGTGTCTTAATGGGCACATTTTATAATGTTAAAGATCATTTGTGCGGAAATGATGTTGAAAAGTTCAGCAGATAAAACCTGGACTCTTAACTTTTTACCAAAGTTTCCTTTTTTTGGTTTAGGAAAAGGGGTCAGCGTCCATCCATTCATCTGATTGAAAAAAATATCGACCTTCTATGTATAATGGGCTTAAGTGCTGTCAAACTGCACCATAAAACTGCAAAATCTAATGTATGGAAAAGTGATCTTGATTGAGAAAACACTTTGAACCAGGCAACCAAACCCCAGAGTTGTTCAGAACAGTTTTCAGCAACTCATATTTATTTTTCAAAAGCACAAAAATGAACCATTTTCACTATTACCCTTCAATAAGGTCTTCAAAAAGAGAGACACTGTGTAATGCATGAGGAAAGGCAGGACACACGCTTGCTCCATAATTTATCTTCCTCTAGTTTATAGCACGAAGCAATAATTCAGATTTAGTGCACGTGATAATCAGTTACCTATGTAAGCCAGATCAAGGCTTACCTTTAAACTTTCTCCAGGAAACAGGGAAGAAATAAGGATAGAATGTATGCTTAAGGATAGGACATAATCTGCAGAGCAATTAGCTGACTTCAACGCAAAAAATTAAAAGCAAAGCAAAATTACCGTATTTTCCGGACTATAAGTCGCACTTTTTTTCATAGTTTGTCAGGGGGTGCGACTTGTACTCCGGAGCGACTTATATGTTAAATAAATACATTATTACATAATTTCACATGTTCGTTATTTTCACATTGACAACCACAAGATGGCGCTCTAGGCACGTGTACCTGAGGAACGAGTTCCTTTAGCGACGCAGAAGAAGAAGCGGTGCTTCGTCTATGGAGTTAGACTTGGTTGTTTGGTAAACTTGCTTGGATGTTCTATATGCTATAGTTATCTGAATAACTGTTAATATGTTATGTTAACGAAGCAGACACGTACTCAGTTCGTTGTGGGTCATGTAGCTGATTTTGTTACGTTAGCATACCGTAACGCCATTGCTAATCCATTATTATTTTAAATTGCCTTTCAAGATGGAATGTATTTTCTTGGTCTCGGATTTTATCAAATAAATTTCCCCCCAAAATGCGACTTATAGTCCAGTGCGACTTATATATCTATTTTTCTTCTTTATTATGCATTTTTTTGCTAGTGCGACTTAAACTCCGGAGTGACATATAGTCCAGAAAATACGGTTGTCAAAAAGCTGAGGACCTTGATATACTTTTTGAAAAATCCTGGATGCTAATTCACCAACCCAAAGTTGCAAAGGAGTTCAAATGATCTGTTTTTGCTATTGTGTGGACATTTAGAACAAACAGCAATGCAACATGAGGACAAAGCGGCGCACAGAAGCTACATTAAGCAACAAACCAAATCTCTTATTACCAGAATGAGAGTACTGCCAAGGCTGGAAGATGAATTTTACCTTATTACCAATTACCTATAATGCATGTTGCATGTTAGATGAATTGATGGAGGAATACTGTGGCGTAAGGATTCGACCTGCCGTGGAACATTCAGAGCCTTCAGCAGAGATGCTATATTAAGCTAACCTCTGTGTGTGTGTGTCTGTGTGCTACACTGCAGGGGCTCAACAGTGACAAATGGCCTTCAATTCACTTATAAGTTACACAGGTGTGGGTGGACTACCGCTGCCATGGCGCCTCAGATGAGGGCTGAAAATCCTGCTAGGCGAGGTATTTGAAAGGGATCTAACGCGCATGCAAGTGAAGTGTTTTCCAAATTGTACATACGAGCGCGCCATTATGCACAATCTCATCTACTGACTCCTCTTAGTGGTTGCTATGGCAGTGATGATCAAGCTTTCAGACAGTGCACGTCGACGTTATTCTTTTCCAGTATAGTAAATATATAAGTAGCAAATTAAATTAAAAACACTTTTCAAGACCATCTTCTAAGTTCTCAAGCCATCAATCAGGGGAAGCCCCTGAGCAAAGAAGGGGTTCTGCTTGCATGTATACACGTACATTTTCATTCTGTTCGATTCAACTCATAGCGACCTTGAAGTTGTCTCTCGATACTTTCCAGAAACCACCAAAGCCCTAAACAAACAACAGCAGCGGGGAAAACTCCCTTTTAACAGGAAGAAACCTGGGGCATTAACATTTTGTTGCTAATATACATGGCAAACAAGTGATTAATCCTAAAGCCAAATTTTTCCGATGTTGTGCAAATACCATGTTGAGTGTGCTTCCAAAAAGGGATTTTAGTAGAAAACAGCAAATAAAAAGGAAATTCCTGTTAATGAATGAAGCATTTTTTCCCATCAAATTTAAACACACGTTTGAGGCGTCTGTTCCAATCTCAACCCACTCATGTCCTGATGCTATGAATTCCATTGATTTATTCAGTTTCTTCTTTCGTGATTCCATTTACACACTGGTAATAGGCCATGTGTTGCAGTCTATGGTGGCACTTTTGATAACCTTTTAAAAAACAACCACCCTTCGTCTACTCTGCAGAGAAATCAACATCTGTTTCACCCCTTTACATTCACAAGTTTTTGGAACTTGGTTTCCGCTCATATTTTCACACCTCTTTTGCATTTTCCCCTGTTTCTTATGCTCTTTTAATGTTTGATATGTTGATTTCTGCATGAAAGCAAGATGATATTTCTTTAAATGAATTTTTTTTACAGATTCATTGCAACTACACAGCATTATACTTTTAGTTTTCTTCGGTTTTGACATATTAACATATTCTGACATGGGATATTGCATTTAGCATGATTTGAGTCAGACTTACACATTTCCATGTTTTCTGTAGGTGAAAATGTACTCCAGACTATTGCAGCAAATTGGCTGGTGTAATGGAATTGCAGCAGGGGGGGTTCACAGCGTAGAAGCATGTTGAAGAAGATTGTGGCTCCATAGCTCAGTTATGGTTGTCATGAGTCTGAGTCGCTGATATCTGGACATTTGAATGACCACTTTACAAACTGAGCCTATCAGAGCGACTGCCAGTCTTAAACTAACCTTCACATCAACACAAGCAGGTTTGAAAGTGTCGATGATTAGCCATGTTCTGAGTCCAGCATTAGCTAAAATTGCCAAACATGGCTTTTAGGCAGCACATTCTGTACATTACCAGAATTGAATAGCACAGAACACAGCCCTGTTTTTACTGTACGGAGATCAAATGGCACTAAGCCGCACTCATTTAAATTTCAACAACCAAGTAAATGAAGGTATTTTCTTTTAGAGAACCTACTAATGGTTTAATATGTCCATAGGCCAACACGGAGATCGAGGATGAAGGTGGGTTGCCTTGAAAGTGCATCTTATGGGAGCGGATCTCTTTGAGTGCTGGCGAGAGTGTGACCAAGAGGTAATTTGCCCAATCATCTGTGTAATTTGCAAGTGTGAGTAATGATGTGTGTGCACATAAATATATTCTGATGTATGAGATGTATTAAAAACATAAAGAATTCTATTTGTATTTGCTCTGCGCCTACAGGCTGTTTATTTTCCCTCTTTCTTCTTGTAAACCCCCTGCACACAGGCGTGCGTGCACACACACACACAGTATCTCAGCATCCTCCCTGTCCATACTCCCTCTCCATCATACGTCTCTCCAAGGAGTTGCCAGGAAAAAAAATGGCTGTCTTTCAAACGGCCCACTCAGCGCTGCGAGATAACACGCTTATCGCCGTCTGCGTAGACAGTCGCTCTTGTGTGCTGAAAAATTCCGACACACAACTGAGGAGTACGGCATCCACATAACCGATACATATGCATTCATCCACTCCTGTTTGCTTGCAGGAAAAAAAATGCGCGAGTGGCAAACACCTGCTTGCTTTGAAGCTCAGTTCTCATCCTCATTTCAGGCTTTTCTCTGCTAACCCTCCCAGTTCAACCCTATGTGCCCCATAGGGGAGATTTCACACAGAGTGAAATACGGTGTTGCCAACATATGTCTCTAGCAATCAATTTAAGCCATGGGGCTATCTCTCTTGGCTAGCGCTGTTTAAAGCAGCCCATCAGAGGGCTGTGAACAGACAGACCCGGCTTTGTTCTCTTTATATTTGCTGGGGGAATTAGTCTGGAAAAATAACCTTTTGCGTTACATTGTGTAGCTTTGTGCTTTATTTACAGGTGACAACAAGCACAAGTGGCAGGTGATTTAGGGCTATTCCACATCAGGCCACCATATTAGCCTCATCTTGCTTCAGGTTTCTTCCTGTTAAAGGGACTAATTCCTGCCACTGTTGCTACTTTGGGGTTCTGATTTCAGGTTTCTGTAAAGCCCCATGAGATAATCTTGATTGGAATAGACATCAAATGAACAATAATTGAATTCTGGGGTATTCAGTTCAATTTGGCGGTGATTTGTTTCCAGGAATGTTGGGAAAAGTGACTCATTTCTTTGGTTTGTTCCACTTTCACACTGCATTAATAGTGGACCGAACCAAGTTATTGCCTGAAGCGAGTATTGACTGCTACCGAAAACAGGAACCAAGCGCTTTGACGATAATTTAACATTTGGTGATGCTTTGACGAACATTATCCTAATTCTATCCCAACAAGATATTAGCCTTTGCACCTACTAGAGTCGCCATACCTACCCCCAGGATGCTTTCCAACCTTTTCTAGTTTCTAGTTCAATTCTTAGGACTTGTGCTGTTGTTACTGCACCAGGATTCACTTGGTTCACTAGGCAAAGGGACACCCATCTTTTCCATCCGAGTTCACTAATTTGGTCAGGCTGGAGTCTGATGAGTGTACATACCTGCCCTTTTTGTCTATATCTCCAGGTAGGTTCTCATTAATCTAGGTAACGTTAATCCAGTAAGATTGGTTGAAGAGTCGGCTCAGCCATTGAAAGCAACTTGAAGATGTTTCACCTCTTACCCAAAAGTCTTCTTCAGTTCTGAATGCATTGGTGGGAGTTCAAACTATTTAAGCTAATACAGTACAACGGTGTCCATAAATTCAGACGTTAATGATGCCCTTTCAATTACAGGTGAAACGTCTTGATTTCAATAGTCCGGTTGGCTCTTTGCGATACCTTTATGGGATTTGTCCATATCATTTACGCAATTCTGTTTCAATATTTTACTGCAGCAAAACACAAAATGTTAAGGCAGCCCGACAGGACACTGAACCCACAATGCAGACCACAACCAGAAAAGTCCTTTTGCAAAGCAATAAGAGCAACAAGCAAAACTTGCAGGTGTAGTCCAAAAAGATCAGGCTGGACCCAGGAAACGAGGCTGATCGTGGCAGGTAAGGCTGGAAACAACACAAAGGCGATCAGAGAAACAGAAATCCAAACACTAGCTTCTCACAATAACAATGAGCACACCAGCCGGTACGCAATTACCACTGCTGCTCCTGATGAGCTGACGAGCAGCAGGTGAGCAACTCCAGAGGAAGGGTTGGAGAAATCTGCCTGCCACACCCAGCCTGCACAGATGAGAGAAACGAGCACAATAAAAGCAAGGCCGGGCAACAAAGCAAAAACAAATTGGAACTCCACATCCTAACCAACAGGACAAGCAATAGTTCGCTGTTTGATACATGTCATTTTGGTCATCTCCCCCTTGTGCACTCTTTCCTAAGATAAAACCCTTAAACTCATACTGATGTGATAAGCGAACACGGCACTTTACTTCTAGCCTGGTCCTCTTCCAATGGCATAAATGCCGACTTGAGTGTGGGTTGTAGCTCTTAAAGAACACATCAGGGAGGAGAGAGCAATGCTTTAAGAACACAAGTGGGAGAAAGGGAAAGAACAGAGGGAATGACTTAATGAAAGAGTGGGGAGGTAATCTACCACAGGTGGCTGTTGTTTATTTGCTTTTTCAGGTGGGAAAAAATATGCCTCACCTCTTATCTGAGAAGTGATGTCATTAATTTGCTTGCCTTTCTTCCACGGCCGCTCATGCCAAAGCTAGCCCTTTCAGTCACCCAGCTGCGATCGTTAAGACGCGGGACGGAGGGAGGAATACGAGAGAAAAATGAAAACATAGAGGACAGGAGATGATGTAGATTCATGTGGACATGCATGCATACAAAGCAGGCTGGCTTGAACCAGCTCCGCACCTACACAGACACAAAGGAATTATCCACGCGGGCTTAAGCACATGTGCCGTGTAAAAAAGAAAAGCCTGGATGTGGATGTGGCTGGACTGATGGACTGTCTTCATTATAGTACAGCCAGCTTTCACAAGAGAAGGAAAAAAAAGACACTGGGAGGAGTCGTGGAGGTTCTAAATCTCCATAATCCCTTCCTACAGCCTGCTTTCAAATCAGCTGTCCTGCTCTATTTTCTTGTATCGCTTCCTATTTGTTCCTGTCAAACTACCCATGTGAGGAAAATAGGTGCCTTTCACTGTGAAACACCGCCAGACGCCTGTCTCTTATGAGAAAAAAGGTGAGAAAAGAGGAAAAAAAGAGAGATTCTGCAAACCCTTGGGGTCTTCGAGTGTCGCAATGTGCCTTGAAATCATTAATAAGTGGTGTGGACCCCTACCGGCGCCTCTCCCACGTGGCGTTAGTCTCCACTTTTAAATGCTCCTGTCAATTAGTCAGAGTCTGCTGATTGCGTTCAGCCACTTACGAGCTCTGCGATTTGACCATTCATCTTTTACAGATGCTATTAAGGTCAAGACACATCTCGGCCTCTTGGAGACCAATGCTTGGAGCAGTTAGCCTGTGGAATCTGTTCAGACGAGGTCCACTACAATACTGGAGTAACGAGCAATGGGAGGTGGACTGTGAGGCTCAGCTGAATAAAAAGCTCCGTGTTATTGTAAGGGCTTCTTTTTTGGGGGGAGGTTGATATGAACAGCTTTTACTGGGGGCCAATTGCTAACACTAACACAAAACAGCATGTTTACACGACACTTAAAAAAATGAGTTTTTTTGTATTCATCTGGTTAAAACCGGACTTGTTAGCATGTTATTGTGTCTGAAATCAAAATATTTTAATATAGAGCTATCATACCCAGTTAATGCAAAGTGAAATAGCATGTAAAAAGGTAAACAACGTAGTTTCATTAGCACTGTTTACTAATTTTTAATGGCCAGTTTACCTCTACATTGCTATCTTGCTGGATCAGGAATAAATGTTATTGCTTTAATACCAACCACAAGTTTCATTTCAAGCATATTAGCAGAGCAAGGGAGAAAAAAGAGAGAAAAACAATTAGCCACAATGTGCTCAAGCCAAGAGCTAAATCACACAGAATTGAATGAAGCAAGTTATAATTCAACAACCTGCTGACCACTGCACTGCTAGACACCTGCCTTCAAACCATTGTTATCAAGACTCTGCAATAAAAAGAAAAGCGGGTTTCACAGGGAAGAGTTCAGGCCGGTGACCTCTTCTCCATTCAGCGACCGATGAATTAGGCTTCACTGGGTGACTTGAAGTATCTGGGTAGCACAATGCATCCTGGCCTTTGCTGCTGCCACTTGGGCAGCTTGAATGTGCAGACTCGGAACTACGCCATTGGTACTTTGTTTAAAAAAAAGTTCTCCTAAGTTGGATGCCACCCACCTGACAGGAAGGTCAGGTTCGAGTCAAAGTCTGCAAAGAGGGGGGTCTTTGTGACGTTGTCATTGTCATGCAGGCACAAGCACTCCAACACTTTCAATCATGTGGAGCTTATATTCAGGTCAAGGATGGAAAATGGAGCAGAGCTGCATTTGCACCATAAGAACAGACATTTCTTTACATACTTATGCAATATCTTGAAAACTATTTATATTAAGTGCAAAGTTTTTAGGGTGTCTTTCAGCATTGGGGTAAAGAGGAGTCTATGGAGGAGTGGTGGGCAGTCATGCCAGACATTTTGATATGATTACATCACCACCCGATTCAATTAGATACTGTCCTTCCCCCTTTCAGGGGCTCGTAATCGTAATGGATTGCTCCATATTTGACACCCACTGAATCCTTCACCGCTAGGAGGGCTGGAGAGGAGTAGTGCCACACTAATTCCAATTCTGGTGCATCGAATGAAAAGTAACGCTTCCTTTTGTTGCGCGCGCTTCAGTATGCTGAAGCTAGCTTAAACCAAAGTCACGCTCTGGCTGTGCAGGTAGAGAACCCCATGTTTTAATTATGGGGACTTTTTTGTAGTTACACCAAATAGTCATAACCCTTCTGTATTAGCATTTTAATCAGTCTCATACCCATTTATGTAATCAGGATTAAAATGCACTCATCTTTGCAGAGCAGCATTATTGTTAAACATAATGCAACAGCAACTTCGCAATTAATAACCTCTATTATAATAAACAAATCAAATCCTTTCCCACTCTCACAAATCCTTTTTTTGATTCATGATCAAACTATTACTGTCCTTTTGATATAAATAATACATTTCAACTCTGGTATCTACTATGCCCAGTCCAAGCATAATGAGATGTTAACATTTTTGAAAACTGATTATTTATCGTGTTTTCACGGTTTCCGATCACTCATTCCTTATGAGCGCTCACTTCTAACTCCCAGCTGTCATTGTCTGTGGCCCTCAATTGAGATATCAGCTGTTTGCATCAGATGGTCCCATCTATTCAGTCGCAATAATTAGCCTGTCACTTTGCCGCTGCCTCTTTTTTAT
The DNA here is from genome assembly GCF_003711565.1 of Takifugu flavidus. Lineage (NCBI taxonomy): Eukaryota > Metazoa > Chordata > Actinopteri > Tetraodontiformes > Tetraodontidae > Takifugu > Takifugu flavidus. The sequence goes on from NC_079522.1 coordinate 7,667,597, forward strand.
GTAACGTCTCCATTTCTCGTGTTTGTTTATGCTGCTGCTCTGATATTATATTGCTTCTTCTGCCTCAGCAGCCTCTGCTTGCAGCAGAATCACCACCCACCAGGGTTGTATATCACTAACTCATCTGTACTGGTAGAAGTCCCAGTTAGCAGTTGTTAGCTAGTGAGCCCCCTCAAGTAGATAATAAACTGTAGACCTGATAAATCAGCAGTTGAATGTCAATATATCACTTTTCTGGGATATTTATGTTCTGTTAGCCTGCACTTATTAGATAAGGGACATAGTTCAGTTGTCAAAATGCATACTTCCCAGTCCTTGCGTTCACATACTCTTGTGAAATGTCATCAATCGCCACCAGTTCCAGGTTCAAAGTTTACAAGCTGTCAGACATGCTCCAAGGTTGCTTAAAGTGTACTTTCTCTGTCCATTTATGCATAAGATGTGTGGACTTGGGACAGCCAGGTATCCCACAATGCATTACACCAGACCAGCCAAAGCAAGGCCAGCCACAGCAGGGTCAATGCTGGAAAATGCATACTTCAACGTAACAATGACTAAATAGGCTCACAAAACCATGCCTGCTTGGTTTTGTTTTTGGGCCCTATGCGAGCAATTGTGGATTCGTATCATGTTCAAGGGTACCTTGGCAATGCTCTGAAGGTGTTCTGGCACCTCCCCATTTGACCAAAAGACCTTCTACGTTTTGTCCGTACCGGGTCATGAAGCAAGAACCCTCCAGTTCTCAGTCTAGCCCTAAACAGATTTAGCTACCACCGCCCCACCATGCCTGCTGTGATCTGAAAAACGGCCTGAAAGAGGAATGTTACAACTCGGCACAAAAAGCTTCCTGGTTCAATTCCCTCATGGGGTCAGAGGCTTTTCTGTGTGAAGTTTGCATGTGTCTTTGTCGGTACTCTAACTTCCCACACTCCAAACACTTGCAGTTGGGGGGGGGGTTGGTGACTCTAAAATGACCTTAGGTGTGAGTGAGAGTGTAAATGGTTGTTAACTCTCCGTTTTAGCCCTGGGATGAGCTAACAGGTTGTCAGGGTCTACCCCACCTCATGACCAAAGGCAGCTGTGTAAGGCTCCCAAAGCAGCAGAAGCTGGAGGCATGAATGGTCCATGTACGTGTCACACCTTGAAAATCCTGAAGAATTGAACATGTGGTTTTTGCAAGCATATATCATCGGCGGTGCAAAGAGAACTAGCCTTAAAATCAAACTCTGCCCATTATCCACCTCTTTTATAGAGTATTCATTGATCATTTAAACAGCATAATGTGGATATATTATTTATTTACCAAAACACAAAGAACACACACAAAGGACACACCCATATTTCTCCCTAATACGCAGATGTTTATGGGTTTCTCTGATCATTTTATTAGATTTTTTTTTAATGTCTCAAGTGAGATGAAGAGTAAAGTCAACAAACATGGACATCTGTGTATCCATTAGCTCCTACATTAAGCCAGCTAATGCTAAGACAATCTCAACAAGATGAGACAGGAAGTTTGAGATACGGCACTATCTATGGATGTACTCCGATAAACTGACTGAAGCATGCTAACTAGATAATTGCTTTAGATTTTGTGGTCATGAGCACGTGACGAGGCTACTAATTTCCCCCATTTAGCTAGTACATTTTGCCTTGAAAATGACAATATTCCCAAAGCCAGATCCTAATGTTTAATATGTGTGATTTCTATATTTTCTTTTTCTTCTCTACAAACATTTAATGATTTATCACTCTGAGCTCATCTTACCAGACACAAGTGTCACCCTTTGAGATGCCTGCTGGGAATGCCATTCGTCACCTAAATAACGCTGCCAACTAGTGTCCTGGCCTGAAAACTACAGTGTTGTAACGTTCCGTGCTTTTCTGCCGATACACTGCTCAACTGGCACTCATTTTCAGCAATTATCATCTGTTTGTGTATGTGTGTTTGTATGTGATCAAAGCATTCTCACCCCATCAAAAATCTTGGTCAGATGGAGCTATTGAGTCCCTCATCATGTCCCTGGGGTATTTTCTCATAGCTGCCTTTGAATTGTATCGCAGATAGTGCTGAAGATTACAAGCCTCTCCCGGATCGCTACGACTGTACTTCAAAATGTAAAATCTCTCCTTTCACTGTTACCTGCAGCTTAGTATTACAATTATTTGATGAAGAAGTTGGAAATAAAACAATCAATATGACCTATATTTATTAAGCAATGACAGCCTAATTGATAGTCTATACAATTAGTAAGAGAGAAAATGGAAACAAAGCTCTCCAAAGGGTGATTTTAGATAAAGCTGTGATGATGAACCTCGAGACAGTATCTACAGAGCAGTTCAACAGTATTCTGAGAGACTTTAACGTCCTGTCAGCAACGCTAAACTTGGAGTGAAATGCAGTCTCCTTGCTGCATTAATGACTCCCCCGTCCACACGCACACACACACATACACACACACACACACACAGATACTTGGATTCTCTTAGTACCTCCTCAGATACAATTTTTAGTGGATGCACAGTCCATGGAAGATATATTTAATGTCAATAAAATGTAAATATTAGAATAAAAATATGCCTTTGTATAATATGTAAAATATGTCTTTTTTGTATTCTTATTTCATATTTTAGTTATTGGTAATTGGTAATGCATGTAAACACATGGTAAATGTCTAAATAAAAAAGCAACCAGACCTCTCTGTCTTTGGGAATGTCTAAAATCTGGATTGGAAGTTCACCAGATTGACTTTTATTTACCCAGCCGACTTGACAGACACAGCAACACACTAAACCGGTGGAGTTTGGAATTTTAAAGGACAGAAGATGCTGAAATCCAGGAATGTTACCTCTCCAGAAAAATGGATAAAGTTACTCCCAAAATGCGCTGGATTTGAAAAGAATAATACATATTTCTCATGAAAAATTGAAGGCCATACCCCTGGAAGGCATAGTGGTGATAATTTCAGCTATATCGGTACAATTGTGGCATCTGGTATTCATTTATATTGACTTGTGTATTTATATCTTAAGATATTGCAATACATTGGGACACTACAGTAATTTGTGTTTGATGACTGCATGTATACTTATTTGATATAAATTGACTATTATCTTGGTCCAAATATAAACACATGGCAATGGGATCACTTCGTGGTTAATATCCTGTTGGCCTAGTGAGCTAGCAAGTTTACAACCAAGAGGTGAACTGGCATGACTAAGACATGCTGATGCTAAAGCGTCTCCCTTTTTACATGTTGTTCTAACAGGATTGAGCTCTCCAGTGCTTGTCCCATTCCAAGGCAACTCGTCTGTGTACATGAGCAGACTTTCACATTATCTGGGTGTGTAAGCTTTACTTCACCTGAGCTAATGTGTTTACACTCGCTTTTTAGCCAATTGTAGCAACAGGTGACAAAGAAATTCAGGATTTTACCTCATGTAAGTTGTTTTCTGTCCACAATGACATAAACAGTTTGAATGTTAGAGGTGTAATACTCACTTCAGGGGGAAATCTAAGAACTCTCTCAGGACACCACATGGCAGCGAAAGCTATAGAGATAGAGTTTCACAGTTCTTAATCTATTTTATATGCTCAATTAAGAGATTGATGAAAGGACAGAGACGTGACACGAGTATCGCTAATACCAACTAAATGACTATGAAAACCCTAGCTATCATATTTTAAACTAAAATTTTGGTAAAAAGTAAAACAAATTACCTTAATTGATGTTGGTCCCACCATTGTGTCATCTTAATGGCGGATGAGTTGTCACGCAGGAGACGTCATAGCATAGTCAGCGACCTAAGAGGACATGGGGCCTGTAGGGTCAGGTTTAGTGATGACAGGCCTTGTTAATGGGTACACAATGTGCCGAAAGACAAGCAGCAGAACACTCCAGCGGTCTTTATGCACCCAGGGAGAAGTTAAGTGGTGAAGGGGAGGGAGTGAAGGTTATTACTCAACCATTTTGTTTATAGGTTATCAGTAGAGGAGCACGAACCAAAGGCACCCGGTCTGATCGGCCCACGGGCATACTTAGAAATAAGGAGGAAAAACAGTGAAGCCCTCATCCACGTGTACAACTATATCTAATAAATCTGGAGCCAGCATTTAATTCATTTGGGAGCCCTGAGCAGCTGTTCTTGTCTAACTGCTTCGAGAAAATGGTTCAACACACAGATCTATCACCCAACCATTTCTCTCAGAGATGGCTGGATTCTCCCAATAACGGCCTGCACTGAAAGTGGTTTAAAGACAGAGCCGTAAGTGCTCTTAAGCCTCATGGTGCCTCGTAAATGAACTTAGACTCCATGTGTTCTCAGCTGCGGCTGTGCAGCTCATGTCCTCAAGGCGTGGATTCCTCAGTTTAGTTCACCACCCAGCACAAGAAGGACCAAGCTCATATGGAGGGAAAGAAAAGAAGAGAGGAATAGACACATCCACCATACCTTGCAAAAACACGAGACACATATTTTACATGAAATATGTAATTATTGTGCTTGATTAATAATTAAAATTTAGGGGTCAGTGAGGCCAGACACCAGTGTCAAGCACAAAACTAGGAGAAGAGAGGAGAGGAGAGCAGAGGAGAGGAGTAGTTTTGGCCTTTAGCAGCATAGCTACGACAATGCTAAAGGTTAGATCGCCCCATTGTAACAATGAGTATTAGTATGGCTAGCCTGACTATTGGTATAAAAGTGGAAAAGGCAGTCAGACCCCATGCCTGGGGTGGTTTGACAGTAGAAGGGGTGGGGGGTGGGGGGTAGCCAAAGGGTCAGTCACACATTGTACTTTGAAAGACCACAAAAAAACATCCCTCTGAGAGTAGGGCAGTCTCTTTGCATATTGAAGTTCTATTAGGGTCTCCAGATAGGTGTACTGGTTTGACATCATAGTATTATAAAAAACACAGCAGAGAAATTAATTAAACAATTATCACCATAATAATATACATCAATAACCAGACTAAGTTTTTGAAACTGGAGAAACTGTCTCTAACCAGCTATAAAAGGGGAAAAAAGTCATTAAAAAATATCCCAATTAGTGGTACCAGATCCTTAAACCGGCCATATTATAACACATTATAAGCCAAACATAAATAAATAAACTGATACATTAAAATGCAGCGGTTCAGATACACCCCTCAGGCATTTAAATAAATCACCGCAGCCTTTGGCAGGTTAATTATTTTCAGACTGTTTATTGCTGTTTTATTCAAGTGATGGATTGCTCCTCGAGTGATGGATAGATGAGAAACAATTCATGAAACGGATCAGTGGATTTGGGGAATCGTTACATCAAAGTAAATCAACACCTCCACTTCCTCCTCTATGTTCCATTTCCCCCTCTCTGTTCCATTTTTTTCCCTTTTTGTTTACACCACTAAACACTAATATCTCCATTCTTGTTTGTTTGTAAGGAACAAATATTGCCATTTCCCCCCAACTTACTAGAAAAAAAGACACAACTCTGACAATAGGCTTCTATTTCCCATCTAACCAGAACCACCTCACTTTTAGAGTGTTTTCATTTCACTTGTTGCTCATTCTGAGGGGGAGGCTGGTGTTGTCAGAACAGGCTGAGAATCATCTTTTGGCAGGCGTGTTATGGATGTTGACTCTATAGTAAAGGGTGGAGGAGGCGTTGAAACTTGACAAGAAATATCTTTAAGTAAAGTCTTCTAAATGAGTGATGAAAACCCACTTCTTTAAACTGTTTACTTTCATAATTAGCATAAAACTGGTTAGAATAAGATACAATTTCTTCAAACAGCTTGATAAATCTAAGTGACTTTGTTTCCTCTTCTTATTTTCTCATTTGGCAGGTCACTGTTTCTGTTGATGTAAGTAACATTTTCCTTGGGTAGGTGTTTTTGAACCCCCACTGCAAACACACGCATGCACGCACACACACACACACACACACACACACACACACACACACACACACACACACACACAAAACTCTGTATCTAGTGGCCCGCTGACCTATTGACCCACCCAGTTTTAGTTTGCACCCTCCATATAATTAATACATTTCTTCCTGATGAATGGGTTTTTCCTGCCATTGGTGCTTGTTTAGGGGTCAAACTTTGGGTTTCAGACAATGCTGATGGTAACTGATAAACTAATTATTTTTTAAACACCAAGACATTCTCATTTAATAGGTTTTTAATTATTAAATTTGCAGTACAATTGCTCGAAGATGCATCAAACAACATTTAAAATTAAATCCTATCAGCTGCTGTGTGGAGCAGACAGTGCTCATTTAACTTAGGCAGAGGCTCTGCATGGATACTGAACTGTCAAAGACAATAAGCTCATTGACCAAATGGTGTGTGTGAGAGGGGAAAAGGGATGAAGCACAGGAGGATCAGCTTGGAAAGGAGAAAAATGTGACCCCCGTGCACGAGTGCGTGTGCGCAAAGCAGTGAGTAAGCAAGCGTGTGTGTTGGTGTGAGAGCCAGACAGAGACGTGCCACATGAGTGCTGAGGGCAGCAGGATTTGGGCAGAAGCAGCTCTTTCCTGTAAGGGGAGGCAATGGGAGGGAGGTGGGGCTGGAGATTCAGAGGGGTGGAGGAGTAGACGAGTGGTCCCAGAGCCCTGGCATGTGGCACTAGCGGGGTTGTGTCACACCTGTTTGGATAAGGGCTGACCTTGACAGTAGACCTGGGCTGTTTCTCTATCCTCAGTATACCAGACAGTTTTTGAAGTACTTTGAAGTGCCCCCTTTCGCCACTGCCTCTGCTCCCACTGGCCAAGGTGAGTTGCATTGTGGGATAGCTTTCTGACCCAAGTCCAGACAAGTCACACCAGATAAAATGTGGGGAGCAAGTATACTTTGGGGAAGATTGGAGAGGACTTGACAGGTTGACTTAGAATTGGAACTGTGGGTGATTTAGTTTCACAAGCGTTTCACAAGAGACACATTCCAGTACTCTTCACTCTGCCTCAGCAGGAGGCAGCCACTCATGAGCATCGAGAAGTGATCAATGATCAGGCTGCAATAATGCTCCAAAATAACCTTTTATATGAAGTGCATCACTGGTCTGACATAAATTTAGAATTCGACATTTAGCATCAACATAAACGCTTAGTTCTAAGAACCCACTCTGGGAACACAAACAGAACCTTTCATTTAATTTCGTTTCATCTTTGGGCACCGACTTCCACCCATCAAAGATCAACAAATGGAGAAAATGGGCAGGAAAGGCTTTTGACATTGAATGAATGATTCTGAAATTATTATTTGACATTAACAACGGATGTTAAAGCTGTAGCTGAAAGCTTCTGTTGGAACAGAGCCAAATGTGCCAGGGTTAATGCAACATAGATCCATTATAATAAACCCATTTGGACAAGAACATTTACAGGTCCATAAAGTTCACTTTCAGCCATCCATTTACGTGGAAATGGTGTTTTCAGTGAGAGAAAGCCGGCACTATTTCTAAAGGGGGGCATTTACCAACAACCCAGCCTCCCTGTCCATGTTAACGGGGGAAAAGGATGACACCTGCATATGGGCGTGTTGTTGCTGCAAACAAACCACATTGCCGGTGACCTGTCATGGAAACTATTACGTTTTCATCATCTCGTGTGTTTCCAGTGTTAACGGCAGGCGTTTTTAAACATCCCTATCCCTAATCTTTGAATGCAAAAAGCGGAAAGCAATATTGTTTCCAGCTCATTGCACGTCATTTGACGATTTGAGGCTAAAGATCAACTAGAAAGGCTCGCAATAAATAGAATTTCCACGTGTATGTGCAATGCTATCTGGCTGTGAATGAGTCACTATGAAAAGATGACTTGGACCCAAGGCGCCTGCAGGGGGGTGAAGGTGAACGGATTGTGAAGGACGCGGGAAAGTGATCCCTGTCTTTAAAAGCTAACCACAGAAGCTATTCTCCGGGGAGCAAAAGTCTTGACATTCACACATGCATGCACGTGCTACCAGCAATGCCACACAGAGTTTGCCAGGGATTTCTTTTCACCTTTGAAAAAAACATGGTTTGTGGGAAATCCATGAAAAAAAAGATAGTATAACATAACAAATGGCAGTAAGAATCACGACTCACTGCAATGTGCTGCAAAAGTTTGCCTTACAAAATGGTGCACTGGTGATTTATTGAGATAAATTCAAAGATGTCTTCCACTCTAAATTTACGGGGGTGAAGTAATTAATCATGTATTACCATTACAGCAAACATTACAATGACACTGTCCTCATGATGTTACCCAACACAAACTCCTGTGTTAATAGATAATGAATTGAAGCGTTAATTCATTAAATGACATTCAAAGGTCTGATAAAAACTGAATTACATGCATTTATTCACTCAGCAGCTGTGCACTCTAAGAATTTTCAATTCATGAAAGACTTGTGGCGATAAGGTCCCAAGTCGCTGAAATGAATGCTATGAATGGGTCTGCTAAAGGAAAATGGAATCAATAATTTCAAATAAAAACAAATGCTAGGTTGTCACATATGATGGAAATTCAAACAAATGTCTTTGATGAAGTAATGAGGCTAATACAAGTGGTTATTTTGCTTTCAATGGCTTAGAATAATAATAAAGCGAGAATAATATAAGTAGATGATACAGTAAAAGTCCTGTTAGCCCAAAATTCAATCTGTTCTATGTATAAATTTTAGTAAATGTCAAAGAAGAAACTGAACTGTAGAATAAACTGAAGAAGAATGTAAACTTTGTGGCATGTACTACTACTTCTTTACAGTTTAGAGCAGGTATGAACAACCTGGGTTTGACTTTCAACTCAGGGAAAGAAAACATCCCAAAATACTGTACCGGCACATGCAGCCTAATGTAGACTACTGTGACATAAGTGACCTGACTGATCCTGTAAGGGGAGCGGACTCTAGAGCTAAAAGGCCCAATAGTTAAGGACTTGATCTGAGATATGACAGAACTTGGATATTTCAAAGTCCAGTAAATTTTTGTAAACTTGTAAAGGCAACATTTGTAAAACAAAACAAAGAGAAATCAATCGCAGAATGAGGATTTCTGTTGGGTAGCACGACATTTTCAGGTCTGAATCTTCACCGCCACAATCAAGGACATGTCATATGGTTTGACATTTCAAGCTGACCACCAAACCCCACACTGCAATGTTGTTCGATTGTTTTTTTTTTAAAAAGAAAGAAAATGTAGTGAAGTTCTCAAGGCACTGGCATTTTACCACCTGTTTAGTCAATATTGTATCGATGACATTTCCGACGTATCGATTTGCGTCTGCAAAGCAGCGTTTACAAAACCTCCAGAAGACCAAAATCAATCATGGCATTAGTGGACAGCGTAGCTTAGGATGACACATGCTTTAGAGGGAAAGCTGACGGTGTTCTTTACACTTCTCTGCCCCCCCCCCCCCCCATCCTCACCTGCTCTGTAAGCCTAGTAAGTGCTCCAAGAACAGGGGCCAAGGTGTCCCTGTCTTTGATGATTGAGAGTCCAAATCCAGTGGCCATGAGAGTAAGCTTGTACAGCACACATACACGCCTTCAAACCACAGAGTGTGAAGCCGTTCTACCTTCCCACATCGGCGAAGGTGCGTGCACAAGTGGAGGGCATACAACCTGTCATCCCGTGCTGATGGATGAGAGACATTACAGCTCTTGGGGACAGGTGCCACCGACGATTAAAGGCCCCAGCCAGTGGCTCAGAAAGCATGGAAGTGAAAAAGGGGGAAAGAAAACTGTTGCTGCAGAACAGACAAACATAAATGCTGCAAGAGGAATCGGACAGCAGAGAAAGAGGGCAGAGTGTTTTTTGCCAATACTACGACAGTCAGGTGAGGAACGTCCACATATAGCAGGTGTGCAGTCATGGTGTTTAGGGGGTCCGGTTTGGTGACCTCAGGATCGTGTCTCTGCTTTTTGCAGATGATGTGGTCCTGTTGGTGTCATCGGCCCGTGACCTCCAACTATCACTGGATCGGTTCGCCGCCGCATGTGAAGCGGCTGGGATGAGAATCAGCACATCCAAAGCTGAGGCCATGGTTCTCAGTCGGAAAAAGGTGGAGTGCCTTCTCCGGGTCAAGGAGGAGATCCTGCCCCAAGTGGAGGAGTTCAAGTACCTCGGGATTTTGTTCACGAGTGAGGGAAGAATGGAGCAGGAGATCGACAGGCGGATCGGTGCGGCATCCGCAGTAATGCGGACTCTGCACCGGTCCATAGTGGTGAAGAGAGAGCTGAGCCAAAAGGCGAAGTTCTCAATTTACCAGTCGACCTTCATTCCTACCCTCACCTATGGTCATGAGCTTTGGGTCATGACTGAAAGAACAAGCTCACGGGTACAAGCGGCAGAAATGAGCTTCCTCCGTAGGGTGGCTGGGCTCTCCCTTAGAGATAGGGTGAGAAGCTCTGCCATCCGGGAGGAGCTCGGAGTAGAGCCACTGCTCCTCCGTGTTGAGAGGAGCCAGATGAGGTGGCTTGGGCACCTAGTTAGGATGCCCCCAGGATGCCTCCCTGGTGCGGTGTTCACAGGGCATGTCCCTCCGTTGGGAGACCCCCGGGAAGATCCAGGACACGTTGGAGAGACTATGTCTCTCAACTGGCCTGGGAACGCCTGGGGATCTCCCCGGATGAGCTGGAGGAAGTAGCTGGGGAGAGGGAAGTCTGGGCTTCTCTTCTTAGGCTGCTGCCCCCGCGACCCGACCCCGGATAAGCAGTAGAGGAAGGATGGATGGATGATTTTTTCCCTGCTCTTTCTGCTTGCATCTGTTACTTAATCTTATCTTACCTAAACTCTATTTCGCAAACAATTATGCTACCTCCAAACTGAATATTACATAGCTGTAAGTAAAACAATGCCCTGGAGATCTCAAACTGTGGGGCTAGTGCCAAAGGAATTTGTAGTTGTTGAATCTGTCATTACAGATTATTATTATTATTTTTTTTAACGATGGAAAGTGTTAAAAGAGACTGAGATGGAGACACATGACTGATAGACAGGGAAAAAAGAAACAGTCCACTGGGGATGAGCCAGTCTTTGTTGATGGCAGGTACACCAGACTGATGGTGGAATTGAATCTCTCCAGAGCTGGGGCAAAGTATAATGGGCTCCAGCTCCGAGAATGGAGCTATACTTGAGGGTGCGACTGCACAGCCACCATCAGCAGAAATAAAAAAAAGAAGTTGAAGAGGGCAGGGTTAGAGAATATTGTCTTTCTCTGGAACACTGGCAATTATCTGGAAATTGTCTTGACATTCGGCCATAATTTGCTTCGTAATAACTGCAAATAGCAAGGGATGAGTCCTCTGAGATTGCTACGTTATCAAAGCTCACACTTGCAAAAAAACAGTTTTGACATTTGCAAGCGGCTGGTGTGAGACACCTCAACATCAAATCACCCCTTTTAAGGTGTAACGTTCCGATACATGTGCAATTTCATGTAATCTTTCTGTGTTTTTGCTATATAGTGTTTTTTCTTACCTTTTCTCACTGGCATCTATAATAAATCTCTGTCATTTAATAAATCTCTGTACATCTTTTTAAAAAGTATTTCCCCAAATGGTCCTTTCAGAAACAAAATATTATGTTAAAAAACATAAAGCTAAATCCATACACTAAGTTTCTTTCGTAATTTGTACTTTTAACCGTGAAGAGACTTTGTGATCAAGCAGGCACTCCTATGTATGAGATATGGCAATTCTATGCACAATGCATCACAACACATTTTTTCCCTGAAAGGCAGTCATAATCAAAAATTTCCAACCAGCAGCTAATTTGCTTCTACAAGAAAACACAACTTTTTTTAACGTAATTCCCACCTAATTATATAGACACTTGTAGTCTGTAAATGATAGATTGTCATGTGGTCTTCTGTTTCCTCTTGAAAATGTCCCCTTTATCAGCAAATCCACACACTTTCTGCTCTGAGACTCGCAACAGCTTATCTCTGTTAGACTGTTAATTAGCACCAAATGCAGCAATTATACTCAAATATCCTGAGCAGCAAAGAAAAAAGACAAAAGAAGGCCATACCCTGGCGTTAAAATGAGATCAGCTCCCAAAAAGGAGTGAGGGGCAATAGAATCGAAAGGAGGAAGTGTATTTTTTTTTTCATTTTTAGAAACACAAAGACATGGATGAGGCCGCATTATCTTTTTAAAAATTGGTTTATCTCTCCAGAGAGGAGTTCCAAATGTGGAAGGTTTTAGAATTTGAGCCCTGCTCCCCACTCTGCCTCTACATTTACACTTCTGTTCACGAGAGCAATTTTGCATGGATGAAAAACCGAAGTGACTGAGCAACTGATGGAAATTAGCATGAGATTGACATTTCCTTGTCTGCCGTAGTGACAGATACTGTCTTAAATAACTCAGCACAGCAAGGTGAGAAAAAACAGTTGTAAAACTTTTTCTTACTCCCCCCAAAAAAGAAAAAAAATCATTGGCAATCTGAGAAGACTTTATGGGTTTTATAGATTTTATAGGTTCTCTGTGTTTCTGACATTTTGTGCTCTGGAAAGATAAAATGTATTGAATTTGAGTTTAATGAGAAGTGTTTAATGAGAACCTTACAAAAATAAAGACTAAATTATGCATAAATAACCAACATCACTTTGTATATAAATATTAAATTCCACAGATACTTGACAAAAGTATCTGTGGAACACAATCTTCCTCAAGTTTATCCTGAGTTTGGTTATTAAAATCAGACATTCACTTAAGGTCAAACTGAATTTCCCTAACTCACATTAATGAATATTAATAAACTTGCTTAGCCTACTGAACCTACAAAGCTATGTCTGAAGAATCTTTGAAGCGCCCCCTTGTTTTAGATCTTCTCCCTTTGGTGGTCATGTTTACATGTTTGCATGAAGATGAAACAGGTCTTTCAAATGATTTACAGAAAAGCACATCTTTATATCACGTTTCTCTTCAGTAATGCAAGCTAGCCTAATTTTTGCTTTGTGGCACAATGTATTTTCCTGCTGAAAGAGGAAATATTGTCTCCACAAAAGGGTGCTCATTGTCTGCAACAATGCTTAGGGGGTGATATGTTCTAAGATAACATCAACATACTTGGGAGGAACCTCTTGAGTAACTCAAGTGACCTTCTACCATTTCTCATGATAATGTGCCCTTTGTTGGCAAGGTGAGCATGGGTACCCTCAGCTAAAGCAGCTCACCTTTTAAACTGGACAATGCCGGCACCTTGATGGACCTGGCCCACCAACAACCTCATCAAGGGTGTCCCACTGTTTCTTCCTTGGACCACTTTTGATTGATTCTGACCACCATAGGCCAAGAAAAACCCTGCACGAGCTACAGTTTTTGAAAGAAAACTTACCAATCTTCTAGCTGTGGCCTGGTCGAACTCTCCCAAATCCTTGCATTTTGCGAATATCCTGCTTCTTACACATAATTTTTTAGTGCATAATGTTTGTTCATCACCTAATTAGTGCAAGATGTGACGAAAGAGAGATAAGCAGGGTTATCTACTCAATATGTCATGATATTGTGCCTGATGAATGTATGTAGTTAAACATGAAGAATCTGGTACAGCTGGACATGCAGCTGGATGCACAGTGCAACTATCCACAGTCCATTGCACCTTTGAGTGTTTCAAACTCTCAGGTGTGAGCACGCCCTCTGGCATTTGCGATCAGCTGTTCTGTGAACACCTGACTAGGCAGCAACTGGAAACTGGCAACCATCTGGCACCATTGAAGCTGCATATTCCCCTACAGCTTTCACTATGAACAGCAAATCTCAAAATAAACGCACAAATCAGAATGATTAAAGCCTTCCTTATTGAGATCTTGAGGTCTCAAAATTAGTCTGTGGTACCATTTGAGTTTACTTATGTCTCCCCTCTGGAACTTTCTTTTTCTTCATGTTAACTGGTTTGCAACAGTGAAACCCTGCAAGTTTTCTGTAATGTCTTTTTCCAGAGTTTTTCCCAGCATGCATCCCTCCCCCCTGCAGAGTAGCAAAGATTCTGGAAGAAGCGGCAGTTAGATGAGGTTGAGGGAAATCTTAAAAGGTAATGCAAGGTCAGTAATTTTGTTTCTCAGGCAGTGAGAAAAGAAAAATCAGTCATGGTGTGATGGTGGCACCGGGTGTGGAGCGGTGACTGAAGGCTCGCTGTCACATTTCATCAATTATTTGCACAGTGACTGATTGTCCAGTTGCTCTTAACAACCCCGAGAATAAAGTGATTGTTGTTTGTAACTGATAGAGGCACGTGTTTACGGAGGTGTCGTGACAGAATGTTTGATTATGTTGACATTGTCACCGCTTGTTTAATTATAGAATTAGTTACAAGAGTCATTTTGGTCCTGCCTTTTTTGTCCTCAGCTTCCTTCAGAGTGTCATAATCTGTGAAGCGTAGTGATTAAAAATCTATTCGGACAGAGGGGATACACTAAAAACTGCTCAGCACCAGGGTTTGGAGCTGGGACACACGTTTCAGATGAATGCACACCTCAGCACAAGGTTAAAGGTGCAGCCAAAAAGTAGAACAACAGCAGAAAATAAACCTTAGCATGTGTAACTGGATCATGTTCTCCCCTGGTTCACACATGAGGGGCAGGAATTTCCAATAGCTGACATTGTGCCCTGAACAAACAATGAGTGACAATACAGCCTCCTTTGTTTTTCATTCTGTACCACAGTAAAGGTAGAGTACATGTTTGTCATGAAGAACCTCAGTGGGAAGGACACCAACAAGTCTGCTTTGAAAGATTAATAAACCCTTTTATCAAGGGGGTTGACCAAATAACCCCTGGTTCAGGAGAACAATGAGGTCAGGTTTGGCTAAAGGTAAGTGCAAGTCATGACAAGATAAAAACAAAACTTATACTGGACAGTCGACCTAAACATGTCCATCACCTATCCCCAGATCCCTTACTGGGGTCATAGGGGGCCAGAAGTTTTTCCCAGCTGCATTTGGGCAAGAGGCAGGACAGACTCTGGGCAATCTGCCAGTTCATTGTAGGACTAACCTAAAGGACATACAACCATTCACACTCACATTTACACCTAAGGACAATTTAAAGTTGCAGATTTAAATATCCCCCAAATGTCTTTGGACTGTAGGAGGAACCTGGAGTAACTGGGTATGAGGATAATGTGCAAACACAGAAAAGCCCCTGATCCTTCTTGCTGTTAAGTGATGGTGCTAAAAAACAAAAAACAAGAAGAAGAACCACTTAAACTCACACTTAAAGATGTGACTACTGCTCCTCTCTCTCTCCATCTAAGGTATGGAGCTGTCATAGGATATCAAACTGGTTCACCTCTTAAATCCAACTGGGCTAGTGAGACAGAGATGTGCCTGTGAGATTTTTCTGAATGCCAGCCAAGAGATTTACAGGAGCTAACAGTACATATCAGCCAACCCAAACAGAGCAACAAAAGCAAATTTGTAGACATGACAAATACTAGCATAATTTCCCAGACCACCCATGAATGTAAAGGCACAATAAATGACCCTGATTATGGGATTCATGTTGTAAGTTGCACAAACATTTTGGATTCCATGCCTGTGGGTACCTACTGATCAAAGAGATTGTGCTCAGAAATGATTTTTGCCATCAGAGGTGTAATATATAAGACTTTTTCTCAAACAAATTTCAAACGGATGACTATTATTTTTAGATCTTGGTGGCTGTAACATTCAGCTACTCCAACACAGGGCTCTTCAGCCTCTCATCTGCACATACTGCCCTGAGAATCTCATTATATCCGAAGGTCAGGCCATTATTCTGTGCAGTCATCATCCAAATATTCACACGTCTGCAGTAACCTCAGTATGAAAGTGTCAAAATTGACATGTGATTGCACCAGTCGTTTGCCCTGATGAAAACCATGTCAGGAATTCGACACATCTGAGGTGAAGATTTGTAGGTTAAGGATTGAAAATAGATTGTCTGAGTGAGCAACGCTAGAAGACTGTGGGAGAAGCAACAAGGGTGTCAGGTTCATTTGTAACTCCCGCTGGGTTGTCAGAGTGCTGGTGGGGGCTTGTTGACTGGGCACGCTGACACCAATGAATGCGGGAGAGCATTTTTGTCTTCTCAATTGCTTGTCTATGATGTCTCTGGCGTTACACTTTTTTTTAATAAACCCATAGCTGTAAGGTTGAGGAAGATGGGAAGGCTCCCCAGCAGGGTGGATCGGATGACAGAGATAAGAATACATGTAAGAGCGAGGTGAGGAATAGAGCAGCAGAGAGTGACAGGCCAGAGTGGGCAGAGTCCAGAAAGTAGCATAAAGTTTGCTTTCTTTCTGTTTGAACACCTCAATTCTGTTTAAATATTAATGGTGGATAATTAAAAGGAGGAATCTGTTATTGACCAAGACTTAACAAAGTACAAGGTGCTTAGGAGACCAAAGTGGCGGAGGTGGGGGGGATGGGGTCTTGACTCATCCCTGTCTTGATGCTCTAAGGATTTTCACCTCTTTACGTCGCAGCAAGAGTGAAACTGGCCTCCTGGAGTGCACCACCCCATTTGAGACACCGACCCAGCAAAGCAGATATATATTTCTGAGCGTTTATGTACTGCTTAATTTGGTTCTCGTTCTCCTCGTGGGAGGAGGGAATGCCTGCTGAGAGAGGCTAAAGTCAGTCATCAACACTTGGTTCACATGGTGCCAGAGGTACCCCCTGCTGGCTGCCTGTACAGTATCGGTATTGTTGTTGTGGTTCAGCCTCAAGCGTTTCAACAATGAATATACGCTTGCAAATTCGTACACCAGCAGCTGCTGTTCCAGTTGTTGACATGTTTACCACTTCAAAACAACAAAAATGCAATTTACCATAAAGTGAACTTTAAAAAAACAAAAACTTTCATCTCAAAAGGGTAATATACCATTGTTTTTTTCAAATCACCCAAGAAACATGCAGCTTTACCAAGCACACACATGCTTCAAGGGAGAGGTGACACACGGAGAGTAGGCTTCTCTAGACAAAAAAAACCCTCTGATGCTTTCCCCAGGCCCCTACACACCGTGCTACCATCACCCCAACTGGGGGATTAATCATTCCAGGGTTGCCTCACTGATTTAGAGATGAATATCTCTAAATATGTGTTATAACGTGACGGAAGGTGTCTGTCCTGAACAAAAGCTGTGGATCATGAAGGTGTGGAACAGCCCGCGATATTGAATCAGATCCTTACCTTCATTAATCTTACATGCCTGTGAGTAAATTCAGGGCTTGACAGATTTAATCAGAGATGGGCCAGTAAGCCCAGGCAGTATGTACTGCATATATACAGTATAAGAGATCATTATGGAAAATCCTCACAGGGAGGTGGGCTTTAATAACAACTCAAAATAAATCAGGCGGCGATATGAAAATTGACAGGCGTTTTCTCCCCCTCCAGACTTCAGGTGGGGGGCGGAATTGGAATAACACAAGTAATATCGCTTCTTGGTAAGACCACGATTATGGAGGCTACGAAATTATACGTGCAGTTAATTTTGATAAGTAGCACTCTAGTATTCTAGTATGTTACGTGAATGTAAGACCTGCGACAGTTATTTATTGCTTTAAAATAATGTACAGTTCATGTTTGAAATCAACACATAGGTTCCAGCTGTAGCTTCCACCTTCACATAGACAAAAACTATTTTACATTTTTTGTTGCAAATTTATTCAGACAAAAGACGATACAAATTCAATTTTCGATTTTATTTTAAAAAGAAGTTTGTTATTTATAATTTGATGTTTATAGATAGAAAGATTGATTTAAAAGCTTTTAAATTTCTCAAACATACGAGAAAGAATAAAAATATTTTTGTGGCCCTAACTGGTGTGATATGCTGTAATTCATTTGCTGCTTTCAAAGGCACTCTTTACCGCTTTTCCCCCAAACATCTGTCATTTGCTTACCCCAGCTAACCGCCACCTGCAGCATCGGGGGAAAAAAATCCTAAAACGATGCCAGAGAGATGGCATCAGTGAGATTTGTAAATCAAACCACTTTCTGCCGCAGCAGCAGCACATAAACAAAACACTCAACTGAAGGCTGAGATTTTTTTTCATGCCGCCTGCTGCATTTTATCCTCAATCATGGGTAAAAATGCTAAGTGGGTGGTAAGGTCATTATGATTGCCTGTTTTCTTGTCCTTACCCATCACCTGGCCTAATTGCAATTGTGCCAAAAGAAAAAGGCGAGGGAGAAAACATAATATAAGGTTGTGCTGGAGTGAGAATAGCAGATAAAGTCACACAACCTTCAATGCACTTGATGATAGTGCATTGAAGCACTTGATTGTTCTTTTGGATTTACCATGATTACATGAACATTTCAAGCATGCATGTGCATGAAACCATAAATGATTGCTGTTCCAACCAAGATTGTAGAATTGCATGCAGTGTTTTTTTAATTTGATGGGTACAATCCTGGGAAATCTGGAGCATAGTTGATAGGTTAAGAACTTAAAATTGGAACCTTACTTGGGTGGCAATTGATGACATTTCACCAGACAATGAAAACAGAAGGACATAAGTAGTATATAGTGAAAGGGCCACCAAGGACATGAGCTTTAGGAAATTTTTGCAATTCAATTTATTTAAATTCAATAAAACTTAATTTTTCCTTGCGGGGCATTCAGAAAATAGAGACAGTGCAAGGAATAACTGCACTGTGCGCTAGCCTGTCGACCACAGGAACAGTGGCCCATTTTTGATGATTACATTTCTATGATGGTTACATTTCTATTCCAGATGTTATCTGGACATTTGCACATTTATGATGGTTTTAATGAAAACATTAACAAACTACCGTATTTTCACAACCATAAGGCGCGCCGTATTATAGGGCGCACCTTCAATTAACAGCCTATTTTAGAAATATTTTCATACACAGGGCGCACCGTGTTATAAGGCGCATAGCATAGAAACTGCGTAGTGCCTGTGGTTTCATGACGCGTTCACTAGATCGAGCTGCGCTAAAAGGAATGTCAATAAAACGGCCAGATAAGTCAGTCAAACTTTATTACCGGTAATAGAATACAAACCGTCGTTCTCACAACTCTATTCACTCCCAAAACGAATAAACAGCTGTTTTATTATTTTTCCCGAGTGACGTAGTGTTTTCGCGTAACACAGTTCGTTTAATAACAGCGAGTTATAACAGGCAGTGCAACATTTTTATCACAAGTGGATAGTGGAGTTTAATAAATCTTCGATTTAGTGCAACATTTTTATCACGTAGTACCGTTGCGGTAAATCAAACGTTAGTGCAAACACAATATACGGTAACTCGAACTCTCGAAGTAGTGCAAAGCGATAGCAATAGCAATATAACAATAGCAATATAACAACGTTGTTCAAACGGTAATTTCCATATTCACAGTATGACCAGCCTTGTTAAGTTGTAAACACACAAAAGAAACACGTAAAGATCACTTTATCAGTTCATTCCTCATCCAGGAATCCCTCGAATTCTTCTTCTTCGGTGTCCGAATTGAACAGTTGTGCGAATACGGCGTCCAACATGGCCGGCTCCGTCTCGTCAAAGTCGTCATCAGGGTCGGTGTCGCTGGTGTTGTCTGGCATTTCAGTGACAATCCCTGCCTTCCCGAAAGCTCGGACCACGGTCGATGCCCAGGCATTTACGATCCACTGGCAGATAGTGACGTATGACGCTCGGCGCCGTCTCCCCGTCTTGGTG
Organism: Takifugu flavidus; assembly: GCF_003711565.1. Taxonomy (NCBI): domain Eukaryota; kingdom Metazoa; phylum Chordata; class Actinopteri; order Tetraodontiformes; family Tetraodontidae; genus Takifugu; species Takifugu flavidus. The sequence goes on from NC_079522.1 coordinate 7,687,251, forward strand.
AACGTGTGTTCGCCGTTCGTCATCCACCGCTCCCACGCAGTTCGCAGTCTAGTTTTGAATGCCCCGTTGACACCAATATCTAGCGGCTGGAGTTCCTTTGTTAATCCACTTCTTGCTTTGTTTCCTCGGCAGCTCCGTTGAGTCTTCTTTACCTGGCGCAGGTCGTCTTGTTGCTTCCTCCACTTCCGCACCATTGATTCGTTCACGTTAAATTCTCTTGCTGCTGCTCTATTTCCGTGTTCAACTGCGTGACTGATAGCCTTCAGTTTGAACTCTGCGTCAAAAGCGCGTCTCTTGCAAGGAGCCATTTTGGGGTCTTTACAGACAGAAATGGTTTGGGACTGAATTTACTGCTGTTACCTCGGCCACGCCTACTGACTACGGTAGCCGCAATTAACCAATATTACCGTAATCCATACAAAAGGCGCTCCGGGTTAAAAGGCGCACCGTAGATTTTTTAGAAAATTCTAGGCTTTTAGGTGCGCCTTATAGTCGTGAAAATACGGTATATATCATCTTTTGTAACGAGTCACAAATAAGTAACCATAAATGGATCTTAATCACGATTAAGCCAGATTAATCCATATACATACACACGTACACGCATAGTGCAGTAGAACAGTTTGGAAGCAAGATCAAATTTGTCCAATAAAATAAACATTTTATTATCTTAAGAGTCACCTATTTTAACAAAAAATTACTAGTAATTATGTTTTTTGCATAGATTTACCTTCCTCAAAATAATCTGTTCTGGGATTTATTCTGGAAGTTTTTCAAGGTATGTACAAGGAGTTAGCAATTGAAATTGCCTCCAATCTTTTGGCCTGTTGAAACTATGAGTAGGCGTCCATGACAAGATCTTGTTTTAAGTCTCATTAAAAACTCATACTCAACTCATCACACATTTCCAGCCTTAGCTTTTGACAAGCTTGTTCTCGTTGACATCTTCAGATGGAGAAGAAGGTCGAAGACAGGGAAAAGAGGAAAGAAACAAAATGACCCTTTTTTTATATAATTGCCTAGATTGTCTTATATTCTTTTTTTTGCATTTCAAGAAAGACTTTTAATAGCCTCTGTTACGCTTTGGTGCTCTTGTGAATTCAACACCCTTGTGCCCTGAGTAAATACTCAGGGCACAAGGGTGTCACTCTGTGACAGAATACTGGAGCCTCTCAGACTTAGCTGGAAATATTACTGCTTCCTTAACTTCATCGTAAACAAGATTATTTACAGTACAGTATTTATTCTCAATGTAACTCTTGACACTGTGATGAACAGTCTTCCTATTCCAGCGAAGATGATTCAGAAATTAGTCAGGCTAATTAAGGTGCTTTATCCAAACAGAGCACTTAAGCTCTCAGCACTCTTATTTATTCACACGGAGGAAACCACTCCAGTTTGTGAGGCTTCCCTGGCGTATTTCTCAGACAAGGGTAATTCAAGATGGAACTGTAAGATGGGGATATGTCATCTATGACAGAATGCCCCAAATGCTCCAGTTTAATCTTCTCGGGAAAAGAGTGAAAGAAAGAATGCTACGTATTCCCTAATTGTTTCCATATTCAGTTGAATCCCATTTTGGCTTTATTTTTATTGCTTAGATACAACTTTTAAGCAAATGTTTATGAAATAACTGTTTCTTTCTTTTTCCCGTATTGAATAGTAGATTCTTGTTGACATGTTTTTCCATACATACATTTGCAGAAATTCAATTAAATTCAAATCATCTTTTTTATCTATACTTTTGATTTATTTTATTATATTTATTTAGGATGCTACATATAACTGTCCTAAACTTTATTTGAGTTATATGTGCCACAAAAATCAAGGACAATTAATAATAAAAAAAAAACAAACAGAGAAAATAGTGGGAGTAGAAATAGTTAAAAACACAATTTGAGCTCATACATCAACAAAAATAAAAATATTCAAAAACAAGAAACTAGAAGTAGTCTGACTTGAAATAACTAGAATCAAGATTAATCAAGATTCTCACTAATAGCAAAATAAATTTAAATATCTTTAAATCATCTTGAGTTTCTGCCTATAAAGAAAAAAGATTTGTATGACTTTCCCAGAACTTTTTTTCCGGCCTTCATAAGAGGTCAGAGACGAGTTGTGGAATTCTGAAAAGAGTAAATACAAAAGGTGAATGATCCTCAGTTCACTTTGCGAAAGCCCTCTAACTTTTAATCTTATTTTATAAATTCTGTCAAGGTGAAAGACTGCAACCTTGAACATTTTCTTTACATCAGAAATTAGTGGTATATGGCTTCAACTGAATAATTCTGGTTTACAAGCTACATCTTTTTCTGATGGTGCATAAAAGATTAGCCAAAGTTCAAAATTATGGATAATCCAAGAAACCCCTTCTCTGATAACAGGAAATTCCAAAAATCCTGTGTGAACTTTCCCTACTCACTATGATTGATGATCTTCATAGATCTCCAAACTGGTGTTGCTCACCTATCTGTAACTGTAATGAATTTCATTAGTAAGCCCTGGAACACACACGTACAAACATTCGACACACACTCAAAGATGTTAGCTGGGAGCTAAAGTTGTCACAGCCCCTTTTTCCCAGTTCCCTCCTGTCCCAGTACTTTTCCACTGCCCTGCTCACACCACACCCTCTGATCACCACACCTGCTTTCAGTCACTGATCACACACCTGCCCTCACTCATCAATCAGCTCACCTACCAGCCTCACACTCACTCAGTGCCAGATTGTTCTTCTGCTTTCATGCGAGACTTTCCAGCGTTGTTTCCCTGCCGGATTGCCTGTTACCGACCCTGCCTGTCTTCATTCTGCCTGCCTTGCCTGTTCCCCGGACAACCTACCTGACTTCTGCCTCAGCGTCTCTGGTTCCTGTCTGCTCACCTGGTTTAGACTTCTCTGCCCGGCCCCGACTTCGTCCCACTCCCACGAGCCTGCAACCCATAGACTTTGTGCGGGCCCAGGGCCTGAAGAACAGACTATTTCCTGTGTTTCCTTGTCTGCCTGAGTTCCTGTTTGGCCGTGTGTTAATACAAGTCATTACTACGGTCCAGCTTTCCAGAGTGCTGCATTTGGGTCCAAACTGCACCAGTCCCAAAAGTGGGAGAAACAAGTAGAAAGGGAAAGATGTCATTCAGGGTCTGTCAATACTGACGTTGCCTTTGTCCGTCGGCGGGAATAACAACAACAATTAGGAGCACTGCTGTCCTTCTTTTAGAAATTCTATGACTTCCTGTTGTCTCATTATATACATGTGGATGTATGATGCAAGTTTCCACTCTACTTCTTTCTTTAGTAAATTGTAACCCTTGTGTCCGGTAACCATTGTGACAAAGGGGGCCCTGAGGCTACACGACGATCCAGACTGCGATGAATCAGTGTGTAAATGGGTGACTCATTATATTCTTAGGGCTAAAAAAGCTCATTCGTTATTGCCTCTCATTCGTGATTATCTGGTCCCTCTGCCCCTCTCCGTTTTGCACTTCTGCACAGCTCTGCATCTCCCAGACAAATAAGAACCTTTTTGACCTCTCTCCTGTGGGGAATGTCCAGTCTTCTTAAGCCTAGTCGCTTCTCCGTCCACGTTGCTTATGGGGGCTGTGCATAGGGATTGCGTCATCTGTGACCACCCCAGATATGTGTCGCACACCACCCCAAAATTGAAGCTACACAGAGAGGGACTGCAGTCCAGGGGAGCCAAAACACCTCCTCTGACTTTCCTTCCTATGTTACGGTAACTTATATCCTTTGGTCAACAGGATCTAAATTTGCTTTCCACAGATTTAAAATAAATGAAGACGGGTGGTTATTTCAGTAGGCCCATTTGAGCTACACGAAAAACAGAATATCTCCTGTCTTTTTCTTATGCCTGACTTACAGTGTTCTGTGTCCAAGCAATGTTTTTTTCTCAACAAACACTTTCTAATCAAATCGAAAGTGACTGGCTGTAAATGTAAGTCATGAATGGTGCTGCGAATGTGGCAATATTCTGCTAAAAAGACCAGGGCCTCTACCATTTTGAGGGAAAGTTGTTCAGAAGAGAGACGCTACTCTGATGAGGCAGAAGTGGCAAACCCATCTGAGCAGGAACTGTGTTCATGTTGCCAATAGGCTACACAGAACCATAATGAGCCCTTAACTCCACATAGAGGCATCAAAGTCATCCTATTTCCGGTCCCCTTGTTTTACTACAGCGCTATGCTGTTTGGTTGATAAGGAAGTGAATTGCGGACCTATCATTTAGAGCTCATTAGTATTCATGGAGGTCTGGGTCAGGTACCCAAGAGTGATTGGACCTCATGAATAAGCCAATTGCAACTGGAGAAGTTGTAAGGGTGGAAAAATGGTTCCACTAGTTTTTTTTAAAGATCTCGTGCAAATAGGCAACACAGTTCTATCGAATAGGTTTGCGAGTTATTTATTTTCTATTATAATTTCAAACAATTTCCAGATTTTGACCTGTTGACAAGCCATTGCAGCCCAGAGCACTGCCTTTTTTAGTGCTTCCTCCATTCTCATCATGTTCAGCCACAAAAGTGATTTCCCAAATGGGAAATAATGTCAGACAAAAATATAAGGTTAACACTTAATATGGACTCTTAAGGGCTTTTGTTTTGGAAATAGCTGTTCAATAAATTGACTCTCTTGTCCACGAGTAAAACAGATGTCGTCACACTGAATAGTTACTGTGTAAAACCCCTCAGTGAATGATTTAGAATTTTGCCAGGGAATTCTTCCGCTGTATGTGACTGATATGTGTCTTCAGGCAAAAAAGAGAAAGTAACAAGAAAGTTGGTAAACTGTATAATTTTGTATGTTAAGTGAGAATTTGACATAACCTATTTAGTACATTCAGTGTTTCCCATAATGCATTGTGAAACATGGTCCCTAGCACTGCAAAATATCACATCACATTCTTTTGCAGTTGCACATGAGAATCTCAACATGATTATTTAATCATTAATAATAATAAAGCTAAGTATTAAGGGCATCCTGGTACATCAACATCTGGTACATATTTATTATGCCATGCTAAGATGTCATTTAAAGCACCCTGGCTTAGTGTCCTAAAGAAGAATTTCAATGAGTGCACGTAGCAGGACACTCAACAGCTCTGCTCCCTGTATAGTGAGTAGGGAATAGGGCACGGGTTGCTTTCACAGCCATGGTCTCAGTCAGCATATAAATAAAACTGAATTGAGCCTTAGCTGAAATGCTGAATAGCTGATACTTAATAAACAAACTCACTAGTTTCGTTCCTGTGTTATAACTGGGTAAGGGCGGGGTGGGGGATGGTGGTGGTGGTGGTGGTGGTGGGGGAGGGGGGGGGGGGGGCGTGAGTGGAGGAGCCAAAGGTGCTTACCAGTGGGCCATTCCTGTGAAAAAAGGACCGAGATGAGACTTTATATTATATTACAGAGCATTTTGGACTTCCAAATCATCCCTATTACAGAAATCATGAGAATAACTTCTGAGACATTCCAATCGCTTCAGCATGCCCTCACTTTCAGCTATTGAGTAGTACATTCCGTTCCTCCCCCTTTTTTTTTACTCATCTTCTCTTCTTAATTTTAGGTCTTCTGACTTTCTGGTCTATTTAACTCAGTAACTCTACCTTGCAGAGCATTTTCCTTTCATTAAATCTTTTTTTTCTCATTTTCTCCCATTTGGTCTTTTGTTTACACTCGATGCTTTCTTGCAAGCGTGTTGTTTTTTTTACTTTCATCTCCCACATCTATTGTGACCTTTCAGCTCTTAACCTGAAGTGGGTGCTGCTGCTAATGCATATGTGCTTATTCTCTCCTGGGATATTATGTGGTTGTTCACTGATTCATTTCTTTAGCATATGTATATATAATATAGCTTAATTTCATCCAAACTGACTTCCTCCACAATTCACACACTAATATTTTCCCTTTCTCTTTCTGGATCTATTTCCTCTGTGCACCCACACCCACGTGCACGCTGGCACCTTGTCGCTTCCCAGCATGACTGCACTGAGGTGACACTGTGTCTGTCAGTCTGACAGCTGGTATTTCTCCGCGATCTGCTAACTGCAGGACTCATGGCCCCGACAAAAGATGGACAGAAAGAGGTGGAAAGAGGACAAAAGGGAGATCAAGGTTAACACGAAGAGCAGGGATCAGCAGAAATTTAACTGAGCTGGAAAAAAAACACCACAACAGACACAGTGTCGCTTTCAAATTCTTATTACAACCTCGTCTGGTTAGAGGATTTTTATTGTTTGGTATTGTTTATTCTCTTTAAAAGACACAACATGTTAGGGTGAAACAACAGAATTGTCTGGCTTGATTAATTAAACCTCAAGGTCACCTCTGAGTCAATGTTCTGAACTGGAAATTATTGATGTAGAACAATCAAAAATGTGATGCAGCTAAGCAGCCTGAACACATCAGTTATACCCCTTTTACATCAAAATATGCAGGTGAACACAGACGGGCACACCCATTTAAAAACGGCATTTGACAACAATGGCATGTGTTGTTATTGCCTTTATGATGTCTGTAATCTAACACAAAGCAAAAGATCGCAGATTACCAGACACTCTTACCCTGAAATCACACGCTGAATCCGTGAAAAGTTATGTTTTCTGCTGACTTACCGGCCAATTTATCTTCAACTGTCAGCCTGATTCGATGACGTAGGGCTGTTGGTGCCACATCACCGCAGAAATTAGTGGCTGCGCCCACCTCTGCTGTTCACGCTGCATGCCAAATAGAGGCTAGTCAGTTTCAAATGGTGAGTTTTTTCTGACGACATTGTCCTCAAATGCCGATTGAACCTGGGTTTAAACTCACGTGTTTGCCACTTTAAAACGATTTAAAAGGTGTTCAAGCAAACAAAAGTGTGCCATGACATCATTTGCTCCTTTACCACTGCAGGAAATTTGAGCATTTTCCTAGGATTTTAAAAAGACCCAGCCATGAAAAGGTTAAGGGGTTGGGGTAGGGCTGGAGAGCAGAGGTAAAGGGAGGTGTCGAAACAATCGAAACAATACATCTTCCAGAGCTACCAGTAGAAGACACACCAAAAAAAATCTGTAAATATTTAAGTCTACTATTTTTTTTAAATCTTTTTGCTGGACTTCATAGGCCTGTTTCGACATTGATATCAAACAATTCTGTAACCGCTCATGAAAAGCTTTAGTGACAACCTCACATCATGACACACCTCCCCCTCCACACAACCAGAGCAGAACAGCAGCAGAAACATACATCTTTCACTGTCAAATATCTCTGGCAGCTGCATTACGTCAGTTAGTGGAACTATATTTTCTAAAGCAATAAAGAAACAAGTCCAGATGTTCGACTGACACGGGGGACCTGTTACACCGTTGTCGCTCCAAAGAAGTAGCAATATGAGGGACTTACTGTAAGAGGATGTGATACAGTGTCAAAGAGCCGCATGTTGAGCATTCTCCTCCCAAGGCGTTGTCAGATTCAATAAACATAACTTCACATTATGGATGCGTAAGGAAAGGAGCTGTGGTGCTCTATGTATCCAGTGTGGAGATATAGATTTATTCTGGAGCTGGTGCTGCTACTAGCAGAGTACTTTGCCCTAGTCATGAACTAATTTTCCATCAATAATGTGAGTTTGAATCAAAGGTGACACAAAAACATTGCTATTATTCATCAAATACATACATATATAAATATGAATATTTTTGGATGGAGACAGACCATAATTCCTCATATGCAAATACAAGACACAAGTTTCAAGATCATTCTGGCTCAGCAGCATTCTGCCAGCACCATTAGCAAACGATGGCCCTGTTTGTTGGACCAGTTTATACTGTATCTGCATAGTAGCTTTTCATCTCCTTCACATTTACTTAAGCACTGCAACGTATCAATCACATTAAATTTGTTGTGTTAATGAAAGAAGCACGATAAGTATGTGCAGAGGCCAAAAACACTTCTAAAATAAGTTGTGCAGGGTCTGCACAAAACACTGCTTTTGAGTATCGACCACTGGTGCATCAATAACAAATTGCGTAAGACGTTACAACAGTGTTCATTGATTATGTGATTGGGCAGAAATTTGGGGGGGAGGAGGTTCTAATGTTGTCACAAGATTTATTGCCACCCAGTGTTGCATTTATTTTTTTCCACCAAGACCTTGCATTGATGAGGGGAAGGTTGGACCACTGCGCAAAGCCTTCATCTGAAAGGTCTGAAATGTGTGGTGGTCAATCCATGCGTGAAAATGATGTCTCATGCTCTCTGAACCACTCTCAGAATTTGAACCCAATGAATCCTGGCATTGTCATCCTGAAATATGCCCGTGACATCAGCCATGAAAAAAATCAATTGATGGAAGAACCTGGTAATTTGGTATACTCAGGTTCGGTATGTTCAGCGTTGCTGAATCTAGATCTGAGCAACTGCAGCAACCCCAGATCACAGGCTCATACAGTCGGCACTTGGAATTATGGGTGCCTCATTTAATCTGTCTATTTTCCTACCCTATCACCATGCTGGAACAAGAAAAATCTGGACTCATCAGACCACACGGCCTTATGACATTGCTCCAGAGTCCAATCTTTATGCTACCTAGCAAATTGAACCCCCCCTCCCTCAACAATTAGCCTCGCCGATTATTGGTTTTCTTAAGGATCCACAGCTGTTCAGTCCCTTGAGTTCCCTTCGCAAATGCTCTTACTTTCAATATTTATCATCGCCCTGAGATCTACTCTTGTTTTCTGCGATTTAATTTCACAAAATCTTTAAGGGATTGCCGACCACTATCATTCTGTATCTTTTCCTGACCAGATTTCTTCCTCGAAGACAATAGTTCCTCACTATCCTTCCGGGTTTTAAATATGCATTGGACAGTCCTCAACCCAATTTTTGTAGTTTCTGCCAGCTCCTTAGATGTTTTTCTGCTTCTTTCAGCCAATGATTTAACCCTTCTCAACCAGACTAACATCTTTTCCTTAACCAATGTGTTAATAGACATGGGTGTTTAAGAAAAGAGAAGCAACTTGTTGCAGTTAGTGTTAAATAACTTGTTGCTAGCAGAAAGATAATTGCCCATGCTGTAATTATTTAATAGGAAGCAAGTAACGAATTAGCCGAGGTGGTGAGGAAGTACTTGAATTTGAACGGCACGTGTCAAACACACAAAGACATGCAAATGGTTAGCGATATGTGGAAAGGCCGCACCTCTAGAGTCGTAAGGTTCCCACTTGCCTGTCTTCCAGGCTAGCTTTGCTAAATTTTATATGCACTGAGTCTGTACCAGAGCTTGACTTCACCTGAATGTTGCTGTCATAGCAAATCACACAGTCACCCCTGAAACATCCTGAATGTAATAATTAGTGTATCAAATTGACTGCTTGTAGTGAATGAAAATAGTTTATTCCAAACAGTTGGGCAAATATGTAGCAGTCAGTTTGTTTCTTCACCCCAGAGAAGGCAATTATCATCAGATGGAAATGGAACTTGAATATGATCATTTACTGACATTGGGATTTCAATTAGCCTCCCTGGTAAGGTCTATTCAGGGGTACTGGAGAGGAGGGTCCGCCGGATAGTCGAACCTCGGATTCAGGAGGAGCAATGTGGTTTTCGTCCTGGGCGTGGAACAGTGGACCAGCTCTACACCCTCAGCAGGGTCTTCGAGGGTGCATGGGAGTTTGCCCAACCAGTCCACATGTGTTTTGTGGACTTGGAGAAGGCATTCGACCGTGTCCCTCGGGGGGTCCTGTGGGGGGTCCTCCGAGAGTATGGGGTGTCGGGCCCGCTGATACGGGCTGTCCGCTCCCTGTACGATCGGTGCCAGAGTTTGGTCCGAATTGCTGGCAGTAAGTCGAACTCGTTTCCGGTGAGGGTTGGCCTCCGCCAGGGCTGCCCTTTGTCACCGATTCTGTTCATAATTTTTATGGACAGAATTTCTAGGTGCAGTCATGGTGTTGAGGGGATCCGGTTTGGTGACCTCAGGATCGCGTCTCTGCTTTTTGCGGATGATGTGGTCCTGTTGGCTTCATCGGCCCGTGACCTCCAACTATCACTGGATCGGTTCGCCGCCGCCTGTGAAGCGGCTAGGATGAGAATCAGCACCTCCAAATCCGAGGCCATGGTTCTCGACCGGAAAAAGGTGGAGTGCCTTCTCCGGGTAAAGGAGGAGATCCTGCCCCAGGTGGAGGAGTTTAAGTACCTCGGGGTCTTGTTCACGAGTGAGGGAAGAATGGAGCGGGAGATCGACAGGCGGATCAGTGCGGCGTCCACAGTAATGCGGACTCTGCACCGGTCCGTTGTGGTGAATCGATTTACCGGTCGATCTTCGTTCCTACCCTCACCTATGGTCATGAGCTTTGGGTAATGACCGAAAGAACAAGATCTCGGGTACAAGCGGCTGAAATGAGCTTCCTCCGTAGGGTGGCTGGGCTCTCCCTTAGAGATAGGGTGAGAAGCTCTGCCATCCGGGAGGAGCTCGGAGTAGAGTCGCTGCTCCTCCGCGTTGAGAGGAGCCAGATGGGGTGGCTTGGGCATCTAGTCAGGATGCCCCCTGGACGCCTCCCTGGTGAGGTGTTCAGGGCATGTCCCTCCGGTAGAAGACCCCCGGGGAGACCCAGGACACGTTGGAGAGACTATGTCTCTCGACTGGCCTGGGAACGCCTGGGGAGAGGGAAGTCTGGGCTTCTCTCCTTAGGCTGCTGCCCCCGTGACCCGACCCCGGATAAGCGGTAGAGAATGGATGGATGGATGGATGGGATTTCAATTAATCCTAATTATTTAGTGTGACAAAGCCTTCATCTTAATTATGTTCTGTAAAATAGGGACACTTTTGGCCTGTTATTGTAGGAGTTGCTGTCAGACATAACCAATGCTATAGGTGCACTAATCAAGTCAGCCACTGTTGTGTTGATTCATCCTATTTTATTCTCACTCTGGTATCGACTGAAACTACTCTTGGTTCTCTAAGAGTAGCAGACCAGACCAATTTTAAGCACTGAAAACCTTACAAGTGGAGTAATTGGATAGATGGAGAAAAGATGACGGGTCAATCTCCAGGTAGCTCCATCAGTTGGCAAGATTGGACAATCATAAAACACAGAATAGAGCTGAGAGATTTTTTTTCTTTTTGGACCAAGGATTTGTGCCATTAAGTCTTTGGAGAAAGCTTTAATGAGACAGCCTTATAATGATGGTGGTGGATCAACAACTGCATTCTGGAGAGAAATTATCCCTCAGGAGTGTAGTGCATTTAAAAAAATCGCTCTGAGAGGATTTTGATCGATAAATGCTCCTTTTATGAAAACGAGGAGAAGATATGAGTGCTGAGAACATGTTCTGTCTTTAACATTGAGAAACGACAGTTGAATATACAAAAGCTTCGACCAGCACTTCTTTTGGATTTTCACCTACGTCACATTTTGTGAAGTACGTTGGAGGCACGTTGATGTAAACATTGTGCTGGATAAATATCTGAAAACATCTGAAACCCCTCTTCCAATTGCATTTTAGATGCAATCGCATACTAGGAAGGACTTGGTGAAAAGAAAAGGGCAAAATATTCGTAAAGGTTTGTCGATTTATTAACAGCTCCTTCCTTTTGGACTGATGATGACTCAAAGAGTCTTCCGACTGTTGTATATCCTGATATCATAAACTACCTGGTTTTCTTGCCAAGCCCATAAAAAGACCTAAGAAGACCTAAAATCTTGCAAAAGTGGGGGAGCTTATAACCAGATGGTGTGTGGCTGCATGAGGGAGATGCAGTATCAAGTGACAGGTGTTTTGTATAGGCCAACGTAAGTGATGCAATAATATCTTTTAACAACCTAGCCTGAACTTTATAATACCCAAGGTGTAACCAACCGTGTTGCTACTGTAGCATGATCAGTCAAATAAGTTAATAATGCCACATGCGGTAGCATGATATGCACTGTATTATTATCAATGCACTACCAAATTAGTTATGCACTGCAAGGACCAACATGTCACTTACCTGGCAAAAGATGACAATTCACCATTTGCCAGATAAGTGACACGTTGATCCTAAGTGCCTAACTAATTCGCTTGAGGGATCTACTCCGCCAAGGTCCCTGCCTTTGGCCGCTACCCAACACACAATGCACCCAACCCCCTTGGCCCCTCCTGCAGGTGGTCAGCCCACGGGAAGGGGTTCCCATGTTGCCTCTTCGGACTGTGCCCGGCCAGACTCCATGGGCAGAGGTCCGGCCACCAGGCGCTCACCAACGTGCCCTGCTGCCAGGCCTGGTTCCAGGAGAGGGCCCTGGTGACCCGCATCCGGGCAAGGGAAACTTTGCACCAATGTTGTTTATCATCATTAGGGGGTCATGGGCTACGCTTTGTCTGGTCCCTCACCTAGGACCTGTTTGCCATGGGTGGCCCTACCAGGGGCATAAAGCCCCAGACAACAGAGCTCCTAGAATCATTGGGACACGCAAACCCCTCCACCATGATAAGGTGGAAGCCCAGGAGGGCCTTGGCAACATGCTGCAGAAACTGGCTCTAGGGACATGGAATGTCACCTCTCTGATGGGAAAGGAGCCTGAGCTAGTGCGTGAGGTTGAGAAGTTCCGACTAGATATAGTCGGCCTCACCTTGACGCACGGCAAGGGCTCTGGAACCAGTCTTCTTGAGAGGGGTTGGACTCTCTACCACTCTGGAGTTGCCGATGGTGAGAGGCGACGGGCAGGGGTGGCAATCCTCATTGCTCCCCAGCTCAGTGCCTGTATATTGGAGTTTATCCTGGTGGATGAGAAGGTAGCCTCCCTTCGCCTTTGGGTGGGGGGACGGATCCTGACTGTTGTTTGTGCCTATGGCCCAAACTGTTGTTTGGGCCTATGGCCCAAACTGCAGTTCAGCGTATCCACCCTTTTTGGAGTCCTTAGAGGGAGTGGTGGAGAGTGCTCCTTCTGGGGGCTCTCTCGTCCTCCTGGGTGACTTCAATGCTCACGTTGGCAGCGACAGTGTGACCTGGAGAGGTGTGATTGGGAAGAACGGCCCCCCTGATCTTAACCCAAGTGATGTTTTGTTATTGGACTTCTGTGCTCATCTCTGATTGTCCATAACAAACACCTTGTTCAGGCATAAAGGCATCCACATGTGCACTTGGCACCAGGACGCCTTAGGCCACATATCGATGATTGACTTTGTGGTCGCGTCATCGCATTTGCGGCCACATGTTTTGGACACTCGGGTGAAGAGAGGGGCAGAGCTGTCAACTGATCACCACCTGGTGGTGAGTTGGCTCCAATGGTGGGGGGAGGATGCCGGACAGACCCAAACATATTGTGAGGGTCTGCTGGAAACGCCTGGCAGTGTCTCCTGTCAGAAGGAGCTTCAACTCACACCGCCGGGAGAGCTTTGACCATATCCCGAGGGAGGCGGGGGACATTGAGTCTGAGTGGACCATGTTCCGTGCCTCCATTGCTGAGGCGGTTGACTGGTGCTGTGGCCGCAAGGTGGTTGGTGCCTGTTGTGGCGGCAATGCCCAAACCCGCTGATGGACATCAGTGGTAAGGGATGCCGTCAGGCTGAAGAAGGAGTCATATTGGCCTGTGGAACTCCTGAGGCAGCAGATAGGTACTGGCAGGCCAAGCGTGCAGCTACGGCGGTTGCCGAGGCAAAGACCTGGGCATGGTAGGAGTTCGGTGAGGCCATGGAGAACGACTTCCGGATGGCTTCGAAAAGGTTCTGGACCACCATCCGGCGTCTGAGGAAGGGGAAGCAGTGCACTGTCAAAAATGTGTATAGTGGCGATGGTGTGCTGCTGACCTCAACTCGGGATGTTGTGGATCGATGGAAGGAATACTTCGAAGACCTCCTTAATCCCACCAACGCGCCTTCCAGTGAGGAAGCAGGGCCTGGGGACCTGGGGACAGGCTCTCGTATCTCCGGGGCTGAAGTTGCCGAGGTAGTCAAAAAACTCCTCGGTGGCAAGGCTCCGGGGGCGGATGAGATCCGCCCAGAGTTCCTTAAGGCTCTGGATGTTGTAGGGCTGTCATGGTTGACTCGACTCTGCAACATCGCGTGGACATCAGGGGCGGTGCCAGTTTCTGCAGCTGCTGAATTGGCAGACCGGGGTGGTAGTCCCTCTTATTAAGAAGAGGGACCTGAGGGTGTGTTCCAACTAAAGGGGGATCACACTCCTCAGCCTCCCTGGTAAGGTCTATCCAGGGGTACTGGAGAGGAGGGTCCGCCGGATAGTTGAACCTCAGATTCAGGAGGAGCAATGTGGCTTTTGTCCTGGGCGTGGAACAGTGGACCAGCTCTAAACCCTCAGCAGGGTCTTCGAGGGTACATGGGTGTTGGGGAGAAAGTGATCAGTTTTCTTCCCGTGCTGTTGCCATCAGAGGAATGAGACGGAAGCTTCAGTTTACTTGCTGCAAGGGCAACCACACGTCTGCAGTGTGGGCTACAAGTGTGGGCCCTGGTGAGGTTTATTCTTATACTAGGACATGAACATGTAAGATTACAATAAGCGTAAGTGTAAGCGTCACATGATAAAGCATAAGCATCACATGATAAAACAAAGCATGATATATACAAAAGGAACATATAAGAAAATGGGGGATGGAGTGTCACAGGATGTTCAGATTGTCCCCTGCTATCCTAAGGTGATAGAACATCAGCTAAAGTAGATCAGGGTTCTGGTCAGGAGTGATAATAAGTAGTTACAGTATTGTTATATGAACAGTTTGAAGTATGTTTTGAAGTGTTCAGGGCATGTCCCTCCGGTAGGACATGTTGGAGAGGCTATGTCTCTCGATGTCTGGGAACGCCTGGGGATCCCCCCGGATGAGCTGGAAGAAGTAGCTGGGGAGATGGAAGTCTGGGCCTCTTTGCTTAGGCTGCTGCCCCCACGACCTGACCCCGGATAAGCGGTAGAGGATGGATGGGATCTACTCCAGGATGTGAAATTTGTTTACCTTAGTGAACATTAACAATATAGCCACCGCTGGTTTAATGATGCACTGTGAAAACCAGTTGCTGCTTCCGGCTTTTTCATTAGTTTTTTCTGACAATATCTGTCTGTGTTCATCTCACGCTAAGTTTACAAAGTTTGCGATGAGTGCTGTTGTTTTTTTTTTTTAACAGAAAAGTGGTTTTGTACATATTTGATACTTAATGCCGAAGTTGCTGCTGAACTGTGCTCGGGTGCACGTAACTGCCTTGACGTCAAACTTTTCTAATTTTCTCCTTCTCCTGTTTCCTTCACAATTACTCTAATTACCTTTCTTTTTTTCTCTCAATGATTTCCCAAATTAGCATATGAATTGAACCCAGAGCATCTCTGCACAGCATATTTATTATATTTGTGTGTGTACTGAAACCTGTGGCACTTATAATGATATACCCTGAAAAGCTTATAGCAGCTGTAACTGTTAATTCAGATTCAGATCCTTTATTGTCCCACACGGGGAAATTTACAGTGCAACAACAGCAAGAGCACGCAGAGAAAAATAAGATAAAATCAAAAAGAACAGGATTTGGAATATACAAAGAGGATGTATATTTACAATAATCCAGATAAATGGATGGATGCTCGGCCTCTGTGTACCTGTACATAGTACAGAGGGTGAATACAGTATACATATCAGAATATATAATATTCAGATTGTGCTAGCGGGTGTTATGTTTATTGTGCAGTCTGACAGCAGCCGGTAGGAAAGATCTGCGATACCTCTCCTTCACACAGCGAGGGTGGAGCAGCCGGACAGAGCTGGTCCTTCTCACCAGTCTGTCCATCCTCTTCCTGTCCCTGTCCGTGATGCTACTGGACCAGCAGACTATCCCGTAGAAGATGGCTGATCCCACCACAGAGTCATAGAAAGTCCTCAGGAGGGGTCCCTGCACCCCAAAAGACCTCACCCTCCTGAGCAGGAACAGTCTGCTATTGCCCTTCTTGACAAGGGCGTCTGTGTTGTGTGACCAGTCCAGGTTATTGTTTAGGTGAACACCCAGGTACTTGTAGGACTCCACCACGTCAACATCCGTTCCCAGGATGTTCACTGGTGCAGGCGGGGGGTTGTTACGCCTGCGGAAATCCACCACCAGCTCCTTGGTTTTGCCAGCGTTGATCTGGAGGTTGTTCCGCAGGCTCCAGTCCACAAAGCCCTGAATAAGTTCCCTGTACTCCGTATCGTCCCCATCAGTGATGAGGCCAACAGCAGCAGAGTCATCAGTTAATTTAAGCTTATAGTAATTATCTGCTGTATTTACGTGATATATACGTGTGACCTTGAACCATTATTTAGTCGCACAAAGGGGCTCTTGCAGAAATCAAGTGTAATTGCAGTAATCTGGATTGTCGTGTCTAAATCCTGCCTTCTTCTTTCTTCATTATTTACTCCAATGTCTTTATTTTACTCATGTGATTGTATTTAAGTGAACAAGAGTGTGTATTCAGTCTTTATTGGCAAATAAAGAGGTAATCTATCCACTCTTTATTTTACTTAATATTAAACAAACAGTTTATACAAATACTGTTATGACAGAGTGACATTAGTTGCAGTAGCTTGAATTTTAGATTTTATTTTTTTAAAGCGTTAATTCACATAGTTTCTGAAGGGAAATAAACATCATTGATTATATTGAAAACTTCAGTATAGGACTAGGTGTTAGAGTCCCGACCTATTCATGGCAAGAGAAGAAGACCTGGATGGAGCGGGATTGGCACTCATGATCCTGTGGTGTCACCAGCTCGACACATCATCAGTTGTGTGCCTTGGCATCATTAGGTGTTTCAGCCATTTAAACACAAGACACCCTCCACCAAGGTTGGCCCACCACAGGCTGATCTGCAGCTGCACACTCAGGCGCTGCACACTGTGGACAGGCTGGTTCTTCTCCATACCAGAGGTGTAAGTTGGTTGGAGAGGAAAGGACATCGTACACGGCTCTAATGGTGAAACTAAGCCAGCTAGCCTCAATGCTCCACAACTTGCTCCATGTAATTCTCCTCCTCTCAACACCCTCCCACTTCATCCAGCAGCCTTGCTGCGCTTGAGAGACCGCTTTGGCGCACCTAGCTGCTTCCTCCTGATGGCGCACCTCCTCCACTACCATGTGCCGCCGTTCGGCTGGGGTAGCTTTTTGCCATGTAGGTGTTGTTGCTTCCATGCCAAGGCCGTTCTTGCCATGCTGGACATGCCCTACTATATCCCTGTGCCTCAGGCTGGTTTTTGCCTCTGCGACCGCTGCCGATGGCTTCCATTTCCTTCCCGTTGCTAGGGTTGGAGCAGCACCTCTGACAAAGGGATCCCGGGATTCAGTAAGAGTCATTTCCAGTCTTGCTTTGGCACATTTATACTCCTCCACCAGGCTCGAGATTGGGAGGGAGAGGACTCCATTGCCGTACAAGCCTATGCTGCTAAGACATCTTGGTAGTCCAAGCCACTTCCTCACCTGCACATTCACCAGTCTCTCCAGCCGGTTGGCATGAGATAAACTGACCTCATAGATGGAAATTGGCCAAATGAGCCAAGGTAGCAGCCCAAACTGAAAGCACCACAGTTTCCAGTTTTCCAGGGAGAGCAGTACTGTTGATCTACCTGAGGCCACTGATGGTGTCCTGCTTGAGTTGCTCCACCTGCTTGGAGTCTTTGAGCTCTGCACTGTACCAGCGGCCAAGACTTTTAATATGCTTCTCCAAAATTGTTGGTACTAGCTTGTTGTTAATGTGGAACCTCTCATAAGCAAGCTGTCCTTTGACAATAGAGATGCTGCCAGATTTGCTTGGTTTAATCTCCATCCGTGCCCATTGAATGTTTTTCTGGAGTTTCTCCAGTAGGCGTTTGGTGCATGCCCTTGTTGTTGTTATTGTTGTCTTGTCATCCATGTACGCCCTAATTGGAGGAAGACGCAGTCCATTCTTTGAGATGCTCGAATGTTGAGCTCCACTGCCATGGTAAACGCTAGTGGGGAGATGTTGCAGCCTGCCATAATGCCAACCTTGAGATGCTGCCAAGCAGTTGTCACACAAAACTGAAGGTCCCGGAAGTAGGCTTTGGAGAGCCGTGTGATGCCCTCTGGGACTTGGAAGAAAGTGAAGGCTGTCCACAACACCTCATGAGGCACAGACCCGAAAGCATTGGCCAGATCCAGAAAAACCACATGCAGGTCTTTCTTTTCCTTCCTCGCCATCTGTATCTGATGCCAGATGATATTTGTGTGTTCCAGACAGCCTGAGAATCCACTTCTGCCTGCTTTCTGCACAGAGGTGTCGACAAAGTTGTTCTGCTGCAAAAAAGCTGAAAGCCTCTGAGCCACAACACTGAAGAATATCTTTCCTTCCACATTCAGAAGATCTGGCGAAATTGATCGATGGTTGAAGAATTCTTCTTTGGGAATCAGGATCCCTCCTGTCTCCATGCCTTTGGTATTATCCATTTTTCCCATGCCATTCTCATCAGCTTCCAGAGGTGCCCTCAATTTCACTCCATGTCGGAGGCCTTGTTTCCATCTGGTGCTCAACTGGTTGGATGGGTGGCATGTCATCCGGAATGCAGGCTGGTACGTGCCTCTGATTGTCTGAGTAGGTCTTCCTCAGGTGCTCCTCTAGTTCCCTTATGGGTGCTTTGAGGGTCCCAAATTTCTCCTTGACAAAGAGGGCTTTCACAAACGTGTAGGGATCTCTGTAGAAGGAAGTCCTCGCTCGCTCCTTCTTCTTGTGTTGCTTTCTCAAGCACTCAGCTCTTCTCAGTGTTGCCAGAGGTTGCCTTGTAGTGCCTCAAGTCCTTTCCTCTCTGCTTTGGTGGCCTTCTTTTAGTGTTTTCTCAGACATCTTCTTTCCTTCACAAGCCTTTCAATCTCTTGCTGCCTCCTGGACTTGCGATGAGCTGGTTCCTTCTGCAACTTAAGGTTCCCGCTTTTCACCCCAAATTTCTCTGCCCCATAGATGTAGATGATTTCCCCAATCTTGTCGAGCTTCTTCTCCACGCCTCCTTTCAGGCCTTCCAGGAGGTGCACAAGGTCTATGTTAATGGTTTCCCACTCCTCTTTTTGGCAGGATTTAGGCCACAAAATTTGAGGTTTTCGTCCCTCCAGCTTTCTCTCTACTGCTGGCTGTGGCTGGATGGGCTCTGTGCTCAAGTCCATGGGTGGATCCATGCCTGGTTGAGCTTCGTCTGGGGTTCTGATACCCTGTGGACTGTGGTGATTATCCTGCCACTGGGCTTCAATCGACTGATTTGCCCTACCTCTGAGGAAGTAGTGGTCAATGCGAGGCCCCTCACTTAGCTCTCTCAGGCACTTTTTCTTACCCTGGTGGATCTTGAGGCCCTTCTCTGATGTTGTCTTTTTCCAGCCGCAGCTCTTTAGCTTGCATCCTGCCATTGCCGTTGCTCCATTACCTGCCATGCTAAGCTTTTGATTCGTTGTCATTTCCGTTGCAAGGTTCATTACCGTGTGGTCCGCCAATGAGTCATCTTCCACCCCCACTCTCGTAGACTCGAGGGGTATTTTTCCTTTGAGGCTTATAGAAGAATAAAATCTTGGAAATTCCTGTAACTTTCTACTAAAGAAAAATTAACAAGCTTTCCCTCCAAACTTGGTTGCTTAGTGACAAAATGATTCATGTGTTTGCAGAGTCTCATACTGCCATTCATAAGCATCTCTTTGTACACACAGTGGCAGTTGAACATCACGCAAGAAATTCTATACTATAAATAATCCGTAGAATCATTTGACTTTGATTATCACAAATAGGAGAACAATGAGAATTAGCTATCCCCACAGTGACTTTTGTGACCTGATTGTTGCACAGGTCCATCTGTCCTGTTACAAAGAGTAGAAAATGTGGGCTTCAAACAGCAAATTTTCAGCTAACAGCGAAATGTGCTGACTAAGTACGCCACAGAGACATCAGCTAGTATGGTAAAAGAGGGTGTTATCGTAAAGGTAATTTGGCAGCTCACATAGCTTATCCGATTTTGTCCTAGAGTGACTAATTTGAGCAATTGAGCGTTTAATTCCCCAACCTGTCATTAAAGCAAAACAGCTACCTATTATCCATCCTCACAACAACGTTTGTGACTCAGACACGTTAACCTGTCCTGTCACATTATTTTAAGAAACGTCCCTGGGTGGGTTCAAACCACCAACCTTTCAGCCGAATGCGCTGACCTCTTGCTTCACAGAGACACCGACAAGTGAGGCCTGTATGTTAGCAGCACCAATTGCTTAGCAAGCTTGCATCACAGAGCCTGCATTTTGATAGCCAGTGTGTCGTGTGCCATTGAGTGGCCAAGTGAACTTTTATCGGTACATCGAGTGGCTTTAAAATAACGAGATATTTGGCAAAGCTGGCCTGAATGCTGTGCTTGTGCATGATGATTGGAGGATCATTTCCATTGTACATTCCCAACACTGCTAATAAAACATACTTGTGGTTTTAGTTTAATATCATTTTAACATTTCCTTCTAGTTTAAAATTGTTTTGTTAGTATTTTCAGTTGTTGCTCTTTGTATTTGTCAAAAGGAGGTCTTTAATTACATGTCTTCTGTGCTTTTTGGTCACTCTGAATGGGTTACCCTGTTTCTGCATTTAATCTCGGCCTTATCTACACACATTGATTCCCCATCGACCTTCTTTGGGGTTAGGTTCAAATGCATGCTGATCAGTTTGTTTATTTAATTAGTCTTAAAGGACATTATGTGTAATTGTACCAGAAGTAGCCAATAAACTACCAGTCAATTCCACTACTTAGAACTTTCCTGAAATGGTAAACTGTATAAAAAATAACAGCCAAGATGTAGATTTGAATGCAGAAACCTTTTTTCCCATCTTTGAAATGAGAATACATGAGCATTTTTTCTGTGTTCCTAACAGAACTGACATGTGACTGACACCTGAGCCACATTGCACGAGGACAGTCTGACATTTAAGAAGACACATGTGTCTCTTATGAAATGTCGCATCAGTCAAGAACCCAGCAGCTCTGCAGGTACCTGGTTGCTCCTGTCTGCTCCTTGCTCTGAAAAGCAACAGCGAGACAATTTTTTATCTCGAAATGACAACCATCTCGTTGACATCGGCGCATTTACGACCCTATGAGCCCCAGACAACTCCTCGTCATGGAAACCAACAGGCCTGCATGTTTGGGTTTGTAAAATATTGAATTAAAGGCTCCACCGCTGTCGCTAGGAACCATCCATCAGGGCCATTGCTATCAAAGTCACCACCGGCTCTCTACTTTGTCTTCAAAAGAAGAGTGAGGCAGCGCATCAGACGCATGACAGAACCGGGATGAAAGGAGAGCATTTCATTCATGGCTGTCAAGGAAAAGGCAGAGGAGAGACTTTAGGAGCAGAAGGAACCTGCTGTAATTTAGACCTCGAACCCCAAACCTGAGTGTCTGTTTAATGAGGACGTGTGATCAAAGGAGCAGGCGGCATCTCACCAATGTCATTACTCTAGCAGGATCCATCACTTCTATATTTATTATTCCCGTGTTGGTGGGTTGGAATTTTACATTTATTTCTTAATGTTGATATGGCCTAAAAACCCATTGATGTCCTTTTAATCCCCCTGCATTCATGAAATGACATTTTTCTGAGCTATTTAAAGCATTTTTTTTGTTTTTCATCCCTGTATTTAAAATGCACTGGGATGCGTTGTACTGTGTGAAAGTAGCATTTGATTAGCTAACATTTAGGGGAAAAATTGTTCTTTTTAAAAAAAACAGCATTGTCAAAAATAAGATGTACACTATAGGAAGTATTAATTCCCTTCCTAATTTAATAAATAAATAATTGATCAAAAATACTGATCCAATGACCCCAACATTTTTTTTTTCTTAAATTGGTTTAGTGGCCAGCTCATAACTTAAAATACAAATAAATAATCAGACAATGACCACTGATATGCACACTGAGGAAATGCCAAATAATAAATAGGATGTCTGGTATAAAAGATAAAATAATTGTCACAAAGAAAGACCATGTGAAAATATAACACAGTTGAAATGAAATAGAGCTATAACCCATCCAAAATGTACCTTAAAAATAAAACAAATTAGAGAAATGTATTAGCGTATATGTACAAAAATTCTGTAAATTTGTGTAAAAGTCTGTAGTGCGAGGCGGCGCAGTGGGTGTACAAAGTGCTAATGTGGTAAAGTTACACAAGGTAGAACGCAGATTAAAAAACAACCTCCTGATGCTTCTTTAGCAGGCAGTGGGAAAGACTTTAAATTGTGTCCCTTGCTATGAACTAATGCTAACCCAAAGAAATATCATGACATGACATGGACGTTAGCATATTGTTAAACTTAGTATATTGTTAAACTTAGCTTTAAGTCTTAGCTGTGTGATAATCCTGTAGCAACTGCTTTGTTACACTTCTCGACTGCCAGATGATTAAGTGGTTGTGTATTTCAACAGCGATGGCCTGACGAATGGACACAAATCCTGCAGAGCAGTTTTCCTGACTGAATCTTGAATGAAAGCAGTTTTAGCCTGTCAAAAGAAAAGTAGCTGCCGTGGACAAGACGGTGGTGGGAAATGTGTGTTTGTCAGAGACAAGGAGACAGGAGGTTGTTGGTAAGCCAGGGGTGATTTCTCTCTGTGTGTGTGTGTGTGTGTGTGTGTGTGTGTGTGTGTGTGTGTGTGTGTGTGGTGTGTGTGTGTGTGTATGGGTTTGAGGGGGGGTTGGGCGAGTGGACATGTGTGTATGGTGGATTTATGAGTCACGGACAAATGCCAGCGTGCCACACTGACAGTCTCCATCACAGGGGCCTGATGCGAAGGGACACTACACGTCAGAACAGAGGGGGCAAGGGTTTCATCATCCAGAGGCCACAATGTTAGTGGAAAACCCTGAAATGGTCGCCACGCGGCTAACAGCCCCGCCGTGATCAGCAAACGGGCGCGGGCTTGTCCAAGCAACAAAAAGAAATCCCCTTTGCATCGGTCATTGAAAAGCAGCGATCGGTCCAAAGACCCACTGGTAGAAAATGGCAGTTGCTGAACAATGTCACCCCTGTCTTCATAAGAGCTTTCCGTTTCTCCACAGGCAAACACGTCCGCATGATGCGCTTGGGTGAGCAGAGGATCTCCCGTCATGGCCATAAGGATTTTCTCAGCGAGGGGTGGCTGACAATGTCACTGAACCACAGTACATCCAGCTCCACTAAAATGGGCTTTTCTCTAAGAAAACAGACAGTTTGTACCAAAGGTAGGGAAGGAATCCTGTTGGTTGTTGGGAGATGGTGGATCCATGCGGGCTCCTTTATTTGTATTACAGGATGCATTAAATCTAGCATCAAAAAGAGATACTTTCTGCTGTACATCATGCTAAATCAACCAACTATCAGAGGGAGCCAGCCCAGGTTAAATGCCTGTCTCAGGGGCATCTAAAATGTTGCTGCATTTCATCTTTACTCTTCAGCCAAATTAGATTTGAACCAACAACTTCCTGACCTGCTTTGCTGACATTTGTCCCGGTCGTCTCCTGGAGCAACGGGTGATGTCAGGTTTTACAGTTACTGCGTCTATCCTGAGAGTCAGTGTTAAAAGAGAGGGTCTGTGTTGTTTGTCAGATGGAATATTTGCCATTGCCTTGCTAATTAAAATCAAATGTGACTGTGACAAATACAGAAATTTAATTGAAAACACCATTTTGTGGCAACTCAGTCTGTTCCCAATAGATAGATCTGGAACAATTTCTTGAAAGTATTTTTACAAATAAGAGCTGCTTCACCAGAATGAAAAGATTGAACCACCATAACTCAGATGAAGGATGAAGCTCGGCCATCTACATCCTGCTAACTTGACTCAGTACCCCCAAATCCAAACTGTCAATCATTAGGTTGATGTGTAAAGTTGTCAAGGTGTCTTTCCACATTGGACTAGGATGAACAGTTGCCCCCTCCAGCAGTTCTCCGATGACGCCTCCATTGTGGGATGTGTGTCAGAGGGAAACGATTGTGAAGGTCATCGTGGACTTTGTTGACCGGTGTGAACTGAAAAAAAAACGAGATGAAGGAGATTGACTTCAGCTAGAAGCCCTCCAAATAAAAACTCGTGAACATCCACAGGCTTGACAAAGACGGGGTTTTGAGTTTGAGTTTTTTTTAGCATCCCCTGCAGCAATGCTACCATTATGCTTACTGAGGCCCCACACATATACTTAAATTTGTACATTTGTAAATGTTTACATTTGATGACAATAGAAAACATTGCAACATAATAAAACATAACCAAACTAATTCTAAACATAAGTAGCACACAATATAAACTTGGTGTTCCACACAAAACATAAAATTAATTGAAACTAAATGCAGAGACAACATAGATTGTTTCTATTATTTGCTTTGTTGTTTTGCTGTTAAAGTGTAATAATAACCCAGCTTATGTTAATACATTTAAGAGAAATAGATTTGTGCTTCTTTTCAGGTTCTTTTCTTATTTGCTTGGTATTTCCCTTAGGTCACACTTTTCTTTAATTCCTTTGGATTTGTGGTGTGGATTTTTGCTCCAAGTACAGCGCTCTCTTCCTGTCTCTCTCTATCAGCGAGACATGGCGGCAGCCATCATTTTTCATTTCATCAGCTCCTCCCCCTAACTGGAAACACTCCTTCACCTCGTGTCTGCGGCTGTGACCTCCGGCCCCTATTTCCAATGGGAGATGAAGCCCTACTGATGCGTCCGTGCCCAGATCACCTCTCGGGTGCTTTCTGGCATAGTGGAGAAGGTCTCCGAGGGTTTCCTTGGGTGAACGCGCACGAGTGGACCCAGGTCAGTTGCTTAGGGAAAGCCTCACTTGGTAACACTCTCCAGGGATGACTCAGATGGCTGTTTGATCATTTCTTTACTTGTCAGCTGCTTGCATGTCAGACGGTGAGGGCAATGCCAAAATCACATTATTGAGGAAGAAGAAGGAAAATAAGCACATGAAATCATTGAGAGGAAAGTTGTCACAGTTAAAAACCTGCCCTTGGACTGGAGCTCTTAGAAGTTCTTTTACAAATCCAATTTCTAATTTTTTGATCCGCATCAACTGAATTTAGAAACCTTAATTCTGACCTGTTCATCAATCAAGTTACAAAAGTCATTGTAAAGATGGATGATTCAAAAAGCCTAGTAGCAGAATAGAGGAGCGGAAGCTAGCCCACTACTGGGCAAGAGAAGCGGAAGCTAGCTCAATACTTGGCTAGGGAAGCGGGAGCTTGCCCATTAGCTTGCATGAGGAACGGGTAAGCTGCCCCTGAAGTGGGTTGGCAGTCAAAACGTTGCTTGTTAAAGTCTTGTTTTCAAGGTGCCATTGTTTTATTATTTGCTTTGATATAAACCTTACTGTTCACGGCAAGAAACCTTTAGCAGCACCAGGTTCATCCACCAGAAACCCTCATCTATATACAGTACTCTGTGGTGCAGTAGGTCAGGGCATTTGGCTGTTAGCAGAAAGGTTGGTGGTTCAAGCCCACCCAGGGATGTTTCTCTTGTGTTTGTGTCAGGACAGGCTGATCTGTGCACCAGTCAAGCCACAAATGTCATTCGGAGGATAAATCTTTGGCAACAATTTCCTGAATTAAAGAACATGACTTTCGCAATCTAGAGCTCTCCAAATGCCCCTTTCCAGCTTCTCTAGTAACCAGTGAGTGGAGCAATAGCTCGTCCAGTCATTGGCTCATGGAGTTACAGATTTGTTGGTTCAAGCTCTGATTTTGGACCAAGAAGTTCTTATAGCAGGAGAGATGCAGGAACAACTTCACATCACTTTGCTGCTGCAAGGTGAAGAACACTGTTGAGGTTGGCGGTGTAACTCAGGCCTCTCACACAGCTTTCTCATCGCACCATACAGGATTAGTGCATATCAATGTGGATCAGGCACTGTGGGAAAAACATCCACCACATTTTTAAAAATTATTTTTATTTGCTCATTATCTGAAATTGAACATCCAGGAGCTGTTGTTTTAGTGTTTGTTTTGATTTCCCACGTCACACATCACTCCGGCACCGGTCCGTGTGTCTCGGTTCCTTCAGCTGAGCGGAAAAACTCATAATGAATTCATGATAACCTCAGAGGGCTGATAAGTTCTGGTTTCTCTCTCTCTCTCTCTGTTACTGCCACCGATATAGTGTTGCTTTGAATGAAGAAAAGAAGTCCACATTTTTGCTTGCTACACTTCTGTACTGTATTTGGAATATCATCAGATAATTAAACATTAAAAAGATTCATTGCTCTTTTTGAGCTTGCTTCTTTTTAAACATTTTTGTTTATAAAAACAACAACTTTGATGTAATCTCACCCCATCACCACCTCTGCACCAACAGTTACACCACAGCCTGAGGAAGAAAACGTTCTTTGCTCTCATGCCTCACCCCCCCATCCCTGAATCCCTTAAGGACACTGATTTGTCTGACCTGCATGTGACTGCTCTTCCTGCTGCCAAGGTTTGCGTTGACTTCTTAGAATTGTGCTTCACTGCGCGGCTAATTTCCCGAGGCTCAGCACACCTGACCATTAGTGCTGAGGCTAAACATACACTTACGCAAGTTTAGAGGGAAGCATGAGATCTTGGATACGCTGAAGGCTTTAGCTCTGGCTGATCATGCATGTAGACGTCTTTCCCAAAACACATTGACCTCTAATGGGGGGCTATTACAGCAGGTAGGTTCACCTTAAGTGCCAGCTGTAAGTGTGATTAAATAGCCCAGTTTCATGTTTTGACTAAATCCCAAATAAATCTATTACTGAAGTGACACAAAAAAGCAAAATTATTTTACATTTGTGCATTTTATTGTATTTTTGGCAGCTGCTTTCGTACAAGGGTGTCCAGATCCAGTCCGCCAGGGCTGCGATCCATCCAGTATTCTGTCCAAACAGGTAGGCTGTGCCTTCACCTGGTCCAATAACCCAAAGTCACCTATTAGGTTTACGATCATAAAGATCAAAGAAGTAGAGATTGTAAAACTGAGGAAAAGAAAGAAGCCTTTACAGACAAGGTTGCGTTTGTGTCAGGGCAGGGTGATGGGTGCATCAGTCAAGTCACAAATGTCATTCTGAGGATGAATACGTGGCAACCATTTCCTGAATTAAAGAACATGACTTTTAAAATGGAGCACTCTACAGATGGTCCTCTCCAACTCGTCTGGTAACCAGCTAGTGAAGCAGGAGCTTGTTATGTCATCAGATGGTGGAACGCGAGATAAATTAATAGCTGGCTACAGGGGTAGGAGCAAGCCCAATAGCTAGCTACAGGAGCGGGAACTAGTCCAGTACTTGGCCAGAGAAGCGGGGGCTAGCCCAGCAGCTGGCTCCAGGAGTAGGAGATAGCCCAATAGCAGGATAAAGAGGCGGAAGCTCGGCCACTACTTGGCTAGAGAAGCGGAAGCTAGCCAAGTAGCTTGTAAGGGGAACGGGTAAGCTGGCCCTGAAGTGGGTTGGGAGTCAAAGCGTTGCTTGTTAAAGCCTTGTTTTCGAGGTGCCATTGTTTTATTATTTGCTTCTTATATCAAAGCAACCTCCCTGTTCACAGGAAGAAACCTTTAGCAGCACCAGGTTCAGCCACCAGAAATCGTCCTGTATAGTCTTTGTGGTGCAGTAGGTCAGCAAATTTGGCTGCTAACTGAGAGGTTCGTGGTTCAAGTCTACCCAGAGACGTTTCTCTTGCATTTGTGTCAGGGCAGGCTGATCTGTGCATCAGTGAAGTCACAAATTTTAAGTGGGAGCTAGCCCAGTAGCTTGCTAGAGAAACAGGAGCTAGCCCTGAAGTGGGTTGAGAGTCAAAGCTAGCTTTTTAAAGCTTTGATGTATAGTTTATTTTTCTTTGATGTATAGCATTTTTGGCTGTTAACTGAAAGTTAAGTGCCATTGCACACATTGTCTTTTTGATCATTCTTCACAAGCCACTTTTATCAATTTTAATGTTGCTGCTTTATATAACTGATATTGGCGTTGTTTACACTCTTTACATATATGCAGTTTTTTATATATATATTTATACTCTATACATGTAGGTTGTTTTTCGATCTTGTTTCTAAATGTTGCTTTTATATTTTGCATTTTAGTTTTTCTTCCTTCATGACGCTCAGCAACAGCAACTCATGGCTACATTTTACTGCGGTTAACAAGTTTTAATGTATAGTTGACAATTTCTAATGTTATGTGTGACAAATAAAGTTATGGAATCATGACCCATTTGTCAGTCATTTCATATAATCCAAGAACCTCAGACTGTCTAACTTTTCATTAGTAATTTGTGTGGCACCCTTACACCCTTTACTGTTTAAGAACAAAGCCTTAAGTGCTGAAACCGCTCATACTCATCTGATTCACTTGTCATCCCAGTGGTCACCATTGACTACAGCACAAAGAACCTAGTGAAACTCTTTCCCTAATCCTTCGCCTCAGTGTCATCCATTATGTCACACACACACACAAAGAGATCAGGGGCTGTGTCTGCTGAAATTCCGCTGATGAACGCTAAGTTGACATGCTTTAAATTGCATCATAATTACATATAACAATGCATGTCAGACCAAAAATCAGGTCAAACAATGTAATTGTTTTTTAAGGATGATTAAATATGGTTGTTCATTGATCAGTTCATTTTTGGCATTATGTCTATCTTCTTGTGTGTGACCACAAAGCATGATGGTATATATTTAGATTTATTAGTTTGACACTGCTTTTTGCAATGGATTATGGTATTCATCGAGTGCCTTATATAAGGTACAATTATCCTCACATAACGTTCAGATGCCCCTACAATATGGCATACACCCTAGTTAGTGCACTAAATAAGGTGTGAATTGCTGGGACTAATTAAAATGGAAGTTAAGTCTTCAGGAAAATTTGTGCTGCTTATCAAAATATCATGGCAGAATTTGCAATGTGTGGAGGATGGCTGTGAGTATTTGTGTTACCCATGAAGCTCTCTGTGCCTGGTTTAAAACAGCGGGGACAAGCACAGCCTCCAAACATATAACCTTTTTCCAGTCACCATGGAAACACTGAACAAGTGCCCTCCGCCCAACTCTCAGGCACGACTGCACGATAAGCTGCTTTTGAACACCAACCAGTCTGGGCTCTGCTACTCCCAGTCCATCCAGTTACCACTCCAGTTGCCAAAGGCTAGTTGGAATCCCGTGTGCAGCCGTTATCGCTCGGCCCACTTGGGTGAGAGGTTACAAATCAGAGACAGCAACAACTCCAAGCCTGTCTGGCAATGCAATTCTCTCCTGCCCAGTGCTGGAGAATGATCAGTAACTCCTTGTGACTCCATCTGAGCAGAGAAACTGAAGGAAGTGGTATGAATCTGGGACACACATCACAATTTATTTTCCCTTTTTTTCCCAAAACCATGTACCCTGCCAAGCAAAGATGTTGGAAGTAAGACAAGACATATTAGTAGTTTTTACTCATGTGGCTGTTTGTATTTCACGCTACGGAGGAATGGAGAGATTGAAATCCACATAAAATCTCTGCCATTGCATCAAATGTTATTTTTTTACCATGCCTGTGGA
The DNA here is from genome assembly GCF_003711565.1 of Takifugu flavidus. NCBI lineage: Eukaryota > Metazoa > Chordata > Actinopteri > Tetraodontiformes > Tetraodontidae > Takifugu > Takifugu flavidus. Next base: position 7,716,720 of record NC_079522.1, read on the forward strand.
TGAGCTTAATTCCTTCCGTGTTAGTATATCCATCTTCAAACTGCGTTTCTCCAATACTACTGTCGTCTTCTATATTTGAACTGTGCCATGTTGGCTTAAAGCCATAAGCTTATGGTTAACTGGCTCCACTTAAGGACAGCTGATCCTCTGAGACTCAATTGCCCACATGGGCTGTCTTCCTTCTAGTTCTGACAGGGTAATCCCCCACAAAGGTCCCTCGGCCCTCTTGGAAAGAGCACCCCTAAAGAGAACTTCCTCCCTGGAGCTCTGAACAAGTGCTCCAAGGGTCTTTATTCTCCTAAGAGACACAAGCGGCAATCCACCGTGATCCACAGGATGAGCCGCGAAAATGCTGCACCTAGGAGATCTTCGGCCCAGCCGAGCCAATTGGCAGCCGGTCTTGCACGTAGCACCTGAGAATCAGCAGTTTCCTGAGAATGGAAGATGGGGGATGAGACTAATGCATGTGATCCTCACGAGACAGCAATGCATCATTTTTCTTCCGACAGGCTGCATTGAAGAGCCCTCATTGCGATTGTTGTGCTCTGTGATGGAATGACACTCGTGTATTTCTACTAATTGCGGGAAAAATGGTGTTGAAACTGCGGACAATCATGGACAGTCCCTCCCACCCCCTCCATAACACAGTGGACAAACTGAGGAGCAGCTTGAGCAACAGACTCCTGCAGCCTCGCTGCTCTAAGGAACGGTACAGGAAGTCCTTCCTGCCGTCCGCCATTAAACTCTATAATTCACTCAAACCAACTCAACAATAATTGTGTAATGTTTATGCTGTAATTTTATTTCTAATTTATTCTATAATTATGTATATATGCTTATAATGCTTATAATATGTATATATTATATTATGTATATATTATATATATGCTTATAATATATGCTGTATGTATATATGCTTATAACACTCTAATCTTATCTGTATTTATTTTTTTCTGTCTCTTTACTCTGCATACGCTGCTACTATAACTCAATTTCCCCACGGGGATGAATAAAGTCCATCTCAATCTTAATCTTAATCTTAAAAAGTCCAAATCCTAAAATCAATCTTTTTTTTTCTTGTTCCCAAGGTACTCATTCCCACATCTGAATAACACTCTTATTTTCATTTTACGATGTATCATGGAATTTATTTATAATCCCTCAATTAAATGACTAATACAGCCAAGCATCATAGAGAGGACATGTTTTGGCGGTTTAACCTCTGAGCGCAGTTTGGTTATTTTGTGAGAAGGAAGCTGATTAGCATAACGCTACACTGCCATTTCCTCTTTAGGCCACCCCACCAACATCTGCACGTTCAGTTAGGGTCCTTCGGTTCCTAATCGGGGTCTTGGGGAGCTGCTGGGAGCTATTCCAGAAGTTATTGTGCAGAGGAAGCATTTTTCCCTGACATGCTCTCGGACTGCAGCTTCTGAGCAGTTATAAAAATCAAACACACAGCTACACAACACTGAAAACAGGAAGCAACTGAGTCCCACTTTACTAGTGGCCGACAAGCCCTCCAGCAGCAGTGTTAGCATCATGCACAGCGACCATTTCGTTGAACCAGTTATAAAGGAAGCTCCATCGGTTGTTTTAGTTTTCTTCAGGTTGGTTTGTGGTTTGAGGCTTCTAATCTCAGTCAGGGGTCATTTTGGTTATCTTACCTGGTCAGTTGAATAAAACATAAGACGTGCACCATGTTGGTCTTGGCCCCACTATTTCCTCTCATCTCCACTGGCAGGTCTCTATTCTTTCCTACACTTCAGTTTTTTAAGTGTTACCAGTACCGCAGAGATAGAATCTAATCAAAAATATTGTTAGCATTCTATCTGATCTTACCCAATAGAAATCCTAGATACATACACACGCTCTTTTAAGTTCAACTCATTCTTTCTGCTCTCCACTCCTGCCTGTGTCTCCACCATAGGACTCTTTTATTTGCTTCACTAATCAGCCAGACACAATGGTTGCTTCTTAAATATATTTTTTAAATTATATCTACCTTTAAGGTAACATTGAGGACCTTGAAAAACTCCTATAGCTATCTCTCAAAAGAATGTGTAGGAAAAAAATCGTCCGATTTCTTGTTTTCCCCCTTGTTCAAACATAAGTCCTCTGTGAAAGGCCTGCACTTCTGTGTTACGGGCATATACACAACAGAAACAAACAGAAATTTTTATTTTTTAGTATATAGATTATATTTAGAATAAGTCCTGAAAATTAATGTGGTTATCCACAGGACAGTATTAAAAGCATAAACATACTTACACATATATTTACATCTCATTTTCCCATGCTGTTTTTATCCATTAAAAATAAATGTCAAACTTGCAGCAAGGCTCAAACAGTTGCAAATATGTCCTCTGGTAACCTCCCCACTGAAGCAGTGAAACATGAAATGCACCCACATGACACTACAGGAGCTAAAACGCATCTTTATGGAGCTTATTATAAAGCCTTCATGCTGTGTGAAAGGAAAAACAAAGAGCCGAGGGATCAGCGGTGTCATTCAAGTGTAGAAAATATGTAGATTGTTGTGAAAATATAAGGGAAATCAACTACTCTACTTAGGAAAAAGAAAAAAAAGACTTGTGCAGTTTTGAGTAAACATACAGCAATGTGTGAGATAATTAAGGGGGGGTAAAAGATTGAATAAGCTTCCTTTGCTAGTATCCTGACACTTTTCAAAGCTTGGTATTGAGCTGAACTGAGGTCTCTCTGCCATTCAGTCTTCAACAATCACACCCAGAAGCCTTGCAACCTTAACAGGGACTGCAACCCTAGAGCCTCAGATTATAAGTCTGATGCTCCACCAACTGAGCTATCCAGGCTCCTTGAGGAAGCAATTCTTAATATCACCTTCCTGGGTCCTGGCAACACGTTGGAGAACTGGTTCTTAGGGGGAAGTTTGTCTGTTGTCCATTGGGGACCGGGCTGGGTGTTGACCAAGAATTGAGTGTAAGTGCGCTGATTAAGTTGCAGAACCCCCTAGTGACTATCAAGGGCACCTTACTGAAAGATGGCATGTTCAAAGATTCCTCACAACCTCAAGCCCAGGGATTTTGTTTGAACACCCACATGAGTTTGGATGCCTACCACACACAATAAGCATTTATTCTAGTTTAACAGTTGATCCAAATAAAGTGTGATCTCTTCTACTCTTTTTTTAACTATACCTTTTGGGGGTCACAGGGAGGGTGCTGGAGCCAAACTCAGCTGCATATTGACGAAGGCAGGGTGCACCCTTGAATGAGTTCCTCAGGGTTAGGGTTAGGTACTTGGTACCTTTCTCAAAGTTACCTCAACAGTGCTTTGAAGATGTTCTGGCAGCCTCCCCTGCTACTAGAACATCTCCCAAGTTGTATATGCACCAGGGCTTGAACCAAGAAAATGGTACATTTAAAATCTGATTTTTAATTTTAAATGTAGTTATAGAGTTTTGTTCATTGCCTTTTGGCCACATGGACACCCAAAAAGCCAACAAGAAAATGAATATGGTGGTCTCTGAATGCAAATTGACTCAGCAGAATGTTCAATCAAGGTGTGGCTCAAGAAATCCCCAAAATGGACAAAATCAAAAATAAGTATACTCTGCTTGATACTTTAACCCATAACTAGACCTGAAAAAGTCAAAATGAACTATAGATCATTGGATTTAGACCAACCACAAAAACAAAAAAAGTAAGGTCAAAAGGGAGTCCTCTTACAGACCTTTAAAGAAACATTAAAAATGTTGTGAGTTTGCTCAAATAATGCACCCTTTTTTCCATTGCAAGGAGAACCCAGTATGGATTTTTTTTACCCCCTATTGTTACCAACAACCATTTCTATTTTCAAAGGCAGTTTTTAGAATTGAAGAAAAACAAAAGTACTGCAGGTAGCGAGAGGGGAAAAAAGCAAACTACTCCTGTCCAGCTACTCTAGCTTTCAGAGAATGTAATGACAAACTGTAATTGCGACAGTAAATATATATTTTCAGTGAGAGCTGTGCTGTTTATGCTCCTCAGACCTGCCTGAAGAATGTTTTTTAAGTATTTTCCAATACACACAAGCCCGCATCCCACTCCAATGCATCGAAAGTTATTTATTTTCTCCACATCAAAACTTGGGCCCTGAAAAGATGATGAATCTAAATTCAGCAATTTTGGGAGCTAGACTAGCAGTCTGCATGCCTGCAAAGAAATTGTTGTGGAAGTCTCTTAATATTTGTTCCCATGTTTCTCTAAGCTTTATAACTTTCTCAGCTCCATTTTATGAAATGATGATGACACTGTCTACCCATAATCACCTTCTCTGACTCCGTCTCCATTTCACACAATGCCTCAAATCAAATGAAATAAAATTAGAATCGCAATCTACATCTTACGGAAGATTATTGCCCATAAACTGTAAAAACCTGCAAACTAGCACCTAATGAGCACCTATTGGAAGGCTTATCATTAAGGTAGGCACAGACATGCCCTTTGTAACACAGCCATAGCCTCCATTTATGCACTGAACACCTCCTGATCGTACTCCTCCTTCAGCTTTCCTTGCGCCTGGCAGTATGTATTTTAAGCTCTTTGAGGCTAAGAGCATGAAAGAAATCAGCCATAAAGATGAAAGAATGCTAAATGATGCTGTTTTGAGCCGTTTAAATGTGCTTTAAAAATGTGTTCATTTACTTTCATTTTTCATTTTGTTAATCAAAACTAATGGCAGATAGGTAGCATATTTATTGGGGTGGTATTGGTAAAGCAACTCATGCTGAAAGAAACAGCAAAATTTTGTCATTTTAAGGTTCAAACTATGTTTAAAAGAGTGGTGTCATTTTATTTAAGCCAATTTTTAGGATATATACAACAAAAATCTTAGAAATATTTTTAATAGTTAAATGTAAAAACTGTTAAATGTAGATTCAGATTTAGATTTAACATTTAGATTAAAAATATAGATTTAAATTTAACATTATGAGTAACACGTAATAATTACAGTTATACATTTAATACATTTATGTGATGTCAAATTCTACTTTAAGTATTTTTAAAAAGTCAGTAAAAACCTTGATGCTAAATGTGACAAAATGTTGCAATTGTGTATGGTGTGAGCCACTTTAAAACTGCATCTCACATATTTGAGTTTGAATTTTGTCTATCTGTGTTTGGTACATTGCAATGCATCATGTTATAAAAGTCCAATAACAAAACCATGAGCTAGCCACGAAAGATCCATTTATTTTCCAGCTTAACCGGCAGACAAATTTCCTATGTCATATTTTAGTCACAAAAATTGTTAACAAAGAAGAAAAAAATTTGGGCGACATAAGAAAGAAATTACATGTAATTGTAAAAACGTTGGGAAAAATTTCCACACACTATATCAGGAGGATTAAACATGGAAGGGAAATAAAGACAAAGTTTTGATCAGTTTGTCTGTCCAGTAAGTTTCTTCTTTAGCTCTGCATTTTCTTTTTGCAACACTTTGTTCTGAAAAACAAAGGAAAATAATCTAGTTAATTTCAGTCTTTCTTTTGCATCTCTTGCTAACAAAATCGTCTCTCTACATCTTACTAAAAGCCAGAGCCTGTTTCCAAAACAAAATAAAGTATTTAAATGCATGAAATACAGCCAACAAAGGCTGTGTTCAGACATATATGTACACTAACCTTATGTCTGAGTGATTCCACAATGAGGTCTCGTCCTCCCCTCACACTTTCCTCTCTCTTTGAAATTTGGAAGGCATCTCCAATAACTGAGACTAGGACATGAGACTGGAGAATTATAATTATAATTATTTATACATCTATAACCATAAGTATAATAACACTTTGTAGCAATTAGTAACATTCCACTTTTTTTTTGTAAACTGCAGGTGAACTTTAGTAAATTCAAAGAGGAAAATCATACAAATGGGTTCACTTACAAACTTCTTGCTTTGAAACATATAGCAGTGGTATGTGTTCGCTGCAGGATGTCGGGCCACGAAGCCAAAGACTTCAGGAAAGGTTGGGAGGACAGCACAGAAGGAGACAGTAGACAAAGGGCAGGAATAGAGCAGAAACTGTAGAGAGGTTAGACCAATTCAGACGATTTCTGTGCAGGCCAGTCAAGATGCATGTGAACTATCCACATTTTTCTGGAGTTCAAACAACATATAATTTTTTGCATACCTTGGTTTTGTATTCCAAAATGTCCAAACCACTCAGTGATAGGAAAAGATAGACTTTACTCTTCTTTCCTTTCTTTTCAGTGGAGTAGGTATCTGGTGTCTAAGGAGGGATTAACAAGTTACGTAATTTAACAAAGTTCATTGTAATAAATGGATCTAGAGTCTTTCATTCTTGTCTCCACACCAATTGGTTTGAAGAACCCATCTGAAAGTGCTGAAAATCTCTATGAAAACTCTTAATGAAAAAGAGACAGACCTGAAAAGAAGCAGTTTTTGAAAGACTAACTGTACAAAACAACAAATTCATAAAATTTCTGCTTATAAGATCTCCTCTCCAACATTGTTGACAAATATTTAACAGTGAGTGCAAATGTCATTTTTAAAAGTGCCATAAAAACACAAAATAAGAAAAGGTTTTATGTGAGTATTGTTTATACTTAATTTTGTTTAAAAATAATTTGGAGAAGTGCCAGGTTTTTAAAAAAATGGCACTGCCATAGCGGATTAAATACATATAAAGTTTGTAATATTGACAAGATGTAGATGTGTTCTGAATTGTAATGAAGAGTCATTATTGACCTATCTGCACAATAATGTTTTGTTTGACAGTTAATTGGAGACATAAGCCAGATTTGAAGGTAGGAAACTAAGTGGACTCTTTTCCTTTCCTGCATAAAACAAGTTTAAAACAAAAGCAAGTTGTAAACACCAACCTTTAGACTCTCCAGCGCTTCCTCTAACATCTGTAGTCCATCTGGGCAAACAACCTCAACACGGCCAAGAAACTAATAATATGTTTATACAAAACATAGACATGAAGCTAATGTCAATGACGACGAGGAACAGATAATTTCATGGTGGAGCATGTTATGTATAAGTTGTGAAAATCTATCTGAAGATTGGGTGGCATTATCAAACAAGTATGGGATATCGTGTCGAATCATATTGTCTTTACCTTAACCGTAAAGGAGATCTCACTGTCTTCATCTGAAAACATTATGTCACTCTATCATTTGGTAACAACAAAAGGAGAAACCTGTATGAAGATAAACATTTCTTCTTAAAGACCAAAGCAACAACATCGCTCAAGAAGATACAGGAAAAGTATCTTACCTTTTCAGATAAAAACAATGTTGGAAACCACCAGGGAAAGGTGTGGTCTTCTATTTCAAATAGAGTATTGGGTGTAAAGTCTACTGGAGTTAATGTGTAACCATTATCACATCAACCCTGCCTTTGAATCAGAAATCTAGGGTTCCGGAGTATTTTACTGTAATCTGTCGAACCGTAAAGGATGAATTCAAGACAAAGAAAACTGCAAATTCATTTTCAAATATTCAAAAGGCAATAAATTCTCCCAAGAAAAATCACTGCATCTTAATTAAATTTTATACATTTGAAAATGTAAAACTGCAATGAAAAACAAGAAAAGTTTAGTCTGTAGTGTAGTGTTTTCAATCGCAAATGATAGAATTTCACTTTTAAAGAAACTAATATGACAATGTCAAGTGTCTGTGCAGTAAAATAATGTGTTTTCTTCCACGCCATTAGGTGGTAGAAGGTAGCTAATCACCTTAATGATCTGAGACAAGCTGCATGACGCAGAGGTAGTGATGCCAATGACAATAATAGACCTCAGTCAGAGAGCTCTGGTGTAAACCAAATATTTTATTGCACACAAATTATTTGCAAAATTGGCACAGCATCAATTTAGCAACACAGAGGGTCTTGTGGTCGAGCATGCTGATTTGGAATCATGTGCTTTGAGTTATCTGTCTGAATTTGCTTCACATCTTTAGATTTTTAAAAAGAAAAATCCAGACTCTGAACTGGGCCCTGGACAAAATGCTGACCCTGATGAAGGTCCTAGTATGGTGTAAGCGGTAGTCAAAAGAGCACAAAGATGGTGAACTTGAGGCATGGCAGCTAAAGCCACCTTTCATCCTGCTTTACTTTCAATGGAGATGCAACACCGACTGTTGTTCTTGGTGTGTGATGGAATCTAACAGTGCCATGGTGCAAAGTAAGCCCAGTCCTCTCCAAGCGAAACGCCCACCAATTCAAAATAAGCAGGAGGAGGTTTCAACACACAGTGAAGTACGAGCTAAGCTGTTCAAGGTTAACTGCTAGAAATGAAAAGACCAGTTACATGCAGTCAGAGGAGGCCAGGCCTCCCCTGCCATCATGGAAAGAAATAAAAATGAAAAAAATGAATTAAATGGTTGTATTTTTCCAGTAATTTTATAAACTAATTATCAATTTAACTTCGCCGTTTTATATTGTCTTTTAATTTTCACGCTTACCATTAAAATACTGAGAAGAGACTACACAACGCGGCACAGCGCAACATAGCGCAGCACAGTGCCGCACCGCCTACAGGTACATCCAGAGGCCAGGTCTGACTGGGCCTCAGATGAGGGCAGTGGTCTCTCTTTATGTCACTATTAAATGTTCAAATACGAATACTATATGAACTAAATTTTCATAGTTTAGCTGATTTATATAATGAGCCGTGTTTTTGTCAGCAACTATATTTCTGTAATGTGTTTCTTGTGCCATACAATCGGTGGCGAAGAAGCATAAGCAACAACAATAATCTGGCAACAAGTGGAGGGAGAAGCTGCTGTTTAATGCTGCAGACCAAATCAGCTGAGATGAGCTACAGGTGAGGAAGAAGGTCCCTCATCTGAAAGTAGATTAGGCGTGCCCGCTTAGGCACAGGGGAGGAAAGGAAGAAACACGTGCGATGGAGAACACAGAGAAAATAACCTGAATCTAAACAGTGATGTGTGGTAGCATGAAAAAGGCTGAAATGCAATGTTTTACCCTCATTTATCTCTACATTTATGTCATGATCTGAATGTCAAGTAGCCGGGAGCTCCATGTGAACACATCTGAAGGTATTGATGATGTTCCCTGTTTATGTCTGTCAGAGATCCCTTTTTTGTGGTGCTTCCTCATCTTGCTTCTTTCTCCCTGAGTTGGGACAAGGGTCTAAGAACAAAGGGTCCGACCTCCCCTCTCACCAGGGGGAAAACAATGTTTGTGACATTAGGTTGCAAAGACATTTCTTTCTGATTGTGCTCGGATGACTTCACATGATAACTTAATAGTACGGAAATCCTGTTGGGGACAGTTACAAAGATCCCCTGTGATATAAGATGCATAAACTTCTTATAACCAGCAAAGTCATTTCAATTGCAATGACCAAATTAAGTGATATTGGAGAAACAGTAGCCGTAGCAAAGTGTATGATAATAATATAAGTTAACTGCTGGCAATGAAATGGTGAATATGGTGCTCTGGAGGGATCATATGATCTTTGTAAATCTGACTGATGATGTCAGTGCCTCCCCAGCCATGAACCTTCTTCTTTGCAAAATGGCGCTGTCCCAGGCGGCAGCCAGTAGTAGCAGCTCCCTACACTTAATTGTTCTTCTTTAAATTTTTGTAGTGTTTGCTATACTTGTTTACATTATTTGCTCTTTGGATTTACTTTCTTTCTTTCCATTTACAACTGGAGTATTCAGACACCATGTTCTGGAGGCTCGAATACTTTTTTCTCTGTTTTGCGGTGCTTGGGTCATTCGCGGCCCCCATCAGCTGTGCCGAGAAGCGGAGCGGTATTGTTTACACGCGAGACCAGGTGATGGCTCTAAGACCACTGTGCGAGCGGACCGAGACACCACTGCGGCCGGTAAGAAGAAAGGAGGGGGACTGGCCGTGTTCATTCGCAACAGGTGGTGCAACCTGGAGCATATTCATGTCAAGGAGTGTGTGTGCAGTCCCGACGTGGAACTTATTGCTATCGGACTCCGTCCATACTATTTGCCACGGGAGTTTACTAATGTCATCGCCATCACTGTTTATAGTCCTCCGACCGGTAAAGCGAACACGGCCTGTGACGTTATTCACTCTGTCACGGCTGACCTGCAGACTAAACATCCTGGAGCCTTTATCCTCATCACAGGTGACTTCAATCATGCCTCACTCTCCTCCACTCTCCCTACATTCCATCAATATGTCCAGTGCAGCATGAGAGACAGTAAGACTTTGGATTTACTGTATGCTAACGTCACCAGTGCACTGGTGCTGTCACACCTCAGACCTCTGGTGAGCCCCTTTCAAGACCCTCTGCAGTTTGCCTATCAGCCCAAGGTGGGGGTTGATGACGCAGTGATATACCTGCTACAGAGGGCTTACTCCTCCTTGGACAGACTAAACACCACAGTGCGGGTCATGTTCTTTGACTTCTCTTCTGCCTTCAACACCATCCAGCCAAGACTGCTGAGGGCTAAGTTGGAGAAGATACAGATGGATGCTCCCCTTGTTTCTTGGATCAAGGACTACCTGACAGGTCGACCACAGTTTGTGAGACTGCGGAGCTGTGTGTCCGACCCCCTGATGAGCAACACAGGAGCTCCCCAAGGAACTGTGCTCTCCCCCTTTCTGTTCACACATCTCTGGCAAAGACTGAGACTCTGTCTTCAGTTCTTTCCATGATATCATCTCTGTCTTCATCCAAAAGAGGCCAAGTTTCAAAGAAAGTTCATTATGAGGCTACATAGGGTCATGTTATAATATTTTTGGTTACAAAAGCCAAACATTGGGCCCAAAGTGCAAGTTAAGGGTTTTACTTAAATAAAATAACAAAATCAGTAAAGTGGGTTGAAGGCTGGAATTGAAGACAGCCAGTGGACAGGCAGGCAAGGCTGACCAGAATTGCAGTAAAGGGTGAAATTCCAAGAGGGGAGGGAGGTTACAATAATCTGGCAACAAGTGGAGGGAGAAGCTGCTGTTTAATGCTGCAGACCAAATCAGCTGAGATGAGCTACAGGTGAGGAAGAAGGTCCCTCAGCTGAAAGTAGATTAGGCGTGCCCGCTTAGGCACAGGGGAGGAAAGGAAGAAACACGTGTGATGGAGAACACAGAGAAAATAACCTGAATCTAAACAGTGATGTGTGGTAGCAAGAAAAAGGCTGAAACGCAATGTTTTACCCTCATTTATCTCTACATTTATGTCATGATCTGAATGTCAAGTAGCCGGGAGCTCCATGTGAACACATCTGAAGGTATTGTTGATGTTCCCTGTTTATGTCTGTCAGAGATCCCTTTTTTGTGGCGCTTCCTCATCTTGCTTCTTTCTCCCTGAGTTGGGACAAGGGTCTAAGAACAAAGGGTCCGACCTCCCCTCTCACCAGGGGGAAAACAATGTTTGTGACATTAGGTTGCAAAGACATTTCTTTCTGATTGTGCTCGGATGACTTCACAGGATAACTTAATAGTACGGAAATCCTGTTGGGGACAGTTACAAAGATCCCCTGTGATATAAGATGCATAAACATCTTATAACCAGCAAAGTCATTTCAATTGCAATGACCAAATTAAGTGATATTGGAGAAACAGTAGCCGTAGCAAAGTGTATGATAATAATATAAGGCAACAGCTGGATAATTGAATACCAATACACAGAGGAAATGATAAAATGAGGCTGCCTTTGAAAAAAATGATTCATCTTGTTGCAGAACAGATTGAAATTTAATCAAATTTCCTTGATTTAGTGTTGAATGTCCAAATATGAGGGTATAGAAGCCAGAGCGATGCAAACAAAGTGTTAAGCAAACCCATGACGAAATGCATCTTGTGTTGTGCAGGTGGCAGTTATTAATTCAACAATTGTTACGTTAACAATGTGCCCTGTGTCTGATTTATTGAACTTATTTATCAGTGGTTTAATGTTAGCACAAAAGATTTTAATTTTATTTTTTCCCTGAGTAAATTGCCTTTGCGGTAAGTTAAAAGACAAAAACAAGACACCCCCCTCCCCTCGTCACTCCTTATTAGATACAGAAATGCGTTTATATCACCACTGGAGGATAAAATAATGCGTTCCTGTGGTCTTGACTTTGGTGTTAAATGTGATTTTTGAAGTGGCCGCTTTACAAAGCCATTAGGGGAAACTCAACCAAATGTTCACAACGTGTCTTTTTATTAGGGTGAAAAAATAGGCTGGTTTTATAGTCCCCAGAAAGGACTGTTGTTTGGTTGTTGTTGTTTTTTTTAAAAGATCAACAATGATGGAGAACATTACAAAGAATTTCCTTTGTTTTCCCAGATTAGACGGTTGTCGGGGAGGTGAGGATAAAGATGCAGACTTCGATGAAGGTAATTCCCCAGGTCTGCCTATCGCAACATTAATTTTTCATTTCAATTGTTTGTTTGGAAGAAAGTTGGGAAAGGAACCTTTATAGTAGTTACTGCAAAACGATTGTGTTGATATTAAGGACATAAAATAGCCACTGAAGCCATTCCCAAGATTTACCCATGCTGGAGCATGTGAATAAAAGATGCTCCCCCCCACCTAACACACACACACACACACATTTGCATTTATTTTTTTATTAGCTGCAGCTTTCAGACGTCCTCTCTGTCATTGCGTGATTCTGTGGTTGGTGTGGGGGGGCTCATCCATTTTAAATGGAGGGTACTGACAAGAAAGTTTTCTGTGTCAGAAAGCGTCGACATTAAACTAAAATGTCACTGATCACTCTGGCATTTCGATAAAGCTTTATCCGGATTCCTGAAAAACACGGTAATGGCAATAAACATAAAGCATGCATTTAAATCTTAAAGGTAGACATCTTTATTGCTTGATTTCCCCATCATATTTTACAGTTTTATAGTGAGTAAAATGGAAAAACCTTCACACAAAAAAAGGAAGTTTGGTCTTATTTTGGATGGCGGAGCCATTTGAAGGAAGATGATTGTCCTTCCCCACCTGGAAAGTCACCCAGAACACAGAGTTCCTTTATTTAATGGTTCAATAGTGATACCTATGTGTCCCTGTTTGAGAGCATTGTTTCCCCATTGTTATTGCGCCATCAGTTACCTCGGCGGATGCCTGGATGACATAAATGCATATTCCTCATGCCAGCCAAGCAAATGAAGCTGAACTGAGGATGGGGAAGGGAAGAGAGAGACTACAAGAAGGAGACAGAGTGAGTGATTAAGCGCTGCTGCGTGAAGAGACTTACGCGAATGAACTGCTGATAATAAAGAGCAGAAGAGCTCCCTCTATTCTCTCCCCCAGCCCTTTTTTGTTTTTGCAATTTGGAAGTCACAATGTCGTGATTTCCCTCTTCCCCCAAGGACAAAGTGATTAAATTTTCAACCCAGTATCCCCATTTCTGCATTCACAGTTATACACTTCATCTTTTGGGTGTTCGTCATTACTAATCTCAGAAGAATCGAGGGGATAATTGCAACCATTTGCTTCGTGCACTAAGTGTGTATTAACAGTCAGCCAAAACTATGGCGGTAACAATGCCTCCTCATACATGAAGACAACACGATGCTATTCATGCCCTTTACTCGGAGTGGCCCCCGCTGGAGGACTGCACCCCTGGATGACAATTGAATGCGCATGAATCGCACTCCATTGAAGACAGCTGCCATCAAACGACGTATGGACAGCATGTATGTTCCATGCAGGGGAGTTTCTGCTCTTCTCTAAACATATGAGCCCAGCGGTGCACGATTTATGTTCAGACACACGTTTCAGTTCTGCATCAGTGACTGAGGGTCTTTGTTCGTCTCCACAATCTCGAGCAGAAGCTGCTATCTTTGAATGCTGATGTTGTCACATGGAGGGGGGGAGAGGGAGAGAATGTCCAAAGGGCTTTGTGGGGGTAAATATGTTTGGAGCCATCATGCTTGATCATCTAATCATGACTAGGCCTTCAGGGAGCTGAGCATGCTTGCTCCCCACTCCCCCACCCCCCACTCTCACCACATATGCTGATAATACAATTCTCCCACAATGCAATTCATCACTGCAGATTTCTATCAAAGATGGGTTAAATGGCTACAACGACGGGCTAAATGGAATGCTGCTTCTGCGAGCGCATGGATCAAGGCGACGCCTGATGAACTTTTCCATTCAGCACCATGTCCTCTGCAACTTTAGATCAATCCAATCTAAATTTTGGAGCACAAAAGACAAGCAAATGCATCTTGGTCTTGTAGGACTGCATAGATTTTAATAGACTGACCAAAAACAGAGGAATTGCAAATTATAGATCTGTAAACTTTTCATCCTAAAAGTGTAACTATTCTGAGATAATCCTTAGTTATTTGTACAGCTTTGTGATGATTGATGAACCACTTGAACTTCTATTAACCGAGACTCAGTACGCAAAACATCTTTAGATTTAAGGATCAGGCTGGTCGTGTAAATGTTACTTAATTATGCGACAGGTTTATTATTTGATCATTTTTTGGGTTGTGTGCAGGTGTTATCGAAACACTGCCAGTCCTAAATTTTGCCTCTCCGTCCCATCACGTTGCGTCAATGTGTCAACCTCTCATTTGCCATTAATGAAACGGCCATGCTGCCATCTTACAAATGATGAAAAACGGATTGATTTTTCTGACAAAGCTGTGTCTCTGAACCTTGCTCCTCTGGAATGCCCTGCAGAGCTCCAATGTTAACCCTTTAACATCGACATTAGGATGTGCAAATAAATCAATATGTGGCCTCCATAAGAGGACCTTTTGAATACATATAGGCACAATTTTTACCCAGATAAAGCTTATTCTTATATTAGACTGATCTGTGAATAGTTTTGCAGAATATGAAAATTCTAAGATGCTGCAAGGTGGCATGACAAGCATACTATAGGCAGCAAAATAGAGCACAAGGTAGCTGGGTGGTGGGAAAAATCATATTTGGGTCACCTATTTGAGGGTGTTTTTGAACACACACATGGAAACCTGCATCTGAATGAGAGAAATGGGAGATGTCATAGACACTTTAAAATAAAAGCCCACACAGTAACGGGAGTAACAAGAGAAAGTGCTTTAGTGCTTAGAAGCTAACTTCAGCTGTAAAAATATTGTGCTCTCTGTGTAGAAAAATACTGACATGCCTGGAATTTCCATCAGAATTTTGATTGGTCTTCATACAAGAGGTTCTCCAGGTGCTTCACAGAAACCTACCATATTTTCACGACTATTAGGCGATCCTAAAACACTGAGATTTTCTCAAAAATCGATGGTGCGCCTAATAATATGGTGCTCCTTGTGTGTGGACGGAGTTCCAAAATCTGCTGTGCGCCTTTGGTGGGTGCATTACGGTAAACACTCCGCCAATCGATTAGCGACACACCTACGCGTAAGGATCCCCTAAAATCTCGCCGGTCAAGCGAGACGCGTATGAATGAGTTTTACTTTAAACTACAGGCCATTGAATATGCGGCTGAAAATGGCAATCTTAGTGTTTTCGCTTTATGAGGAGGCGGCATCTCTCCATACGCGCAAGGACAACTGTTGTGCAGCGGCTGCCCGGGGATTACCAGGAGAGGGCGGCCATCTTCCCTAACCCTAACCAGGAGAGGGCGGCCATCTTCCCTAACCCTAACCAGGAGAGGGCGGCCATCTTCCCTAACCCTAACCAGGAGAGGGCGGCCATCTTCCCTAACCCTAACCAGGAGAGGGCGGCCATTTTCCGCACCTACAAGACAAGATAACCGCGCCCAGCCACATCACCAACATGGATGAGATCCCTCTGTCTTTTAACATCCCTTTGACCCATAAAGTGGAGAAAAAGGAACCAGCACAGTGGCGATACGCACGAGGCACGAGAAGTCATCGTTCACCGTGGTTCTCAGCTGCCACGGAAACGGACAGAGCGCCGGATGACGGTAGGCGAACACTCCTTCACAAAGACTATGAGGCAGCGGCGGGCAGGTTATGCCACCATATGCGGGTGGATTGTAGACACATGGGCTATGATACCGTCTTCATGTATTGGAAGAGCTTTCACAAAATCAACGCTGAACCGAACCGGTCGGTGAGTCTGATTCAGATGATGAAGAAGAGGAATTCGGGATGTTGGACATTGAAATAGTGCAGCTGTTTAATTCAGATACAGAAGATGAAAACTTTGATGGTTTTGTGGCGGAAGAATAAATATTTTGTTCAATAAATGTGACGAAACTCACTGTTTTACTTCCGTTGTCATTTTTTACTGTATGTTTCAGCATGCGCCTAATAATACGGTGCACCTTATGTATGTTTTAAATACAGAAATAGCACCTATAACTGAGACTGCGCCTTTTAATATAGTGCACCTTATGGTCATGAAAATACGGTACACCTAACCCCCCCCCCCCCCCAAGCAAGCAGCAAGGAAGAAAGGAGATGGGGGACAGGACAAAGGAAGGACAGAAAGAGAAGCACATACATCATTCATGCAAATAAATAGGACATCAATAGAACTGTTTATCCAAAGATGTAGCTCTAAAACCCAGGCGGTCAGTATCCAACTCTGGAATTGGATAGATCAAGAGGAGAGGAGAGATACGCAGACATGAATCGATAAGATGGGAACAAAACTGTCAGTAGATCATGTTTCTTTGCCCTGGTAGCCTCAGCCTACAGCAGTATATCTAAGATGATGGCTAAAGATCAGACAACCATACATACCATATGGCTAGCATAATGACTGCTGAAATAGAATTTATCAACACGTCAAAAAGTCGAGTCTTTAACTTACTCAGAAGTGAGGATGCATTGAAACAAAGCCCCATTTGCTTATGATGATATCATGGATCTTATATATTTTTTTATTTTACATAATAAGATCCGTGATTCAGGAAGTTCAACCTTGGACTGAATGGACAAAAATATCTACTTATGTGATAAGCAAATGGGGCTTTTTAATCAGAATTTAACACATAACCTGAGCAAAATGTTGCTGCTGCATCTCCTCCATCCAGCTGGTTATCAGCAGGAGGGGCTCTCCAAATGACCCTGCTCCTGCTCAAGTTTTCTTCCTGTGAAAGGAGGTTTCTTCCTCCTTGATTCTGTTGCTTGTTTAGGCATCAAGCTTGGGGGGGTTTGGATTGCAATTAGAATTTTGACTGTAACTGATGCTAAATAAATACCGGTTAATCAAATAGAATTGGAGAAAGATATTTTTCACACAGAAGTTCATCCTTTTCCCAATTTCCTCTACAACCAGTAGAAAAAAATATATACTTTTTATGACTGGAATGACATCCTAAATTAATTTCATTGTGCTCAAAGAACACAGTTTGCACATTCAAGTCATGGTATTTCCCACAAATGTGACAGGGAGTTCATAATGCTCCTCATGTCAACAAAAAAGGTGTTACGGTTTGGGTTGTTACAGGACCCGAAAGCAGGCAAGAACGCAGTGATAAAAGTCCAAAAACTAGTCTTTATTAAACTAAACAAATCAAACCGGCAGTCCTCCTGGACTGCAGGGAAGCACTAGTTTAATCTTCCGGGGTGCACAGAGAACTTCAGCGTGGAGCCAACACAGGAGTCGGGTTCTACACGTTCACTAGTCCAGCAAGATGACGTGGAGCCCTCAAACGAGCAGGGAAAACAGCGAAACACTCCAACGCTGGTAGACAGGCGCTCCTTCCTTAAATAGGTGGCCTGATGGAGATTGCCGACAGGTGCGCCTGCCTGCAGCACCAGCCAATTGACTCCTCCACGCCCCCTACAGGAAAAACCAAACACAACCACAACCCTGGACCCCAACAAAAGGGAGTTGGCGCCTTTGAGGCGCTCAATTTTATGTCCACTGATTACATTGAACACTTGATTAGACTCATTTTAGGGAGGAGCAAGGCAAGGCTGTGTTAAGATTCGGGGGGGTCCTCTGTACCATCACTACTATTCAATTAGTTTTCATTATCACAAAGGAAAGACAGGAGGAAAAAGGTAACAACAATCACGCCGAGTCCTCCAACAATGAAAGGAATTACTCACAAGTGAAAGCTTATCGGTCGACTTTGATATGAATGAGAATATTAAATCGCAGCTCCGGAAGATGCGACTGGAATTAGCACTGATTTTGTTTTTAAAAGCCTGATTGAAATCAGATCATCAAAACGAGCTGCTGCTTTTGATATCCGGACGGCTTTTTACCGGTTCTGAGATATTTATACGTATTTTTCTCATTTTTGGTTTCCTTTGAATAAAACTCTCCACTTGCATAAAATAAATGTCTAACAGTGTGCAGCCTTGAAATTTGACACTATTCAATCCTTGGTGAGAGTTTTACAGTCCCCCCCCCCCCCCTTTTTTTAAACTAGAGGTTGATAAATGAGTATGATATTATAGTACGACTCCCTCTGCATGCTTTAGTTTTCAACTGCAGTGAGGATCCATATGATGAATGACCAAAGCAATGTAGATACGCCTGATAATACGTGTTTCATCATAGTATTATATTTCTGAGGGTTATTAGGTTTTTTTTTAATTGAAAAGCGGTTGATTGCTAAAGTATACGAATAGCTGGAACTTCCACCAATTCATCCATCTTCTGTTAACTGCTGCAAATTCCTAATCAAGGTCATGGGCCTGCTGGAGCCAGTAACCAGATGAGAACTGGAATGCACACTGGGCCGGTACAGGGTCCAATGTGGAGTACATACACATATACACACACCTGCTCACTCTCCCGTACCAGTGTGTACTGGACCAATTATACCACTGATTACCAATCAATTTGCTTTTCAGCATTGTCACGTGTAGCGATGCACCTATTTTGAGTTATGCTCAATATGAGAAGGAAGAAAAAATATTCAATGTCACAATGGCTGCCACAAATTTACATTGGCAGAGCAATATAGAAATTATAACCTAGAATTTGCCTTCTATAAACCTGCTATAAAAGGAAACTGGCTCTGTTCACATAATTACGATGACATATCAGCTAATGACTGATAATTATATGTTGTCAGAGAATCCTGATGATAGTCTGTCCAATAAATTGAATGCCTTTCACCACAGTCTATAGTTCTATTTGACCTGATATTTTCTTTTAAAACTTAACTACAATGAAAGAAGAAGAGAAAATAATTTTATTGTAATAGTCATTTTTAATTAACTACAGCTTTAAAACAGTGATTTTCTTTAATTTTCTTATGCAAAAACGCATTTCTGTCCAATCACAAAAAACTTGAGGTTAGCAAATTCTATTAGAAATATTGATCAATGTAAAATTTCTGGGTGAAACTTTGGATGAGGATTGTAAAAAGGAATATAGTGGATATTTTACCCTTGCTGGAGGATCAGGCATTAAGCGGTCGAAGAAAAAACACTTTCACCCACTCAGTTGAAAATAGGTCACTCTCCATACTTTCTCCTAACTTATATTTTTAAGTGAACTTGTAAAACAGACTAACTTTGGCTTTTGATTAATTCTTATTTCTGCTAATGAAAAGCTAACACTGAAAAAAAAACAATAATAAAAAACCTTATTGTACCACAATAAGAAAAATGATAACTTTTAACCATGTATGCAAGCAACATATTTTGCTGGTCAACAGTTGCAATGTCTTATTGCTGCCATTGGCCTTTTAAAATGTTTCCCATAATACCTTGCATTGTTTACAGGGACTACAAAATAGATTCAAACTTATATACATTATCAATAACTTTGCCTTGAGTGTTAATGTCTCGTCTTCTTAACAACTTTATCATGGGTCATGGGGATGGATGATGGCAGGTTCCACCCCGGGATAAGCCACCAGTTCATCATCAGCTCTGAAGGTGTTCTAGCAACTTCCCCTACTACCAGAACACCTTCTACTGTATGTTCTGTCCACCCTGGGCCTCGAACGAAGAACCCTCTACTTCTCAGCCCAGTCCCCAATAGAATAAGCTACCAACCATATGCTATATTTACTTCTTTTTACCTTCTATTAATTTTCTTGCTGTTACAATGAGCTGCTCACATGTTCAGGGTGTACCCCACTGTTACCTGGAGGCAGCTGGGAAAGGCTCCGAACCCTCCAGACTAATATCATAGGGTATATTTGAAACTCCACATTGTTACAAACACACATCAATTAATGACATACATTTTTTACCACCTTGCCCGTGAGTTGACATGAGTCTTACTTTGCATCTTTCTACCTGGAAAAACATAACTCCTGGGGTCTGATGTGTTTCTCCTCAGGTTCAATAAACTTGTGATTGATGCTCCACCTCCGGAATCATTGACCAAGACCACCATTTCCGTGTTAACCCTGCTTGACTCAAGCATGGCCAAACCTTTAAAGGAGAATGGATGGGATTCACTGTTAAAGGTACTCCAAAGACACACTATTGAACGATATATCAATAACCCATGTGTGTTCAGTGCTTCCCTGTGGTTTGGGATTGATCAAACCTAAAGACGTTATACATTCAGCTGATTTTTCATTTCTCACCCTGTGTAGAAATGTATGTTTTCTGAAGGGTTATGGGATGTGATGTGCATCCTGTCAGTCTGGTGAAGGCTGTAAATGTGGCAATTTGTGTGAAAGAAAACAACACTTTCAGCTTTAAAGTGTCACCAAGGCTAAAATGACCTCCCCACCCCTATTGTCCAAATTGAATAAACCAAGGAGTAATGGGTTCTGCTATAGCAAAAGGAGAGTTTGACAATGCAAATAATCTGGGAATTTGCATTCTTATTGCCTCCACATCTTTTCAGTTTTCTTTATCCTCTTTGAAGGGTTTTGACTCTCAATGCAAACTCGGGATAAAAGAAACGCATTGGATGTACAAATAATCTCCTTGTTAACACTGGAATACCAATGAATTGACTCAAACTTGCTTTTTGATATAGTTACAGCTATATCACAGTCCTACCTTCCTTTACAGTACTAGTCATTAATACACCAGATGTCATTACAGACTAAAGGAATCGTGATTTTTTTTCCTTGTTTTATTTGTCTAGACATGATCCAGTGAATCTAATGGCCTGGCCAAATGGAGAGTGTGGATGTTCATTAGCAAATAAAAATTCTGGTTTATGGAAATTGTGAATCACTCATAAAGACTACATTTGGATTGAGGCGGTGCGTTTTTCACAACTAAGTACAGAAGAACTCACCAAAATTATTGCCATTATGGGGTCTTAGCTTCACAAACGGGAGAATTTGTGCTCTTGTGCTTGTAGTGTGTTTACGCACTTACTTTTATTAATTTACAGTTTGTTTTTCGTATTTTACTGTTTGACCGCCTTAGCAATAGCGTCAAATCCAGCGGTTTATCCCCGTTTCTGTCCGTCTTCCTCCCCACCGGCGTGAAGTTGCCTTCACCAGCCAGTGTGGGGCGTGTCTCCATGGTCTGCCTTCGCGGTGCGGTGCCGCTACTGAAGCCGCGACCACCGCTGAATCCGCCGCCTTCTCTGCTCCTCGAGTGGATGCAGGTGGTGCGTAAAAGCGCACCAATTCCTCCAGAAAAAAACATCACGGATCCTCCAGAGCATTTCCACAATAAAAGCATACGCAATGCGCAGCGTGCGTTTGCGGTTTCATTTGAAAATAGCACAGGAAGTCTCTAATTTGACATTCATCGGACTTGACAACAGGAGGACGCAGGTAGCGCGGCTGAGCCAGGACCGTCCACATCTGTCTTGGAGGATCGAAGGGGGAAGAATATCCGCGCCGTGGTGTGTTCGGCTCTCTGGATAAAATATAAAAGCAGTCATTTTTCATCCAGCCAATATCCAAGGATATTTAAAGCCTCCCAAAGTGTGGACATTAATATCGCAAAGGATTTCCGCCAAACACAAGTAAGGACTTTTGTCTCATTTGCCATATTTGTGTTATATTTTTCTTCCGGCTGTAAGGATGTCTCACTCTCAGCAAAACAAGCTCCTGCTGAGGAGTGGCGAGACTTCTCAGGAATTGTTGTTTTAAACAGCACCCATGTGTACAACGGAAGCCAGCAGACAATGCGTAATGGGTCAGCAGCCGGAGGAGAGAAGTGAGCGGGTCTGAGGTGTGTTGTTATCTGCGGCTCTTGCAGACGCGCTGGATCCGGAGTGCGTTCGCAGGAAACGACGGACTCAGATGTCTTTGAAGCCACGCGTGACGGCGGGGCGCCGGAGCGTGGAGTATTAGCGCAAAGAAATTGGGAAAAACCAAAGAAAAAAAATCTCGGCATGCAGGCTAGAAGTCAGCTTCTGTTCACAACAAAGGTGTTGATATGTTTACACGACTACTGCGTGACTTCTGGGGCTGGGTATCGGTGGACTGATTTAGAGTTTTCATCAGTAATCGCTTTCCCTCTTCCACCAGCCGCGTCTTACGTGCGGCATAACTGTATCACACAGGCTAAAGCTTGATGACTTGTGCGTGCACTTTTTCCCTCTAAGTCTCTAGATTGGAAAACAGCTGCACAGACTACAGTCGAGTCATGCCTGGCGCGTCAAAGACGCATTATCATCTGTAAAACGCGCCCATCAAATTACTGTGGCACTAAAA
This sequence comes from Takifugu flavidus, assembly GCF_003711565.1. Taxonomy (NCBI): domain Eukaryota; kingdom Metazoa; phylum Chordata; class Actinopteri; order Tetraodontiformes; family Tetraodontidae; genus Takifugu; species Takifugu flavidus. The sequence continues at coordinate 7,739,168 of NC_079522.1, forward strand.
TTCAGGCCACCGGAGGGACACTCTCTATACTGAGCAGCTGGATTAGAGTTAGAAAAATCTGATCAGCTGTGCTGATGGTATATCTGTTTCCCCTCAAGTACTTGAAGGCACTGATAATTATAGGATAAATCTACATGCGTACAGTGCGTAGTGCGACTTCTGCGCCACTGTGTCGTGAACGCCCACTGGGGTGCGTAACGGCGTCTCTACACTTAAATCCCCCACTGGATAAAGAAAAACTACAACAAATCGGAAGCTCTCCAATTAAGAGATGGCAGATTTACTTTAGATCTATTTGAAATAATCGAATTAGTTTTGCAGCACAGCGGCAGAAGATTCGGAAGGAGTCAAAGATATTGACTCGGCAGTGTTTTAAAAGAAAACTGGCCAAACCACGTGACCTGGAATGCTATTCACTATTTATTTTTGAGTTATGTCTAAAAATGCAACTTAACTAGATGCTAACACACTGGGATCCTAAGACAAGACTTATGAGAAGACAGGCCTGTTATGAGTGTTCCAACGCACAGTGCGGTGTCATTCATATGTTCACTCATAACAAATGTGCACCCTCATATGCTCTAAACGGGTACCAAATGCCTCCTCAAAGGGAAAAACAAAAAACCAACCCAATTTTATATCCATTTGAGGAACCACTTTTATCATCTGCCCAAGGAAAAGCATAATTTGACTTAATTACCAGTGGGTGAAAGAAATCCTCTCATAGAAAATGGCTCCAACATTAACTCTGGAGTCCTTGCAGTCGTGACAATGGTTTCGGAGCTACCTTTCCCCCCCCCCCCCTCCTTTATAATGAAAGACAATAGGCAGTCGGGAAATGGGGCCATATATGATTCTACTTTTGTTGTCAGCGCTTTCAGCGCGAGTCATGAAGGGTGCTTAACGTTGCCTTTGTGGGCCAAGATGACTTATAATAATTGCAAATTTGCCTACAATTTGAATAAATTCTCCAGACCTTTTCACCATTTATCTGCTGAGTGCAAAAAAAATAAAGAAATAAAAAGGGTTTCAGGTCCTTTGCTTCCATTTGTTGACACTTATCTCTATGACACGAGGCTTTCTAATGGCATTCCGCTGGCTTTTTGACCCAGATGCTATCACCCAGAAAAAACAACAAAAAAAACCCTTTTGAAATGCATCATGCGACTTATTATAAATTGTTAACTGCGCAGTAAGCTGCAGGTGGATTTGCTGTGAGTGCACCCAGGAGGAGGAAGTGGATCATGTGATTTGACCTAAGATATTCAGCATCACGCTGGGCATAATTAGGCCACTTGACGCTGCTGTCAGGATGGGGAGGGGGATCAGTCAAAAACATTATTTTGCAGGTCAGTCTTTAGGGCGTCTGTCACTCGTCCTGACAAAGACCTGAGCCACTGTCTCCTAGCTCCATCAGTGTTTACCTGCTACCCGCTACTGTTACATCGCAGGCAGCAAACTGGAAGACAGGAGAATCGAAATGGATAATCTCACCGTAATCTCTTCGCATGATGGCGAAGTGAGCAATTAACTCAACCCTACCCTTATCCGTCATCCCGTCCAGCTGTCTACATCAGAAAACCCTGTGCTCCAGCTCCTCCTCGGAACTCTCAAGGCCCAAGATGATGGTAAACTTGACCTGGCTGGTCTTTTCTCTACTCTTTTATTGATTTCCCTTTTTTGATTAAGCATTAGCAAATTTGATCGAGACCATGATGGAGAGCTGAACTGAAGAACCTCTTATGTGCTGTGATTGATTGAAGAGGTAGTTTTTTCCAAGAGAAAGGCTAGAAGTGGAAAAGAACAGGTCTAGGAGGCAGAGTTAACTCTCCTGCGTGGCCATATTGGTGAAACATCAGCAGCTAAACTGGGAATAGCGACAATCCTTCTGAGGCTCATCAAGAGCGTCGAAGGTGTCTCGCTGCAGAGCAAAAATGACAAAAATTGCTTTGCGATGGCAGGAGTTCAAAGGTCTGTGCTGTTTTAACAACTTGAATTTTGCTCCTTTCAAATGAGAAACAATTGTCCCGACTCTTTGTCACATAATCTATCGAATTTCTCAAAGCACGGGTCATGAATTCTTTACGCAGATCTCTCAAGAACATCTTAATCTTGAATGAGGGCTTTTTTTCCCCCTTCAAGCTCAGAATAGTTAAAAGTATTGTAATCCCAGCAACCCTATTTCATATCTGAGTAACCTCCGAAAAGCAGGCGCTGCCAATGAATTAATAAAGACTTTCTTTATAGCTCCCAGTGAGAGCGTGATTTTAAATTTTACTATTACCATATTGTGCTTTTAAACAAAATCAAACAAAATCCTTGGTGAGTCGAGCAGACATTTTATAACGAGACTCAGAGTATTGACGTTAAAAAAAATACTTGTAAGGGTGCTTTGTCGTGTCTGTAGGTTGCCATGTCTGAAAGCTTTTTAGGGCTCTCTCATGTTTCAGATGTGAGACATGGCTCATTAGCATCTGCCGCTGTGCTGTTTATCCTGAATTACTACTAGCTGAACAGCTATTCTCAAGGGCACATTCTGGACAGAACGAGCCGACGTCACTTTCGTGGCGATCATGATGCATCATGTTCACCTGCAACACAATGACAGCCATTCCGTGATAATTGCTCCGGTCCTCATTTGGTTTTCATCGTTTAGTGTGCAAGCCAGTTGGTCCCCACGTTAATCTGAACATACACACGGCTGTAAAATGATCCCGTTTCAAAATGGAGCAGGTTGTGTAACATGGATATAGGACATTAAAAACCTCACAAAAGAGTTTTATGCCTATAATTGAGGAGTGGGTGTTAGTTGCTAATCCATACGTGGGATATCGTTCATCCATATTATTTTTAGTTTTGTATAACCGTGCATTTTTATTTTTTTTTGCGTAACACCCACGTAGCTTAACAATAGATTCCAAAGGCACCTGTTTGGAATTGATATCACACCAAATTAAATTTAAATTCAAACTCATTTAGCTATAAGACCGAATGGTCTCAAATTTTTTCTGCATTATGAGCCTTTTGGTGCTGTCATTGGATGATACCATTTTAAAAAAAAGAACCACCCAGACCAATAGACGATATTCAAGATTACAGACAAATTCCATGTCATGGTCCCTATTCAGTGACTGATAATTGTCCCTGTAAGGATCACCCAAGGGTCAGGCAGCACTCAGTATAAGTCACGAGATAGCATATCCAGCGTCAATCATTGCCACAATCGACCTCGTCGGGAACATCTTTTCTCCCCCAGATCATGGAAACCGATGGCCTTTTTTGTGTGCCACAATAGCCACTTGACTGTACCAGAGAGCAAGAGTGGCCGCCGTTTATCTCACGTACCTCTCTAGTTGGGCGGCCCAAGGACGCGGGTGGAGCAGGCAGGGTCAAGCAATTACCCAGCGCACGTGTAATGAGGCAGAAACAAAAAAAAAATGTAACTGAGCCGAGACTGCTGATACCATTTTGGGATTTAAGAGTAAAAGAAATGGGGAAACAAATGTTCTTCTGGCCACAGACATGGACTTTTAGTATCTCTAAACATCAGTTTTAATAGCATCTTTTGTACTGATGCATATTTTCTCGCTGGTCTCCAATTTGTCACTGACAAATAAGGCCCATGTCACATCTATATGGATCTGCCAGTCAAATCTCAGTTTGGAAGGGAGGGATAAAGACCAAATGTGTCAGAATGAGGAAAACGGAGTCCAGCAATTTCAGTCCCTTCGCCTTTACTGAGATCCGTTGACAGCTAGTTTGACATGATGTGAGTTTTCCTGTCTTTCCTCTGTGTCTTAATTTTTCACCATTAAGTGAGCGAAATGCAGATGTTTTGATTTCTTTTTAGATCTTCCTCGGGGGACCATTAAGCATTCATTCCATTGCCCATTTATCACCCAATTCAAGAGTCCTATTATCTATTCTTTCTCAGTCATACAAACACTGTCATCAATAGTTTTGCAATTACCAAATAGATTGTGTTTGGGCATCCGTGTATGTTGCATGATTAGGAAAAAAAATTAAGTGAAATGATGTTGCTATTATTCATAAAAATGAGATTTCAATTTGACTGCATGAGTTATTACATGATGATTTCTTTTGCTCTTCACACATTCTTATATAAAATATTCGCATTCTCCATCAAAATATATTGTTGCTGCGTGTCTGTCTTCAAAACTCCTAATTTTCTCTCCAGAGTGGATGGTTTTTAGTGAAATGAGGTAGTAATTAACCTAAAAAAGGCAAGCTAGCAAAGGTGACGAGTATCAGGATTTTGAAAATAATGACTGGCACTTTTTGAAACTTTTTTACTTCTTTAGTCCCCATTTTCCCTGCCAAGTGTTATAGTTTAATTTATTTTGTTGTGGTTGTCTTAACATAGAGAAGAAGAACAATCTTTACAAGTTTCATATTGGCATACATGATTGTGTACAATTAAGGATTTCAAGGATTAAGGATCCAGTTCCATGAGGGCAGCAATCCAGCAAGGTTTTTTGTCCAAACAGATACAAAACTCCTTTCACCTGAGATCAGTTTCTTTACAGTATAATTATTTCATACATAACTGGCTCATACTGTTTCAAATGAAGTCAAATTCAAGAACCATTGTAGAACAATTGAACATAAATGTCTGAATTCGAGGGCTCTCCATATTGTAATTATTTAATGCTAATATATATTGCTGATATATATTGCGCCATATATCAGCCTTGAGCCATTCTTGTAAAAAAATACAAACCATTTATATGTTATATATAAGAAGTTGTCATGAATTTAAGTTAAATTCTAAATCAAAATGTTCAAAGTGCTGGAATTGGCGTGGATCACAATGTCATTTCAATAGTCCTATTGAGCAAGTTAGGACTGTGATACCATGAAAACTATCCAACGCTTCTAGCTCCATCAGCAATTTGGAAATAAAATAGATATTATTAGAATTCTTGGCTCAATTTTTTTTTTAAATGGTCATGGACAGATTGGGTGAATCATGATCAAACGTGGGATAAAACAGTCACAGTTGCTCAGCAAGTTGCTTTAGAGTGTGTGGAGTCTCTTTTAGCTTAGCCAATGTCCAAAGCTTGAGCCCCTTCTATCATACCCCAGATTTTTTAAACAAATGGATTTAATTGTTCAAGGATCACACCCACCCCTCCCCTCGGTGTGCTAGCTGTAAGGGTTTAGCACATAACACGTTTCCAACTCTTTCTTGATTAGTTTCTTTGGTGCTGTTCCTCCTGTAGAAGCTCATGCAACACACCATTTGGCCTGCGTGTTTGTGCTGGCATACATGTGGCCTTGCGCCTCACAGTGAGTCCCCAGAATAGCTCTGCAATTTGACACGGCCCCGGGTGTAGGGAAAGCTGTAGAGCAGACAGGGAGTGAGTGTCACGGATGGTATTAACAGCAGACTTGCATGTCTGTTTTGACAGAGTCAGTTGCTGGATATGTATCAGGGATTTCTGCCATTGTTGAGGCCTGTTAGCCAATGACCCTTTCTTTATAGGGATGGGACTGTGTTATGAAGGAAAACACGGTAAAAGATTTTCTCACAGATGGGGGTACACCAAGAACACACTAAAAAGCAAAATAAAAGTAAAAATTACTTAAAAATAGGGGGAAAAGTGAAGAAAGGACATAAAAAATATATCACATTCAGAGAGGAGAGAGAAATCCAATCCAGAAAAATGCACCAACAAACAGATATTGTGTTGAAAAGCCAGTTTAGCAAACTTTTGTATGGATTGATAGGCTTCCCTTCTTGCCAAGCCATTTTCTCTGCGTAGCTCTTGTCACCCACTATTCCCTGACTTGCCACATGCTGCATTCAGCCATTTATTAAGAGACCTATGGTGGTTTCAAACATACTGGCTAACAAGGTATGCTTTCACTCATGTACATCTGGCAGAGCTCCATGTTTCTGTGACAAATGAATGAGAAAAAGAGCTGTGGTTGTTTGTTTGACTCACTTCTGAGTTTGTGCTAATAAACACAAACTTGTGTGGTATTCCAGGCATTTGTGGGGGCCACTTTCAGACAGAACAACACTCACAACTGTGGTGTTCACGCTGACCCAACCTCACGGTGAAAGCCCCCTAAGTCATACCCAGAACAGGTAAACGAAGAGCAAGGCTGAACGTGTCTTCTTTTATTTTTTTAACACCAGCCTTTCACTCTTCTTTCTGGTTTATCCAACTTATGTTCTTTAAAACCTAAATGTTTAAAAAAAACTCTATATTCCTTTATTCCTCTTCTCACATTTCTATCTGGGAATGATATTAACACTGGTGTGAATGTTCTCTGAATAAGAACCCAATGGCGGACATTCCTATTGGGATTTTTTCACTCACTCGGTCTTCCGAATCCATTAATATGACCACCTGGCCTGTAATTCCGACAGACGAGCGATCGTATAGATTCATGCTATGCTTTTTAAAACAGGGCTGTATCTCAGATCACGCTATGACATTTAAGTTGGCCGTATAAGCACGGACTGAGCCCGGCAGTTATGTCTGGGAGTGTTGGATAAAATATGGGACACATAAAAAAAAGAGTGATGTGACTCATACAGAAACCTCTACAAATAACATAGTATTATAAGGATCATGTATTATTCCTGGCATCTGACATCATATACCCCTTTAAATCTTCCATTTGCAATTAGATGCTGAGTGTCAGCTATGAGAATTTCCCTGACTGCCTGTGATGCCGTTAGCGCTCGCAGTGCACTCTGTGGTGGATTGCCACCACCAGCTTTTTCTGCTCATAAGCAACGGGAGCTGAAGCAGAAATGTGTGCAGGATGCACTGTGGGATAGGCTACGAGGACCCCATCCGTCAAGAAGGGACACGGGTTGTGAAAAGGGTCCATTGCCGCGTTTCGGCACGACATACTTCAAAGACAACTCCCATTGCTGTCGCTGCCTCATGCCCCCTTTCATGTCACTGTGCATAGATTATCGCGCTGAGCCACGCTAGCCAGTTAACTACGGCAATTGGTATTGCACATGGTTCACAAGATCAGCTTTTGATTTATATATGGTTCGCGTGTGAAACTCAATCGTCTCCCTCTCTCTGGATGAGGAGAGAACATATGATGCAAAAAAAAGATATATAGCTATTAGCTGGGCCTCCATATTGATAATGAAATTCACACTATTAATTGTGCTGCACCACTACCAGCATTGATCCGTCCGGCGTTGCTGTTACACTCATATTTCATCATCACAGCTCTGGAGAACATGAAACCACTTTATTTGGAGAAATATTTTAGTTACATCAATACGTAGTACAATATTTATATAAAGCCTTATCATGTTTTTTTAGTGACTTTTTTAGTCCCTTTCAGACTGACATTTGAGGACAATGCTAACAGAAAAAGTCGGCATTTAGATTAGTCGAATGCAGGGTCAAATGACTGGATTTCTGATTGGCTCAGCCAACAAATTCGCCTGGGACGCTAGTGCAAACAGCGCCATGTGATCGTCCTGGCCACTGAGCAGAAAACCTCTCGCGGACTCTGTGTGTCGCGCTAATTTGTTTGTCACCAAATGCCGATTTTAAACAGGTGTACCATTCCGAAAAAACATGTATTCATCTGCAAATTTTGATATGAAAGCGTTATTATATTGGTTCCTGAGTGCTCAAACATTTCCTTTTTTATCAGAGTTTGTCTTCCTATATATGGTTATAACTTATTCATGTGGTAGAGCGGCTTTTCCTGCTTCAGTGGGAAACATTTTGTTTCACAGATAACTTTATGAAAAAAAAATTGACATTTATCTCTGTCAGGTTTTTTTTACATAGTACAGTTATATATACAGTGTATATATATATATATATATATATATATATATAATATATATATATATATATTATATATATATATATATGTGTGTGTGTGTGTGTCTGTCTGTCTGCCTGCCTGCCTGCCTGCCTGCCTGCCTGCCTGTGTGTATATATATATATATATGTGTGTGTGTGTGTGTGTGTGTGTGTGGCCTGAATCTTAGCATTTGCTGTTCTTTATGAAAGTTTTCCTGTAGTGATCCCTGCTACAATGTCAATGTGTTATTACAATGGGATGTGATAACTGAAGGAATGAGGGAAAGGAAAGGTGTCTTCCATGTAAAGTTCACATTTAAAACTTAACAGCCACCTAAACTAAGCTAAACTAGACCTGGAGGAATCTAGCCACAAAAATGTTGAGCTAAATTCGCCATTAACTTTCAGACAGACACATGCCAAGAACCATTACAAAGTGACAGTAGGAGGTGTGAAATAACAGTATAGTTTCATGGAATACAACCACCTGACACTCTGGTACAGCTTCTTTTATGATTGATTCTATTTCTATGTAAACAGGAGACATCAGCATATTACTCATCACAATATGGACCCTCTGTTGTATCAACGCTATAGGCCAACAGTCTACCAGTGCCTTACTTCTTGCCTGAATGTGAGTTTAAACAGTGCTGAAAGTAGAACCATGCTGTTGATTCATTGCATCGGACAGTTCTGACCCTTAGCCCACGCTGCCTCCACTCTTCCATCCAGTCTTCAAACCACCAGATTGTTTCAGAGGGAGCAAGAGGGATTCAGAACCTTGGCCAGCTCCTTTTTCCCTCCATTCAGCTTGAGCACAGGAGCTGACCCTTCAGAACCACCGATCGAGACATCTTCCTGCATAAGAGAGTCGGTCTTTCAAAAAAGAAAGTAGATTAGAGTTGGCTGCCTGTGTATGTTTTAAGGTGGCATTTAAGCTCCCCTTCTTCTCCTACTCTAACCATCTTTGCACCTCATGTTATTTGTCTCTCTGTTGACTTTTACTCACGAAATTAATGGCAGTTCGCGTAAACGGTCACCAAAGGACCCGGTCAGGCTGGACTCGTGGTTCCTCAAGCTGCTGTTTTTAATCATCATTGACTTTGCAAGTGCTTGTGGGTCTTGCGGGACAACAGTGTAATGATTACATCTGAGTTATAGCCCTCGGATGTCCTGGTGATGCCTTTACTTCTGCCCAGCTATTTCCCTGCCAACTCAGCCAACTTTTGCTTCGCAATTTGGAATTTAATATGAGTTTAAAAATAGAAAGAAATTAGAGAACTGTGGGCAGGAGTGTAGTCTGGAACCTTTGGCATTTGGATTACTGGGTTTTGCATCAGGCAGTGATGTAACTGCCTTTTTTGTTTTTTTTAAAGTGGCTTAGTTTCATTTACTATAGTGGCAGAAGGTGGAAGGATGGATAGATGATGCATCTTCTAACAACTGTACCCTAAAGGGATCACATAGCTATTAACAGCAAGAGCATAAAAGAAAGTTTAAAAAATGTAATGCAAAAATAGAAACTGTGAGCCCGGTGGATCAAACCAAGGACCACAATCCTATAGGGATTCTCAACAATACCCGATTTGGAAAAGAAAAAGGTCTTTCAGTGTATCCGTGCCCTTGAGGAGAAAGTTTTCCTCTATTTGCATATGAATGTTCATGTGCAGTGCATGTGTAGCACAAATGTGGCCCATAGACATCCCCGATCACCACCTGTGACCTGTGGAAGGGTACATTTAGCATGCTGATGTGGCAGCTGATAGCCTTCCCTCCAACAGATGGCCCTGATGGCCTTTGTTGTGGGACAACACAGCTGCCAAGAGATGTAACAACAGAGCAAGAAAAATTATTTGATGTGTGTTTTACACCAAAAAGCAACTTGTTTGATATAATGTCTAAATTATTAGACTTTACCACCGGTCAGGTGTGCTAGGGGTGCACTTTGACCCTCACGAGGACATTGTTTGCGGTTGCTTTTTTCAGTTCCAGTGTCAGTACAATGGATCTCAAAAACAACACCCTCCTAGTTTGAAATAATGTTTGCCTAACTGTAATTAGTAAGGGATGAAATGTAAAAATGAAGCGCTTTGAAGAGTGGTGTCACTTATGGACTGAACATCTACATTGGACTTGTGTCGGATTCAAACGGCGTATTAATGACCCCCACTCACCTACTTCTCGTGCCTACTCAGAAACACTGACACAGGTTTTAGTGGCTTCACAATAAATGGAAGATATCAATTACACCAGTACAATCTAAATGGTAAAATAGGCAAAGTGATAACAACAACAACAAAAAGTAGTGTTTTTTCATTTCCACTCTCTCTCATTCTTCTTGACATTGTGCATTATTATTAAACATTTAAATTATTGGTAACTGCTTTATGACAGCAATACCTCCCTTCAGACTGTGGTATATGTTAATAATGTAGCTGAGGGGTCTTATTTGCCCTGAGACAAAGGTTTATATACCTTTCTTTACCCGATATGATGTACACAATTTTAAAATTTAGAGAAGGTAATTTTAAGGGTTTTGTTGATTTCCAAAACTACAAATTACCAGAATTTTGTGGAGATCAGGAAAATTCAAACTTGCTTGCTGCTTTATTTTTTTTTTTTTTTAAATGCTTTTCTGGGTACAATGTTCAAAACAACGTTGTGTCTTGTTTCTGTCCTGTCGCGTCAATCTTTATGGAAATTGCCAGAGTTCAACATACAGTGAAAAGGGCAGCCTGCAGTCAGAGAGGCGTACAAGCAGCTTCAAAAACAGTGTCGAGTCCTTGGGAAGAGGGGAAATAAATGATCGTGAAATGAGGTAAAGGTGAAAGGAGTAATAACCATATATTTTTTTAAAAAAGCGATAGGAGAGAAAGACAAAGTAGTGGGGGTGGTATTTTGGCAGAGGGGGAGAGGTAATTTGAGAACACATAAAAATGGAGGGGAGGAAAGGATGGTGGTGGGTGGGGGATGTTTTCACTTAGCGAATCTGCAAGGCAAAAGAATCGGGCCGAGAGGCAGTGAGGGCTGGAGCAAGTGCAGACAGCAACCTGCGGTTTGACTTTGACTCACCTTGGCCGTCAGTCAGTTGGAGAGGAGGGTTATCTGTTTTTTCTTAGCCCACCCCCCTGCTGTTTGATGGAATTCATTAAGTCCTTCAGAACTTGTTTAAGGAGATAGACAAAAAAAAACAGTCAGCTGCACAATTTACTCTACAAGTTATTTTCTGGAGAAATCAATTATTTAGTCAGTTAAATTCAAATGATGATCTTTGCTATGAGGCTGCTGAGATTCGTCTCATAAGGCTAATGTGGCACATCAAAAATCCAATTCATTTAGCTCAGTTTTCTGTCATTTTGACAGCCACAAGCCCCAGTACAGGTGGGAAAAAAAGCCCCTAGGGTTAAAAAGGATACTCCCCCACCACCTCTGTAAATCCAACGAGTGTATCGAGGCTCACCTCTTCCCTCCACCTGGACGTCATGTCTGCATTCGCACTGTCACATATTTCTCTTCTATGATCCACTGTCAATCCTGCATCAATGAGGAAGCCTTGGAAGCATCCACAGAGAGATAGGATAGTGTGTGGTGGGGGTGTACATAGCAGGTGTTGGGATGGGTGAGGGAGAATTCACTATCATCCATTCTTATTAGAGGAGAGGAGAGAGATTGAATGGACCATAAGTCCAAATGCAGAGAGGGTAAGAACATGCCTCTAGATGCATATGAGCCCATATCGCTCATCATGTTGATGGCAGGGATGACGGAGGGTCAGGAGCAGGTGACAAGATAGAAAGTTTGACTTTACTTCCTGCGCAGAGCTTAGCCGGACAAGAGCCATTTCTCAAGGACACGAGTCCGGACTTGAAAGCCCTGGCGTGAAGTGTGTACTCAGTACTTCACCATTGCTACCGCTGTAACAAAGGTGGAATGCATTGTGGGATACCTAGCAGTGTCCACATATCTACTGCTTGCTTAAAATAAATTAAAATGGTCAGAGCAAGTGCACATCTGGACACTTGGTGCATACTTGGGAGAACAGGACATTTTAACACAAGGCCATGATTTCCAAAGCTCGAAATATTGTCACCTTTGAAGCACAGTCTTCCACCTATAACCTCCACATACATATTTACAGTCAGTTTTTTTAGGCAGTCAGAAAGTTCTATACGTCCAAAATAAGTGTTTCAACCAGAGTAGCTCTACATATACCATGTACTATTTGTTGGTTCAGTCACTCGTCTTACTCAGGCTGGATTGTTTTCCCTCAACATTTTCTCATTACTTTTGTGCTCCTACACTCCCACTTTTTGCCTGTCGCATATGTGCTAAGCAACCGAAGGTTTGTGCTGGGCCCTAATGCAACCAGACGTAAATGAGAACTCATGGATCTGCACTCAAGGGCAGGAAACATCATCTCTTCTTGTTGACTGGGAAGTGATGCCTTCAAGTGCAGGCTGCCTTTTGCAGGGCTGCTGCCCACTGGTATGTGAAGGCTTTATAATTAAATTAGCTCAGGCCTTATGGTCTAATATTGGAGGCATGATGAGAGCCCACAAAGCACCGCTTGCTCATTACTTGAGAAAGGAGGTCAGAACAAACAGCATGAAGATGTGTGTGCTTGATCTGCTGTCGGATTATTTTTTTCAGAATTACCTTATTGCTGTCACATATGGTTTTGCGCTTGATTGATCTGATTCCCGCAAATCTTCTAGCAATTTTTGCTTCGTTCCAATTTATTTATATATAATGACTGTCGGGTATTTTCATCTGTTTTGAGGCAGAAACCACAGATTCATTTGTGTTTTTCAGGAATAGCTTGCATCCAAAGAGACCTGTTTACAGTTACTGTCAATTCAGCTTATTGTATAAACTGGACACACTAGAGAAATCTTAACTGTTTTAAAAAATAAAGGAGACATCAGACATGAAGATGATTTGAATCTCTAACTACATAAATTATCTGAAGGCAGCCACCAGACTGTGAGACCACACACACCTGATGACTGGAGCTGATACACGGTGGTCGCAGAAGCGAGATCCCAGACATCACTTCGTGATCAAACGTGACCTCATTAGATGAACACGTACAATTGACCAGCTGGTTGAAAAACCCACAAAAACATTTTCCAAGACACGTTGCGTAAACACTCGTGTTGTTGCCTTGCTTCCACGAGCTGGACCTCATAGCAGCATAGCAACTTTTTCATGTAGTCTTGTTTGTTGGGACGCTGGACACGGTATCTGGTCACTCCCCCCTGTGCTCGCTCTTTTTGATTCAGATTCAGGTCCTTTATTGTCCCACACGGGGAAATTTACAGTGCAACAACAGCAAGAGCATGCAGAGAAAAATAAGATAAAATCGAATAGAGTAGAATTTGGAATATACAAAGAGGATGTATATTTACAATAATCCAGATAAATGGATACTCGGCCCCTGTATACCTGTACATAGTACAGAGGGTGAATACAATATACATATCAGAATATATAATATTCCGATTGTGTTAACAAACTGCACTAGTAGGGTTTTGATGCCCTTATTTTTTAATTGTGCAAGGCTTGAATTGAGATAAAAAACTTTGTTTATTCGAACTTTTTTGTAATTACTTCTCTTTCTCTTCTGCTTGTAACACTTAATTGCCAAATCCTAATCCTAAACTGAGCCCCTGCCATCAATTTACTCCTAAAATGTATTTCAAATACTAAATACTGATTGTGTTTCATCAAGATAGCTGTTTTATTACAACCGGTGGCCAGAGATGACCAGCTTTGGTTGCATGAGGGACACGTGTTCCACCAAAGACAGAAAAAATTGCTTGCTATCCGGAGGCAACAAGAAGTTCACTGTTTGAAATGGTCTTTTGCTGGCTGTTAAGACTGCAGCTGTTTTACGACAGTGAAGAAAAGTTCATGCAAAATCTAGACAATCATGAAGCTTCTCCAGTCGTGCCTTGTGTGCCAAATGTCTGGGATTATTGTTAGTTGGGGGATTTACACATACAGAAAATATGTGAATTGAGTTGTATTTTGTGTAACTGTAAATGTCTAAATTGTCTTAAGCAAAGACATTCGGCAAGGCAATGAACATTCATGCAATATAACAGAAATTGAGCCATCGCAGTAAAATGTCTGTATTATGATACAAGTAATACACTTTTTCTAGGAGATTTGGTGTCGTGCAGTTTTTAGGGTTTTTTCCGTACTGCGATGGAGGCTTAAATGCTTTTTAGTGCCTCCCTTGAGAAACTAAAACAAAGAAAATCAGAACAGTACAGTAGCTGTGCAGTATGCTGAAGTTGTTAGGAATTAATTAAAATAATTGTCTATGCATGATTTATTGGTTCTATATTTTGATTTGGATGTTCCGATGATGATAAAAGGAGAAAGCGGGACAGGAAAACCCAAAGTGTTGATGCTGTAACTTTTACTTTCAGAAATCACTGGGAATCCTGCAGGAGACAGGCAGAGAATATTCCTTTCTTTTTGTTATTCTAATGAGATGCAATTATTCAAATAAAAAGTCCATGTTTTACAGACCCTCTGGCTCTTTCGGCACCAGCTAAGTTGATTGTTTCCTCCCGTCTGCTTCTTTCTGTCTATTGCGTGTCTTTACCGCCACCGAGCGTGTTTCGACAATGTCGTGTTTTCAGGCGAACTCTGCTTCGGGGACATTTAGACTCTTTAGGCGCTCCAGTTTAACCTGATCCAGCAATTATGCCAAAATGATTGTGCATCCATTAGGCTCCCACTTAGCTCAATGCAGTTATAGCTATAGCTGTTGGCATCTAAATAAAAAAAAATGAATTACTTATAGGGTGGTGGTAGATCAGTTTGGAAGGGACTGGCCTGAGGAACAGAGGGTTGGTTAAAGCACCGCTTTGACAAAACTTTGGTGTTTTGGTGGCAGGAGGACAACTTCAGAGCACTGTCGAAGTACAGTTGAGCAGAAGGTACCGAACCCCCAAGTGCTCATATTCAGTTGTGTACCCTGCTTTTGGCCATACGTGGTTCAACACCCTCTTCTTGACCCTGACAGGGATTAGCAGTCCAGAAAAAAAGAAAAGAATAAATCACTAATAACGAGAGAGAGCTAACTCTCATTTACATGTGTATATGTGGGAGTTCGGATGCTCTTAGTCATCACACGGTGACTCACTTATTTTGTATGTGCTGATGATGGGATCTTCTTTCTTGCCATAAACGATTATTGTGCCAATAACCAGATCTCAGTAAACTAAACAAGCTTGCAAAAAGGCTTTTCTGAGATGTGTCATAGTTTGGCACTGTTTGGCTTGGCTAATAACGGATCTGTTTATGTGATCTGCGGTGAGTCATTACGGCCGCCTGCTGCTGGCGCGCCGCATCCCTCCGTGTGTGGCACTCTCAGGAACATTCATCAGATGCCTAATGGCCAAAAACAGGGGCCAGGCCACGTTCCCCTTCTGGGATGGGGTTCCAGCCAAAATTTTGACATTTGTGGACAGAAAAATGAAGGTCTAATTAGAAAGGAGCAAGTGCATATCCCTGCGTAGCATTTAGATTTAAATTTGTTAAATCCACTTCCTTAAAGTTGCATGGTCATATTTGGGCTTAGAATAAATTTAAGTATATGCTAGAGGAAAAGTAGTTTCCCCTCTGGCATCTGTGTAAAAGATGGTGATTTAGAGCAGAAATGTATATGCACCTTTTTAAAAAGTTATTAGCAAGCTAAATAATATAGTTGCACGGAAATGGTGTCTTTTGCCTTGAACATATGTGGACATGCACCAGGTTGTTTTGTCCTTTTGTGGGATGTAAGGTGAATCAATTGTCCAATGACTCTGAGCTAGAAACTTCACTTAGCCTGTAAAACCAACAAGTTGTGTAATCAGTCTTAATGCACTCAAAGTTGCCCAATGAGCTGTGTTTTGTGACCGACATGAGACAGGGCCAGTGAAATTACACACCAAAAAGAAATAAAGCAAATAAAATCATTTTCTTATCAGATATTATGCACAGTGTAATATCTGATCTAATACAGTCAAATTGCAATTTCAGTGCTAAATGTTTAACAGAGTTCTGATTATAAAGGTTGATGCTGATCACCAGATTTGCCAGACAATATCATTCATTCACAGATGTCTAATATATTTTATGGAAAAAAAGGCATGTAGCCTTTAAAAGTCTCTATATGTTCTTCAACACTTAGTTGATAGGAAGGTTCAGATTCCCCAGAATTCTTAAGAGGTGGAGCTGGGGGCTGAAGAATACTGACTGGTGGAACACGTGCAGCGTTGATCACATTTCTACAAGCTTTACTTCATTTGTATTTTGACCATTTGGAAAAAGGAGCAAAAGAGAACCTACCAAAATTTTAGGGGAGGCGGTAATGTCTGGATTTTATGGAGTATGGCTCTGTAAAGCACCGAGAGACAATTATGATTGTAAAAGATGCTATACAAACAAAATTATGAGAATGTGAAGGACATGTGAAGGACATCAACAGTTGCAATAAATTCCTGTTCAAAAAAATTCCTGAATGCCCTCGGATATTAACATCGAACCTCAGTGGTTATTTGGGTTAACTCGTGTCAATCTTAATATGTGTAAAACTCGTTCTTTCGTAACACCCAGTGCTCCCAGTTATGGAGAGCATTGGCCTATGTCTTTTTAAGGTAGTAGGACATGAAGTTCTGGCTGTCAGATCCTATTTTACTTTCTGTCAGAGCATCTGACTTTTTAATGAATTTTTGCATTATTTAGCTTTTTTCCTCCTCTTTAAACATTCACTTGCTCCAGGACCCGAGACAGTTTTCCCAGCGTATGGGTGTAGATGGTCTCGGCTCTGACTGAATCTGAATCTCAGCTTCCTTATCCTGCTCCTGTGCGTGGTGATACTTATCCCCAGCAGATTTACACCTCTGAGACAAGAGTTTTTGCTGCAAACAAGCCGAGCAGACTCACTCACAGATCCAGAACAATGCTGGATTTAGGCTCTCATCGGAGTGGGTTGGCCATCCTGGTGGAGAGCTTTACTCATAACTGTGACCTGGATAAATAAGAAAATATGCAGTCATATTTAAATGGAGTCAAACAGCGCATTCAAGGCACAGAAAAACTCTGTGAGGCACACACTTGCCCGATTTCACCCACTAACAGAAAAGAACTGGTCCATTTTCCCTCTGCATTTAAGTGTACACACTTGTGTGAGCAACTTTTCTCCGTGTTCTACACTATAAGAATCTGTTATAGTTTGATCAATAAATATGAACCCTTTTTCCCTTTTTGGCTTGTGACTATGGTTTAAGCTGCCCCATGTAACAAGCAACAGTGGCAAGGAAAACCCTCGCTTTAAACAGGAAGAAACCTTGGAAACCTTCATAAAGGGGAGACCCCGCTGATGGTCAAAAATGCTATGCAAATACACTACTTATACTGGAGATGCAGGGGAAAAAAAGGATGGGGTCAGAGGTCAGCAGGTCAGTGTGCAACTGATGGTTTGGAGATACCTGTGGATAGAGGTAAATGCACAAACCTACCTAAGAATAGGTGTTAATTACATGAGAAACTAACCTACAAATGAGGATATATTCCAATATTTAGACCACAAATATATAAAATGGAACATTTATAGAATATACATAGATAGTTTGATTACAGGGACAGTAGCTGGATGAGGAAATGCTGGAAAAGACCAGGACTGAAAGACAGCATTGTAGCAACGTGACTTCCTGAGCAGGCCGGTGTTACCAGCTGTCAGATTACAGCTAGGGGAGGGCGACGCAAAAACCCAAGATGAGATGCCTGAACTTTTCACTGCTCGCACTCTGGCGCCGTAGCCACTTTTCTTTCTCTCAAAAGGCATTAGCTGTCACTCTGCATGAACCCGGGCGACGCAGCTCTCCCATCATTTATTCTCGGCGCCACTCTCCTGTGATGCTGGCTAACACTGAGCTGGCGGCACGACAACAAAGAGTACGGGGAAGTAGTACGCGACACGGTTGCCTCAGGTGGCTCCGTCTTTAATGTTGTGTCTTTTTTCCAAGCAGAAGTCCTCAGGTTCTGGCACGAATGAATGAAGTCTGTTTTACATGTTTGTTTTTTTAACTTACCCTGTTGCCATTTCTTTGTTGAATTTCTTTGAAATATGTAGCAGTGACATTAAAAACCGTAGCAGTAACTTACGTATTTTTTCATTACGTTACTGGATAAATGTGAAGTTTTTTTGATTTGTCCTCAATTTTAAATGTCAGAAGGTAATTTGCTTTTACTTTTTTGTGTATAATATGTGTATATGTGTGTGTGTGTATATATGTTTGTCTGTATAAATACAGTATATTTAAAAAAATCTCTTCCTCGCCGTCCTGGGCGGAGGCTCCTTCCTTCGGACTCGGGTCCTCTACCAGAGGCCTGGGAGTCTGAGGGTTCTGCGCAGGATCTTAGCTGTTCCTAGGACTGCGCTCTTCTTGCCAGAGATCTCTGATGTGGTTCCTGGTATCTGCTGGAGCCATCTACTCAGGTTGGGTGTTACTGCCCCTAATGTTCCAATCACTACTGGGACCACTGTTGCCTTCATAACCCATATTCTCTCGATCTCCTCTTTCAGCCCTTGGTATTTCTCCAGGTTCTTGTGTTCCTTCTTCACAATGATGCTATCATTTGGGATTGCTACATTTATCTACCACCACTATGTAAGGCTCATTGGCCACCACCATCTTGTCAGTCTTGATCTGGAAGTCCCACAGGTGTCTCCCACCTGGACCCTGGGACCTCCAGCCCATACTCAGGGCAGATGTTCCTGTACACTATACCAGCCACCTGGTTATGTCGCTCCATGTATGCCTTGCCTGCCAACAGCTTGCACCCTGCTGTGATATGCTGGACTGTCTCAGGGGTATGGTAGACCCTGGCCTCTATTGCTCTGGTGCTCAGGGCCTGTTCTTGTGTGGCCATGATTAGTGCCTCTGTGCTGTCTTTCAGTCCAGCATTTTCCAGCCACTGGTATGTTTTCTCGATATCAGCCACTTCCTCAATTTGTCGGTGGTACATTCCATGCAGGGGCTTGTCCTTCCATGATGGCCATTTTTCTTTGACATGCATTCTTCAAATTGTGTATTTTCAGTGATGTCATTTTGTGCAATTGTATAGGTTACTATTTGTATATGTAACAGTGTTAAGCTGTATTTAAGAAAAATTACTTTGAGTCAAGTCAAAGGCGGATACTTTGTGTAGTTTATGTAATCCTGAGAAAATGGACACATTTCAAAACCAGATTAGATTTCTATTAATCTTGTCTACAAATTATTATTTGTATTTGGTGTGTTTGTAGAAAAAAGGGTTTTGATATTTTAGACAATGCATTTGCTGGAGGCAATTTGCTGTTCTCATCTCGTACTCTCACATTTATCCAAACAAAACACTCCTTTTTCCTTCAATATCCATTTAACCTTGAAGCTCCATATTTCATTATATCCTCAAAAAGGAAGAAGCTGATAATGGCGGCTGACGCTGTCAGCAGAGCTGTGCTCAAACACGACATTAAGGTTTCCTTTTGTCATCCTTCCTGACAATGAACCGATTACAGCGATGTAGCCTTCGAGCTGATTGATGGTAAAAAAACCCAAAAAAAACATCCGTGCATCTCGAAAAGAGAATGGTAGAAATGGTCTGCAGCACTTGTATTGATCCAATCATCTTGCTGATGACATCAGTGCTGTTTACCCAAGTCAGCAGGGATGTAGAATGGCTTGGTGCTCTGGCCGATGTTTAAAAATTCAAAGAATAATTGAGAAACTTTTTGTTCTCATAATGGGGTGTTTTGGTTTATTTAAACGGGGGAGGGGAAAAAAAGCAAGCAATCAGCAGGCCTAATTCTTTTAAAGTTAACATTAGGCCCTATTAGAGTTTAAACAGTTGATTATTCATTGTTAATGCAACCAAAAAGACATGAAACATTTAAATTTCTTGTCATTTAAATATCGTGCCTGCTTGTTGCAGCCACCAGCCACTGCTGCGGCCCGACCAACATCGGAGTTCTCTTCTTCACCGGCGTTCTGGTGCATTCATATCCACTTCGTCATGTTGTGTAGATGTTGAGTTTGATTTGTTTGTGTGGGTCCTGTTGAGAAGGACACTGTGCTGCTTTAGACTTGTTTCATTTTCCCCTTGTTTTGCAGTATCTAGGGAGCTAGGCTAATTTCTCTTATGTTTACAACATATTCCAGCGTCCTTGTGGGTTGGAGTGAAATCTCTTGGTGTTTTAATTATGGTTCAAGAATGTATTTGTAAATAGGATGGTGAGTAAAATAGTTGTGATTGTTTGTTAATGAATTCCCTTTACTCTGTGGTTAAATTTTGCTTACAAAGATAACTAAAATGTTGCCACCAAGAGTGAAAGGGTGAGTCTTTCATAGTGGAAAGACTGCTTTGTTCTGCTGTTAGGAAAAGTTAAATATATACTGTTGTTCCAGGCTTGAGACCTGCAAGTGTCTCCTTAGTCACCTGACTTGCTGATTCTGAGAATGCCGATAATTTGGGTTGATTTTTTATGTCTGGGACTGAATGTGATGTAACAGGAACAACTGACTTTGTAACAAGTGTTTAAACGACAGCATAAATCCAACAGTTGCTATTTTACACGTATATAGATTTTCTTTGACCAATTGTGACTCCTCTGTGTATCCACACATCTGCACTGAGTCCTTGAAAGTGTCCTTACCAAGCAAACTTTCCAAGAGGGGCCGACATAGCAGCATGCATCACTGGGCAGAGTGGATCTTACAACTGAGAAGGTCTTTGTTTTGTACCAATTTAGAAAAATGTTCTGCTAAACCAGGCATTTTATCATGCGATGCTTTCAATGGCTTCTTTAAAAAAAAAAAAAAAAGTTGAATTCTTGATTTTCAATTTTTCAATTGCACCGCACAGAATTCTACCCTCATTTCAGGTGTACTGTAAACTGCCTTCATAGTTTGAGATAGCCGCAAATAGCAGGACTTTCCTTGCCTGTAAGAAAGCTAGCTACCGTCTAATGTGGCCTTCCACTTATCTTGGAAATGATATGGAAATGAGCAGAGTTGTCAGAAAGCAAGATGGCCCTGTTTACAAACGCTATTTTCATGCTTGTTGTTTAACCCTTGTTAGCACGGCATGAGTTGAGATTCATTAACAAAATGCGCTCTCAAAACATGCTCTCTCTTATATATAGGAGAAGGTCTTTGTTTTATGAACCTGCTCTCTCACACACTCTTGCACATAAAAACCGAACAAAACTCTTCAGGGGATGAGTTCTACAAGGTCATGTCCCTCCTTTCAGTTTCATGCAAATAGGGAACAATGTCTGTTATGCTGAATGCAGTTAGTAGTCTGTGTGCTTTTATCAGCTTAAATGGATACGTTTCTTAGCAGGTGTAGCTTGATGAGGCCATTGATGCCTTTGCAGGAAGTGAGTCGAGACAAGTTGCATTTTAAGGTTTTTTCATTATTTGTTACTGTTATTTATTTATTTTGACATCAAACCATGATCTCACCTAGGCCCCCCAAAAATGGCTCGAGCTGGCTCTTTGTACAAATTTACACGCACAACACCGGGGCTCAAAAGAGGAAGTGAGCACAGAAAAACAAAACTAAACTTGGAAATAAGAACTTTTTTTCCCACCTTTCCTAAGTCGACGTCTTTTTTAGCTTCTCTAACTACCTAAGATGTGTTTCACCTGCGCTGTTACCTTACATCAAGAAGGTTCCCAGGGGCTTTCCTGTGTGAAGTTAGGATGTTCTCTTCATGCCTAGCGTGGGTTCCAAGGTGTACCGTGCCTTTCACCTGAAGGCAGGTGAGATAGGCAGGCGCCATCCCACCTATTAAGGTGAAAGTGGTTACAAAAGTGATGGATGGTTTCGTTCCACCTAGCGTGCCTATTTAGTTTGGCTTTGAAATGTGATTTTTTTTTCGTGAACATACCATTGAGGTGATGGAAAACGCCAAGGTTTGAAAGAAAAGTAAATAGGCTTGAATTTGCCTTCTCTTTGACTTTCTTTGGTGCTTTTTCTACTCTTCTTTGGTGCTACTTTCTTCCCGTCTTCTCTCAGATTTATGCCCTGCAACCTCTAATGTCATAAGTTCCTGCAGAGAGGCTAAACGGACCCAAGAATCGATCCATGTATTGGCCTGCTGAAGGATTTTTTTCTCAATAGAAGATCAGCTTACAAACGTTCCATCATTTTCATTAACCCCCAGCTTCAGTAGCTGTACAGCACTTCTGCTCTCCTCTAACCTAATGCATAACATGGAGCAATTATGGCTGTGATCCTCGAGCTGGACAAGTGGCTCCAGCAGATTTCAGAACATCTAAGAACGCTGTCTGAAAGAATACTTATTGAGAAACAGTAGAACATGTTTAGCATTATTTTGAAAATAACAAGGTGCCAGAATTGATGGCATTGACGGTACCATTTTTACAAGAGCTTCCTCTCTTGTACGATGTGTTGAGTACAGATGTAGGACATCAGGTACATTTCAAAGTCTTAATGCTGGTGAAAAGTTGAATGCTAGAATGGCCATGACTTTGCCATTAACCATGGCCCGTCTTCCGTGTGCCAGAAAAGTGTCCTGTAGAAAATAGCAGTAATCTCATTCAGCAGGAAAATAACTGCAATGTGATGCTCTTCTTGTCCAAGTGATGTCAGTTTTAAAGGCTATTTTAAAGGCTTGCTTTACCAAAAAAAAAATGTTGCGACTTGTCCTTATTTTACACAGTAAAAGGAGACTTTGGCAGATTGTACCAATTTAGAACGATGTTCTGCTGAACCAGGCATTTTATCATGCGATGCTTTCAATGGCTTCTTTAAAAAAAACAACAAAAAAAACAGTTGAATTCTTGATTATGCTTTTATGCTAAAAAAAATAAATGTTTTCAATTGCACCGCACAGAATTCTACCCTCATTTCAGGTGTACTGTAAACTGCCTTTGTAGTTTGAGATAGCCGCAAATAGCAGGACTTTCCTTGCCTGTAAGAAAGCTAGCTACCGTCTAATGTGGCCTTCCACTTATCTTGGAAATGATATGGAAATGAGCAGAGTTGTCAGAAAGCAAGATGGCCCTGTTTACAAAAGCTATTTTCATGCTTGTTGTTTAGCCCTTGTTAGCACGGCATGAGTTGAGATTCATTAACAAAATGCGCTCTCAAAACATGCTCTCTCTCTCACAGATGGGGTGAGACATCTTTGAATGTCTGCTCAGGGGGTTTGAGGATTGTCCGACTTTCCAAACAGGAGATCCGACCTCAGGCAGCATTCCATTTAAAACTTTTGACTTCTGAGTCCAAATGTTAAGTGGAATTAGTGCCATAGTAAAATAGAGAAAATACTTCAACTTTCCGTGGGTCTGGTGCAGTTTGCTTAAAGCGTGAAAGCAAATGCACTGTTGAAGCAAATGGGACATGACCTTTGAGAGATCTGGCGTAACAACAAATCAGAGGCAGAAAAAAGTAGGTGCATGTGTTCAGGAATACTGCGGTTCGAGGACCTGTGTTCGGTTTTGACGTGAATGAGCCTGCTTAACTGGGAGGATTCTGTTTTTAGTCCAGTGAGCCTGGCGTTCTTCTTTGACAATATTCTGGTATTCTCCAC
Source organism: Takifugu flavidus (assembly GCF_003711565.1). Taxonomy (NCBI): domain Eukaryota; kingdom Metazoa; phylum Chordata; class Actinopteri; order Tetraodontiformes; family Tetraodontidae; genus Takifugu; species Takifugu flavidus. The sequence goes on from NC_079522.1 coordinate 7,762,598, forward strand.
CCAACTGCCACCAGCCAGAAACAACACAAGGACACACAGAGAACCTGCAAACTCCATCTTTGGCTGATTGGAATCAAAACCCAGCGAGGTGACGGTGCTAACTACTGTGCTGCCTAAGATATGGTAAATTTACATTCTGAAACTATTTTAGATATCAATAACTAATTCATAAATTCATAAGTCCTGTGCCCAGTATTATATGTAATGTCACAAAGGCTATTCTCATTTTTATTTTTCATTCGTTCATAATGCCAGGTGTCTGATTTGTGATGAGGCTCTGAGTCACTATCTAAATAAAAATGTTGTCGCTTCTTTTTTCCAATGATTTTGGCAAGAAATGATGAATTATTGTGACACACAATCATATTAATAACAACTTTTATATCCATTACCATGGCCTTGGCTCCGTTACTCTGTGTTCTGCCTGTGATCCGAGGAAAAACGTGAAAAGCTAAAATTGCCTGTTATGGAGCGTGACTATAATTGAAGAAGGATTTTCAGAGCAAACTCTGACCAGACATGGGTGCCGGTTTCTAAACAAGCGAGTGGAAGAAGGGGTCTCCATCTACATTTGTCCATGTCTCTACCATGTAAACCTCTCCACCTTAAGCCGACCTGATTAGGCCACCTCTGTCTTGTTTTCATCTACTTATTCGTTATTAGCTAATAGGCTTAAAGCTCTCAGGGGCTACAGATACACTGGATCAGCACTTCAGCGTGTGCTCTCTCAGCCTCCATCTCACCTTCCAGGCCTATCCTCTTACTTTTTTCACATCTGCGCATTATTAACTGTGTCATGTAAAAATCTCACTCTAAATCCTCTTTTTGTCTGCTTCTCTTGAATTGCTAGCTTTAACAAATGCAAAGACCCTGCTTATTTTATGCAGTCTGGATGCATATATCTGCTCAAATTAGCATATTGACTTGCTTTTAAAAAAAAATCTTACTATTATGCTTTTCCCCTACTTTAGGAGCTCCTTCCTTTGCTAATTTACATGGAAAAAAACTCAAATCTAATACTCATTCTGAATTGCCCTAACCAAAAAAACCCCAAATGAATGTGTCACATTTTAACCCATTTAAATGCCATGTTAGGGTTGTAATGTGAAAGAGCCACTTTTGTCTTCATTCACAGCCCAAAGGTGAAATGTAGATAGATAGATCCGATCAGATAACAACATGCAATTCTAGCTCTCCAGACTTAAGAACTCTTTCTTTCCCACTGTTGCTACACCTCATGGATACTCCGACCAACAATACTGGCTGTTTACATGAGCAATTTGCATATGGGACTAAATTTTGCACCATTCCCTCATTTGCACAGTTTTGGCCCTTACAGGCTGCTTTAGCTACCTACCTAACTATTCATTTAAAGATTACTGACCGTCAACACTTTTAGATTGCACATATATTTGATGTTACTCTTGGTACTTCCACATCCTGCTCTTATATCAACTAACCATCCATTGTTCTTATCTCTGGCCTTTATTGTGCTGAGTAATGAAAAAAAAATCATGGCAGAGGTTTTGCTTGTTTTTTGATGGGTGAGTCAAGATGGGTGGCTATGGTTATTTTAAGTCAAATCCCTCTGTCCCCCAAATGCATGTCTTTTTACTATTTTACGGGAATAAATTATTTATAATTGGGAAAGCTCCTGGGGCCATTATTATGGTTGATTTCACAAAGGATATTATAATTTTTTCATTAAACTTTTCTGTCCCTTTAATGAGCGGTTATGAGTCACTACCAAAATGATGTTGTGCATACAGCACTCTCAATATTGAATCTTTAATCTAACTGTAATGTTGCAGCACGCTTTTATCACAGTCTCATGTTCCAGAACATTTCAATCAGTGTTAGAACATTTTAACATAATCTGTAGACCACGTACAGTGTATAAAGCCCTTCTTAAATCAGCCCACATATGTTTTGTGGGACAATCAACCATATGTTAAAAAAACAATTATCCCAGTTTAATGCTCATTGCTGCTTCATTTTATTCAGAATCAGTCCACTGTTTCTCACGTGGTGACGGATGCTCTGAGATACTGGTTCCCCCTGCTTCCATTGGTGGTCCGCGTTTGTCGTGACGAGAGAATCCCATTGCTTCACAGATGAGATTAGGTGAGGATTGCCGTGCCCGCAGGAGGACTATGGTGCACATGGTGGATTACAGCGGTGGACTTTGAGAGGAGACCAAATGGAGATGGTGAAACGGTGTCTTAGGACTAAGACACAAGGGATGTGATTTCACAATTGAATGCACATTCTCAATAACAGTATGTTTCGACACACTTGTCGCCTGTTGTGGAGTGGTGCTTCCTGCTCACAAGCTTCTCATGGTTGTGAGGCCGTAGACTCCTTGCGCTGAGGTAAAAAGGGTTGTAAGGAAGTGACAAAGTTCTGAGGAAGTTATTTTTTTCTTATGGAAGAGGAAGTTAGAAGGATCATCGTGACCTGTGAACTGATCATCACCTAACTAAGATGGGTGCATTAAGAAGGGGGATCCAGAAATTTTCCATGCCAAAGTCCCCCCAAACAGCATTAGCTTTTAGGTGCAGACCACCTTTGTAAACCCGACAACACTGCTAAAATAAATCAATTTTTAGAGAATGTTTTCCGACTTTTGTTCACCTTTCAATAATTATGCTAAAATGTTGTACATGTTTTTACATACTTTTCATTTTATTGAATGATGCTAAACGTTCAAGGGTTTTAAAAAATCATTGAAGAGAGGCTTCAGGCAGATAAGCCATTATGGGTAATTCTAGCTATTTCTCTGTGTGGTTTTATAGCCATAATTAATGTATGCTGTCTTATATTTGCGTGTTTACGTTGATCATAAGTTTTTAGTACTTTTTTTTTTTTTTTGCATTGAGTCCCTCAGGGCATGGCTGTGAGTTTGTTCATTTACACATTTTCTTTTCAAAATCCTGTCAATTTCCTGCACTAGCCAGCTAGAAGCTAGTTTGAAAATCACAGCAGCTTGATGACAGCACAAATTGCAAAGCCAACGCAAATTATGCTGTAAACTATCTTGTTTTGACATGCAGGCACTTATGGCAAATAGCTTTATAGCAATACTTGAAAAAAATACATTCACATTTTTTAAGACCTCCTGGCGGTCCCCTATTGGGGCCACGACACAGACTTTGAAATCCTCTGTATTAAGTAGCATAAGTTTTGCATCAAAACTGTACTCTGAGTAGCAAAAGGTGGTGTAATCTGAAGACTAATGTTTTCTTTTGTGTCTTGTGGAAGGTACAAGGTAACTTTCTGCTGTAATTAGAGCCTCTTGCGTTTTCTGCTTTCTGAGCAGCATTACCATAGAATAGCAATGATTACCAAGGTGCTCAGTATTTTGAAATCAGCCCTTTAATGTGTTGTGGACAGCTGTTCAAATGCCATTTTCCTTCTAATGCCTGGTTGCTACAGTTGCATATCGGCCTATATTGTTGTCATTTGTTGGATTCCTCGCTATCCTCTGGCTAGTTCATCTAAGCACCACATCTCAAAATCAAGATGACCAAAAAAACCAAATTGTTGCTGCATCAAGATAAAATTGAAGGAGGGATCTCAGGTTTCCAAATATTACATCCATGTTGTCAGGTAATTCTGGTTAATCACCTGCTGGCTTTGCCATTCTAATCAGCCCTTTGTTTCCCAAGTTTATTAAAACTAAGACAAAAATACTGTGAGAAAATTATTCATGCATGAACATGCAAAACCATCAAAAGATGGTTGGTGTGCTTCTTATATAATGGGCAAATTACTACAGATGGGACCAGCACCAACCCAAGTGGAATCAATGTCTAATCAGAAAATGTTTCCTCCCAAAAGGTCCTCTAAAACATTGACTGCAACATCACATATTAGTGTTAAACTTGCCCAAGTAGATTTAATTTTGCCTTTATGTTTCCCGTTTTAGCTCCAGAGATATACTGATTTCTGCAGGGGGAGGGTTACCTTTAGATGCGCTAGGCTCATCTGCACTGGCTACCTTAGCCTGGCTAATTGGTGTAATTATGGTAGATTGTTTAGTGTGGAAAATCAACTCCAAAGCTTTGAATAAATTGAATTTGATACACTTAGGGTGCTCATACTTGGGCCAGTAGTTCCAGACACAAAAGACCCCACTTCCCCCCTGCTGGCAAACATATTTCTACTTATAGGCATCAGACATGTTCATCATTACACTGATAAGTAAAATATGTTTTTTAGATAGAGATTTTATTGAAGATCTACAGGTATAATTCCATCTGGAGTATAGAATGCTGTCTGACATCCTCTCTGTGTGCTGATTTCTGTGTTTACTAGTCAGTCTGGCCACAGGTTCATGTACTTTCATTGAAATTTGCCCCTCTTCCCTCTCAGAGCTTAACCCTCCCTCCTTATAAAAGAATACACCCAGCGGGTGTATTCTTTTATAAGGAGGGAGTACTAAAAACTCAAAAGTACTAAAAACTATTTGCCATAAGTGCCTGCTTCTCTTGCTTTCGGCATAATAACGCTATAAGTTATTTATAGAGTACTCAACATGATGATGCTGTGTTTGCATTTTGCAGATTATAGTTCATAGATGAGGTGAAGGGGTGGGGGAAGCATTTTATTTTGGTTTTAGTGCACAACAATGAACCTAGCGATGAAATAGATGGCCTATTGACCCCTTAATGACTTTTGTTGGGGGTTTTCAATTTCCAACATAGTTGTAACAATTTTTTTGGTCCAAGTAATGACCGACATTACCATGCTCAAGCACATTCCTTCCAACAGTGCCATTTCGGGGAAGATTGAAATGCCTGCAGTTGGGCTCAAACTACCTAAACAATCTGGCCCTTTGGCAAAAACCGGGATTGAGCATGGTACGGTTAGAGAGCTTGCGCAAGCACTTATCGTTATCACTGAAGGAGGTCAAGGAAATAAACATTGCAAACATTAGAAAGGAGAAGCAGAGGGTACTATTGGTAAAGTCGAGAAGTACGAGGAGGAACCAGGATGAGCCAAACTCTGCCAATGATATGGCAGCAACAAGCAGAAACAAAGGAAGACAGTAACAGGAAGTAACACAGTACCCTACATAATTGCAACATTCTGAACAGCAATGGGATAAATATATAAAATGCTCAGTGTTTATTCATGTATGTAAATTGTAAGATAGCCCAGCAATAGGAGGTAACCCGCTGGATTAAATGCGGACAGCTTAACTGAGTACCTGAAAGAGAACTCACAGGAAGAAAATGTCAAGGGGTTTTGTCTTCGCTTCCCCCTCAGAGATGATCATAGACTCTGTGGCTGTTGTAGGATCAAAGGCTTTGTCAGTCAAGGCCCCTTGACTCTGTCTCCACAGAGCCCACCACAGGTATTCTGGGAAGCGTGGATGCAGAATAATTCATGACCGGAGCGGCCATCCCTCGAATGCTCGCTCTAACCAGAATAAGGCAGAGCATCTGGGGGTCACAGGTCTCAGAGCAGTCCTTATCAACCCCCCCATCCCCAGGCACCGACTGAAAGGCAGCTGCACAGTTGAACCTCTTTGCATCTTCAGAATATCTATTTTAGCGCTGGAGTTTGCTTTTCACAAAAAAACACACACATGTTTTTGCTTGTGGAATAAACAGGATGTTTTGCTTAAATCTAGCTGGGCACGTGGGCGGCTTTGGCACAAAATAAATTATTTTTTTCCGGGTGCGAAGGAGTGATATTTTTAGCATTACTGTTATAAGTCTGTGAAATAAACTGTGAAATCACATTCTTCTCAGCTTCATCATGTTGATGAAGCTGACAACATATGGCTTGGGATTGTAGAAATAGTCCTTAACATGCTTTTGGGAGTACTTTTGTGTGGCTTAGGAGGTTTTCATGAGCTAGCATTAGATTTTAATGGCCACATAGAGTTTTACTTAGTATTTCAGTCCTGGAGTAAAAATATAATATTGCTATTTAAATACCTTCTCTATTTTTTTGAAGTTAGATAGCATCTTTAGCAGAATAAATAAAATTCTCTCTTGGAAAGAATCTAAATAGAAAATTGGATAATGGCAAAATGACATTAGCTGCAGGCAAAATAAATTGAAAGTGGGGAATTGGTATAGACAATATACTCCAAAATGAGACCTCTGTTTTTTTACTGCATATAAGACAAAAGTTTCTGCAGCTGCAGTTTTATCTGTAATGTTTAATATTTAGTGCGATGAATGAACAAGTGCCTTCAATTACAAGTTGTTGCTCTGCTTTCTGCTTACTCAGCCAGACAAGTGAAATTCATACTTAGAGTGTACTTGTGTGATCTAAAATAGTGCAAATGCACACATACATGCATGAACGCCACACTAGTTAATCTTACTGTTTAAGTTGTTTGCATCCGAGCAACAGCATTACATTACATTTACTCACAGAGACAGGCTAGCAGAAAGCTAGCTCTTTTTTCTCATTTCTTTGCTACATTATGCAGCATAATGTAATTATGGTGCAGCATTTCATTTGCTGTTTGGGTTTACTTTGTGTTTGTGGTTATCGTTTAATGGCTCAAAAATATCTCTGAAGACAAAGTCATTCGAGCAGTTTATAAAATGTAGGATTTGGATTCAGATGAAACATAAATCATGTTACATCAAACGTTAATGTTACAGGAGGATCAGGAAAGATACAAGCACTCCTGATGAAAATGCTTTTGACATCATCTTTGGACATTGTGGATTTCTGTCCTTAAATTACAACCTCATTTTTCTTTTTGGGTGGAGGATGAATAATCGACTGTGAACTTAAAGGCCTCCGCCACAGCCGGCCTTTTCATCTTTTGTTAAGGGATTATGGGATTATGCGGTGATTTATGTCAGAGCAGAGAAATACCTGCTTCTTCTCTGGGTACTTATCAGAGGTTTGATTGGGGGTAAATTTCCAAACAACCTCAGATTAAATTGGAAAGTTGGAAGTGGGTCAGTGCTAGTGCACAGGAGAAAGCGGGGGGCATAAATCTCTTTGGCAGTCATTAATCAAGATTTTGAGTGCACCCTCAAAGGTGCATCTAAAGCTGTACTTTGCATTTAGATGGAAAGTATCGCTAGGTGGAGGCCATTTTATCGATAGGTTTATTAATGTGTGGGTGGGTGATGTTCACCCAAATTTGCAGACCCTCCCTCTTACTTGTAAATCACTGACACGAGGTCAAACAGAAACGGGCCTCATTGACAGAGTGCAAAGTAAACTGGAGATTACCCAAGACATGCCATACTTATTCACCTTTTATTAATTTTTCACTTTGATAATGTACTTTTTGTCTACTTTCACTCTTGTAATCTGACAGATGTGGGAAAAGATAAATGGAATGCGATAGCTTGATCTAGGTAAGGAAACCTGACTGTGGGAGACAAGATATTTGAGAATCTGAATGTGTTTAAGTTAGTCAGAGTATGGACGATAAATGTTTACCAAGAGTTTATGGGGAAGGAGGGAAGGCCTGTGGGAGAGGAAAAGCATATGGAGCTGAAGAACTGTGCAAATACACGTGAGCCTTCTCCTAGCTTGGCAAAAAATGCACATCAAGAGAAGGTTGTCGTTTGGACATCTCACTTGCAAAAGTCGACCTATCAACTGTGTATCATACCCCAGGGGTGCCCAATATGTCAATTTGTGTTGGTAGTAGTAGTGTTGGTCACATCATAAAATGTGAGAAGAGATCAGGGCTGAGGAAGAAATCAGAAACACACCTCAAACAGTAAAAAGAAGAGGACTTCTTTTCCGACAATGTCCTAATTGAAGTGAATTTATCTGATTCATTTGACTAACACCGCTGGTCCAAAGTGGCACTTTTGGACTGTTAATAAACACACCAACTTCCCTCCAAAAGCTTGCTGAGAAGGTATTTATGATATAAGTCCATCATTAAGAATTCATGGTCAAGGTAATGTTATAAAAAGTTCCTAAACGTGTGAGAAAATGTCCAAGCCAACCTGTCGCAAGCACTGTTTTTGGTTGGTGAATTGGCCTTGTACTCTTTTTTGGGGGCTCCATGCTTAGCAAAGGCCTACACTGGTATCGATTGATAACAATTCAAAGCACAGTGGTGCTAAACAGCAAGAAACCCAATTTCCTTGGTGAGGTTAGGGGTTTAAAGCAGAGATATGACCCATGTCAGGAAGACCCTATAAACCTGTAAAAATCTAAGGGATCTTTTTGATAAGATGGACACACTAGCAGCACTCAAGGGGAATACCAATATACCAGCCTCTTGTTTACAGAGCCGTATCTTCTGAGGGGAATCTAGTGTGGTGCAGAGTACATGAGAGAGGTACAATGTACACTCAGTAAGGGAAAGAGTGTCTGCAGAAGGAAAAAGATCAGCTCACAGGCAGGGGCCTAACAACCACCTCCTTAAGGTGCAGAAGTGACCTAAAATTCTTTAAAGAAGAGGGGGGAAGCAGCAGTACTGGGTTGCATCAGTTGAAGACAGCTGGGAACATTTAAAAAATCATGTTTGTTACCATTGGTGCTTTCAACATAAAATAGTTTTGTTTTTTTCCCGAGGAGAAGATAGTCGACGTGGGAAGGGGCCACCTGTATTACACTTACTGGACCAAGACCACATGTGTTTGAAGAAGTCTGCCCCAGCTCTAATTCTGTTTTGTATTCTTAAATACCTCAGACCCTGCCCGAGCCGAATGGCTTCTACCAAAGTTCTCATGACTCCGTGTTCATCGTCTTCATCACAGTTGGGGATAACCGGGAGCACAGGGGCTGTTTGTTTGGTGTGAACTCAGTTTTCACTGGGTTAATATTTTTAAAAGATGCGGAACGTCAAGTTGAAATGTAAATCACCACCTGCTCAACTGAATTCTTAGTCATTCTTTCTCAGTTTAAGCATAAACAGCAATCTAGTGTTATGAATTTTGCACATTTTTCTCTCAATCGCAAAGACACCTTTTTGCTGCTTTGGTATTTCCTCTTTTATTTGCTAGTATGTGTCATCACACAGCTCTTCGTAATATCGCTCCCCTTATATTAAAGCTGTCAAAATGAGATGATATTAGTCATTTGTTGGAACAAGATGGACTACTTTAAGTAAACATATTGACCATCTCAGTGTTGTTTAAACTACATGTCCAAACCACTTTCTTTTCCTGCTAAAAAAATATGTACTTGCGTATGAAATGCAATTGATGCAATCAAATTATGCGCCACAATTATTAGCTGCAATGGAGGCCGATGACGGTTTGGAAGCAGCTTTCGTCAAAACCTGCCAGTGTTTGCCCTGCCCTTCCTATAAAAAGTAGCGCCTGTTGATCTTCTCAGCACCATCTGCTGGGTTAACAACACAAACTGGTACCACCATGGTCGTGATAATTGAATTGATTTGTGTGTGTGTTTATGCAAAAAAATAAATAAATAGAAAAATCAAATAGACAAGACTGAACAATTGACTAACATAAAGAAGGGAGTTTTGGTGACCAATTGACTTACATGATCTTGCTCCTCATAAAGAGGCCTTTGCAAAGGGCCTTTCGTCCAGTCACCACTCGTCACAATCTTCACCTCAAAAGACACGTCATGAAGACATTTTTCCAGGAACATAAACTTTGCTTTTAATGGCTGATGGCTCCTGGCATCCTCCCTGGTTTTAATTAAAGCTGTAATTGCTGGACCAGGCTCTTCTCTCATTAAAAGGAAGCCTTTGCCTCAACCTGCTGGCTGCCCACTGTTTAATTAACCACAGCAAGTCTTGTGGTGGCAGCACAGATGGTGAGAACATGAGCAACATCTATCATCTCATTTCTGGTATTTATCCACCTTTAACATTTGCAACTCCAAGAAAACAATCCAGAATCTTCACCAACGCCTGAAGTGTCAATGATGTGATTGTCTCTTGAGTCAACTGCTAGTAGTTACTAGTATTTTAGTATTAGTATTTATTATTTTAGTATTTTTTTTCAGGATTTTCAAAGGAGGCAGAAGTAGCAAGGCTGACATGTGTAATAAAATGTATTTGTGTGTGTTTGTGTTTATAACAAAGTGACCCTGAGGTGAACATAACCTAACATTGTTATCTGCAACCTCTATTTGGCTCTTGTTTAATCTGATTTAAGAGAGGAAGCCTCGTTGTGTTGTTTATGTGTACATTTTCTTGATGGAAAAGAACATTTTCTACCTCAACTAATAGATCACAATCTTCTCGTTATGTTGGAAAAAGCTTGTTTTTGAGGCGCGTAAAATATTTTTCTCATCTTTTGGGATAAAAACACAAACCCTGAAAAGTTACAATTCATCCTGTCTCCGTTTTTAAACAAGTAATAACAAGTTAAATAAATGAACCCTGTGGTCTGTGCTGGCTCCTTAGTAATTAGTAAATCAAATTCTAAAAGCGTACAAATCTATGAATCTTATATTTTACTTAGTTCGAAGGAACGTCCAGCTGCAATCACAGATTGGAATACTAAGCAGAAACAGAAACAGGGTGGGATTAAAAATCCACCGCATAGAGTAAATAAGGTAGACTTTGTTGAAATACAATTACTGCAGCTACACATAGACACTGAAACACAGGCTTTGTATATAAAACAGAATCTAACTAAAATGAAGGCAGCTAAGGTGATGAGCTAAGGTTATCTACAGTTAGCCCTTTCCAAGCAGCAGCTGGTATATCCTTAGGGGCCACAGAGGCAAACTTAAAGCTGCTTGGAACAGCTAAATATGCAGCGTTATTATGCAGATCGAGCGGCACCGCAGTGCAGTGGCTAGTGCTTTTGCCAAACAGCAAAAAGGTCCTGGGTTTGAATTGCTCCAGGGCTGGCAACTTTTCTGTAAGGAGCTTGTGGGTCTGTCTGGTGTCTATTTTGATTCATTCTGACTATTCCAACTTCCCGTCACGGTCAAAGACTATTTATTTTAGACGTGAGTGTGAGTGTTTATGGTTGTCTCATATGTTACTCAAAAAACACTATGACAACCACTACCTCTATATACTAAGCTATATGCTAAGTGTGACAAGGTCAGGAGGTCAGAAGTCTAGATAGAAAAAGCCATAAAAGTTGGTTTTAAAATAAGGTTCTTGAGCTGTTAGCTGTGGAGAAAACAACAACATGTCATAGTCCAACAAAGATAACTGAAAGGCTACACCAACTCTTCTTGAAATCAGAGATGGGTTAAATTTAGCTTTTATAGGTTAACATATAGAAATGTGACTCTGAAGCTTGGACTTCTTAAATTGAATCCACACTATGTCGGAAAAAACCTTAGAATTTCTCCGTTATCAGTTTGTCAATAGATGCCAATTGTATCATAAGATCGGAAGACATTTTAAGTAGATTGTTTCTACTTTACCACAAAGGATCCAGGAAATATTCCCAACACTAACAAAGCTAACTTTAGTTTCTGTATAATCAAGCCTGTCTTTGTTTAGTCTAATTGGGAGTTTTTACCACAGTATTTACTGTCGTAATGGCAGCCATACTTAAAATTAGCAATGCATCTGTTACATACAGGACACATTGTGACAAAGTCCAAAGGAGCACTTGGAGGTACAGACACTGCTCAAAGCACTCAAAAATCCACTGTTAATTTAAGCCTACATTAATGCCAGGGCTGACAGGCTATACATAGCTTTATAGTTTCCTATCATGAACTCCAGTCTGGCCACTTTACCTCGTTATGACATCTCTTTTAATATTTAATGGAGTCCATCAGATTTAAAGGTAGTCATCAATCGATTGACGCTCTCACTCTGTCGGCGACTGAAGCTGCTGATAAAATTGCCTTGCTCTTCTTTTGCTGTTATGAATATTTCAAGTTTCCCAAAGTATGCTTGCATAAATGGCTTTGTACTTAAAACCAGCACCAGTAGATATTTACAAATGAGGGACCTGTGTCCTACTAGGAAATATTGACCTCGCTATTAGCATTAGCTGTTTAGCAGTGTAATTTCCATGCATTATTCAAAGTTTAACTAAATCTACATGCAGATTAGATGATCATAATGCTGCTACTGGTATGTAGCATCTCTCATTGTGTCTAAAGCAGGCAACCCGCCCTCCCCAACCAGAAACGACAAATGATCTTTTGTCTGACAACAGTTAGATTGTCCTGTGGTCTAATCGACAATCGTAAATATTAAAATTGTTCAACATTTACTTCCAAAAGTATTTTCCTGTGGAGAAATCCTGAGTCAGGGCTCTGTGAGTTGTGAAGTGGAATGGAATGTAGCCAATCGAAAAGCGAGCTGACTGAGGAATGAGGAAACAGGCATAAATAAAAACAAGCATGGCTGACCTGCTGAAGCTTTTTTTTGGTATTTTTCCAGTAAAAATAATTCCAAGACTAACATCATTCCCTCTTGTGGTGTCCTCATGCATGTTACTTGTGGTGTTTTCCGGTTGTTGCTCATCAATTTTTTGCCTCTGATAATTATTTAATCAATCAATCAATCAATCAATCAATCAATCAATCAGTCTTTATTTATATAGTGTCTGTTACAATCAAAATTGTTTCTAGGCACTTTACAGAATCCAAGCAACAGTGGCACGGAAAAACTCCCCTTTAACAGGAAGAAACCTTGAGCAGGACCGGGCTCATATAGAGGGACCCTCCTGGTGATGGCCGGCTGGGTAGAGAGAGGAGAAGGGGGAGGACAGGTAGAGGAGAGAATAGGTAGAGCATAGAAATACATTATATTAATTAAAATAAACTGCCGGTAGAGTTTAGTTGAGTGGGTCAGCGGGGTCAAATGTCGATAGGTCCTCTCCTCTCCTCTCCAGGTTTTACTAGGAGAGGAGAGGAAACCATGACCCAATGGGGTGACAGAGGCCTGTCAGGTGATCATGTTTCTGGACCCCGGCAGCCTCGGCCTATAGCAGCATAACTAAGATGTGACCTAACGATTAGACGACCCCCTAAGTATGATAATTGGTCTGTCTAGGATAATAACTGGAACTACAGAATTATCATAGATGATGAACAGCAGTGCAGAATTGTCCCACGGCCAAGGGTCAGATACCCAGTCCCAGGCAAATGCATTCACCTGCGATTCCACTTTATAGGTAAAAGTAGTCAGAATCAAGGTTGTTGAAATATGTTTTGGGATAATGCACTCTCCCAAGTCCACATAAGTTGCGTCTGATGCACAGTTACGTGACCAGGAAGTTTGAAGTGTGGCAGGTTGCAAACTTAGAGCTGTAGGTGAGAACACAGGAACCGAGAAGTACGCACATTGACTACAATAATCATTTCAATAGTATTAAATACAAGTAAGGTGGAAAGTTGTGCTGGAAAGTTGAACTTATACCATTTTATTTGTAGGAGAAAAAATCCTGAAATGTTGTACAAGTTTTCTTTTGTAAAGAAATTAAATACAATCGGCAATATGTAACTTTCTGTAGGACGAAAAAGTGCCAGATCAAGTTTAGCTAGCTATACTGAAGCCGGAAACAAGGCAATATTTTGCAGGGAGACTATTTTCAGCCCAGTCTTTGTCACAAATAAGGTCACACTTAATCAGGGTTGGTAATACGGTAGCATAATTTTGTATTTCATTACCGAGTTGTCATGGCATCCTGATCTGAAGTCATTTATTCACAATGTATGCAAATTTCTGTATTTATATGCCAATTTTTTTCTTCTTCCAGATTATATCATCAGTTTGCATAATTATTTCCCTGAATGTTTGCAACTTACAAAGCAATGATATAATTGTCAGCACACAGAAGTTTAAAACTACAAATTAATGCAAACTGCTTTGTTCCTTGAGATTATTTTTCATTTTTGTCATGTTTTTGCTTGAGTCTGTGTAAGACCCTTTGTTTCATTTCACTCTCTGTGAATTGCAACATCTCTGTTGTCAAGATTAAATCAGAGAGAATTATATTCTCTGCAGCAAAAAATAACTTCCTAAAAGCTTCATTTTATTGAAATGCATAAGTACATATGAGGTTTGACCTACAGTAAAAGTGATTGCACACACACAACTGCAATATGACCTTGACAATGTTAATTTCTTCCTCAAAAACTGGTGCTGATAGACATTAAAAAGAAAGTTGAAAGGAACAAATGAATACATCATGCACGCAAATTATTTGTGCCAGTGGGGCCAGAGTCAGCAATACCTGTAGATTAATACGGAGAAGTGGTGGTGGGGGGGGGGTGTCTTCAGCAGCTATGCAACACAAGCTCATTGTAGACAAAAAGAAAAAGCCAAGAAAACAGTCAACAAACCAGACTGTTTAATAATGAATTTCTTTGCAGTAAGTATAGTTTACCTGAAGAATGAATCCATTGTTCTCCATTTGAATGCAACAGCCATTGTCTATACAACAATGTTTTTTTGGGGAGAAAAAAATGAAAATACTGCCATAGTTCTGCCTCGGTAAATACAACTGTCAACATTACGAATGATAAATAACAACAATCAATGAATTAAAAGAAAAGTCTCCATATTATGAAAATTGATTTATCTTTAGAAAACGATTTCGAAGTAGTGTTTAAAGACTGCACTTCTCTCGGAAGACAAATGAATGTCTATGGATTTTTTGTTCAAAGTCTTTTTTTGTAGTATTATTGACTTTCATCTTTGAGCCTCTTTTTATTTATTTGTCAGTAGGGCGCTAATTCACAGTGCCTGTAAAACTAAAATAACAGTTTCAGATTTGTTCTACTGATCTGCATCCTTCAGTGCAGGACAAAACCCCTCAAGAATTTGAGAATTTGAGTTGTTAAATTTCCTGCCCCAGCTTGTTTCGCTGGAAACCCGCTGAGGTATATGACAAAAAAAAACCCAGAATAATTGCTGACCATACCGCTCAATCCCATTCTCTAGTGGCAGGTTATATTCATATGTGTGTGTGTGTGTGTGTATGTATGTATGTATATATATTTTTATTTTTTATTTCCAATGCATTACTACTAGCTTTTTCATCTGAAGTGACATTTGGAATATGAATGACTCCTAATGAACATCAAATAATATGTCCTTTTTTGAGAGAGAGACTGACTAGCATAGTCGCCAGTGCTTCAGGGTTCAAATGATGTCACATTGTCAGCACTGGTTGTGAAAAGACACATGACGGGTAAGGAAGGCGAGAGTTTTCATATAAAAGCCTATAATGTGTGAACCTTTACCTGCCTTCACGACCTTACGTCCTTACTAGTTAACACGGCTCCCTAAAGGTCTGTACACAAACAGTTCCCTTCATGACAAATAAAGGCCCTTCACAGCTTTCTTGATGACAGTTTATTTTAGAGGCACAATTAAATCTCATTGGCAAATCCCCTGTTCCTTCTTTGTCACCCCTCTGTATTTTTTCCGTTTTGCCTACCAATGACATCTTTTTCCGTTTCTGCCAATGACATCTTCCTCTTCATCGAGGTTAAAGAGAAGCTCCCAGATGATTGTTATCACATGTCAGTCCTCTTCCTCTCAACATCCATTTTCCCTCAGATGTGCTGATTGTGCTGACGCCATGCATGCTTTTGTGAGATGTTGTGCTCCCTGTCCCGTCATGGTATTCATATTCCCAGTGAGTGCATAGTGATTTGCCAAGGTCAAGGTCCTTGACGGCAATTTTCACGTTTTGACAGACTCGGCGTTGGTTGATCCATTTAAGTGCCGTAGATTAACGATAAAGTGGATGACAAAGTGCATCAGGCTGCTTCTTAGTGTGCTAAATAGTTCTTCTCTTAATTATTCTTTGGCTGCGACTGTAAAAATGAAATTCTTAGAAAAAACATTTTATGCTCACCCATTTCTGATCAATCCTGTTCCTTCTGAGAACTGCAGTCGTGCTTGCATTACGAAGCAAACAAAAGTAGCGGGTGGCAACAACAGTATCCATGGTTGTCATGTCCATTCACACGGTGGCATGTTCAAATTTGCTTTTCTTATTTTTATCAATAGTTTTTATTCAGGATGAAACGAGGTGACCTTGGGCTGGTGCAATATAAGGAAATCATCGTCACTGACATTTCAATGCAATAACAACGACCCATTCAAATTCTTTCGCATTTGGTCACTTAGAACTCAAACTTCCACTTATTTTTCAAAACGTTCAGCACGATTTCCTACACTGTCGTTTGTGCTAGTCTTGCTAATGTGGGAGCTAATAGATCAAGAAAAAATTGTTGGTTTTGGACTTGCGTGGTTTTGATTTCCGCAGAAGTTGTGACTACGGCAGTTCCATGTTTTGTAATTAGTTTTTACACAGTCATAGATGCAAAAGAAATAAAAAAAATGCACAAATTCATTGGAGTATTAGGGGAAAAATGCAGGTGTTGAGCTGCCATTATTTTATGATTTTTATTTCTTATGCTTGACTTTTTGCATTAGCACTATATTGACATCGGCATCATATAGTGGCCAGAAAAAAAAACGTTTTTCTATACGTACACCAAATAATGCATACAGAGACAGGGACTCCTTTTGTACGTGGAACAGCTGCATGCTGTCAAAACAACAGCCTTCGTATTGATGGGCACAATAGGGAGGATTGTGACGGGGATGTTGGAGATAATGGACAAGGCACAGTGTGTGCGGGGATGCTGGAGAGTAAGAGGAGCGAAAGCATGGCGAGAACATCCAATTCAATTTTGAACCGGCGCCGGCTCACTGTACAAACACAAAGGCCTCATTACGCGCGCATTCCTTTGGAAGGATGAGGAGAGGAAAACAGCAGGAGCAAGAGGGGGGAGAGGACTGAGCTGGAACAAGGAGATCAGCGGGGGACACAGGTGAGCTAACATCCGAACAACCAAAAACAAAAAAACGACCAAAAAAAGAACTAAGAAAATACCCCTTAGTCTGCTGTGGAGAAGAGAGAAGGTTTAACAACAGTGGTGTTACTAACACATTGTATTAGTAGTATTAGCTTCCATTACTGCATCCACAAACAAACACCATGATTCCAAACATCAAGGGAGAATGTTACCTCATTTTTTTCTCATTATTTCTTTGACAATAAACATAAGAGGCATGATATTTAGATGAGTAAATTTTGGCCCCTAAGGTAATAAGGCCCTGCTCAGGGGTTCCTACTGTTAAAAGGGAGCTTTTCCTGGTTGCTGCTCATTTAGTGCTGAATTGAAGTGAATTACATGGAATGAAGATGCGTTTGCTTCTTTTATCTTTATTTCATCTCATCTAAGGTGATAAGATCTTGACTGCAGCATTTGATACAGTCCATTACTCTAATTTTCTCTTAAATGTATCCTAAGGCTCAGGACATAATATAGGGTTTTCAGATCTTAACTGTTTTTAAAGGCAAAGCATCAGAAATTAAGGTTATAGTAACCACTTTCACACGAGATGTCAGATAAACTTGCAAAATCTTAGAGGATAAGCAAGTACAGTGCCAACTTGCTGATCTGGTTTGGCTAACTTAAAAACAAAAAAAATTGAATGTTAATCCATTCTAACATTTGTTTGCACTAGCATTTAGGGAACCTGTTCATATTTTTTTGTTCATTTGCCATTCCTGTTTTTTTTTTTTTTTTTACCTTTTTAGCTTCGTTCTCTTGATCCCTGTCATTGGCTGTATGTACTTTCTCTGGAGCAGTAAAATAATTGTACTGATGCAACGAACTTGACAATTAAGGTTCCACAATCAATACTGCAACAAGCCACTATTCGAGCCTCCACCCCTAACCATCTGGGTGGCTCTGAATTGGGCGAAAATAATCTATTTTTCTATTTTTTTTTAGCTCTAGGAAATATTTTTACTTGATTCATTAAGAGAATGACAAAGGACTGCTCTTATATTCTGTATTTTTTGGGTTTTTTCTTTTTCTTGAATTCATCTGGGATGTGTCATCAGAAGGACTAAACATCCAATTAAAAAAAAGAACCAACGAGAGATTTGCCATCATAATATAGCCGAACTGGAAGAGAATTTACAAGGTTATTGTTGGTGCCTCAATTATTGATCAGCAGAAACACTGTCTCTCCCTCGGTTACAACGGTAGATCCTGGCACATCAAACACTTCCAATAGACCCCAGAAGCAGCTGGTGTTATATTATTTTATTCCAGGGGGTCATGATGTATCGGGTCTGCTATAGCCCTGCCAGGGCTGTTGGGAGGAGCATGCATTTCGTCTTGCAATTTCAGGCTGACTGCTCTACGGAAAAAAAAAAGAAGTATTTTCTGGACACATTTTCAGAAAACAGACTGAGCATTAGTAGCACTTACATAATCTGATTCTCAAATGCAGCCCCCCCTACCCCATGCTGCCTGTGTCTCCTCTCTTCTCCCTAACCTACTTCAGCTCCTGGCTTGCAAATACGTGCATATTCTCGACCCTTATTTTCACAGCTCCCTGTCCACACACACACACACACACACACACACACACAACTAGAGAGTTCTGTCACCTTCTATCTTTTCACAGCAGAATGTTGCCAGTTCTTTTTTCGTTTTTTTTTTTTTTGTACTGAGTCACCCCGGACGCCTGTGACTTTCTGCACTTCTTCTGATTTAGACCAAAGAGGAGCCCAGAATCAATACGCTCAAATCCGTATCAGCACAGCTTTTGTTTGTTCTTTCTCATTACTTTCTCCTGTAAAGTGTAAAAGAGAACATGAGAGTGATGGACGCAATACCTCAGGACTACAAGACAGGAGGGAGCGGTCTTTTGTAAGACTTTGGAACCTTACAGCCGGGATCAATATGCCACCGTGAGTGCGCAGAGTGAATTGAGAAGGCAATAATGAGCTCGGCGACTCTACAAGGACTGTGGAATTAAACACATTGCTCAGCTGCTGCAGACTTTGGCGGGCCTTTGTGGAAATCCTAGCCCACTGATGTCGATGGAAATCACATAGATAGAACATTTAGTAGAATCAACCAAGTTGGCTATTTATTTTGGACCCGTTGGGCTTCTGCTTGTTGTTCTTTGATGCAATGCTAACATCATTTTATAATTAAAGTGTGACTTTAATTGCCTTTTTTCAGCACTGTTGCTTTCATGGTGACATCAACCGATTTTAATTTTGTAATTCTTTGAAAACACATTTTAATTAACCTTCGTAATATCCTGAATTGGTGATGGGGGAAAAAAAACCTCTCAAATATAGTTCATTCTACCTGAAATGTGAACATCAAACCAAAATTAGCAAAGCAAAACAGTTCTTGACAGTAAAACTCAGTTTACACTGACCAAAAAACAAACAGAAAAACCCCAACAATAGTCCAGTTTAAAACTGTGCACTATTCGAAGTGAACAGAAAAAAGGGCATTTAGACCCTTACAGTGATGCAACATTGATAAGATCTCGAAAAAACACAGCTTGTTTCACACAAACTTACACAAAACATACTTACAATTAATCCCATAGGATCCTTCTCACCATCTGAACTTACACAACGCATATTCCTGAGCCAGTGAACATCTAACTTCTACATGGAGACACATTTCCCTCAAATGAATTGCTTCAGAAATTGTCATTAAGCCTATGCTGGTAAAAGACCTCCGAAAAGATCGGAAAACATTAAGGAGTTTTGATGGATGTGCGTAGCTTAGTTATTACTCTGAGGTTAAGCCAGAATAATAAAAGTGGAACGGAACTAGTAAAAAAGTAATTTCTGTGCTCCAATGACCGTGCAGCCTCATGCTAACACGTAGGATCACGTGCCGGCGCTGTCGGTCTCTCTTTCTTGCAGTGATTGCCAAATTTACAACGTGTGGCAATCGGGCAGGCTGACGGCATGCGGGTCCAAGCCTGTGAGGGGACATGCCAACGCGACTGCATACGTTGTTGCATGATTGCCTCCCAAGTAGCTGCATGTTATGTGACAGGGACATCTTGTATTTTCCTAACACGCTCTCTTTCATGCCAAGAAAAACATATTCATCTCCTTTTTCTCCTACGGTCACCCGGTCATGCACACAAAGCATCAACATCTTCATTGGTTATGTCTCTGCTGCCCTGTCTTTGTTTTAAAGCCTCTGTTTTCTTTTTTTTTTTGTCTTGACCAAAATTAAAAGCACACCCAGCACGTCTTTCTGGTTAATTGGAACACAGCAGCAGCCACTTCCTGCTGACAATTGGAACACTGCTTTTCATGAGCCAGAATTAAACACCTCTATGTGATAGTTTTTGGGAGTGAGTGCGAGTTGAATCTGCAGCACATGAATCAGGATGGTAAACTGGGCTAAAACATTAGCATTTGTATATGAGAACTGTGTGCCACGATCCCTGGTTCAGGCGATTGTCTTGTATGTTTCATGCGTCGCTGTTGGTTTTTGCATGGTTTCTGTCACATCATCTACACTTGAGAAGGAAAGTAAAGAAATTGAGCTTCAGACAACAAAGTTTGCATAGCGCAAAGATTGATGCCTAGAGTTACTGTGGTTATATCCTTTACATCAGAATCTGAATTATGAGCCTCTGTCTATTGAAATGCAAATGTACACAATGACTCAAACAACCAGACCAGCATTTCTGTCAAGTTTATGCTAACATTTACTGTGTGGCAAATGGTTCTTGATGGTTTCTCTGATGACGTTTTTAGGTGATGGTGGGGGAAGGGGGGGGGGGCAGCTCAGAATATGCTGAGCATATGTTTACATCTTTGATTATTTTAGGGTTTCTGCTGGATTTGTTTGGGGAGAAAGGAAAAAAATAGTTGCCCCATTTTACCTGAATGCATCATAATGAGAAAGTGGAGATGATGCAGCGAAACTGCACAGCTTTCTACACAGTGAGGAAGACATTCCCATTTTAATTACTAGCCAAAGCTCACGTACATCAATCATTGAACGAATGATGTGCACATTAGCTGACGGCCTAGCCTGATTTTTTTTAAATGTAATTAAAATTAAATTAAATTTAATTACAATTATTATTATTATTATTATTTAATTTCTAATGTGTTCTTCATATTTTACAGGGTTTTGCTCAGCACGGACAATGTTTAACTTGACCTTTCCTTTGTTGAGGACTGGAATGGAAGTTCTCACAGTGCACTACGATTATCATGTAATTGGGTGTATGACATAAGCTATAAATGTGAAGAAAAGAAAAACAGGGACAATATGCCTAAATATGCACATTTTCACATATTCCCCTGCAAAAACATGGACAAATTGTGTCCCTGGAGATATCTTTACTTTTTCCCGACAGCTGATGGAAAAAATAGAACAATTCTGGAAAAAAACGGGATGGGTGGCAAGTCTAGCTGTTTTTCATGCTGCTGGCATTGTTTTACTCAATTCTTTCTCCTCACGGGAAGCAATCGAAGCGGATAGCTGTCATGCTAACAGTTTAAAACAACATTCCAGTGGATTACGTATGCATGTGTAGCTGATACTATAATGTATAGCTGTACTGTACTGTGCACTACAACTCTTCAAGTGCGGATGAATATGAATGTGTTGAGTAAAGATCCACCTGACTGGTCACACTTGTACTTAAGCATTTGACCTTAGGTAGCAACAATTGAAATGCCAACAATCTAAAAAGCTTATTCATTGCTGAGAGAATAGACGTTTTTGCAATAAAATTTACTTTTTCTATCTGTCTGTGTCTTCCAGGTCCCAAACTTACCACCACAGCAATGGGATTCATACCAGTATAAAGCTCAATGGTTTTAGGAGACTGAAACCATTGCACTGAATGCGCGGAATGTTCCAACAGCCAGCAGCAAGTTCTGATACCTAGTCCTCCACAGTTCCCACACTTTCACTTGTTAGATTCCTTTTGTATGCACTCCCTTTAAAGTAAAAACAGCCTTGGAAGATAACTCCCTCTGCCTCCTTTGGCAGGAGCTCCTGGATTTCCTGGAAATTGCGCTGAGATCTGGATTCTGCAGACAAATAATTCTATTTTTGGTCCGGGGTATACCGACAGTCTTTTGAAGAAAGGGTTGTGTGGGAAAATTATAATATCCCCCCCCCCGCTTGCTCTCCCGCTATTCCTCCTACGAGTCCCAGAGGCACCGACTGATGGAGAGACGAAGGAGAGAATCAGGATAAGAACAAGAATTAGAACATCAGAGAAAAGAGAGGAAATAAAATCTCGCTGAATCACCTAGAAAATTGAAACTGGGCATTCGTGAGGGATTCTTGTATGCGAGAGCTTTATATTTCAATTAAGTGCTGATAGTAGTTTGTGTTGCCACAATCACTTTGCGGTTTGATAAGCTGATATTACATCAAATATGACAAGGGGGTTAAGATTCCTATGTTGGCCTTTATGGCCTCTGTCCTTCAGTCTGCTTACTACCGTACAAATGCTGGAATTTGGTGGAGCTCCTGGCCAGTGGGCTCGATATGGACGCTGGGAGGCCGGATCAGAAGGCGAGCTGAGCTTCAGTGTCAGGACCAATGTCAGCAAAGCCCTAGTGCTCTACCTAGATGACGCCGGGAACTGTGATTTCCTGGAGCTGCTGATTGCCGCTGGGCGCCTACAGCTTCGCTTTGCCATCCACTGCACCGAGCCGGCCACAGTTCAGATGGCGACGCGGGTAAATGACGACCGTTGGCACATGGTCCTGCTCACCCGCAACTTCCGTGAGACCCTCCTGATGGTTGACGGTGAGACCAAAGTGGCTGAGGTCAAATCCAAGAGGAAGGAGATGGCAGTCGTTAGCGACCTGTTTGTCGGTGGGATCCCGCCCGACGTGCGCCTCTCTACTCTGACATCGAGCACAGTGAAATATGAGCCACCCTTCCAGGGTTTGATATCCAATCTAAAGGTGGGGGAGATACCTCCGACTTTGCTAAACAGTCACGGGATTCAGACTGAATCAGAGTACCTCTGCACCAAGCAGAACCCATGCTTCAATGGAGGGTTTTGCTCTGTTCAATATGGAGAAGTTCACTGTGACTGCACCCATACACGCTTCAGAGGGAAGTACTGCAAGGAAGGTAAGCCACCACTGACAAAAATAATTCTCTTCTTGATACAGCCTTCCTTTGGACCACTCAGCTACTGGTGCATGCTGGTTTATACTAGAGACCTATAATCTCTTTTAAAACCGTGATTGTTCCTAGACACTTCAAAGAAACCAGAACATCACCCCCAAATAAGCAAAAGTGACAAAGAAAATGCCTTTTACCAGGAAGAAACCTAGAGCAGGACTTTTGATCTCCCTCTTTTAAGTTAATGGTTGTCTGTTCAACCACTTCCTCCATTGCAAAACATAAAAAGTCTGATAGGGCAGCACTACAAATTTAGCTCTCTCGAGTTCCATGATAGGCAACGCTCTTCATTTATCAGTGTACATGCAAATTGAACACTGTCCCAGCTGCCTCACTCATCTTTAATCAGCTCATCTTTTAACAGCAGCAACCAATTTATTTCATGTAGGCTGGGTTCTATAGCCTGGCAATTGAAAGCTAGGGTACACACTGGGGTGATTTTGAAGACTATTTGAGGTCAGTGTTTCTCATACTTTCAGTCTTCTTTTAGCGCACTTGAAGTGATACATGTGTAAATTCTATATAGGAAAATGTTGTATTTCAAAGCGGTAGTCTAGCTCCACTTCCTGTGTCCTTTGTAAACCCAGTCCTTTGTAAGCCCACTGTCTCTTCTGTGCACATTTCTCACTTTGAGTTGTTCGCAGTCTGCGCCGGAGCTGTCAGCTTATGTCAAACTCTGTTTTGTCTGAGACTTTTGGCTTCATCCTTTTCTGATGCGGCTTTACCCTCTTTCACACATGCATCTGTCGTTTGGTTTCCCTCTATACCGCCCCCCCTTCCCCAGCTTCTCTTTTTAATGCTAACTGGACTTTCCATTTTTATTCTCTTGCCTCCGTTGTTATATCTCACTAGCGTTCCATGCTTTACTCCATTTATCTGTCTTTCACCTTTAGGCACTGTCAACAGCCAGACCTTTTCTTCACTTCTTTCTTCGAAACTGTCTGTTTCCCCTCACAGTGACATGGATGGATTGCCTACCTGCATCCATCAAGAAATGAAAACTTTGTCTTGAGAACCTCTTCTGGAAAGGAGACTCTTTTGTCCAATATTTTCTCCTCCCATCTGTTTATAATATGCAGGATTAATAGCACTGCAGACTGAGTGTACCTGTTTTTTTGGGATTTTTGATTACTTTAATGACTTAGATCGTGTTAGTTATTAGCCATTAGTTTGAAGTTCTACATTTTATGTCAGGTACTAATCAGCTTTGGCAGCCCTGAAATGAAAGAAAACGCATATATTATTGTCCCATTTTCAAGTCTCACGTGAAAATATTTGATTTAAGCAGAGCCCTTAATTTAGCAAGACTCAAACAATCTTTAAGAGAAGCTGTATATTTTGTAGTTTTGATATACAAGCAAAGCAATTCTTTATTCATTCATTTACTTTTTAATACGTTAGGTCTGTTAAGGAAACTCTCGGCACATCAGATGATGTCACGTCTATGTAGGCTTTTCTGTCTGTCCTTTCCTTGCCATTTCTCTCGTAATTCTCACTTCCTTTAATTTTCCAAGCTCCCTCCAGCACCTCCGTGCACGCTCCGTGTCGGATTTCTGTGTGGTCGCTGGAAGCAGATACCGCTGCACAGCTTTGGGCTAAAGTGAGAGCAGAATACCAATGTGGCACTAGAGTGTCTGCAGGAAACATTTGTCCTTTTGAAACAGAGAGAAGGAGAAAGGGATGGAATAGAGAGATAGAGCTTGAGAAGGAGTGGAGAAGCGAAACATAAGTAAATCTTGCCAAACGATGATAAGAAAGGTGTAGAAAATCTTTACAGTTCATTAATTTGTTCAATTTTGTGAACAGCTCTTTGACTGTGGCAACATTATAGGCATCTTTACCCCAAAGCTGGTCTGCATAAAATGGACCAGAGTTCATTTTTGTGGATTTTTCTCGGTAGGCGCAAAATCTTATTTGAATTCTGGTGCGGCCCAAAGAGACAAAAATCAGGGTATACCTGAAAATGCGGTTGTCAGTTAAACCCTGGTGCTGTTCACTTATGGTGTAAACGCAATGACTTGTGAAGTACATGAACACCTTCGAATTCTGTACTTTCTGCCAATGCTGCTGAGGTGAAATGTATGGTGGGATACTTAGCCTTCCAATACCCATGCAATAAAATGTCCAGCTGCTGAATAACAATATGTGCAATCAGAGGACAATTGTTAGTGTTTGTGAATTGAAAAATAGCTGACAGGGATAGATTCTTATGGTCTTCTTTAATGCCTTCCTTTTTCCTGGTCAGTTCTTTAGGCGATATCACCCCAAACGTGCAGCTGTTTGAAAAGTGTGACATTGTCCCGGTGTTGTGTCAGATTTTTCTGCTTTAAAAAACACTGCTACCTCAGCAAAAACTTCGATAAAATACTTTAGTGCTGATAATATGCATGTGTTCTACATGCCAAGGCAACTTCTCTTTCTACTCAGGTATCGAGTACTTAGTATATGCAAATCCATCCAGAAAGTTAAATATGACATTTACAATACACAACCCTTTTATACAATAAGCCTATGTTTAGTCTTAATATAAAAAAACATAATGCTGCAGACACATAAAAATGGATTTTAAAGCTTTTCCAGGAGAGCAAAAACGTACAGATGACAAAAAAAGTGTGCGTGAAAGCAACAGCTGCAACAGTGTACAAGTGTGTGTAATGTAGCGTACAGTGAAAAAAGAGATTTTTATAACTGGCCCACCGCACGAGGCTTTAGCGGATCAGCACGTCATACTACATACATTTATACATAAATAGACTGGATGGAACAGGGTTCAACTTACAACCGGCTATCCGGACCAAGCTCCTACTCCTTTGGTACAGGGACTGGACAGCCCTTATCAAGGGGCAATCCACCCCATACTCTCGGAGCACCCCCCACAGGATGCTCCTGGGGACCCAGTCATAGGCTGAGGAGTGTGATCCCCCTATAGTTAGAACACACCCTTTGGTCCCCACTCTTGGAAATAGGGACCACCACCCCAGTCTGCCCGTCCAAGGCCACTGCCCCCAATGTCCACGCAATGTTGCAGGCGTGTCAACCAGGACAGCCCTACAACATCCAGAGCCTTAAGATACCCTGGGCAGATCTCATCTGCTCCTGGAGCTCCGCCTCCAGGCAGTTGTTTCACTACCTCGGCAACTTCTGCTCCGGAAATTGGATGTTCCACCTCAGGGTCTCCCGACTCTGTTCCTCCTTGTGGATACGTGTTGGTAGGATTGAGGAGCTCCTGGAAGTATTCCTTCCACCACCGGATAATTGCCCCAGGAGATGTCAGCAGCTCCCAACACACACCTAGCACGGTGTGAGCAAGTTGCCGCCTGCCGACCCTAATATGCCAGACAGTTTGCCAGAATCTTCTCGGTGCCGACCGAAAGTCTTCCTCCATAGCCTCACCGAACTCCTCCCACGCCCGAGTTTTTATCCTCCATGACCGTCTTGGCCAGAGCCTGCTTAGCCAGCCAGTCTCCCAGCAGCATGATGGAATCCCCAGTTGGGACACTGTCCAGCGTCGATCCTAGGTCCTCCAAAAAAAAAAGAGTCTAGGGGCAAGCAAAAAGCCCACCCCAGGTCTCCGTCTCTTAGTTAAAGCGAACAAAACCAAAGAACGGCATTAAACTTCTTTAATCATTAAATTCTTAACCAAGCTAAATGATTCCCAGGACAACCCTTGTATGAATGTGCCCTTTAAAGGATAATCAAAGCCGACTTCCAGTCTCCTTTTCTCCCCTTTTATCTACAGGTGGCTCTTTTTTTATACATTAGAAGTGTGTACAAATACTTGAGGCATTCATGCTTTTCTGAAGTGTTTCTCCTGGCTCACTTCAAAAAAGACTGTATGATCATTGACTATTTTTAGTTATGTAAAGGGTGCGTACAGGCTGTTGATGGTTCTTGTTCCAGGTGTAGTTGTCTTCTGAGTAAAGACACCAGAATTCTGTCATGTAAATGAGCAAAGAACTGAATTTTATTAATATTTTATTGATAAAATGTTTTACATAGCAAGTAGATTTTTTTTAGATGTCATACTTAAAGGTGCACTATTAGATCTTGCAAGGTTACCACACAATTTTGTCAGAAATCAATGAAATCTCCCCTTGATTAGCTAGCTGCCTGCCATTAAAAAGTCTGGTCCCTTGAGACAAGGAAGAAAGGGAAGAAAGGGAAGAACTAAGGGGAACCTGTCCCCTTAGTTCTTTTTTTTCTTCCAGCCAGTCACTGACGAGATGGTTTTAAGGATAAGGATAAAAAACTTTATTGATCCCACATCGGGGAAATTACACGTTACAGCGGTAGCCCGTGGTGTACAATACAGAAAAATGCTACAAGAAAATAAATAAATAAATAAAAAGACTCTTATATTATGTACATTGCTATGTACATTGTACAGTATATACATAAATTCAAAATTATGTACAGAAGGAGTGTCGGGCAGCGTGAAGAAAAATGAAGGCGCAAATAAGATGTGCAAATAAGACATTCCAGAGGTAGGATGATTAGTTAGTGCAAATATGCCAACCCTGGGTTATTGGTGCTACAATTAAGTGTTGTGCATGTTGAACAGTCTGACGGCAGTTGGGATAAATGACCTGCAGTAACGTTCCCTTTTACACCGTGGGTGTAACAGTCTGCTGCTCAAGGAGCTGCCTAAGGCCCCCACAGTCTCGTGTAGGGGGTGAGAGGGGGTGTCCATAATTGATGTCAGCTTGGCCAACATCCTCCTCTAACCCACCTCATCAATGGAGTCCAGAGAGCAGTCCAGGACTGAGCCAGCCCTTCTGACCAGCTTGTTGAGTCTCTTCCTGTCCCTCTCTGAGCTTCCACAGCTCCAGCAGACCACAGCGTAGAAGATCACCGATGCCACCACAGAGTCATAAAAGTCCTAAGCAGTGACCTGCACACTCCAAAGGACCTCAGTCTCCTCAACAGATGAAGATGACTTTGGCCCTTCTTGTACAGGGCGTCTGTGTTATGAGTCCAATCCAGTTTATTGTTGAGATGAACACCCAGGTATTTGTACTCCCCCACGATCTTAATGTCCAAACCCTGGATGTTCACGGGTGCAGTGTGAGAAGCCTTCCTACTGAAGTCGATCACCACCTCCTTTGTCTTATTGGTGTTGATGCACAGATGGTTCAGTTCACACCAGGCGACAAAGTTGGTGATGACCTCCCTGTACTCCAGTTCGTTCCCCTCAGACACACGTCCAACGATAGCTGTATCGTCGGAAAACTTCTGGAGGTGGCAGCTGTCCGAGTTGTAGCTGAAGTCCGATGTGTAGAGAGTGAAGAGGAAGGGAGAAAGAACTGTACCCTGCGGTGCCCCCGTGCTGCAGATAACCACGTTGGACTCACAGTCACAGAGCCTCACGTACTGTAGTCTGTTGGTGAGGTAGTCGGTGGTCCAGGCAGCTAGGTGACAGTTGCGGGGGGGGGGGGGGGGGGGGGGGTTAGTGCACCTGCAGATATAAAAGAAAATTAAACACAAGTTTATTTAAAGAACAGTTGGAGTTAGCTTAGTTGTCTTAGTGGCCTTAGCACAGCATAGATAAGACATGTAGTGTTTCTTTTTAATGACAATAATGTTATTAAACCACACGGTATGAAACCTGTAATCATCTCAAAACAAGCATTTGATTAAAGGTGCATACAATTAGAGGACTAAGAGCAATTACCAAACAGTGGCTGTGTTACAAGTTGATTAAATGAAATATCCCTGTAGTAATTAATGTTGGATTAAAATCCAAAATGAACAATGAGTTTAATAAATATACAGAATCAATGGTAAAGGTCTTATTTCCACAGCAGGAATTTGGCTAAAGACAGAACCCTTAATAATTTTTCTATGACTGCATTATCCCTTTTGAGGTCACAGCCAATGTGATGAAGTCTATCCCAGCTACATATGGGCAAAGACAGAGTACACCTCTGAATGGGTTACCAGAATATGGGGGGGGGGCTTGATCAAGGGTACCTCGGTGGTGCTCGGAAGGTGTCCTGGCACCTCTCCCTGTTACGAGAACTCCCAAGTTTTGCCTGCACCGGGGCTTAAGCCAAAAACCCTCTGCTTCTCAGGCCAGTCCGCTACAGACTGGTTTTAATTAAAAATAATAATAATAATAATAATTACGTGATGGACAGAATTCAGAGTTTTACCAGGGCATTATACAGCTGTTAACTATCAGATGCTAATGACACACAGCAGCTTTCATTGAAGATAGATCAGCATGATTTCTATATTGGCCCTAATTGTATTTGTTTTTAACCTGCAGCATGAGTATTGCGTCACAATTTAGGATCATTATAAGTTAAATGAATGTGCAAAAATAACTATTATAATAAAACCAGTTGTGAAGTCAAGTTATGATTTCTTTTAGAGTTATTGCCGTGTTTTATTAGACTCATTCCACCTTTTTATGTAATATTTGACAATCTAAAATGGTGTAAATGCAAAAACTAATTAATTTTATCAGTCAAAATATGGGATGTCATAGCAATATGTCCATGAGAACTGCGTGTTGTAGTAGTGACAATGTTCAAACCTGCTTCCCCTGCAAATACCAGTGAACACACTCACCGGCAGTGCCACCGACTCCCATTCGTACTCTTGCACATCATAAAAGCAAAGTGAGTGTCGAACCCGCGCTATCTGAAGATGGGGGCAGTGGGAATTAAACCAGCCGGGATGGCTAATGGGTACTTCTCCAATCAGACGTCGGCCTCATTAACGCCTTACATTTCTCTCACCTGCAGCCCATTTTCATTTCATGTGCATAACAGCAGTAGAGCCAGCAAGCACCGGTGTGACCTTTACAGCCATCCTGCTGACTAGACATTACACATCCTCTGAACTTACACTTCCTGCACTTCAGTTCCTAATGGTGTTACATTAGGCTGACAGATTACGTCTTTATACGCTTTTGGCAGTGAAGTCAGCACTGAACACTATTTCTTGTCTTTTAAGATTCTATGTTAATTTAAATGTATTTTCTCAATTTTAGAATGATGTGAATTTCTTCATTTCTGTGTTTGGTAACATGTACGCAGAACCTGTTTTAAATAATTTTTTGGTGTTTACTCTCACTCTATCCTTCCCAAACATTATTATAGTAGAGTATTATTTTACTCTGTGGGTTCTGTATTGGTTAAGCAGCTATGTTAGCATGTTTGCAAGCACAAGCGAAGACTGAGTTTAAGAAGCAATAGATAGAGGATAGCAACACAGGTCAAATGTGTAAATGCAAAGCTCCAATTCTCAAATGCCTCTTTGAGGCAAAGTCAAAATTTTTTTTTAAAAAAAGAAAACTTTTTCTAGGGCCCTGAATTTCCCAGAGCTACCTCTTACAATTAACAATCATTGTTTTGTTTTGTTTTGTTTTTTTAAAAATGTAATAGCTAAGATTGTGGATGATTACACTCAAACAGCTCCTCATATAAGCAGAGCAATCACTTCACTAACTTAGCTTATTCTAGACTTAACATTCTCCTCCAACCTTGTTAGAAAAAGCTTCCATGCATTTAAGAACATTAAATGCAATTTTTCATCTTTTTTCAGCTCCTAACCTAGTGCGAGACTTTTAGCCATGCCAAAGCTCTCAAAAAGAAGCATTCTCCCATCACGTTTGCAAAGTATTTTGCAAAACCGCGCTCCCCGATTGTTTCATGTTGAAGTGAAACTTCCATTGTTACACAATATTGTTACACAACAGGCCCGGGGCCACAGGGCATTGAGAATTGCATGCTATCATAATAATTGCACCACTTTACTCCTGACAAAAACAAAAGAAAGGCGTAAAGTAAGAGATGAGTATGTGGAACTGACTTGTCGCTGGTTCTCTGATAATCAAACTAATTATCTGGCATAACATACATGAAGCCATAGAACTAATGAGGGTTTGTTTCAAAACGGTGGCCTGAAGAGGTTCCACAGAGAACATTAAAAAACAATATGAGCCACTGGCTTTATTCCTTTCCCTCTCCATCCGCCCAAGTGTTGTATTTACCCAACATGATTGAAGGGAATCTGTTTGTCAAAGATGCTCTGTTGCTTCTGCTACATTGTTGCTTTGTATGCTGTTGGGATTCTAGGTTTGCACGGAGAAGCTCAATGTATTGTTTATTTATTGTGATTCTATTTGACTCACTGCTCCTCTCATGTACTACATTTCTTCTACCAAGGGTAACATTAAATGAAGATGAAGACACAATCAGTAATTTTCCTCAAACATACTGCTATATTTAAAGTTTCCACCTAGAATCTAGATGTGGTGCTAAATGTTAAGGAGTTACTATCATCTTGTGAATAAGAGGTGACACATTTACATCCTGCCTTGCAATTTTCATTTTAGACCAACATGAAGAACCTTGAGCCCCAAACAGGGAAATAAATTAATCCAAATAAGATTCTTAAGGCCATATAATTTCTCTGTTGAGTTCGATAAGGGCTTAATAGGTTACAGAGTACATTAGAAAGCACTACTGCAACCACAAAATAAATCGATATGGGACTCTCCAATGGCTCGTTTTTAATGTGCCGGCTATGCAGGATCTGCTCCTTAATGCAATTTATCAATGCTATAAATCTAATAGGCATAGATTTCCTTAGTTCTGTGCAAAGCTTTATATACCCTTTAGCCTTTAGGTCTCATGGCTAATTTTGTTTTCTGTTAATTGTCAGACAGGTGCCAGGTGTTCTATTTCTAATGTTAGCAAACGTGCTACTGTTTCCACATTTCAGTGATCATAATTATGTGAATGAAAATAAAGGTCACTATGGAATACTCAATCATCTTTGTTAACTTAGCTGGATCCACAAAAGTTTAGACAATGAACTAATGATGAACACTGTTTTTTATTTCTTCAGTGGTTATTAAGACATTTATATGAGGAAACTTGGATGGGTGTATACAACACATTAGGTGCCTTTCCACTGCGGGAGTTACTTGGGGCAGAAAGCGCAGCACTATAAGAAGTGGGAAAAAAATAAGAGCAGTAGGGCCAACTGCTCTTATTTTGATTACATTTTCCAGAACGTTGAGGTGCAGTTGAAATACAAGACACACAGATCACCAGGATGTTTTTTTTTTACCCAGATAAAGAAATTCCTGGTAATAACAGCATCTATAAATTTTGTGTCAACAATCTCTGCAACTAATCCCTCACAATTCCAGAGTATTTATAATGTCTCCCTTTCAATCCAGTACCTTCACGGCTTCGATGTAGGACTCTCATTGACTCCTGTCTGACGGTGAAATACCCCTGATCCTGAAATATGTCAATATGGGATAAAAGTTCTATTCTTGCTGCACTGAACTAGAAGGTTTAGAACCACTTGAAGGTCCAAAGGTGGCATTAATCCTGATCTATCTAAACACTGGGACATCTCTTATAGCACAGATTTAGTTTGAACTTGACAAATATGAAAAGAAAATGAAACAAAGGTGATCTCTGCAGGGCTGTAAGAAAATCGATAATTCTTGTCTGGTTCCCAAATTGTACATCAGAAAGACACACAGACAAATCCAATCAGTCAGCATTAAGGGTGTCAATTGTTGAAGCATTAACTGCTGTCAATATCACATTTTCTTTATCAGTGTCTGTTAAGTTGGTTTTATTGATTTTCAGTCTAAAGTGCTTAGTTGTAGCATTAATTTTCTTTAATGCAATAACTGATTTGGGAAAGGTTCTTGATGGAGATACTGAACGTTTCATTGGCCCTCTGTAATTTAATAAGACAAAGAGCGCATGTTTGTGTGGTCTGTTGTGTCTCTTTAACCATCCACTGTCTTGTATAGTGTAAGACAATATAATGTACATGACAAGATAATATGGAATAATAATCCTTATTTGCGACCCTTTGTCAAGAAGTGCTCCTCATAATTGTGTTATCGGGAAGTTATCAAACATCTCCCTAAACACACAAAAGCACCAGTGTCCATCCTCCTGTCCTGTAAAAGAAAGTAACTCTATTGGAAAGCGCCACAGGCAGTGTGTGTTTGTGATACTTGTCACTATGGATATTTTCCTGGTCCCATAGGATAGCATGGATGCAAGGATCAGACCAGATTGGAGGCCATTCCGGATACTTAAAGGTGCACGATACGATCTCACATTTCATTTTGCCTGAACTCACTGGCATCTCCCCTTAATCCGCTAGCTGCCTGCCCCCTGAATACACCATGAAAAAATTTGGTCCCTGGAGACAACATGTGGGTCGTAAGCGTCACAGAAACACTAGGGGGACAAGTGGTACATCAACACATAACAACCCACGTCCCAGCCAATCACCGATAAAATGGGTGGGTGGAGGGATTACGGGTAAGTGCACATGCAGATATAAAGTAAATGCCAATATAAAAATTGACATCATATAATCTCTCGTAGTGCAGATTTAAACGAGTTACAGTGCTTGACATGCAGATGATATAATTCACATTTAAAATTGGGTTAATCCTGTAGAGATATGAGTGCACAAAGGCCACGTTTTCACCCCTTTTGCAATAAATCTAAGCAGAGTTCATTAAGTTTCCCTATGGCAACAAAGCAATACTGAGGCCCAGAGTCATTTAGTCAGTCTTGATAGTCAATTTAAACCAGACACCATTGTTGTCTAATACTGTCGAATGCAAATGCAAGAGGAAGAAGTAAGAGTATAAATCAAATCTCCCAAGGAAAATTGTTCTGCCAGTCACGTGCAACATCAGGTCTAAAGACGCTATTACTCAGTTGTCAGCAGACTCGCTCGACCTAGCCTGAATATAGAAGAAGCACTGACCTTTTCATCATGCTACCACATCAGGTCTATTACACCCCGACTACTTGCTTCCCAATTTGCTTCGTGAGATGATAATACCTGCTCCTTTTTTTATTATAATGACAGCACGGGTCTAGCTTAAATGCATTCGATTTCCTCTGTTCTCAGAGAAGAGGAGCTAGGGGAGTCCCGTTACTCAAAGCTATCAGCAGGATCTACTGAAGATCAATAACACTGACCCTCATAATCCAAGTTTAAACAAAAACCACTGGGCAGATTCTTGTTCAGACTAGAGAGTGGATTATCATCTTCACCGACTTTCAGCTACATCAGCTGGTATTACAATAAAATAGTTCCATGAAATTGAATACTTGGTGAACAATGGTTTTCATCAATCTATTTATAATGGGCTTCTTGTGCTCTATTTTGTTCTTTACCCTTGTGTTCAAAGATCACTTGACACAGAAGTAAGTTATAGCAAATCCAATATCCCAAGAACCACCAGGGGTCATTTTATCTTGCACATTTCAACTTTGCATGTTTACTAGTCTCTCTGCATCTGAGCCACAACCAACCAAAAGTAATGCAAGTCTGACTGATAGTCTTTACAATCAGTAAGAGAGAAAATGGAAATGAACGGATTTAAAGACGGACTATAACGCAGTGTCTGAACAGCACTTCAGGATTGTTTTGAGAGACTTTTATGGTGTCTGCACAATCCATGAAAGCTAAAAATATAAACAACTACCAAAGCGCGAAATAAACACAGTCCTTGTTGAACTTTTAGAGTAGTTATTGTGATATTTTTGATATATGTGCATTTTTGCTAGTTGTGCTGACTTCAATGTGGGATCAGTGGTCAGATGATACAAGTGATTGAGCGGTTGAGCAGATTG
Source organism: Takifugu flavidus (assembly GCF_003711565.1). Taxonomy (NCBI): domain Eukaryota; kingdom Metazoa; phylum Chordata; class Actinopteri; order Tetraodontiformes; family Tetraodontidae; genus Takifugu; species Takifugu flavidus. Next base: position 7,797,133 of record NC_079522.1, read on the forward strand.
ATCTTAGCACTTTATCTTCCTCTTCCTCTCCAAATGTAATCCCTTTTATGTGTAATTCACAACTTCCCCTCTATTCCTCATTTACTATCCAGCAAATCCAAATTTACTGCTTTTTTAGAGGAATTCTAGTGTGGGTTAGAATAACACCTCTGTGGTTCGATAGTTAAACCCACATCCTGAGATTATTTCCACTATAATCTCACTATAATTTACCATGTTTTAGGAAGGGTTTACCTTTAGTTTAATACTGCTTTGTCTTTTTTCATTTCGCCTTTGCCATTTATTTCCTTCCTCGTCTTCTTAACTGCTTAATCCCTTTCCAGGTCACAGGGAGGGCACACATTGGGCGAAGTGAGGGTCTACTCCTGGATGAGTCGCCAGTTCATCTCAGGGCCCTATTGCATTTCTGGCTCCGGTACCTAGCTCAAGGATATCTCAGCAGTGCTCTGAAGGTGTTCTTGCACCTTCCTCTACTACCAGAACACCTTCCTGGTTTTTTCTGCACTGGGGCTCGAACTGAGAACCCTCTGCTTCTCAGCCCAATTGTAGGGAAACATGTTTTGTTGCAAGAGGGACACTTTTAGTAAAAAAGTCCTATATCATTTCTCTACAAACAGAAACATTGAAAAATCTAAGCTTTTTTTTATCTGTCTGCACACGATTAGTTTACTGCTGTGATGTGGCCTCATTTATTTGGCCATGCATTTGGTGGCTGAGGTACATCTTTGCATATTTCGTTGCACCACACAGGTGGTGGGCAGCAGGGACTGGTGCAAGCCAGTGGGCAGGTACAACGCCACTGAGGTGGAACTAATGCAGTCTGGACTTTCCTGCTGTTCACCGAGGCCTGGCGTGAAATCCCACCTGTAGTTTGGACCGTGGACTTTTGCTGTGTGTGGTTTTTTATATACTGGACATGCATGCTAATACTGAAAGACATGTTTGTCAGCTTTATTGCCATATTCATTTCTAGACATGAGCTCCACGAAGCAAAGATAAGCAAGAATTTGAGGTTGTGTTCTCCATTGTACCTATTGTGCGTTTTGGGGTATTTCAGGTCAATGTAGATGTATTGGAGACACTATAACCAAAGATCTGCTGGTTAGTTGACCTTCAGGTTATCATAAACAACTATTTCAAGATGTTTCTTCGATGTCTAACACCCGATATTAGTGTCAGGCGGAGATAAGCAACAAATGGTAAAAGCGGTAAATCCTCAGAAGTTGCTTGAGGGCTGTTGCCTCTAAAATGTACCGTATGCTTGACTCCATCTAACCTCCGTATGCGAGCGATTGCCACTTCTTTGAGTGTGAAAGCCATGACGCAGCGGAGAAGCCGAATCAAAGGGATCAGTCACCTCCCTCCTGTCTCCCATAAAGCCCTCCTTCAGCTCGGAGGTTTTTTGGCAGCAGAAGCTCAGATCCAGTCAGCTTCACCTGCAGTGATCTGCCCGCAATGTGTCAGAAGCACATAGAGCCACTCCACAGTAATATTAGAAAGTTTTTTGTTTTTTTTTAACGAGAAACAAGGTCGCTGTGGGCGTAGGTAGGATCATAACGTATTCTGTAAAGACTGCATTTGTTTTAAGCTAGCAGTTTGAAAGCAATTTTCCCCACAAGACACATGAAGTGATATAACTTTCAGTACCTTATGCCAGTGCTTAAATATAATCTTTAGTTGTCCCAATAAACACATGTAGAAATATGGCCTGCATTCGCCATGCATTAAAACTTACTGAAGGGTTACTGTCCTACCAGGTGCCCATAACAAAGATGCATTTTGGATTCATTTCCTCAATATATATTCCTCTTTATTTATTTCTATAGAATCAAAATTGTCCCCAGGTTCTTCACAGAAACCCAAAAGATGAATCCCAAACAAGCAAGTAGTGGCACATAAAAACAGGAAAACGTGAGGAAGACCGGACTTACATTGTCCGATACTCCTGCTGATGGCCTGGGGTAAATAAAAGAGGAGGAGAATGGAGAGGACAGAGAGAGAGGAGAGCAACAGACACATACATCACATATGGTTATTCTGGAGACGGTATGCTGGCAGTTAAAAGATTAATATCCATGTACTGATATATTTACAATCCTTCCTCTGGGTAAGCCCAGACCATTTCAGTCTGGTTTTGACAAAACTTTCATTTTGTCAATAGAAATGTGCATTTTCATGAAAAGCTAGTTTCCAGGATAAACTTTCCCCAGACCTTTTTTACTCCTAGAAACCATGTAGCCACTTTCTGTATGTGTTTTTGATTTGAATATCAGTCCGATCATAGATCCCTGTGTTTATTTACTCTTGATACAATGAACATTTCCCCTTTATTCCCTACTCTTTGACAATTTGTTAAGGCTCGTCTTCTTAACCACTTTATTTCATCTTGTCTCATCTGGAGACAAGAATTTGCTAAGGCATGATGATTATATTACCTTAGCTGCTGACATGATGAATACTTTACTACTCAGAACAGTTGGCTAGGGACCTGACATTAATCTGATACTCAGGTGGTTCCTTTGTGGTGAACTTCATTACTTTTTCAGTTGCCGCTCTGTTTGAGGCAGTGGCTATGTGGGAAATTTGTTCTGAGCTACCATAGCTTTTCAAATTCATATTGAGTGCAAAATCAAACAAAATAAAGTATGCTCAGATGATTGGAAACTTGTTGCTGTTCTGAACATTGCTATAGACATGGACTACCTCTCACCATTGCTCACTGACCCTGTGTAGCGAACATAAATCTTAACTGTGACCTTTTATGTAATACCCGTGGACCTTTTAATGTTCCTGTGGCGAAAGAGACTGCGAATTTGACCTGTCACAGCCTCCGCACCATCTTCACTACCTGGTTCAATGGTTCATTGGGGAATAGAGAAAAAAGGTGTTGCAGGGCAGGTGATGTGGAGAATTTGCCTGAGGACAGTAAGGCAGTGTGGATGTCCCTTATTCCAGTGTTACATTGTGCTTTTGTGGCACAATGGTAGCACAGGTCAGAGAACCCTGCCCTCAATTATGCATATTTTTCTGCCTTTTAGAGTTAGGGTCACTTGTTTGTATGTTATCACATGAATGTGATAAAATGGCTGCACCTACACTCACACATTAGTTCAAGGTTCTCTGACAGAGAAAGGGTGGTTTTATTATGACTTTAAATCTATTCAATGCTGGAAAAGGACTGTTAGTCATCCTTTAAAAAAAAAATCTAAATCCAGCAGAAGCGAAAACAGGTCTAGGCTCTTTAAAACTACCCCTTTAAAACTATTTTTAAAAGGTTCCCACACATACTACCTATTGCAATTTTGTTGTGTATCACATGCCACTTTACAGCCAATCAATATATGATACAGTGCTATCCTAAAGATATTTTTCTTGATAAATATACGTTTAATTTATGTTCTAATTTACTGTATAATATGCACGGTGTATAATAAATTTATTGGAGCAGTTACCCCTGAACTATTTCAGACTGTCAACAGGATTCTTCATTTTCCTGAAAGTATGCAATCATTTTAAGCTTCTTGTTTGATAAATCAACATTTGCAATCAGGTAAAATGCTTCTCTAAAGAAAATCTGTTACGCTAAACCTCCTTTAATATTTAATACTTAACAGTAAACTTTATTTGAAAGAGTCTCTTCTACATTGGAACTACCTGTTGTGCCATGATATAAATTGTGTCCTTTAGTATTACTAATTAGAAGTAGAAGAAAATTCTTTAAAATATCTAGTTACTTATGTCAACCTAGTTTATCGCTTTTAACACACAGTATATTGATTGATTTAAAAAAAAAAAAATCAATTAATTTTACTTATTTTTTTTACTATGTTGAGTCCCAGCTCACTTCTCCAGCTCTGAGGTGAATGCAACAGCCTAAAGCAGCAGCAGAAATCATCTTTAATACCGCAATATTTATCAGACACCAAAGGGATTAAGATAATGGAGTATGCCACTGAACATCCGGCCAATTCAATACTCGTATTAATGCTTGGTTTGTTGGTAATTGTAAAGTTGGAGATATAAAACTATACACGTGTTCTAGAAATGTTCACAAAATATATGTATCTTTTGTGCTCACAGCCTTGTTATAAAGTTTGCAACGCTAAATTTTTCACATGCATGCATGTTTTAGGGGGTTTAGGAGATGTAATGATTCTTATATTACCTCCTTAGTAACTCTTTTTCAACCCAAAATCCCAAGCAATGATGACATTTTTATTAATATTCATCACTCTTTCAGGGTTAGAAGCTGAGCCATTGTGACCGTCAAAAGTTCTTGTCTCAAAGAGGCATTTTTGGAGATGGATGAATGTGTGCAAGAGCGTCATGGAAAAGACATTCAGGTGATTTATGGATGACAAACGAGCTGAACGACCCGTCGAAAATCCTGATCGTGTTTGAGTGTTATTTGCCGATTTGAAAGAAGGGTGCCCAGAGCCTCTCAGTCTGGGACTTTGATGACCTTCCACAGTGTTGTTTGACATCACAAGACAATAAGCAAAAAGGTCACATCAAGCTGATTTCATAAAACCTCATTAAATTTTTATTTCCTAAGGTGGGAGATAAAAGATGCTCCCCTTCTCTGTAATTAGAATAACTGTGATTGAGTTAATCAATTTACTGGAAACAAATAAAACCCACATGTCACCTTTTGACTGGTGACATTCAAAAGAGACAAGGTAGATCACGGATGTGTTTACAGACTGTGTTACATGTGTGGATAATCATAGCATGAAATGGATATCAGATCACTCCAGATTTCCCCTTCTGTGCGGGACAAGATGAGATTTTCGTTATTAAGGCCTTTAATTACAGGCTTTATTTTATCTTCTGGTGGACCAATCAATGGCAAGTTACTGGTACCTATCATAATCATTTGAAATGTAGTCTAGATAATGGTTTGTTTCTTCTGAATAATTATTAAGTTGCTCATTTTATCAGAGGAATTTTTTGCTGATATAGTAACTAGAATTAGTGCTAGATTTTAGTTGGATATTAGATATTTATTAAGGACTTCTTAAGTAAGTAATACAAAAGAAAATTAAAAGATGGCAATCTTTTATATAATGGTGGACTTGTTAGAGCCACATTAACACCAGGAGTCTATTGTTCCAGCGCTTCACCTGTCTGACCTGTGTGATACCTGGCTCTGTTCCATAGATATGAAGGAGATTTGTCAGTCTGCCTGTTTGTTCACTGGGTGTGCTGATCTGGCAGCCTGTTTGTTTGTTTGCTCCCTGTCGAGGTCAGAGCAGACGCCCGCTCTTCCTCTGTGGCTTCTCACTTGTTCTCTTAGCCTCCCAACCCGGGGTTTCAAACTCATACAAACCCGACTGAGACATTTCAGTTTATCAGTAATTGTTAAAATTTCCAAATCCTCGAATAAAATGCACATCCATTCACCAAAATATGGCACACATTTAGTGAAGATATCCTGTGTTAACATTCTTTGTTTTGATTTTATCTTCTTAAGAGGAGGCCTTTTTAAGATACTTGGACGTATCAGTCTTAGGCAAGTTCTCCAAGGATAAAACCAATTCTAAGTCACCAATTAACTGTAATATTTCATGTCATTTTTGCCTTTGAAGATGCCTGAAAAGAGACATTTATCTTCATTAGATTTTTTTTGCAAACCTAGCAGAAAATCAGGTTTACAGTTAAAGAAACAAATTATCACATTAGTTCCCACTAAAAGTTGAATCTACAAGTGCTTGTAAACATATTAGCCTGACTAAAGTCTCAGCTTTTATGAAACCCCTGCTGGATAGGAGGCCCCCCACAGACCAGTAGGGCTGGAGGATCACTACAAAATCCTGACCTGGAACTTGAATAAGATTTAAAAAGGTAAACATGGTAACTTTAAGAGAAGACATAGGTCAACAGGGTTAAATGGTCCAATAACATTCTCAAAAATTAGATATTGGTAGGTAGGTAACACACCTGTCCCTGTCTGACCGGGACAAAGACAATAGTCCAATGAGATGGCTGTAGTTACAAATAGGAATACACTATTAAAAAAGAGAATGACCAATAGTGTTCAAAACAACCCACTTTTGTCACCAGCACTGTTTACATTATTATTCTGCCATTTGGGGTTTTTCTCTGACGGTTACTCTTTTTTTTTTCTTTTTGGCATAGCGGTGATTTAGACACACACTGGCACCCAGCAAGTCAGTGAACCAGGTGTTAAGACAGTGAAGCAGTTGCTGTGACAAAGACTTGTTTCTTTGATTGTGCTCTGTCGCTGCACTTTTGAGAAATTCTTTTTCAAGTTCAAGATTTTTCCTTGATTTCCTTGATTGTAAAAAAAATATTGGACATCATACAGCCTTTTTACAGAGTATTCTCATTTATTTTCTTGATAGATAGATAGATAGATAGATAGATAGATAGATAGATAGATAGATAGATAGATAGATAGATAGATAGATAGATAGATAGATAGATAGATAGATAGATAAACCTTGCTGTGTACCTTTCCATTCTTGAATCTCATGTAATCTTGAAGCCTTGGGGCCAAAGCGGGCAATTCCAGACAAAGTCACATTAACTTCTCTTGACCTCACAGCTGTAATCCGCTCTGGGCAGAGGTGCACACATTCGGGGTGTTTGCGCATTCTCTGAACATTAATAGTTTTGTGAGCACGAGGCAAAGCGATAGGCAGGAATGCGAGCTTTGCAATGGCTTATGTTGGGATTACCAGCAGTTTACTCACACCGCAAACCCAGCGGCATTGCACCCCCACGCGAACCCCACCCCACTCACTGCCCTTCACAACATTATGAAGTAAACTGCTCCTAAAGTACAAAATCAAATCCTAAAATAAATGTGTGACACTGATGTGACATTTACACTTGAAATTTCTGTTTGTGAACTATTTTATTCTTATCTTTAGATCCCAACTGATTTGGTTGAGAGGTTTAGTCACTGTGGCATCATGATTCTTTTTGTCTGTTTTCTCTTTACAAAGGCAGTTTCATTTTTGGTTTCCCCTCCCCCACTAAGGACAACAATATTAATATGTACTATTGTGAACACACTTACTCCTATAGTTACTGTAAATTTGACTGCACAAGGGTAAGATCGGTGTTAGGATGTCAAATTTGGTTAGGGAAGATATCCAAACATTATAAAATGTGCCTCCTATCTGAATTTGATCTTCATCAAAAGATAGAACATAATATCTTTTACCCATCTGATCTAGTACAGAGCTTTGATGCTCTTCCAGTATATTATGAAGAGTGTTGTGTTTGGTTTTTTTGTACATGTGTCTGTTTTCTGTTACAGTTAGTTTAGAAGTTAGTATTTATATAATCTTTAGCAAGAGTAAAAAACAATAAACGGTCAGTTGACCCTTCCTAGCAAGTGTAGTAAAGATAAGTAGTCAGTTGACCCTCCCTTGACATGACTGTTGTTTAGATAATTGTAATCAGGACAAACAGTCAGGCTGAAAGTGTTAAACACCCATTGAAAAAACAGGACAGCATTGTTTAGTGGTGTTGATAAGTTCCTCTGCAAGAAGAATGTGAACTGTGACCTGGCTATCTGGGAAACAACGAAGAACAAGAACTGTGTCAGCATCCAATGGAGCTGGAAGAAGAAGACAGGTCATCCAATCAGAAGACAACATTGGACTGGATTAGCATCAATAATTTGCCTCGGTGTTTCTATAAAAGACTGGGTCAAGGGATAGTTAGGTTGTCAGACTTCATTCCCTGATAATTGACTTTGTTATTGTATGGTTTTGAACTGGCCCGGAGATCTGTAATATTTGTATCTTCAATTGGTTCTATTTGCTAAATACATTTTGAAATTGGCATTTTTCTTTTTAAAGTCTTCATTCAGAGAACATGCAGTGACACACGTGAGAGTATTGCGATCCAACAATTATTATTTGATGTTGGGCCAGTAAGATAGTAAAGGCCGCAGCCTTATATGTATTTAAAGGTAACTGTCCCCCAGTCTTACAGCAAGTGGAGCTATCGGGGGTGAGGTTCAATTTTCATATCATAATTCACCGTTGAATATTGCCAGAATGAACAAAGAGTGGGACAGGTCCAGAAAATGTCTAATAACGTCAGTTCAGAATTTGAAATAGTTATTGTGTCATAAATCGACATAGAGGTGCCCTTAAGACCTGCCTTTGCAGCTCAAAGAATATCTAGTGCTGTTTCTGGAGGTAACTTGGTGAAAGGATGCGACCCTTCCCTAATCTGTAAATAGCAATTATGGCACTGGGGTAAACTGGATTTTTCTGCCAGATATACCATCGTATAAGGAGCTTTCATGAACTCAAATTCCACTACCACGCCATGCACGAGAAGATAGGTCTAACTTAGCTGGAGGTAAGAAGTAATGGGTGCCATTATGGCGCTTTACAGAAACCCAGAGCCTGACCCTAAAACAGGTAATAGTGGCAAGGCAAATCTCCCTTCTCACAGGAAAAAACCTTGAGCAACACCATGACAAATCATATAGACCTCATCTTTTAGTCTTCGGGGCCGTACAACCCATTTGAGTTGCTATAATCATAAATAGAAATCATAAATGTCAGCCTGCGACTCCAGACAACATGCATTGTGAATTTGAAATGAAGATTTAACAAGCTTTCCTTCAGAAATACCCTTGTGTAAAATGCGAAACCCTGACAAACTTAATCCTAACCTGATTGGGGATCAGCTATCGTTACTAAATCATTTCCTTTGGTCTTTAACTTCTCCCCCAATTCATTACCACCTTCTGGGTCTTTATTGGCACCACCTCTTCGAAAACCTGTGGGGGTTTGTAAGGTTGTATCGACACAGGCAATTTACAAGAGGATTGGCGGGCAACTCTAGGCCTACAACTAGAATGAAACAAATATACTGTAGATGAGATTTAGAGATTTGTCCCCAGCTTTATTGTCTCTCTTTGTTTATCTCTATAGCGTATTGTCTCCCCACAATTTCAGTCCGCATGCTTTTCCTGACTGCCTTGGCTCCTTTATCCACACATTTCCCAAGCTATTTGTGAATAATTTTTAGTCCAATTTGTATTGATTTGGTGATTCAAACAATCTCAATTTCCTTATTTGGCCTGCATTATTTCTTATACAGCTCGTAGCATAAAAGAAAGATTTTAGTTTTTACATTTTTCTTCCAAACCTGTTCCCTTTTCCTCTATATTCCCCTCTTTACCCCATCTCCTCTGTCTTTCTACTGCTGCAAAGATAAGAATTCCTCCTGCCGATAGTAACGCAGACACCATCATCGATGAACTGTCAGCGCCTTCTGCGCCATGCCATTCCTCTCCTGACCTTCCTGCAGCAATTACTTGAAAAAAGGATGCCGAGGATGAGTAGGCAAAACTGTTCAACACACGATTTTGCACCAGGTTTCAAATTAAGGAAGCATTTGTGAATATGAACACTGGCTTCCTGACTGAAACTTCATGTGCACTATTAAAACACAAAAATAGCAGATGTTAGCAGTAAAATTAGCAAGAGATTTAAATTTCTACAATTTACAAGACTGGATTTGTCAATTTAACCTTTGTGCATCTACTATATGACAATTTAATAATTACTTCAAGCACTAGATAATGCTCTTGTGAACCTATTTCTCATCCCACTGCCAATGTAATTTCTAAATGTATGCACATTCTTATTTTTGTATCTTGCCAGTGCCACAGAGAAATACACTCACATAAGTGGCTCAAACGACCTCCAAGGACCTCAAACCTTTTTCATTCATGTGAGAATGATGGGGAGAGGGGGAGTGGTGAAGTGGTCGAATCCACCTATGAGTGTTTAGGGACATTCAGTTTCTTATAATCTTGCCTGTTCTTCAGCTTTTCATTCATTCTGTTTTGCAAATTTCTGTACTTTCTCACCACTTCAGCCCATACTCTACTCTATAACTACTGTTAATCTTGGGTTTTAGACAGCTCGGGCATTTTCCGGTCACATATTGTGTTCTGTACATGTTGTTGCTTAGGTTTTTAGTATGAAAACAAATGTTCACCATTTGTGTTTAAGAGGACTGTCGTCTGGTTCGCTATGCAACTACTCCAATTTAGAGCCAACCGACATAGTGTGGCAACATTCATTACTTATACATTTACACCCAGTCACTTTATATTAAATCAGAAATTGTTTGAAGACAGCACACAACACATTGCTTGTACAAAAAAAGAGTCAGAAAACACACGATGAGTAACCAATAAGAAAAAACACACGTGATATTCCATTTTCTGTTGTTCAAATGGGCCGAGAGGCTATATGACCACGTGTCATTGTTTAATTTAAAAGGATAGAGAATGCATCTTTGGGCGAATTAAGTTATTATACAATACGAAGAAACATGGTGTAGTTTGGCAAACCTATCGCAGCTCTCCTTGCTCTGGCTTAGGGTCTGCACTCCCACTCTGCATAGTTACGATTTTCGGGAGGTGTGAGCAGATCACGCAATCTCTGCACCCCCAACACCCCAATAGGGGATTAGGTTTGTCTGTATAGATTTTGTAAAACTTTTTTGAGAGGCATTTTAAGCCTCAAAACATATTTCTAGAGCAGTAAATAAACTATGAAAATGACAGTGTACGAAAACAGTGCCATCTCCTGTTAACAGTGGGCTGCAGGTGGAAATAAAATCCTTTTTTAAAATCCTCCATGATATAAAGCAATAAAAACAAACGGGACTATGCTTTGAAATGAAAGAAACCCTCTGGGTTTCCTTTTCTCACCATAAAGACTGAGAATAAGTGAAAGTTTTAGCAACTAAAATCCTCTACAAATGGCAGCTATACTGTCAAATTGATCTCTAATCACTGCTGACGGCTCAGAAAGTAGGTTTAACTTGTCAGTGACTTAGCAGAGAACATGAAGGCAAGTCAACCGTAGCAACCCACGTCTAACTCTTCTCCACTGGGAGCAGTTTTCCGGTCGATAATTGTCAATTTTGCAAATGCTGACTTCTTGAGAGGGACTGTTGGTTCCCTGCTGAAGCAAAATGACCTCAGCTTTATAGAGTTTTACACTCTTAACCAGAGCTGCTTTGATTTTGTTCTAAAAATGTCTGTTTCTTGGGTTTAACTGAGCATGTTATAAAATAAAACACTTTTATTTAACTGAAGCCGTTGCACTGCAGTAGTAAATGTTGCTTTCAAGAAATAGCTTTTGCTTGTGTCTGTCATTGCTAATTTGCAGAAATGTTCCTTTTCCTAAACTACTGTTATTTTTTTTAACAGAAACAATTTTGAAGTGTCATTTAGAAGTTGAACCTGATTTTGTTTAGAGTTTTAGTCATAAATATTCCAGAAATATCACAATTTATGCATTTTCCTCAAAATAAATAAACTTAAGATGGCATTTATTGATTACATTTCTTTTCACAATGCAGCAGTTTTGAAAATACTCTTGAATTATAATTATCCTTTATTTTAATCAATCGTGGACTGATATGCACAATTATACACCGATACTGAAGTGAACACAGACAAAGATTGAAACATTCAACAAGAAATCTTTTAAAAAATGGCGCATTTTGTCATGGATTAAATGCTTACAAAAAGAAAATGTTGCATGGTAATCCAGCATTTCTTGTGTTTATTGGAATAGATAATCTGACAGAGGATTTAATAGTGGGGGGCATAAAAACAGGATTGCTTCATGTGATTCCAGTGGAAGATCAAAGATCAAATCCCCTTAGATCGTCTTGATCAAGGATTATTTGACGACAACAGTTGATTATGGATTTCAGATGGAGAAAAGAGGAGGAATTATATAAATTATTTAATTTATTCTGATGAATGATGATGGTGGAATATATGATGCGTAAAAAGGACCACAAATATTTAATATTGGTTAAAATATTGGCAAATCCTGCGGCCTACATTGATGTTCTGCAGACAGAGAAAGCTATTATTATGTGGCGCACGACTGGGTTGTCTGACCTTTCACCAATATATGTGGAGTGCATCACTTTATTTATTTTATTTTTTTTATTTGGGGGGGTGTCAGAAATTGTTCTACCTACAGTATTGGGAGCAGGTTTTGCTCCAGTGTTTAAAATCTGTTCTCCAGGTCCCCTCTTGCCTTAAATCAGCCATTTTGTTTACCAAATACTGTTGCATGTATAGAATTTAATGTTATTTACATTTAATGTCAATTTAATGTTAAGATTTAATCTAATTTAAAAAAAATGAGACAAGAAATTCAAGCGCCAGATCTGCAGGCAAATGAGTGTCACATGAGTAGGGCTAAAATCTATATATTTCTCAAAAACATAAAGCTGTTTTCAGCATCATATTACCAAAAGAACATTTTATTTTCTCATAGAAAATCCACTTGTTTGATGATTTTCCACTAGTTTAAACAGCTCAGAGCGTGCCTCTCTTACCGCTTTATTTAAAATTCATGTGCAAATTATTAAAAATGACTAAAGCCTAATTAGCAAAACGTACAATATTTTACTATTTAATTTTGACCCCTGCCGATTCATTTTCAGATTCAGATTCATTTTTAATCCCTCTCATCTTTAATCTTTCTCCATCTCATGTTTATTTCTGTCTGAACTCGTTCTTGTTGGACCTTGTCTGTAGCATCGCCTCTATCCCATCAGCCATTTTCATTTCTGTTGTTCTGATGTTTAAACAAGAGTTTTTACGTCAAGCTTTCTCCCAGGGGGGCGCTTACATCCCCCTCCCCCTAGCCCCCACCTCTGGGTCCTTTGTGGTACTGTTTTTTTTGGTTGAAGAGCCAGTGCTTATTAACATTTTGTGTGCGATAATGTATGGCATCCCACAGACGTGCATGATTTTTTAAAGAAGTGGGTGAGATTTCTTCTTCCTCCTCTCTTTGAATGGGGATCACCATTTGCATGGGGCCAGCCTGACAAATTGGACGATTAGTTATTTTTATGTGAGGAAAGTTCACAGGAGGTCAATGTACTGCTAATAATGTTCATTTCTCACATCACTATTATGAAATATTAAATACAGTATATGTACAAATACTGTTTCAGTTTGGAGTATTGATGTTTTATATGTTAAAGTAACCCATTGTCCTCATTGTTTCAGTAAATTAATTTAGTTTTATCTATTTACCCCTCCTGGGCTACCACCTTATCGTGGTGGAGGGGTCTGTGTGTCCCAATGATCCTAGAAGCTCCGTTGTCTGGGGCTTTATGCCCCTGGTAGGGCCACCCATGGCATGAATTAAAGGCAGAATTGTGTTTTTAGAGTTGTTCACGTCTGCCTGAGTGGCTTATATTTGGTTACATTGCCATTTGAAAAATAAAGAGAATTGTGACAATGAAAATTGTTTTATAATAGTGTACATTTGCATGTAATTTTTCTGGTTAAAAAACATCAGAAGGATCTACTGGCCCCCGGGCATTTTCATGTTATCAAATCTGGCCCTCTTTGCAAAAAGTTTGGACACCCCTGCCTTAGAGGGAGTGGTGGAGAGTGGTCCTCCTGGGTGACTTCAATGCTCACGTTGGCAGCGACAGTGTGACCTGGAGAGGTGTGATTGGGAAGAACGGCCCTCCGGATCTGAACCCGAGTGATGTTTTGTTATTGGACTTCTGTGCTCATCTCTGATTGTCATAAAGGCATCCACATGTGCACTTGGCACCAGGACGCCTTAGGCCACAGATCGATGATCGACTTTGTGGTCGTGTCATTGCATTTGCAGCCGCATGTTCTGGACACCCAGGTAAAGAGAGGGGCGGAGCTGTCAACTGATCACCACTTGGTGGTGAGTTCGCTCCGATGGCGGGGAAGGATGCCGGACAGACCTGTCAGACCCAAACATATTGTGAGGGTCTGCTGGGAATGCCTGGCAGAGTCTCCTGTCAGAAGGAGCTTCAACTCACACCTCCGGGAGAGCTTTGACCATATCCCGAGGGAGGCGGGGGACATTGAGTCTGAGTGGACCATGTTCCGTGCCTCCATTGTTGAGGCGGCTGACCGGTGATGTGGCCGCAAGGTGGGCGTGGAACAGTGGACCAGCTCTACACCCTCAGCAGGGTCTTCGAGGGTGCATGGAAGTTTGCCCAACCAGTCTACATGTGTTTTGTGGACTTGGAGAAGGCATTCGACCGTGTCCCTCGGGGAGTCCTGTGGGGAGTTCTCCGAGAGTATGGGGTGTCGGGCCCGCTGATACGGGCCGTCCGCTCCCTGTACGATCGGTGTCAGAGTTTGGTCCGCATTGCTGGCAGTAAGTCGAACTCGTTTTCAGTGAGGGTTGGTCTCCGCCAGGGCTGCCCTTTTCTGTTCACAATTTTTATGGACAGAATTTCTAGGGGCAGTCATGGTGTTTAGGGGGTCCAGTTTGGTGACCTCAGGATCAGGTCTCTGCTTTTTGCAGGTGATGTGCCTGTGACCTCCAATGATCACTGGATTGGTTCGCCGCCGCATGTGAAGCGGCTGGGATGAGAATCAGCACATCCAAAGCTGAGGCCATGGTTCTCAACCGGAAAAAGGTGGAGTGCCTTCTCTGGGTCAAGGAGGAGATCCTGCCCCAAGTGGAGGAGTTCAAGTACCTCAGGGTTTTGTTTACGAGTGAGGGAAGAATGGAGCAGGAGATCGACAGGCGGATTGGTGCGGCATCCGCAGTAATGCGGACTCTGCACTGGTCCGTAGTGGTGAAGAGAGAGCTGAGCCAAAAGGTGAAGCTCTCAATTTACCAGTCGACCTTCATTCCTACCCTCACCTATGAGGGTCATGACCCAAAGGTCATGACCGAAAGAACAAGATCACGGGTACAAACGGCCAAAATGAGCTTCCTCCGTAGGGTGGCTGGGCTCTCCCTTAGAGATAGGGTGAGAAGCTCTGCCATCCGGGAGGAGCTCGGAGTAGAGCTACTGCTCCTCCGCTTTGAGAGGAGCCAGATGAGGTGGCTTGGGCACCTAGTCAGGATGCCCCCTGGGCGCCTCCCTGGTGAGGTGTTCAGGGCATGTCCCTCCGTTGGGAGACCCCCGGGAAGACCCAGGACACGTTGGAGAGACTATGTCTCTCGACTGGCCTGGGAACGCCTGGGGATCCCCGCAGATGAGCTGGAAGAAGTAGCTGGGGAGAGGGAAGTCTGGGCCTCTCTGCTTAGGCTGCTGCCCCCGCGACCCGACCCTGGATAAGCGGTAGAGGATGGATGGATGGATGGAATTTAGTTTTAACTTTCTTTCTATGCAGAAATGCTATGACAAGACATATAAGCATGTTTAAAAATTTGCTTTCCCGGTACCAACTGGGATATGAAAACCCTGGGAAAAAAGGGGCAATTTATGTCAAATTCAAAGTGGGGCTTTGCTTTAACGATAGTTTGAGTCAATAAAATTTTACATTTAATTTCAAATTGCTCCTGTTAAGCAGTAGGCCAGTCTGTTACTGCAGCATATAATGGGACAGATCTTAGGCTATCTAAGCTACCAACATTCCACAGACAATGTCAGATGGTTATCCAAGCATACACTGAGGAGTTGGCTAATTAGAAAATTAACTGTAATACCAAGTCTTGTAAAGTCTCATGAAAGTTTTGCTGACATGGTCAATATGTTTATTGGTTGTCTGAAATGATCCCAGTAAATATTCTGACATTATTGACCAAATAGCCATGCTTCAAAAACAATGTGCTTCCAATATTGCAGGCACACATTGAGATTCTTGTTTCAATACGACAAACAAGAGGGCTTCACATTCTTTTAGACCTAAATATTAGTAAACTATAGAGCCAAATTGAATTTGCTTAGAATTGTCCATTAAGTAAGGTCTTTATGAAAGTGTAGCCTTTTTAATCTGCATTTTTCATTATTAAAAAATATTTTCTTACCTCGTTTCTATGCGGTTCTTGCAAATTTTGAAGGTTAAAAAAAAGCAAATTCACATCCAGCTGCCTATTTTTATCATTCTTTAGTTTGTCTTAAAAGCCACTGATTGAAAACCATGCTAAAACAATTCCCTTCACACGTGGGTTGTTCGTGATTTTGATGTGTGATCACAAAGTGTGATTTTGAATAAACCCACCTGCCACCTCATGTGAATCCATTACTTTGGAAGCGGTTACCGTGGATCCCAGTGGGGTTTGTTGCCAGAGGCTATGAGAGACGCACACTCATACAAGAGGTGAAAACCAATAAAACTACTAGATAGTGGTAAAAAGCACATTACATCTTTTGAAACCTACAAATGATCAGAAGAGAACTTAATATAAGGACTTTTCTGCACAAAAGAGGCCCATGCTAATTTAACCCAGATGACTGGAGTGACCGTCTGCCGTATGGGTCCCTGTGGAGGCCAAATCTGGCTCGCGTATGTAGGTTAAGCAAGCTGCAGGTTGATGCCAGGGAGCGGCGTCAGAATGAATCCGGGGGAATGACATGGGGTCATTTTTAAGCCGTGGACAGTAAAATAAATTTTACAATAGATTCCTGAAAGTAACACAGTGGATTATTTATCTAAAATAATCAGATTTGTCTCAGTATATTGTTTTGTTTTAAGATAAAAGAGGAAAAACCCTACTAATGATTGTCCTCTTTGTCCATTTTTTTTCTCCCCATGCAACCCTGGGCTCGTTCCATGAAGCCGAAGAGTATGCCGTTGAAGGTAAGTTAGCCATGCTTAGCTCTGTAGGCCTGTGACATGCAGCTAACCTCAGTGCTCCCATATTTGCTGTCGCTGGCTGCTTGTTAATGCTGTATGCGGGGGAAGCATTGTCAGTTTGGACTGCGGTTACGAGACGTTTAGGGGCCTAAATTTACGCTATAATTTCCTCATCTTTTTGAGTTAATTATGTTTTTGTTTACTCTCTCTATTTATATGGTTAATTTATTTCCTTGTCAGTAAAATGTAAATATGGCACGTTTTGGTATATTGATAAGATGTTTATTTTTGTAGACATTTTCTTCACTCTGAGGACATTTTCTTCCCTCTCCTATCTGCGCCTTTGGTGAATAAGTGTTGGCAAGGGATGCCCTGAGGGGATCTGTCCTGGTCAAGTTACTTTATTGTAGGAGACTTTTCACAGTCTAAGCTGGATCATCTTACCACTATTATGATATGAAATGCTCAATCTATTTATGTTCTACTGGACATGTCCCTTATTTTCTATAAACCCTTTTACCTTTAGGCTTCGGTCTTTGCATAGAATGTAGAATGATTTTGTAGCTTTAGTCTGTTGTACACATAGATGGTTGTTAGTGTGTACTGTATATTATTCTGTGTGTTATAGCTGAGTGCATGGAAAGGAGGTTGTACTTGAGCCCCACATTAGTATTGCCATTACTTGGGGGGAACAATGTCGGAAAGAAAGTAAGGAACAGGAATTATTAGTGGGGAAAACAAAAACCAAAACACTAGCAAGAATTTAGGAGACATTTGAAACCATGAAAACATGATGCTTTGTTTTGCATTAGCAAGAGTTGTAGTGCTGGAAACTTCAGTTCCTCTTCATTGATACATGTGCTTTAAATAGCTCTAAGCAGAGCTGGCAGATTAATTTGCCTTTTATTCATGCAAAGACATTTTTTATTTGGACCTGAATTGATGATCTTCCTGTGCCACTGACCCATTTTTCCAAGTGAACGAGCCACCATCTGCATATCTTCTCCACAGACGACTACTGGTTTGATGTGTAATTCTTTTATTCTACTATAGGCATTGCAGTGAGATTCTTGGGCCTAAACTAATCCTCAGGTGTACTGGAGGTAGTAGTAGCCGAGAAGTGGGCGGAACAGCCCACCTATTTCAACAGAAATCTATGCTAGATTGTGGTTCTAGAGTACTATTCTGTCCTACCAGGTAGACAGTTGCTGTCACCAAGGAAAGTAGGATTCCAAGTGACCCCATGGGTTACAGCACTTGTATGACTGCATTGGCCACCCCTGTTTTATATGGTCCCAGATGTTGTATACCTCCGCACAACCACCCCTTGTGTCATGGTGTTCAGAAGGGCCATTAACAATTATAGCAACTGGACCATGCTGCAGAAAATTCAATAACTAATAAGCTTTCAGGGCACAAAAAATAAATCAACCGACAAGGCTAAAGTATTTTTATGTGTAAGACTTCAAATAATTCATGTATTGTGTTTATTGTATTATATGTTGTTATATAATAGCAGCATCTAAGGATTCATTTGTGTAACAGTTTTATCAACTCTGGCTTGCAACCATAGATAAAAAGGGTAGACATTTTTAATTTTCCCTTAGCTTGTGGTGTGACAGCAGTCTGGATCATGAACGTGACTTAGGGAAAACCACTTATGTATTATTGAAACCTGGGGGGCCTCTGAGGCCAAGACTCAATCAGATTAGGTGACCTGCTGATTTGTTTGGGTGACGGATATTCTGAGCCACTCGCTGACCTTGGTCAATCTGACCTGAGCCATACAAATTGCCAACTTCATCCCATTATACAGTAGATGCATTTTTTTTCTTTTACCAAGTATTGAAAATAGTATTCTCATGTTTGACAGAGACGTGGAATCAACAAATCTACAAGGAAAATATAGGAGATTATTTCAAATCTTTTCAAACCAGATTACAGTTTCAATTTACTCAGAATAAATGTAAAACAAATTCATGTAATATTGTTAATAATAATATTAATAATAATAAGATGCAATGTGTGAAGGGTTTCTAAACGATTGTACAGTAAATTAAATTAAAACACTGGTGACCTATTATGAGTATATAAAATATTATTACTATTAATACTATGCTTTATTTTTCAGTGTCAGGGACAAGATGATTGTTTGAAGAAGCACTTGTCTGTAATTGTTTTCCTAATTCCAGCTTTTGTTGTTGTTCTAAATTGGCTAAAAATCAGACTCTCTGGAATAGCAAAAGTGCTTTTATTCCTTTATTCATGCACATGAACGACATGATAAGAGCTCTGGAGTGCAAGTATTTATGTGTGGATTCTTTTAGTCAATAAAGTTTCCCATTGTGCAAGCGGTTTGCTTTTGTGTTGAAAGCAATTGTAGAAAATTGCAGGGTAGATTTTTTTAGTTACGAGCATGAAGAGAGAGAGAGGGGTTTCAAATAAACACGTGTATACAGATAACTTCATGGGAAAACTGTCCAAAGAGTGGAGGGTTGTATGGAACTGAATTGAATTTTTTCCAGCTCTGAAATTACTCAAGAGCATTTGGACAGTGGGGTTCCTTGATGCAGCCGGTGCCTACCCAACCTCTGCCAGATGTTGCAGTGAGATTAAGTACACTGTCCTGGAGAAGCCAAGCGCATGTTCTTACAAGACATTTATCCCCCTCCCCCTTCCCCAGTCCTCTCTCTTCTCTTTCTATTTTTTTTCCCCGGCTTTGCGATAACGCAGTCTAAAGGGATAGAGTGGGAGGCCACTTGTGAGCAACTCCAGATGCCTCAGTGTCAACACGCATGGCTACAGGCAATACTGTTTGTAGTGATGGAGAAAGAACTGGATTGGATGGTGCATTTCTGGCGTGTGCAGTGGTTTGTGTTTGTCTGCGGAAGTGTGAAGACAACCATTTGGTAGGCAGTAGCGACTGTTAGCATTCATAGTTTTTCTTAATAGCCATATAAAACTGCCAGAACTAGTATAGAATCGATTATTAATTTCTATAAGCACCTTTGCACTTTGTATAGAGGCCACTTATTTCAGAGACAGTTAATCATAATCACCAGCAGGTGCTCCTTATGCAAATTGCCATTTTTGGTAAAGAATTGGGGCTGATATAAGCCTATTGCATCCTCACTTGCAGCCGTTTTTGGCCGTGTGTATAAGCCTATGATTAATGGAGGTTCATTTTCTGCAGCTGCAATAGCTGGGTGAAGAAAGGGGGACCAGATAATTAAGAAGGGGTCATGAGCAAAATTGAAGCCGAAAGATCCCTATGAAATAAGCAAAGATGTTGAAATTGAGATCTTGCCAGCACGTAACCACTCGATTCCTCAAGAGAAGTTCCCCTCTGAGCACAGCAGCATGGTGCAGTGCGCGTTGCTGCCTGTTGGCAGACTATTATTTGCTTGTGATGGGTTTTTTGGGGGCTTTGCACTTGCCCCTTTTTTAAGATGCACCATTGCCAAGATTTCAGGGCAATACGTAATACGCAATTTTACTCGCCCTTGTTTTGACTAACCAGTTCTGGCATGCTTCCTATCAGATCACAAACATTATGATTTCAAAGACAACAGACCCATCATCTGCCTCAGAAAAACCCTAAAAATATTGCCAAATGTTGTTTTTGCAACTACTGTAAGTTTGATGCGAAAAGGGTATGAGTGAGATGTCCAAATCCAAGACGATAGATTCTGGCTGCCTGTGTTACATTAACCTTCATACTATTTTGGCCTGGTTGGAGTTTAAGTCTACAGTAATGTAGCAACACATCCTTCGCACTGAGCTGTGTGCTGGCTGGTGCCACCAGTCTACAAAAAAGGCAATGGCTGTAACAGAGGAGCAACAACTGTACAGCAAAACAATGGACAAGTATGCATTTGTATTTAGACCTCGGCTCTACTGCACAAAAACAGAGTTGTTGCACTCTAATTCCCAAAGTCTGCCAAAACAAATATTTTAGCACGGCAGTTTGTTTTTTTCTTATGTTTATGCAGCACTGAGAAATCTGTTGCAGCTGTATTTTTATTGCATGGGTTTTCCAGCATTAATTGAGCTTGACTAAAAGCAAAGCGTTTGAACAAATGTGTTCTTAATCCCCAAACCTTGTTTTTCCTTTTTCCCCCCACATTAAAAGGACTATTCACTATGGTGCACTGGCCCAACATTTGTTTTGGTTCTCAGTTGTTTGGGGTTTTTATTGGTAGTCTAACATTAATTTAGCAGGCACATGTTTACGTGTAAAAAGGGCCGAGGCACTGAGGCGTTGCAAAGAAAAATTGTGTGCTAAGATTGAGATCAATAGGTCACTGGGATGAATAAGTGACCAATAAAATTTGAGGAGAGAGGCAGGATCCAGCATTTCTCTATTCTCATCTCATAATAGGGCATTTGCAACACTTGAGTGCACTTGTTTTGATACCCAGAAATTAAAATACGATTATAACATCCAAAAGGACGGATGGATTAAATGGAAAAATATTCATGAGTGAGGGAAGAATGGAGCAGGAGATCGACAGGCGGATCGGTGCGGCGTCCGCAGTAATGCGGACTCTGCACCGGTCTGTAGTGGTGAAGTAGTGGTGAATTTACCGGTCGATCTTCGTTCCTACCCTCACCTATGGTCATGAGCTTCAGGTAATGACAGAAAGAACAAGATCACGGGTACAAACGGCCGAAATGAGCTTCCTCCTTAGGGTGGCTGGGCTCTCCCTTAGAGATAGGGTGAGAAGCTCTGCCATCTGGGAGGAGCTCGGAGTAGAGCCACTGATCCTCCGCGTTGAGAGGAGCCAGATGAGGTGGCTTGGGCACCTAGTTAGGATGCCCCCTGGACGCCTCCCTGGTGAGGTGTTCAGGGCATGTCCCTCCGGTAGGAGACCCCCGAGAAGACCCCCGCGACCCGACCCCGGATAAGCGGTAGAGGATGGATGGATGGATGGATGGATGGATGGAAAAATGCTAGATGAGGTACAGCTTCCCATTTTCCACCTCATACATGCACACATTGCAACATACAGCTATGCTTTGCTATATTGGTGAGTGTTTGTGAATGCTGAGGGTCGAGATGGAGCTGTCACCTAGGCTACGACTGCTGTGACTTGTTGCAGGCAGGCTGATCAATATGGAACCAGCTTGCAGAAAATGAAGTGGTTAGCTCTCCCCTGATACCAATAATTTAACAAATGTCGCAGCCGCGGACTAGCTGGACAACTATAGAATTCTCTAACTTGTGTATGTATGTGTGTGTGGAACATGGAAAGATCGTAAAATTGGAAGTGGCCTGGGAACCACTTATGACCAAGTAAAGTCCATGTCCTATAAATATTGCACTTGTTTTGCAAGTATCGGCAAACAATTGGGTTGTGCTCCGTCCTATGAATCTTATTTTTCGAACAATTTTCACCAGCACTTTTTAACTTTGAGGAGTACTTTTTTATGTCAGTATTAATCTCTGTGCAGATCAACACATTCTAAATAGGAATACTAATTAAATGAAGCTTTCAAGAGCAAATGTTGCATAGGTGATGCTTTAGAACTGTTATTTCTTCAGCTGTAGTTCTGTTTTATGTCTTCCAGTTGAGTGAAGGTTTATTCAAATGATTTCTTCTTTTAATTACACATGGGCAGACAGAAGGTTGAGTCACAGTCTATATTGTTTTTAGTCAAAGTTCTGTTTGGTTAAAACTATTTGCCTGTGCTTTGCTCATATCCACCACAACCAGTGAGTAACTATTGCTGTCGTTTAAATGTAAACCTTATTTACTTTATGTTGGGAAATATATAAGCCACTGCATATTGTGATAGCAGCCAGGCATTTTTTTACTGACACATTTATTTTTTGACGTTAACAATATCAGAATCGAACGATTTTGGTCATTTTTCTTTTTGATTTGTTTCTATGGAACGTTGCCTTGATCTCATGCTCGTGTTTGTGAATGAAACAGACCTGTGGACTTTGGCAATGGTGAACCGGGGGAAATGTCAGGCTTGGTGTGTTTCAGGCTACACTTATTAGAGCTTCGCGGAACCTTTCAGGCCTGCGCGAAGGCTGAATATGGCAGGACAAACGTGATCGCAGTGAGAAAGCGTTGATAAATTGCGTTACACTTGATAATTAATAAAGACTATGACTCAACTCGAGAGTCTGTTGGTTTGGAGTGTATGGACGTGATGCTTGCTAAATGCTATGGTTTCTGTAAGATAATCTCAAGTTAAATCAGCAGTAATATAGTTGTAATTATTATGGGAACTTTGGTGCCATGCACAGTTTATCAGAAGAACAAAAATATAACAAGTCCATTAAACCTAATTCACATTTGTCATTGTATTATTATTATTTTGGTTGCAACTGCAATGCACGTCCCCTATTTTAAGCTTTACCTCTGTTGTCTGTAAATGGGTTCAATTAAAACTTCCTTTCCATTGGAAGGGACTCAGCATAATGGAGTCAAAAAGTTATTTTCTTTGATTTTGTGAATACAGAGCAACTCCCTATGTTCCAGACTGAGTCAATGAAGAGACCTTCTACCTGCCTTGTTCACTGTACCTGCTCTTTGTCAGACACAGTCCTTATACACTATTCATAAACTGGGCAGAGGGTTGTCTGACCTTTTTTTCTGAAATGTTAGGGCAAATTAGTTGTCAAAGCGCTGAACGTGGCCACCATATTAAGGATCGAATGTAATCCCTACCTGAGCCCTCTCTCTAACAATCATACGTGTGGGATTTTAGATCAGGAGGCGGTCGGAAATACGGCAAAGATTATTAATCATGACTACTAATTATTTGCACAAGTATGCTGAACCTTTGAAGGGAATATAATGGAACAATCATCAGATCCTGTTCATGAAGGAACAAAAAAGAAAAAAACAAAACGTGTGAGCTATTCTTTTTTTAATCAAAACGATTGAAGCCAGGTGAAAATGTCTAACACAAAGCATCCATTATGAATAATTTCAATAATTCCGTTTGCACATTGAAAGTCACTGAGTTATAATCACCTATTTGAATGGACTTGGTTATGCCCAGTGAAGATGGACCTAAGTCTTTCGTGCCGATACCAGTTAACATTTTATTGAACACTAAATAGAGACCACATTTTCTTTTCTCCTCTCTATTTGATCATCCATATTCGACATTATCTTGTGGTTAAACAGTAAAATCTCCCACAGCCTGGTTTTTTACTTCTATTTTCTGACCTTATCCAAACACTGATCCCATCTTCTGAAACCAAGCGAAGATCAAACGTGGATCAAGGAGTAAGACCCTCTGGTGATACAGGATTTTCCTGCTCTTCTCACCCTTTGCTTGAGTTGTGTGCACTGTCAGTTGATAATCTGAGTGTAGTAAGGATATGATAATAGGGTGTGTGCATGTTTCCAGCCAGCCTCTTTCTCATCAACAACCCTGAGAGACAAAAAACAAAACAGTCGACACCATATTGCTAGCTAAGGTAATCGGACATTTTGACCCCCACTGTGTCCAATAATATATAATCTCGCTAGGTTTAAATGCATATCTGAAACTAGGCTGTTTACTTATCCTTTGTCCTTGTATACATATGTAGGAGTGTTGTTGTTTTCTTGTTGAAGTCACTACGCTTCCGCTATGATAGGTTGCGATTTTGCTCTTTGCCCCTTTGGGTTGGGCCATTTCTGGTTGACCTAAGGCGTCAGGGACCACGGCAGTCGTCAATAGCAAGCCAGCAGTTTAACACCTGAGACAGAATGAATTGTATTTATCTGTCCAAAAACAAACTTCAGCTTGGTTGTGTTGACCTGGCTTCTTCTGTTAGGTCAAAGTTTTACCCGGTGCTCTAGCATAGAACATCTCATTCCCTTCCAGTCTGTACACATGCCAAATATGTCATATAAACCTATGGTACTGAGTGGATGGCATTGCTATATATTACCATTGTGTTCTGATCTCGAGCTTATTTCAACAGAGATAAATAAATTTCAACTATATACTATATAGCTTCTGTTACAATCAAGACTGTCTCTCAGTGGTTTCCAAAAACCCAGAGGCTGATCCCCAAACAAACTATTAAAAGAAAAAAAAAAGGGAGAAACCTTGAGTAGGACCAAATGTGGGATCCCTGGCCAGGAAAACTGGGAGAGGAAAGGGAGAAACAAAGAAAATACAGAGACACACGTGCCACTTCATTAGCAAATAACAGACACAAGACCTCAGTATTTGTTCCAAAATACTGCAAGAGCTCCACCATCTTCAGCAAACTGGCCTTATCTGTCAACCCAGCACTACAGCAGCAATATACTTGTTCCACTCACCCTCACTGATGGCCATGATTAAGCACTATGATGGAGCACATTAACATTTCATTCATATTTGATGAGTGAATGCATCCCTCCCGTAACACACAACAGGGGGAATCTGTAATCAACACTCACACTTGGAATAATTATTTACCTGGATAATAGCTGTGTTTATGAATGCAGAAAAGACAGATGATGTCACCCCATCCTTTTGTCTTCTTTCTATGATAAAGGGGATGCAATGAGATAGTAGCCACACTCTTTCTGTTGTTAATGTATTTTATGATTTACATGGCACTGTGATCTCAGTCCGGAATATTGAATTAAATACATTAACTGTTGTCATGATCACAGGTGTTTGCTCTATGCTCACATGTTGCTACGTAGATTTTGTAAGTCACACCTGTATATTCCTTTAATGAGGCTCTATGACTGAGTTGATTTCAGCATGTGACCAGGTAGGAATAACTCCTGTTAGTAACATTGTGAACAATATTTACACTTGAAAGCAAATGATTACCTTTTGGGTGCGATTGATGTGGCCTATCTGTTCTAAATAATCACAAATAATCCAAAGCAAATCTCTCATTCATAAAGTTATCCAGTAAAACATGCCTTTTCCCTTGTTGGACAAGTTGTTATAGATCCATATTATATAGTAACCACTTAACCCACTTCCTCCAAATTAGTTAGGGCAGGGTGAATTTATTTGAATTTATTCTATAATTCCAGACAGAGAAGCATTCAGAGGGATATTATTTTTTGAAGGCTGTCTCAATTTTTTTTTGCCATTTAAAAAAATAATTGGCCTAAACTGGTCAAAAAATGGAAGAAAACAGCCAAACAATGCAACATATATACTGCTATTAACTAGGAAGTGAATTAATGTGCTTTGAAAGACCCTGGAGGAAAAGAATATTTATGTGTTATTAGCTAATATCTGAGAATTAAGTGCCTGCATTAGGTGATCCCAACAGAGAAAATGTCTCTCTTGCTTCCTGCTGTTATTTTTCTATGATATAATAATCCTGTGTTACTCTAATCAAGCCTACTTTCCCTTGGCAGTGCGGATTAGCACATCTGCGGTAATGTTAGCAAAAGGTCCCTCTTATTAAACAGATGTGAGTCATCAAAGCCACCGTTATGGAAAATAGTCAGAGGTAAAAGAAAGTGAGCCTTTATTTAAAGCCCTGTATCAAGGCAGGTGTGTGTCTTTGCCTCTTTTAAAGCATTCCTCATGAGTGCATAAGCTTGTTTGAACAATGGATGAACGACCTAGGAACATTCTATATCATCTGTCTTGGATAATGTGCTTTTAATCCTGCACATATTTAAACCTGGCAGGATAAAATGCATTGAACAGCTCCAACATTGAGGCGTGTAAGGGACAGATCGGGAACCCTGTGTCTGTCTTGTCAAGCTTGATGAGCACATCTTAACTTTTTGTTTTTCAGCCGTTGCAATCTCCTGTGATACAATTAACACACAGCTGTAAAATCAGTATTAGCATTTTATCCCTTAGGTGCTGCAATACCTACTGAAATTGTGATTCCACCCAGAGGGTTTTCCTTATGGATTGACAGTCTGACACAGTCTTCTCTTCCCTCACAGCAATCCAGCACCTAAATAAATAATGTTCAGCGTAACCCCGGTTCAAAATAAGCCAAATCAATATACAAGAATATTTGTCGGTCAGCAGACGTCCCAACACATTCAAGGTCAGGCTGTCCACTCCGCAGAGAGAAAAAAAGACATGCATGTCAGATTCAACAGGCCTCAGCATGGCAGACATAAAGCACCAGTCATCTTAGGATGATTGCAGTTAGAATATAAATGAAAATAAAATTAAGAAAAAAAAGAACACAGCAATGACAAAGATCTCTATAGAGAATGTGAATATAACATCTTATATGAACACACCAACCTGTTGAACCACAAATGTTTTTCTTTACTGCAAAATGTTGGCATTCATAACAATACGAGTAGTAAAAGACAATACAAAGAAAACCGCCGGCGTGTGGGGGGTGGGGTACTCCCCGGATAAGTCATCAGAAGAAATCACAGCATGGATTTTTGGTGTTTACATTTATCTTGGCTTTGTTTACTTTTAAGTAACCGAAGCTGATTTCCCACTTAGTTGCGATCTACATCATCTGGCAAAGCTTGGGTTTATGATGCTATATTTTTGTTTTTTGTAGATTTCAGCGCATTTAACACTATATTGTTTTACTATCCCAGTTCATTACAGTGGGTTAAATATCCTCCTATGGCAGAAGTGATTTCTCACGATTTTCCCTGTTGATGTAAGTCAGAGTTGGTTAGAACTCATGCTGTAACATATGCCATTAAATTGTATTTAAAATATTTTTTCATTGTGTTTTGTAAAGATTTTTCTGCCATCTGTCTGTCTCTTGAAGAGTCTGACAGCCTTTTCAAAACAGATCTCTGGTAATTAAATACTGTGATTATAAATATATTAATTTTCTTTTCAATTTTTTAAAGAAGTGGGCCTAGTACCCATTGTGGGTGTTTTTGCTGTGTCTTTATTTCCTGTTCTCACACTGGGGAATCAATGGTTTTGTGGCAATAATAGAAAGAACAGAGAGAATGTCAGGTTCAGAGAGGGCTCATTCAATCACAGGTTTTCAAAAGAAATCTACTAAAATTGTTGTTGATGGAGCCACCGTTTACGGAGGTTTTTTTTTTTTTTTTAAGGAAACTCGTTTCCATATCTTCTACCGCAGGAGTTTGATCTAGTCCAGAGGCAATCACTTGTGGACAAACCTTCAGTTCACACTGGAATAATGCGAGTTCTTCAAAAGAAAGAAATAATAATATAATATAATAATAATAAATATCATTGGATGTATGTGATTGCTCATTGATGTAATCAGAGAAATGATTAACCAACATTTTTAACCAACATTCCAAGGAACTTCTATTACCAACAATCTTGGTAATAGGGTGATTCGCACCGCATCAGGCTGATGGCCTTTAAAGCAGCGCTACAGCAGTCAGACCCACTACAGCTGCTGTGTTTCTTCAGTACCTCGTCATCTTCCACAAATAGATTTGGCTGATATGAGTTGACAACTTGAAGACCTGCTGAATTTTCAAAATAGCTTGGACTATTATATTAATACTTTGCTATGGTTTGCTAAATTTAGGTATTTATTAAAATAGGAATTTAGAAAACCATAGAAAAGTATTTTTGGAGTGACATGAACATCGCTGCAATGCTGATTCACAACATACAATCAGTACACCAAGTACTGATACAAAAACTTGTCCAAAGCTGCTGTTGCTTTAGCTGCGGCTGCTACCTTGCTGGTTAACTTTTTCATGGAGTGTTGTGGTGCGACTCAAGAACAACAGTGAAAACAATGCAAATCAGGGATGGCTTGACTCCACCCAAAATCCTACTACTGTAAACTGCTTTAAAAACAGAAAGTTCAGTTCCATAAATTATTCACAGAATACAAGCGAGAAGTGGAGTCTGATTGCATTGCGCAAGGAAACACATTTAATATCCAGGTGTCTTAATCAGATAAGAAGGACTCCGATATTAGTTGGACTAATTTGCATACACACACTGCAGTTGTCCAGTTATAGTCAAATTAGGGCAAGAATTTCTATACACAGTGGGGGGACACCCCCAAAGCTAGACATGTAAAGGCTCACTTGGCATTCTGACACTCCAGGCCCCTGTCCTGACTTTATCGCTGGATTTATTCTGCCTTTGCTGTATAAACAGTTTCTCTTTTTATCAGGGTTCTCTCTTCTGCAGGCCTGCCCTAACAGTATGTGTTTTGATCCACCATCAGGGAAAACGGTGCCGCGTTTAGCTAGTGTTCCTTTTGTTCTCTTCTGTCTTACTAACGCCTTGCAAATTGATATTTGCCACAAAAATACACACATAATATTGTCTATGTAAGGATTATCTGCGCTCAGAGCTCAAGACAAACTTCCTGCCAAAGGACATTTATTTTGATTTGTTTCTTGGCACTTTACAGAAACCCAGTCTCACCCTCTGAGCAAGCAACAGTGGCTAGGGACAATTTTAACTAGAAGAAACTTGAGGAGGGGTAGATCCATGAAGGGCCTCCTGCTGATGGCTGGCCGGATAAGGGAAGAGAATAAGGGGAGGTTTACCTGCTTCCTTTCACCTCGCTGGGCAGAAGTCAGAGCTGGTAATGACAGTATAGCCAAGGCTGAGTCTCCATTGTTCCAGTTGCAAACTCAGAAAACAAGTTGACGGCATCTTTGAAAGATGTTCCTCTTTTTATTCCAAATAAAAGACGCAGGAATTTCAACTACCGAGTACGAACCAAACACATGAATAAAGGCAGGGGAAAGGACAGACGGTAGAGCAACAGACGCATAGAAAAAACATGTGAAGACATTAGACATTTGTAAATGGAAGGCAAGAAGATCTAGAGAGGGAATTGTTGGATACAGGAAAAGGTATTACATAGGCAGGGACCGGAGCACACTATGTAAACCTAAAAACTATTAAACAAGATAACTGGCACCAGAATCCCTACCAAGACTAAGACATCGACAGAGAAAACAGCTTCTCCACTTTTAACTGTGTGTTTTGGTCCATTTATAACTTGGTTTGAAGAAATAGGAGGAATTTCTGCTCCGAGTGTTGTTGCTTCTACTGTAATCATAAGATATTCATCTCAACTGTAACTTTTGAAGCGGTTCTGCATTTGATAAAAATGCAGAAAAATGATAAAATAGGATAAGTCAAAATAAGTCGATAAAGGAAAAGAAAAATATAGCAAAACATCCTGTCCTACCTGTGTTCACATATCCTGTATCCTGGAAACAATAGCAGTAGAAAATGTCTTGCATAAACAGATAGTGGATTAGTCATGCACACAGGCTCATGAGCACGAGGGAATGATAGAGATTATAATTGAAGTGTCCATCAAGTCAAATCAGTTTCATACATATTTCAGTCTCTTCCAGCAGAGGCTTCCGAGAGGAGAAGCTTAATGGAATGTGTTCAAAGCAAAATTCACAATAGATAGTGTCTAAATTAAAAGACCATTCAGTGAAAAGAAATTATAAAGATATTGATGGTAAATCAGTACAAATGGGTAAAGTTTAATGAGCAGTCTTTAACGTTGTTTGATCTGACTCAAAGTGTTTTTCGTGAAATGTTGTGAAAGCGGTGCACTTTCTTTGAGAAGGAATTCAGCAGGGGGACCTTTAGGTATATTACCATGATAATATTTTAGCTTGTGCTCAGTGCACCTCTATGTACGGCATATTTTCTTGCATTCCCGAGGTTTTTTCTTTTATAAGATGCAGCTCACGCTGACAGGTGGAACGGATGACAGTCATTATTTGCGATGGCGTCCACTCGTCACCGCATGTTGTCACCAGACAGGCTGTCAGCTGTCACCGAATGGGACGGTAATCACACTGACACCAATGTGACTGGAACCTAGCAAATAGTTATGTTGTAAATTACTCCACAGTGGAGTCTGCTTGGTGGGACAAAGAAAGAAGTGACAGGAAAAGTATTGTTAACAACAGTAAATGTGTAATTGTTTGAGGGCTGGTTTGAACCCAGTTTATACAAACATAAATTTAAACACATAAATTACAATTAAAGCACCCAGAGACATATTTAATAGTGACAGCTTTTGAGGGGAATGATAGTCCGAACAGATGTGTTTTAAAGTGTGATTTGGAGGTGGGCAGAGATGTCAGAGTCTAGATATCCTGAGGGAAAGGAACACGGGGTGGACAAACGGGAAAGAGGAGTGGAGAGTTGTGAGGCACAGTTAGACCTGAGAGTATGGGAGGGCATTCGAGACATTCTATGAGGTAACAAGGAGCAAAAGTGAAGCGGAAGCTGTTTGAAAACTGGTGTAATATGTTGAGAGGACTCAACATATGGAGCGGGGAAGGGTGGATGGTGGAACCATCAATTTGGCAACTTTGGAAAGTGTTGATTTGGTTTCAACTAAGAGGACCTCATTTTTACTCCTATTAAGTTTCAGATACGAATGGAAAAATCCGGTTTTGATGTCTTGGAGACAGTCAAGAAGCTCAGAGTTATAGAGTTGACATTTAATTGTTTTATAGGTAATATATCAATATCTTCAGATGTCCATGTTTTTTTTTGTATATATATTTGTCAGTTGGTAGTATTAATTTAGTTTTGCACTACTTTGCAAGACACCAATTCATTTCAGCCCCATCTCTTCTCCACCTCCTTCATTCTAAACTTTTAAGTGAACTGTATAACCCAAAGAGTTCAGTTCAACATTTTACATCTTTCTATCTGTTTATCTGCATTAAACAACAATATAGCACATCAATACCTATTTAACATATCTAAATATTTAACTAAATGGGGTAAAAATTATGTAGGAATTCTATCCAAGTTACTCTTGCCATTAAGCCACTATTGCTGGAACAGATTTTTTTCCATGTAAATGCAGTGCCTGTCACAGTAAATGGCAGAGGTTTGCAGTCAATATTCCATTAAAACTCTCTCAGAACAGGTTGTTTATTTCCTCCGTCACACGGCTAACACCAGGCATGCACCAGGTAAAACGTGTCAAAACGCGGAGGTATCAGGAAAGATAATGGAGTGAAAGCGCGGACTGTCGGGCTTCATCCCCTATGCCGTTATTTCACCCTCTGTCTCTCCTCTTCCCCTTTTTTGCAGCTGTGTGATGGCTTGAATGACAACTAGGGGCTCTTTGCAGTGTGTGTTTGCAGAGTGGCCTGGGTGAAAGAGATAAGCAGTGGTGGACACACAAACACACCCCTCTGCATCCCTCCGCGCACTAACACACATACACACACACTAGGAAATATAGACTATATAGAAAAGAGTCAGAGAAGGAACATTTTTCTTAGATTTCTAACAGAGCAACTCGGATGACGTTTAAACGTTTTATTTTTATGACCAAGATGAGGAACACCCGCATTTATTATAACACGTCAGACACAAATAGCTACACTTAGCCATGGGCCAAGTATAGCTTGGTTACAATTTTGCGATATTCTTGATGATTTAAAGAATTAAAAATGATGAATTCAGACAAATAATCACAGGAAAAGAGAGGAT
Organism: Takifugu flavidus; assembly: GCF_003711565.1. NCBI lineage: Eukaryota > Metazoa > Chordata > Actinopteri > Tetraodontiformes > Tetraodontidae > Takifugu > Takifugu flavidus. The sequence continues at coordinate 7,829,081 of NC_079522.1, forward strand.
GATATATTTTTGATTTTTATATATTTTCTATTCTAATTTCAGTTTGTTGTATTATATATTTATTGTTATTACTTATTGTTATTTTTCTGTCCTCGCATTCCTGAATCTCTTTTCCTCTGTGTGTTTTTGCTGCTGTTGTGCCGTACATTTCCCCGTTGTGGGACAAATAAAGGAAATCTGAATCTAAATCTGAGAGCAGAGCTATATTTACAGCATGGAGATAAGCTAGAGTGTGTCCAGCCTGCAGCCATCACTTCAGAATGAAGAGCACAAGCATTCACACACACATAAAAATGTGTACTATCTTTGTGAGGACTTACAGTACCATCACAATTAAACCCTGTAACCCTTACCACACAAAACCCTGTTTTAACTCTTGATGTTTGCATTCAATATGTCCCTAGTAAACATCCTGATGTTGTGATCATGTGACTGGGACAGGAAGTGACTTCTGTGAAATGGCTTTTGAATACATTTCTAAACATCATAGGAAACCACAAAAATAATTTAGAAGAGTGTCCTCCCCATAAGCACAGATGCTTATTAATATTCATCACCCTGCAACGCAACTCAAGGTGATGTGCTCACACACAGACACTTATATCCGCTCCTTCGCCCACATGGAACTGGACCCCCAGCTCACCACCCTGCCTTGGGGATGACAGCGGCAGATGGTGCCCATTCAGATGTGCCGAAGTCCAGGATCTGTCTGTTGCAGCCCTGAGAGGTGCTGTTGATCGCTGAGATGGCGCTGATCGCTGTTTTGCTTCTTCTCCATGCTGTTATTCTCACAGTCAATCAAAACACTTGGGCCCTTTATGTTTTTTAGCAGTTTAGCTGCACTTTATGATGAGATATTGAGAATACAGAGATTTCTACACAAGAAAAGTTCATGACACTAAAAATTGATTTCAGTGGGATTTTTTTTGCTTCTGAACGCTGATGAAAATACTATATTGATTTTTCTGCCCGTCTCTTATCAAAGGTAGATCCATTTGTCTACAGCTGGTATCAATCTCCTCCCCAGTACATCTCCCTTATTTAACAAAGTACTTAGTTTTAATTACAAAGCATCGTAGAAAAAAGATTCAGTTTTAATGATATAAAGCTATTTCCAATATGTTTCTTTTCAGCATAGAATTAAGCTTGCCTATGTAATATATTCTTTAATAATCACCTTATGCAGACTACATTAATACAGCAGTTTATTAATAAATGGTGGCAGCAGCATCATTGTTTAACATCTGGGTTGTTGATAGACTGCCATTATCCTCCACTTATCTCAGATCAGGCCCCGGTGGCAGTAGGTAAATTGAGTATTCCAGATGTCCCTTCTTCTTGGCAACATTTCCCAGTTTCCCTCTCTGAGGTGTTCCCAGGCAAGATTTGATACATAATCCCATCAGACTTCAGAGTCTCTGGGGTCACAGTCACGGCCAGAAAATCTCCAAAGCATCCACCCGGGAGGCGTCCCGATTGGATATCTGAACCAACTCGGTCGACTCATTTCCACAGGAAGCAGCAGCAGCTGTACTTAGATGCCACTTTCAACATGGGCATTTTATAATTCAACCTACCACAGATTGTTAAAAAAAAGAAAAAACTCCTTTATTTTAGTGTATTTTATATTTTGAACAATAATCTGCCATGACAGTGAGGCAATTCAGTGCATTTAAGGTCAGTCGAGTCAAGATGTTGGGTCCATGTTTAAACCAAAGATCAGAGGGGAGGAAAAAATCGATTATTTTGACTTGAACATGGTTGTTAACATCAGTCAGGCTGGTACAAATGTTTTTTGTTTTTTTTACCCCATTGTCCTGTCCTGCAGTGAGGTAACAGAATTGGCCTCTGCATGTCTCTTGTGTCAGACAGGTTTTTTTCTGCCAGGATGGGCCATTATGTACTATGATGAATGTTAAGAATTTATTTTATAAATCTGAGAATCTGTAAACTGGTGGACAATTTATTAGACTGACAAACCACTACTAGACAGGCAAATGGGGTTTTGCTGTACAATTATCTCACCATATTGCTGAAAATAGTTTTTTTTTTTTTTTGGTCCAATTTTATTGAATCAAACGTTATGCTAAACTGTGATTAAAAGATAGCTAGATAGATAGATTACTTTTATTGTTAATTCACTCCATGTTTTGAACATACAGATTAACCGAAATACCATTTTTCTTCTCTCTAGCGTCTTATTGTAAAAAATTACCAGATTAATAATGCACTTCATTCGAGGACTTCCTGCCTTGATGCAGTTGTGATGCTCCTTAGCAAACTAGACATTCATTAATAAGAAAAGGTCGAGCTGATTTAAAAGACAAAAAAGAAGAATAATGGAAACAGTAATAAGAAGCAATTCCGCCTGTGCACTCCACAGTTTGTAAATTGATGGCCAGGTAATAACTCCGGATCACTACCAGAGTTAGGAACAAAGAGGCGTATTTAAGGGTCTATTGCTCATGTGCATTGCAAGGCACTAATCCAGTTTCCTATGTTATCCGGTCCTTGAGCCGTTGCTGTTAGTTGGCAAAGCTACTACGAATCAATGCCACTGAGGAAATGAGGGCTCTGAATGCCAAATAGTTGTTGATTCGGGCAGTAAGGACCCCTTTTGATCTACTGCCAGATCTCTCTGTGTGAAGAAGGGGGCAAATTATGGATCCTCAAGGTCAGGCTATCCAGATATCCTGGATTGTTTTAACAATAGCAGGCAAAAATATTTGAGATTCTGCCTTTTACTTCTGCTGAAAGAAAGCTGCAGGTTGCAGTGGCCCTATGAACAGCTTGAGTATTTTTCTTTAAGAGTTGTCATGGGGCTCAAAGCAGCATGATGACTCTAAAGATGCAGTCATGACAGATGGAATCAGTGGAGTTTGGCATAACAGTCCAATTTGATTGAGCTATCCTGTACACTTTGACCGCTAGCCAAAATGGCACCGGTGTTGTGAATCTTGGCAGCAGAAACAGAGCTTATTTGCTTTACATATAATATTATTTTCCCAATGGGTGTAGGTTAAAAAAATGCACCTTTGTACTCAGACAAATCAGCTGTGGCAGGAAATATATTTGTAGGGCTCCAGAGACCTCCTTTTGGAAAACAGTCATTTCATTTCAGTTTCTCTTGTCATTTTCAATAGCCCATTGTCCCAGAGTTAGGAAATGCATGATACCTTTGTGTTTTTAGGTGTGCAGAACAAACTGTGTACTGTGATTTACAGCCATTCTATTGCATTTGCTTTTTGTCACTGAATAGTTTTGCTTTATAGTAAAACAGTAACATCCAAATAAAGTCAAGTTCACTGAAACAGGCCTTCTCTGGGTTTCATATGGATGCTGTTTCAAACCTTAAAAACACAAATGATTTATTAAAGATGAATTTTAATTATTTTTCTAACACATCCCATTCACCAACTACAATTATCACACATAAGGGAACGTTGGGCAGAGCTGTTTTACTCTAGCGTGTGAGCTGAGAGACAAAAATGTTTTTTTACACATATTCGTAACGAGGGACTTTCAAAAACACATAACTCAGAAGACACCTTTCAGGAGGAAGAAATAACAGTTGATTTGTAACAACTCAAAGTTCTAAGGCTGACTATAGTAGTTTAACTCTCCACATCAATACACTGAAGTATTTCTGAAGCAAGTGATAGTTTTATTTTTTATTTTTTGGGCTTCACAACAAACCTTAAATTCCAGGACTGTACACTCATGAGTGGAGCCTTGTTTTTCTTTTTAGGTGTGAAGGAGCCAATGCCCATTCATCTGTATCTTTTTTTTTTTCTAATATGGAGCTCACTTGTTTAACATCTCAGCGGCCCCAGACGCCTCCTAAATTGTGTTGAACATTGTTGAAATATTTGTTTACAAGGTTCAGTGCGGTTTAATTTCCCTGTGATCAGACTTCAGTCCTTCTCTCCCTTTTTTTTAATCTCTTGCTCACTCAGACTCAGACACTCTTTTGTTTGAATATGCAGAGGACTCCTGTCTTGCTGGTATTTGTTCAGTTTGCCTAATTAGAGTTTGGCAAGATGAAAGCAACCAGCAGGGCTTTTTGCTTCACGGTTGTAACTAAACAAGATACTTTAGTCTGCGGGAAATAAACAAGAGTCTGATTAATTTTGGTTTGACTTCTTGTTGATTGCTCAGATTTATCTTCAGAGAGATTGTGTTGTATATTTTATACATTAATTTTATTGATGTTTTATATTCCATAGTTCCTTGATATTTTCAAAGGCATCAATAAAATGGGCTCATGAATTATCATTCCATGTGGGACACAAATCCCAATCCTTTTGCCATAATCGCCCAGTTCAAGTTCAAAAATGAGAAAAACCAGGAACACCGCAGATTCTTTGAGCTAACTGTCTTTACCCGAACCAATGAGCCAAATGAAGTGATTGCATCCTCTCTGTTGGAAGACATTAATTTTCCATTATACGGTATTGTGGTAGTTACCTGCTGAGATGCAGAGGATGCTCCATTTCCAGCAAAAGTCATTCTATATGTATTTTTCCCCTCAACATACAGTAGAGTTCAGTGCCATGATGTTGTGTACAAAAACATGATGTGTGCCCTGAAAAGTTGTCTAGGGGGGACCTGTCAAAAAGAAGTATTAAGCATCAACAAATGCTCGAGGCAAAGTACTATTTTACGTTAATGTCCCTGCAGATTAGTTGCCTCTGACTTAAGCTTCCACAGCTCAGAGGACTGTGTAGGACAGATTTTTTTCGGTCATATTTTACTTTACCAAAGAAAGTTAACATTCAGACACGGACAGTGGAAGGGTGTCCTGAAGTACCCTCTGTTGTCTGAATATGGGACTAGTATACTGCAAGTACCAATTTCTTACTATGTAGTAGCCTTTTAACTGCAATACGTCTACTTATCTGAGTTTCACAAGAAGCAGTATTTGGCTTCCATAGGCATGGTGGTGAAGTATCAAAGGGTTCAACCCCTGTCTATGTCTTCAACACAACTTCAGAAGTTTAGTCTACTTTGGATTTTTCTGTGTCTTGGCTTCCGAACAAGGTTTGGGTGATAGTAACAGGTTGGAAAAGATCAGTAATTTTACAAACTAAGCAAAAGATGGATAATTGCACAGGTTGGTTCACCTTCTATGTAATATATGCTTTACTTATTGTGCAGATAAGAACCACATTGTCCTTCATTGACATGCTGATTACAAGAGGCAGACTAGAAAACCAACACCACTTTCTTGAATGTTTTTTTGGGGGGGTCAAACACCAGCCTGGGGATTGTGGCGCATCTCCCGATGTCTCGATGTTGTCTCGTGTAACTCTGATTAAGCGTATGCATGCCGAAGCATATCAATTTACAATCGTATTATTTCCTTGTCTTCATCGGGTACGACAGCACCGCTACCGCGTTTACATGCACTTGAGTTGTCCGGTGACCGTCAGAGTGAGACACCAATTCATTTATTGGAGTGTCATGTAAACTTAGGAAGTGATATTTCAAGACAAGGTGATCACTAATGCACAAATTTAAAAAAAAAATCTACCAGTAGGGGCAAAGGGGGTACAATTTTGCATCTTTAAGTAATTTGGCTCTCAAGTCTCGCCCTGTCATCTGTTAAGTGAAGGTAGGAGTTACTAATCAGAGCTAAACAATAGGAGTTACTATTTCAGCATGACATAAACCATTGCTGGAATAGGCTAATGCACAGAAGCTAATGTCTGTTTTGATTGAATTAGTCAGTACTTGCTGACTGATTATAATTTAATCGGATAGCAAAAAGTGCTACCTTATTAAGTGTCCGATTTAGGACTTTATGTTTTGCTTTTATGGTGCTGACTGTCTCTATGACACTTCCCCCATCAAACTTTGCTCTTATTCATTATACTACCATCTGACATTTCAAGCTACCCTCCAACCCGACGAAAAAATGATGTCGACCACTCCCACTTTCAGTTCCCCAAATGAGTAGAGTCTCAAGCAATCAGAGGCATTCATTCCATGAAATTGACTGTGGAAGGCAGGAGAATATGCCAGGAAACCATTGTAGGACACATCTGCAGAGCTGGCAGAGGAAGATTATGAGGAGAGGGAGTGAGGACAGATGGAGAGAGGACACCAGAACTCAGGGGGGACTGATGATTATTTTTTTGACCTCATAAATGGAAGGGAATCGGATGTCAGAGAAAGAATTTATCGGTTATCCTGAGATGAATTTGGTGCGACTGGCAAAAACCCATCTTTCTGAACTCATTTCTAAAGTTGCCCAAGTATTCCCAGCCACAAAAAACAATAGCCCTGTTAACATGACCATTGAACCCTAACTTGTAGTCATAAGGTTAATCAATTGTAATAATAGGGCATTTTCTATGGCATAATCAGGGAAAAAAAACTTGCTTTACATGTTGATTCATTTATCGGATTTCTTTTAGAGTACATACACACAAGGAGGTGAATCGCAACAGTAAAAGTAATGCTTCATTGACTTTCCTTTTTTCATTTCTTATTTCGTGATTATGCTTCTTACATTTACTACCTTTTTCCGCATGCATAGATGTAGAAGAGCAAAGTAAATCTGAGTAACAAGTAAACATGCATAAATACATCTCAAGTATTGTATAAGAAATCTACTTGTGCTGTCTCAAATTCCCATGGTAATTTAATTGGCATCTGATAAAGTATATGACATTATTCTGTTTACATGGTGGCCTTAATAATCTGATAACTGCAGAAAATATTGGATTTTTATGGTTATGTAAATGGTCCCATTTTGACTCTTGGTGCCATTTGTTAACTTTATTGATTATGTCAGGAGCATGTCTTACATTTACTAGTCTCCTAGACATCAAAGCTACTAGCACATTTTCATCTATTACATTAATTCACCCAGTTCCTGCATAGCGAAGTGTTAGTGTCACAAACCCTCCACGGTTATTTTACGTCAACAAATGAACCAATAACTAACCCCAGGTTGGCAGCAAAATTCCACTCTGGTTTATAAATGAACAGAAATAATTTAGGTCAAGCAGGTCAAGGACTCAGACTCAAGGATGAACCTAATCAGTTTTGGAGATTATCATTTTGGGAGTAGAATTTCCATCACTTCATTACCTTCATTATGGAGAATTTACCACAAAACAGCTACCATCAGCAACTTTACGATCACCTTCAACAGCTGACGAGGCACCACAATCACTGCCACTGCAGACACTATCTCTGTGGAATAAATCACCTGTTATTCAGAGGTTCGGCTTTATCTGTGTTCAGCAAATACCTTTTCTGTTTGTTCTACATGTGCCTGTAACACCTTACTTCCTGCCTTGCCTTGATTTACATGTGCACCCCTGCGAACAGGCCAACAAACATGGAAAAGTCATTCACAGAGAGTAAATCCAATTAAAGTTTTATCAATATTTTAAATTAGATACTTTTACTACATAACTTGGCCATCTTGTGAGAGAACGATACCATTGCACGATATGAATGTAGCAATGTAGCATTTTGTACTTCATGTTGAAACTGAATGTGACTAGGTATCAGTGGTTCTTGTGTTGGCTTTTATAAGTAAAGCTAACACTGGTCAAAAACCTTCATCTTAAATTAATTTAAAGTGTTAACACATTAGTGTCATGGTCTTACCATGAGTAAACTACAGTATAAAAGCTTATAATTGATCTCGTAAGCAAAAAATGATGTGTTCAACTCCATCTGCAGCTTCTAAGCAGCTTCACAAGTTGTCTTCATATTTTACCATATTTTTGCGACCATAAGGCGCACTGCGTTAAGAGGCGCAGTCTCAGTTACGAGTGCTATTTCTGTACTTAACAAATACATAATGCAGACCGGATTATAGGGTGCGGGCATACTGCTAGCTTAAAACATGCATGCTAGCGTGTATTTATCAATGTACTCATGTTATTTTTTGATCAGACCTCATCCACAAACCCATCAAAGTCCTCATCTTCTGTATCCAAAATAAACAAAATGAATCTGAAATGGCTTTTGCGAAAGCCGGCAAGCTGAAAAGCCGACAAGCATTTAGAGATTTTGGAACTGGGTGCACACATATGGCGCACTGCATTATAAGGCACCCCATCCAAGAGAAAATGTAAGACTTTTAAGTGTGCCTTATAGTCACCAAAATACGGTATATACTTAATATTAGGGTTTTCCTCATTAGCATGCTCTCCTTTCTTCAGCTTGCTTACATGCACTTGGTTGATCGCAATGACTCAAAATTGATCTCTGTTTTTATATGTTGGAACTGGAATGAGCTGGGAAATCTTCCACGGTGTACACCCTCCTCTTGCCCCAAAGGCAACTGGGATTTGGTTAGATTGGTTCCAACGGTACCTGAACAACTCTTCAGGTGCTTCTATTTCTGTGGCGTTCCATTGGTGTGGTGACCCAGCGAATGTACCCAGCTTGTGTGAAACCGTAAATTAAATGGTATTTCACCTCACCAAGTGGTAAGGCATTGGTCTCGTAAACCAAAGATCATGGGCTCGACCCCCATCCATGCCTTGAAAGATACTATCTAAGCTGTCTTTATATTGGGTTTTTCCTTGTTAGCATGCCATACACATTTTTTTTAGCTTCCTTTGGGTAATAGGAATATTAGCAACTCTAAATTGACCTTAGTTGTCTGATTCTACATGTTAGTCCTGCAATAAGCTGGGGACTGTTCCAAAGTGCACACCCCCCTCACCCCAAAGGCAGTTGTGAATAGCAAGTATGTAAATTAGCTTCTAACCAAATATGCCTTCTTTCAATCTATTGTTATCTCAATGTGTGTTTTATAGTTTTCATTTAAATTCTGTGGGCTGTAGACTCTAAACCCCGACAGTCGGTTTTCAATAGCGAATCCAGTGAAGTAGATTTGATTAATTTAGCCTGATGTTCAGTATTCCCTTTGAAGGACGACAAGATCTACGTTTATAATATCAAGCGTTAAAAGATGGAAGCTTTGAATAACACTTTTTAAGACTGCCCGCTGCTCCCACTATCTTCTCCTTTGTGTGCCATGGGGTAGATGATCACCATGAATTATTTAAAGGAATTAAATACTGTTAGAGTTTCCAGATCTAGAAAGACATGCATTATACATTACCCCACTAAGATGTAATTCATTCAATCAGAACAATTTTGGGACATCATTTAAGCTCAACCCTTGTTTTTTAAAAATTATTTCTTAATTCTTTTAAGGCCTGGCTGTTTTGAATCTGCACTTCTTGCCAGTGTCAGTCGATATTAGACCTAGTGAAAGCTACTGCTTTGAAGAAATATCCCAAGTTTTGGATATTGAGCAGCTTTATGTAGTTTGTCAGTTTAGAAACAATAGCTTGGGCATAAACCATTATTGTTCCTGCTTTATAGTTTTAGTCAAAGTCAAAGGATTGTAAATATATTACCCTCAAACCCTTGGTGAAAAAAATACAAAGAAATACTCTAAAGCTTTTAAAATGAGGAAATGAAAATTAAGCTAAACTTTTAAATATATAAGAAAAATAACAGAAAAGCCTGTAACAGATTTAAACACTTTGCCCTCTAACATTTTCAAAGATTTGGTTTTTAGAAATCAGTCCATTTAAGATGTTTTGTGCATGTTCATGCACCAAAAAATCTTTGACATTAGCTCCTCACATCACTTTTGTATACAAGTGATAATATAATTTTGCAGTCATTTCCTGTACCATTCACATGACTGTCACCTGATTACCACCCCAGGGTGTTTTATCAAACATAAAGTTACACAGGGTCGATCTTAGGGCACTTAATCCTTGATTTATTATAATTTTTACACTCAGGAGTAGGAAAATACATATCGTCTTTTTTTTGAGGAAGCAAATCCCTTATTTTGGCCAAATACTGTAAAGGTTTCTGTGGGGCAAATACAATTCAATGTACTATCCTAGCATCACAGCGGGAGCAGGAATGATCTTTTATTGCATCTTGTGGATGTTTCCAGTTGATGAGTAGGGCAGTGGAAGTGAGACAAGAGGTTGGAAAGAGATAATGCAGCAGGCATCCTGAGACATGCTTCTCTTTGCATTTTGGTGCATGTGAAATGATTAGTGAAATGATAGTTTGTGATGATTTTTATGGATTTTAGCCAGAAGAATGCTGCTTTGAAAGTGGTCTTAAAATATTGGAAAAATACATTTTTTTTAATTTTTACCATAATGTAAAGTTTACAAAGTAGGCTAAATCTATTTTGATTACATAAAAATGTAGAATTTTCTAGAAAGCACATGGTGATGCCTTATATAAAAGGCTTCTGCATAAAAATGAGACATTTACTTCAATACACGGCAAACAAATGTGTTTATGAAGCCTTTGACAAGCATGTTCAGGTCTTGTGACATTAATACTTTGAGCTCACAAGTCTCGTTTGAATCAAAAGCTGACATTTGCTGAATAACACTGGTTTGTGTTGATTAGACAGGGAGGAAGAAAAGGAGCAGGAGGAAGCCACAACTGGATGAATTCAAGCTGAATGAGTAGTGATGAAAAGACGGAGAAATGGGAGAAACAGAGAAGGAAAGAAATGGCCCAGACATGGGCATAAGCATGTCTTCTAATGGCAGAACAATGACCCTTCTCCATCTGCCACTCAATCCAATCAGAGCTCCTTCTTCAGCTGTTGCCGGTTCCGTTATCCCCCCATCTGTACCCGCCGAGAAAAAAAAAAAGCACGGATGTGATCAAACACTCACTAGTCAGGAAGATGGAGCTGGGATTCGTCTCACATGTATAGCATGTGGCAAACAATGCCGCTCTAGGGTGTGGTGGTTAGTTTTATAGCCATGTTTGCAGTCAAAATGGGTGTTATGCTTTTCCACCTAAGCGCTTCTTTTTATCTCCTGCTTTGGGATGTTTTCTGTAAATCAGTCATTTGAATTTTTAGTCTTCGCGACTCTTAATTCTCTAAACCAGGCTGTCACAGCTTCATCACTCCTGCCAAGACAAAAACAGGGCTGTAAATATTTGGCTATTTTGTTTAATTCTTTTTACATATTTGACAAAATGCGGGGAGAACGTTGTATTTCTGATCAAATAATAACCATCTAATTTCTCAACACTGTCCCTTGGACTCATAGCGACTCGTCCGGGCTGCACAGCTGTCCACACATCTGCTAGGAAAGGCTCGCAATGAACGCCATTTGACATTTTTCTTCCCTTTTTTATCGCTGTGTGCTCTGCAGTTTTTCTTGTCCTCCTTTTACACAAATAGTTAGTCTTTCTTCTGTCTGCCTCAGCCAGATGAAGCCAGGTAGGGGGTATTTGAATGATTTTGTATGCAGTGACAGCGCCATTCTGTTTCTTTGCAGGAGCCTTTCCCTTATCTTCTTAATGGATTATGAACAAGGGAACAAAAACAGAGGGAGCAGAGTAGAAATGATTTGACTTCCTGCAAAGGGGCAGCAGGATGCAAACTGCCTAGAGATAAATAAACTCTCTGCCTGTACATTTCCTCTGCTCTTGATTCAAATGTTATTAAGTTAGAGGACAAAAGGAACAGCATGTCCGCACTACTTATTTTAGCTTCCAGTGTCTTCACATTTTTACTTATCCATCATGTTTTAGCAGTTCAGATGTGTCATTCTGTTAGGCTGAGGTTTCATTTTTTACCAGTTTCGTTCCCTGTATGGATACTTGCACAACTAAAGTGTCTAATTAGACTGTTGTCTTTGTCCCAGTACATATACTGAACACTGACCAGATACAATAGGCAGCCATTTGCTGTCTTTCAGCTGGTTAGTGTTGGACCATTCAGTTGATCACCATAGATCCCAACAATGCTTAATATTGAGGGAGCTTTTTTTTTTTTTTTGCAAACAAGTTGCCATTTCTTGTTTTTCATCGTCTTAGCTGTATCTCGAACCACACACTTGTTCCATAATTCCAACTCATTAAATTTTGAGTTGGCTTGAGCATTACTTAATGCACTCTGTCAGGGACCAGACGAGAACCCAAGAGCGACACCAGAGTTTGGTTGAACACAGCTTTATTAACAGGAACAGAAGGCAGACAGGATTCACCGGGAGGCGGGCAGGGTCGAGACCAGGCAGACCGGCAAGCAGGAAAACGCTGGAGAGTCATGAGCACAACAGAAGACAATCTGGCGGGGAGGCAGCGTAATGCAGGGAACTAAAAAGGGGGCTCGTTTTGGTGCTGATTCGCCACAGGTGCGCGGGGCGGACTAGGACTCGCGGGCGGGGTTGCCCGCAGCTGTGACAGCACTCACCAATAAGATGAAATTCCACTTTCAGACACTAAGCCATTGCACTTTAAATGGCATCACAGTGATGGGTAATTATGTACCAAATTGAAGCCAGCACGGGTCTGTTAATTTTTTTTAACTGATTACTAAATATGAAACACTTGAGAGCAATATACAGAGTGTCGGGTCCCATTCAGGTCTGACTGGGCTTATACAGGTCGATGCTGTAGCTCGAAATTTATTTCCATTACCTAGATACGTCAGTTTCATTTGAACTATCATGTTTACATGCACCTTCACAGCTTAGTTTTAGTCAAACTAAGACAGTCATCATTTTTTAGTAAAGCACATTTTTTAGCATGCCACGCATCATGTAGACCACAGAAGCCTTTTAAACTGCAGTCAAATGTCAAATTACCATCAGTCATTTTTGTTGTGACCCAAAACAGTATGTGAATTAAGACCTTGTCTCAAAAGCTATTACAGGAATGGATTTAATTATGAAATGTGTAATGTCACATATTTCAGAAAGCGCACGGGCCACCTATAGTTTCTGAGGTCCTCTCACAGTGGCTATGTGGAAAGGTCGCTGTGCTTCACCAAAGGCAATAATGGAGAAACATTTGAAAAAGCTTTGTGAGATAAATAAATAGATAAGAAGGCATACATAATTTTTAAGGTCATTGGCTCTGTGCAGCATTAATTGTCAGGATCCAGTTTGGTTATCTGTCTTGGTTTAAGTGTGTTGGGAACTCATTCGAATGCTGTTTTGGTTTCTCATGTGTCACTATGTCATCATTTCGTGTGAGTCATGTTCTGTCTCTACAGCGATTACTTTGTTCATTTCACCTTTGGTGTCGTTCTCCTGTGAGGCTTCCATGTGTCTGTCTGCCTCCTCATCTGGATGTTTTCCCATTAGTAAAATTGTCAGATGTTCTTCCTTATTTGATGTTGCTTGCATCAGTTGCCTCATTTCTTGATGTCATTTTATTTGCGTTTTTTCTCCTGTCAATAAGCTAAAAGATTGTTCGCATTTTTGTAGAATTAAAATTAATACTCATCTTGTGTATGTGAAAAATGACTAACAAAAGCATGTGGCTTTGATATAAATATAAAACAGTTGCCCCCTTTTGCAGGGGTTATTAGATATATTTGGACCATTCCATCTATAAATCAAAGAGGTCTTTTGTGGTCAGTACCAAAGGCAGCTTTAGCATGTGTTAGCCTTTTGTAGAACTCATGAAAGCTCTGTTACAGCTTGAACATGGCAAAAATATGCGGCAATATATGTAATCAAAGGTTTGGAGGAAGTTTGAACTAGTAAAAATAATAAGAGTTGCATTCACTGGTTCATAACATGTCGGACTTGTCTGTTACAATCAAGATCATCTCTTGGTGCTTTAGAGAAACCGAATCTGGCCCACAAACAAGCAACAGTGGCTAGGGAAAAAAAATCATTTTAACAGGAAGAAGCCTGATGGGTTGGTCGGCCTCAACATATAGTAGTTTCCCTGATTGAGTTGTCATGGATTGCAAAGTTGTTTTGCTCAGCAGTGAACTTGTTGCTGTATGATTTATTGTTCATATTTCGGCACTATGCAAAATGTCGGCGTTGAGGTAATTTTGGCTTGGCGCAACAGTTTTGTGTTTGACTCTCTGTGCGCTGGCTCCAATAATTTCAATATGGTTTAAGTCATGCACAAGACAAAAAGCAGGTCAAGCCGTCTGCCAAACAGTTCTGTGTGTTCCATAAGTACTTCAGAAGGGAAAAAAAAGCATTTGTGAGAGCAAAAGCCTCTGGGCAGTTGCACCAAATGAAAATGCTTTTTTTTCTAAACCTCCCACACCCCCCCACACACCTCACTCAAGAAGTGTTTTGTGTTACTACGTGTTCTCTCGCTCTCTATCTCGTTTACTTTTCTTTCTCTACCTTTTATTTGAACTCTGACATCCGTCCTGCCCCAGGATGTCTGTCACAAACTGCAGTCCAACGTTGTGACAATGCTTTTTTTTCTTCCCGTGCCTTTTATGACCTTCTTTTTTCTTCCTCTTTCTGTTCCTTTTTTCTGTTTTTTCCCTTTCAAGGTCTGGCGCACCTGACGTTAAACGACCAAGGTATGGTTCAATGCTTTTTATTTTAGTTCAGCTTTTTTTAGAGGTATTGACTCTTTTCCCTCAAAAAACCCTCTTACCTCTTCTTGGTACCATTGCCCTTCATTTCTTCCCAAATCCTTCCTTTTGATCCATTTCAACATTGTCCCCTGTTGCTATCATCTCTTTCCCCTTCTACATCTTTTTTTTTATTGTGACTCTTTCTTCCCCTCCCTCTACTACCCATCATGTTTTTTTTGTGAACCACTCCAATGTGTTCCACTTTTTTGTTCTGTGCTGCGGTTTACTGCCTGGACCTTCACCTCTGACCACCTTTTCCTGGACGACCCCAACCAGAGGCTGAAGGTAACGCTCTTCTGCTCTCCCTACAGCTTGGTTTTTAAAGCAATATAAGATGCTTGAAACATGTTGCTCACTGGTGGAAAGAGGGAAGTGTTGTTGAATGTGCAGAGTTCTCATCACCACTCTGCTGACATTCCCAATGTTTGGCACTCATATTTTCTATTGAGGCTAAGTAATTAAGATGCTGTCGAGTTCCTCTAATGATAAAATGTTTCTGTGGTTTGTGTTGTTCATGATGTTGCTTTTAACACTAAATGCTTGATGCCTTTATGTATATTTGCAACACATACTTAGTACAATTACCTTTGCTTCTGCACATAACTTGATAGTTTTAAACTACACACCAAGGCCGACTTTCACTTTCATAGTTGTTGTACATTTTCCAAATCCACTGACCTCTGACCTTTTCTATGTCTGGCCTCTTACAACATTTGAAAGGAGATGAAGAAGTGCAGCAAACCACTGAGGCCCATTTACACTTTTTATTTGTAAAGCACAAAGTGTATTACACATGTTAGTTGCCGGTAATGAACAAGATATGCCTGTGGATATAAAGAAGCACGTGATCACAACAGTAAACATTTTCAAACCAGCAGCGGTTATAATAGTGAGCAGCTATAGATTAAAAATAAAATAAAAACTTGTGGAGAATGTGGATTGTCAGTCCTCTTCTGTCAAAGTTCTTCTACACTTGTATGGTCTGGGACTACTCTCGCAAGCTCAGTTGCCTGCACCTGCAGTGCACATGCCTGAAATGACTTAAAATGCTCTGCTTTGTTTACGCAATAGATGTGGTGGCATTTTTGAAAGACTCCCCTCTTTTTGTATTGTTTTGGTATCCCAATTTTTTAGGCATTCTAGCATAAATGGGCAGCCCAAATGAAAGTAAATCTTTTCATTTCCATCTGTAATAAGGTGTTGACGGGTCCTGAATGTTTACTTTAAATGGGCAGCAAACTAATTTATATGACTGCGTCCAAAATTAAAGTTAGAATACAATATGGTGTAAAGTCGGAGATCCAACAAGCAGAATTAAAGGGTCATGGCTGATTCACCAATAATGGCTCCCCTTTTCTGTGGTCTCTGTGGTTATCACATAGGTTCCTCAGAGAACAAATCCCACGCAAACTCTCTTTAAGATACACATACAAGGAAGCATAACAATCCCTTTAGTCTTCACGAAACTACTTGAGTATGGGCTCAATTTAATTCAAATACAATGAATAGACAAAAATACCGTATGTAAATTGAGGGCATTTAAACTATCACATTTGTAAAATGATCTAAATGTGTTCAATTCAATTTTTACAATGGCCCGATTACTCTCGGTTGTTTTCCAGTCATATAGAAGGACCTAATATGACTTTATACCAATTATCAGAATAGTTTAACCTAATCTTTTCAACAATATTGCAACAGTAATTCAGTAATTGTACAAGAATTTACATCTTACAAATTTGTTGCATGTATAGTGATTATGACATTTGTATAACCTTTAAGGAAGTGACTCAAAGGGGCAGGAGTAAATAACCAACTTAGTTCCTCTCAATTAAGCAGTACCAGAACAATGTTAATTGATTTTGAAAGGCTCAGCATGGATCAGCATGCTTTACTAAATAACTAAATGTAATTCGTCATCCCCAAACATATATTTTGTTCCCCATCAGGTGATTCATCTCCCCGTGGCCTCTCCTCTGTTACACCTCACAGTGTTTCCTCCAACCTGCTGCCATTTCACCCTGATCTCTCACTGTAGTTCATCATAAGGCAGCGATACCTTTGTTTCATCTTCCCCCTCGGAGCAATGCAGGCAAGAACACAAAGAAACAAACAAAAAAAAACTGTTGCGAAAATTGGAAATTGGACATTAGGGTACCCAGGCGTGTCTGTTTCCCCTGAGATGTGCCCTGGACTCCACATGAGGCGGTCAGGGTCGGGCTTGCCTGCAAAGCAAGCAGAATTTAAACTGAAATGCTGACTAAAGCAGCTAAAGAAAACTAGAAAGTATTTACTAATACTGACATTGAGAACTGCTCATCAAGATAGCTTGGAGGAAAAGGTTTTAAAGAGCAAAATTTATGTAATTCATAAGGATATTTTCCTCTCTATACATAACCATGCCATTAATGCACTGATATCTTTAATGTGATTAAATGTTTTGGTTGCTAAGGTTTCGATTCCAGAAAATCGATTCCGGTCTCCTCTCAGATGCGAAGCTGCCCTTCGTAGCTGAGGGAAGGACAAACTTCAGGCTTCAGTCACCGGAGATTACGATCTGCCTGTCTGCGAGACTTCAGCCCGACATGCACACCAGTAAACGTGTTCAGAAAGTGCCACACAGTGTGCTGTCTTGAGAGGTTTGACCAATAGAAAACTAATAATTAATCTAAAAATGATTTGTGAAAGCATTAGAGAAGGCCAATATAGCACACACACACACAAAAATAAACCGAGCGAAACCAGGAACAGGAGCTAATAACTAGAATTCAAGATAGATAAAATAAGAACCATAAAGCAATATAAATCCAGTGATTGTCAATGTTTGGTTGTACGAGCATATTTTAAACACAAACGTCATTGTTGTTTTATAAAACAATGAAAAGACAAGGACAAAACGGTGATCACTCAAGTAGGAAAGAAAAATTAAGCTGCTTTAAATAAGAAATCACAGATAATTTTGTCCATAAACCATTTGTTGATTTATTTCTATGCAATTGTTGACCCCTGCTGCCACCAGCTGCTCTTTTTGGGAGGCCAGTATGATGCACAATGGGAATTAAATTAAGCAGGTCTTGGGAGATCTTATCTTAGCAGCTTTAATGTAGATCTCCCTTGGAGATACTGGAGGGAATAGGTGGGGGCGAGTATCCGGCGTGATCTTTATCTAACCTCAAATGTAATTGACTAGGTCCAGGCAGCGATAACCATCTTTTTCTCGGCTCACTAAGTGTTTGTGGAGTCTATGTCTGCAGTTTATGGTTTTTTGAACATAAAAAAAGAGAAAAAGAAAAAGAAAGAATTCACAAGAATGAATATGAAATTAATATGTCTAAGTGTGAAGTGATTTAATTCACTTTCACATAAAAGTGGTCACTTTTCTGAGCAGCAGTGGATGTTTACTTACTGACGGGATGCTTAGTATTTCTTAATTTAGTGCAGCCATACCAAAGATGTTGCTCTGGGTCATGTGGGGCCGCTTTAAACAGGTTTTATCTTCAGTTTTATTCTTAGATTAGTTGGGTGGAATCTCAAATATTCGAGGCTTCCATTAGCAATTTTTCACTTCTGTGATTCTCTTCTACAAGAGTTTTCAAATTAGCAAAACATTTCAACCCTCTTGTCTAAAAGTGTGAAACGATGTAAAATGGTTGGTCAAAAATGTCAACAGCTTTAGACAAACGGCCTGACTTAAACCTTTAGTAATAAAGAATAATTAACAGGTATTTAAGTTTATAGGGGCAAAAAACTAACTGAAAGTAACTGAAATCTTTTATATTTTGATAGAACTCTGATAAAATGAAAATGTGCTCTCTGGCACTAAGCCAGGCCACTTTATACAGTGTCAAAAGGTTGCAAAATGAAACTGAGCTAGCCATGTATTTGTATTTATCTATTAATTAATAAATATCAAATACTCACTGTTTGTTGATGTACTGCTGTAGCCATAATCATTAACTGAACTATTAATTGATAATTCCTGCATGTCTAGCGTCTAATGTGTGACTGCAAATGATGATCGATTGCTTAGCAAGCATTGGTTGTGTGCTACTTTTCACAAGGTGTTATGGATAAGGATACATCGATCTTCACGTAATATTCAGCCAGCCAGTGGCAATGACGTACACCCTGTTTAGTGCACTATATAGGGAATAGGGAAGAAATTTGGACAGCGCTAATAATCTAATTTTAGACATCACATGTATGCCGTGGCTAATAAAAAAACACTAAAGAGAAAAAGAACAATGATTTCGTATATGCCAAACAATAAATAGTTTTGTTTGTTGTCTGTTGGCATACAGTAGTGGGGCTTCTGATTTGTTCCACACTCTAGTATCGAAGGCATTTTGAACATGATCAAACCACTTTGAGTGGCTCAAATATAAGCACTAATCATGACTGACAGGCCAGCTATATGCAAAACAAAAAGAGTAAAAGCCCAAGTACTCTGGAACAGACAGCCTTGATAAAATACAGGAAGCTCATAATAAAATAATCTGTGTTAGATTATCCTCAATTGTTTATTGTGGGGGGCATGGCTCAACAGTGACCTCCTTTGTGGCCCCCAGTCAGCCCCTAATGCAAACCAGGTATGCTTAATCCTGCATAAATTAGGAGTAATGCACAATTGTTCCTGCAGCCGCATTTTATATGGAGGGAAATGAAAACTGCATCTTTGCATCACACAGGATGATCATTTGTAATTTTTTTTTGTGCCCTAACCCTGCTCAACAGCCTGTGCATGATGGGATGTCTAGCTTGGAGCCTGAGGTTACTGCAGAGACATTAGGCGCGGATGACAGAAGTCCTCGCACAGGCAGCAATTTCTCCTGACACAGCAGCTGGCTAAAATGGATGGAGCTGTACGGCAGGCTGAATCCACTGCACGCAGTCCTCACAGCCCCGGAGTCTGAAGCCTGGAATCTGTGGTGTATTAGTGCCACCATACTCTTATCGTCAGAATTTCAGGATATTATAATGACAGGCAGGCAGGCAGGCAGGCTGACAGACAGATGCAAATGCCAAGAATCATGTGTTTTCTTTAAGGTGAACACATGTGCAAAACTATCCCTTGCCATCTTACAACCCATTTTTCAAGAAAATCTGCCACAACATTTCAAAAAAGATCTTTAAAGAGCATTGTACCATCACTTTGTTGGATACACTACACTGCTCTTAATAATTAACCTAATTATTAATTACTGCAGACATTATAGCTTGCCACATGCGGTCCCAAAGGATGATGGGATATACTGGTTTGTTTGGGAGCATTAGACTACAGTGCATTATGGGATACATCATGCTCACGAATGCAATCCCCATTTAATGTTCCAAAACAGCTACAAAATGGCATACTTCCTCATTAGTGCTCTATATAGGGTGCAGAGAGGGATTGACAGCGCTATAGTTGTTATCCTTCTAAAAGCTTCTGGGTAATATTCTATTCACCTTTTTGAACAGAACCTGATACTTTTCGAACACCTCCTTTGGCTACTTTTGAACAATTATTTTCATCACCGTAACTTTGGAAGGAAAAATGAGCTGTAGGAATCGTAATACATAAAATTCCAAGTATGAATGTACTGACTGCTCTGTTGAGTTACACTTCATCATACGTATAAACAAAAGCAGTCTGATACCTGCCGCTTTCCGTCAGATAGCATCAAGATGTATAGTTAAGGTCATCATACTTGAGAGTTAATGGCGTAATCCTGACCATGAGGATAATGCTGATTGACAAGACTGGACAGGCTACCCTGCCTGACCTTCACGCAGTCCCTTGGGCATAAGCAAATGACAATGTGAGGTGTGTGACAGCACTCATCCCGCCCCCTCCGCCTCCGTCCCCAAGATTGATCGGAGGGCCACATCCTGATTCATAGGCTAGTCACGCTTCATTATTGGCAGCTTCACTTAGAGAAACTGACAGCGTACATCATACACACCACAAATTCCCACTTTGCCTGGGTTTGGACGGACACTGCCAGTCACACCCACGGTAGTTTTTAAACCACCTATTTGAGGCTTGTGGTTTATTTTGAACCCCTCCCACTTATCAAAGTTTTGATTTCACCTTTAAAGGAAAGGACAATATTTAATGCTGCTGATGGATATGGGAATTTTCCAGTAAAACCCCAAGTTAGAACGCGATAAGCCACTAATCCTTTAAGACCTGAAGGCTGTTTGGTTTAAAACAGCGCTGCGTATAGTCTCGCGCCTCATCAAAATCGTTGACTCTGGAAAGCGATATTTTTCAAAGGAAGTGGACTAGGCCAAGCAGTTCATAAAAGAGCCCATGTCAGTTGTCTGAATGAAAAGTTGTTTTTTAAAATATGTATTTATCTAGAGTATACATTTAAAAAGTTTAATTGAAGTAACTTAATTTACTTTATTCTACAATCAAGATTGTCTCTGTCTGCACAACCAAAGCCTGACCCACAAAGAAGTGGCAGGAAAAACTCCCTTTTAAAAGGAATCATCAGCGGGACCACCATCAGATGGGGGAACCCTCCTGCTGATGGCCGACCAGGTTTAAAGAGGACTAGGAGAGGAGATAAGGTAGAGGAGGAGGACAGAATCAAAAGAACAGCCACATGCATCATAAATGAATGCAAGTATTTTAGTTTTACCAAAGACGCAACAAAAATATCGAGTGGGTCTTTGGAGCTGGTCAGCTAGTCAGAAAAAGAGATAGAGGGGAATTGGGAGAAATGCACAAAACTACACAAAGAAAACAAGGTGTTAAGGAGAGGAGAGGTCAGGACAGAAGATAGTTTTGACATACTGTGCTATGAATTGAACCACTGCCAAAAATAAAAGAAAAATTTGAATTTCCAAGCCACGGCACTTCATCTTATTTGCATATTTAAGAACTGTCTAGGGGCTTTCCTCCCACCCATGAGGTTTCAGGGACAAAGCTCGTGCACATCAGGTGTCCACAAGTTCAACTGATGGCTGTGCATTGCACTAAACATGCAATAGCCCATGAGTGCTCGTCATCCTGGAAGACTACATCTTCCCTGGCACAGATGTGAGTGGTATTAATTGGACTTATGCACATGTAAATGCACTAATTTTTATCTTCAGATGTACCACAATGCGATGCTAGTGGGATGTACATCAAAAAAGTGTTTAATCTACTAATTAAAGAGTTATTAACAACAGTTAATACATGGATATGCTCTTTAGGGTCACCCACTACTTAAGAACAATGTAAATGTGCTCAAGGCTGATGAATAAATTAAGCATTTTTTTAAAAATCTGTTGCAATTGCTCCATTTTAATATTAAACCTTTCCATTCCTATTGTTCTAAGCTCTGTTGAAGCATCTGTAGTGCTTAGGAGTAGGTTTAATTGAATTTGTCCCGTAGGGCATTTGTCTTGGGGCCATGTGGTCAGAGGCTTGAAATTGGATTCAGGTCAAGATTTTACATGTTGTAATTAAGGTTGCCAGGGACAGAGGGGGATGTTCTCAAGAAGAATGGATGGAGTAGCATATGTGTAAAAATAAGAAAAGAGTGAGTAAAGTGGCAGTGTGGAATACTGGGTGGGAGAGGTGAGGATTCACAGAACTATATATGGTGGACTCACATATTGTTAATCCTTGTGCTATAAATAAAGTAAGAAATTCAATGGAAAAGTGTGATAAGGTCAGGGAAGGACAAAGTGCACATGCCACTTTGGTTTAGTCTTGTATTTAAAATGTATTCTTAAAAAGACATTGTTTGCATCTTTTTTCATGGACTATTGTCTTTAATCAAAGTTATCATCTCTTCATCGAGCCCTGGCTAACAATGAACGGACCAAAGAAAAGCATCGACAGTGAGTGCCAACTCTTTATTAAGACATGGATGGCTAAATATTTTTTACCGGAGTCTACTCACGTCTAGGTTTCAGAAGAACAACAGCCACCCCGACTTCTGCCTCAGTAATTTTCCATTCTTTTAATTTGTGAAGACAGCAGGCCTTTATTTGGAGTTTTTGAAAGAAAGCATGGTGGAGAGTGCAAGTTTCTTAAGGAGAGCAAAATAACATTTCCTTTATGTTCTAGTTATGGGTAAAAGGAACTGGTCAAAAGAAACATATTAGTGCTTAGCTCATGAGTATTTTTCACCTGGGATACTTACAAATGGAACATGGTGGGCCTTGGTTCCAACTTGTGGACAAAGTGTTTTATGTCTTTGATTGGCGAAAGCTACAAGCTAATGTAAAGTGTCACCACAGGTGGATTGCCAAACATTAAATAAGAAAAATACATATTAGTCTGCATATACATGTTGTGGATGTAATTCTCCCACAATCTATAATCTACCAGGAAGCCCTTGTGGCTATTGCAGCTTGATCACGTGGTGAAGCTAAATGCAATACTTGTTAAATTCTTACAGACAAAGGGAAGAGTTGAAAAAATGGAGCTTATCCCATTACTTAACACTGTACTGTGATAATTTAATTCTGTGCTGGGATAATGGTGCACAGGTATATCCTGAGCACAGTGCCACAAGGGAAAGATGTAGATGTTGTACAGCGATACAAAAACCTTCAAAGCTGACTTTCTGGTAATCAATTTGGTCATTTACCTCTGCTAGCCAGGCTACAATGGGGTCCCTTAGAATTAAATGACTAAATAGCAATAATATAATAAATATCATTCAGAAAACCATCTGGAACACCTCTGGACTTACTTACTGTAAGGGAAGTGATAGAAAACAACAACTACTTCAGCTTTATTTCAACTTAACTAGCCTTTAGCTAGCACAAATTAAAAGTCAAAGGGCATTTGTTAGAAAGGACAGCACACCTTTACCCTGGGAAATATTTTCCGCCTCCTTCATTAGATGCTTTCTGAAAGCCACACTGGACATCTTTTTCTATAGCTGGTACTTGCTAAAGTCTGTTGGCACCTCTACCTGATAAGTCACAATGAGAACTACTTCCATACCCCTCTTCCAGATGCAGAAGAAGACCTAAATCAAGGTCAGCCCAAATCATAAATATGAAATTCTCATTAATTTTACATTTCTAACCCTTTCATTGTCATATTTTTGCTACTGTTAACATGAAAAGGCTGAAATATGGCCTCATCTCACCTTGGTTGCTGGTGGTCCACAAACACCCAGAGCTATATAAATGCACCACCCCAGAGTGTTGATGAAGAAAGGGGAAGGGAACATGTGGCCTGGCATTTATGGGGGGGAAAAATCGTAATTTCTGCAAGATCTTAAGAGAGTGATTTTAGAGCGTAAAAAAAATGCGAGGTGCGAGGATACCTTCAGAGCACCACTTAGGTTCCCTTGTACAAGGGTCCAAACCCCCAAATGCTCATATATGGCCCTGCAATGAGCTGGCAACTCATTCAGTGGTGTACCCTGCCTTTGCCCACATGCAGCTCACATAGGCTTTAGCACCCTCCCTGGGACCCCAAAAGGGTTAAAGTGGTCAAGAAAAACACAATTTTGGAGACTGTCATCAACACTTTTTGTTGGCTAAACAACTACAAGATGGATTCAAAGATTTAAAATGCTCTCAAATGTGGGGAAAAAAATAACGTTTTTCCACTTACAGGCCCCACGTTTGTTGTTCCAACTCATTGCTGTCATCCTTTGCTTTCTTTAAATGGCTCTGTGTCCCAGGAGAGAAAATCAGGCAAGGAAGGGACACAAATGAAAGCAGGGGTTACATGGAAATGGAGAAGGGAGCAAGCCCCGTCATGAGCCCCGTCATGAGCTGACCCTAACACGGGTAGAATAATAATGAGCAGTAAACCCTTTCCACTGCCGTGTCGCCTTAGTTGTTCTGTCACCTGGAAAAACACACAGAGCATCTCTGTAGTCTGGTGCAAAGCTAAGCTAGGCTAGTCCTTTCGTACATGGTGCCCCTACACTCCAGAACTCATTTCAATATTACAGACAGTGCCATGAAACCCATGAGGGAGCAGCAAATCCAACAATTTGCTACCAGGAGCATCAAAGGGGTTGCACACTCGTGGAATTAATCATCTTATTCTGTGACGTGCATAGAATCACGCATTCTTTTTTTAGACTCTCACTTCATATCTCATTTCTATAGTCTGGGCATTGTGTGAAGCCATAATGCTCGCTGTGTGATGAAAGGATTTTTGGCAATGGCTTCAGCAAAGCAAGAGTTAAAAAGGCTCTAGCAGCACTCTCTGGCTAATGTTCTCTGAGAATTTAAATGTAGACTGCAGCGAAATTGAAAGCTGAATAAGTAAAATTTAAACTGCATATTAAATAGTCTTATAGGAAGAACACTATTGCTGGCTGGACGGAATGAACAAAAATAATCATCCTTTTTCTGTTTCCGTCCCTCTGTCCCCAGGAAAATGACATTTGTGGATTCGGTAAATAAAAAAACGGAGAGCTAATCTCTTTGGTGAGGGAAGACGACCGGCTAATGAAACATGTTGACACATGTATTAGGGCCTTCTATAATTGAATAAGGGGATTTGGGAGAACATTATTAAGATATTTGGGGATTTAAAATGCTACAGAACACAGCCAAGGCCAAGTGAGCTAATCCGGCACCCAGAAACACCTTTAAGTTAAACCAGTCATTGAACCACAATAATACTACACACAATATTCATTAATTTTAAATGTAATGGTAAGTCACTATTATAGCGTAGCAACACTAATGTAAATATAAATATTCTCATATACAGATTCATTTATTACTTCCAGAATGGCTGTTTGTACCTTACTTATATTAGACACATAATTCATTTTATTGCTACACATATCTGAATTTCTTATTATAAAACTTTACTGTCATCAATAAGGATTAAATGTTTCAAATGAGTAATGTTTCAAAAATATTTTTTTTTATTGAATTCAGGTCAATTCAACTTTATTTATAGAAGCGGTTACAATCAAGATGGTCTGAAAGCCAGAGCCTGATGAGAAAAACCCGTTTAACAGCTAGAGATCTTGAGCAGGACCAGGCTCATATAGGTGGAACTTCCTGTTGATGACCACCCAGGTAAAGAAGAAGAAGTGGTGATGGGGCATGAGGAAAGGGCAGAAAGAAGAGAGGCACAGATACACACAACAATGTGGAAATAACAAGCTATACTCAAGATCTAGGAGGGGTCATAGGTCAGCGTGCAACTATGGACTGATACACTGAGAGAGAGAACACGCCAAACTACAGGTGTGGAGAGGAGAGGAGAGGAGAGGAGAGGAGAGGAGAGGAGAGGAGAGGAGAGAGAGGAGAGGAGAGGAGAGGAGCGGAGCAAACACACCTTTAAACGTGTCCAGGTAAAGCAGTTAGCAGATGTCAGATGCTGGCCATGTAAAACCATCCTGCTGACAAGTGCCAACCTCAAATGAGGCAAAATTAGATAATACAGAACTGATATCCTTGGCTCCCTAACCATGCAGCATGCTTGGCCTTTGTGATTTGTACATTCCCTCACAGGTTTTCAGGTCCATGTCTAATTAGAGAATTTTTACACTGTCGAGCTCTCTGCTTTGCCCTCACTTCTTATAATCCCCTGCTGCACACCACCTCAGTAATTACATTTGCCAAAGGTGAGGGGTTTCATCAGTATGAGTTACAGGACAGTCGATGTACCCCTAATGGTGTCTGAATATCAAGAACTAACCGTATTTTAGTGTAGTATGAAATACCAACAATCCTACAGAGATATTAACATACTTGGCAGTGTGACCTTGAAAATGTCAAATTATACAACATAATACAGGACTGAACGAACAACAAATCCTGCAGTTATTGCTCAAAAGCTAAGCTCATTTATACGAGTAAGCAACGGAGGCACAAAACAGTAAAAAATTGAAAGATTAACTGATTATAAATCCTAATTATGAGACTTACTATATAACAAATGCAGTCATTTAATTCAAATTGTGGAGTAAGAATGTGTATTGAATTTCAACAAATAATGCAAACGTCCAAACAAAATAATCACAGCAACCAAGGCTTTGATTCTAGCCGGAGTCTTTTTGGGTTTTGTTTGTTCTGTCAAAGAGTTTGTTTAGTGATTTATGAAACATTTGTGATTTATTAAAGATGTTGCGATAAAAAAAAAATATTTAAATGCAAATTTTAAGGATGGTAATAAATAAATAAAATCCATTATTAAAAAGGGAAAAAACAAAACTCTATATCTACTCTGAAGTCCTAGTGACGACTCTATCAGACTCATCAAAGATGCATGTCTCTTCCACCAAATTGGCCTAATCGGGTACATATGATTTATGAAGTCATTTCGTGTTCATCATATTTAGGCTTTGCATTTCCAAATAATTACCTTTCATCAAGATATAAAGCCAGAGCCAATGCTCAGGAGTGCTTCCATGGCTTTTGTTGTGCTTTGTTCATAAAGCTAAAGCATAGTGCAAGCCAGTGTTACCAAGGTTACCTGGAATTGAAGGGTTTTCCTTTACTTTTTAAAAAAATTATTCTATCACAATCCCAGTGACCCATGATATTCCTATTATGAACGTAAAAAGGCAAAACAAACCAGGATTTAGCATCTCCTTTGAGAATTCTGAGAATCCACAAAGGCGGGGACTTTTTTGTGTTCAGTGGAGCATGTATGTCTAGGCAATGAGGTGGAATAACATTAGAACCCCTTGTTTGAAATTTCAGTCCTTGGAGCAGGCAGAATGCAAAAGATGGAAGAGAGAAAGAGGGAGCCAGTTGTGTTTGCAGCTCTGATGATGATGTGCATAACTAATGAACGCCGCTTAAAATGTCAGTGGAGACGTAATGTTACCCACTCAGTTTCCTGGCCAACATCAAAAGGGGAATACAGCACATTAAAAACAAGGGCTAATTTACTCAGAAAGTACCTGGGGACAGGCATGCTGGGAGGAGAATAGCGGAAGCAAAATTGTTAAATAGTGCCTAGACACAAAAGGACAAAGAAACATGGAATTAAGTTAATTCATGCTGATGAAAACGGGTCTCACTTCTCTGGTTTCAAGTCATTGGAGTGCAATGGAAACTACACAATTTGTCTAAAAACACAACAGGACAAACAGTGGACAAAAGTATTTTGACATGGAGGAACGACTATAGTTAATGATTGTACATTCCAAGTAAACACAACTTAATCAATGTGATATCACAGGCATAATCAAAAATAACTTCCTGTTCAATAATAGATTTATTTTTGTAAATCTAAACATTATTTGTTTAAAACTAATTTGGAACGATTAAAAGGGATTACAATCAAATTACAATTACAACATTTTTAAGTTGTTTAAAAAACAGGTATAAATAAGGCACACCCCGATAAACCTGAGCAGTAGACAATAAAAAAAAAAATCTTCTAGTGGTGTCACTGAAGCAGTCAAATACATGGAAAAAGATTATTGTAAAACAAGGTAGATACGTCTGTACAGAATGTCTACGCAAAGTAGATGAGGGCTGTGTTGTTTGAACCCCAATCAGTTTTTGTCAGCTGCATAACTTTGACCCCATCAGTGAATTTGTAAAATCAACATATATTACATAAACTTATAGCTTTAGTAAAATCAAGTTGCAGGCGATCTCAAACAAACAGTCTGAAAAATATCCATCCATCTTCCGCCACTTATCCAGGGTCGGGTCGGGGGGGCAGCAGCCTAAGCAGAGAGGCCCAGACTTCCCTCTCCCCAGCTACTTCTTCCAGCTCGTCCATGGGAATCCCCAGGCATTCCCAGACCATTCGAGAGACATAGTCTCTCCAGCGTGTCCTGGGTCTTCCCGGGGGTCTCCTACCGGAGGGACATGCCCTGAACACCTCACCAGGGAGGTGTCCTGGGGGCATCCTAACTAGATGCCCAAGCCACCTCATCTGGCTCCTCTCAATGCAGAGGAGCAGTGGCTCTACTCCGAGCTCCTCCCGGATGGCAGAGCTTCTCACCCTATCTCTAAGGGAGAGCCCAGCCACCCTACGGAGGAAGCTCATTTTGGCCGCTTGTACCCGTGATCTTGTTCTTTCAGTCATGACCCAAAGCTCATGACCATAGGTAAGGGTAGGAACGAAGATCGACTGGTAAATCTAGAGCTTCACCTTTTGGCTCAGCTCTCTCTTCACCACTACGGTGCAGAGTCCGCATTACTGCGGACGCCGCACCGATCCGCCTGTCGGCTTTGGATGTGCTGATTCTCATCCCAGCCGCTTCACACTTGGCAGCGAACCGATCCAGCGATAGTTGAAGGTCATGGGCCGATGATGCTAACAGGACCACATCATCTGCAAAAAGCAGGGACCCGATCCCTAAACACCATGACTGCGCCTAGAAATTCTGTCCAGAAAGGTTATGAACAGAATTGGTGACAAAGGGCAGCCCTGGCGGGACCAACCCTCACTGGAAACGAGTTCAACTTACTGCCAGCAATGCGGACCAAACTCTGACACCGATCGTACAGGGAGCGGACGGCCCGTATCAGGGGGCCCGGCACCCCATACTATCGGAGGACCCCCCACAGGACCCCCCGTGGGACATGGTGGAATGCCTCCACAAAACATATGTGAACTGGTTGGGCAAACTCCCATGCACCCTCAAAGACCCTGCTGAGGGTGTAGAGCTGGTCCACTGTTCCACGCCCTGGACGAAAACCACATAAATCCGAGGTTCAACTATCCGGCAGTCCCTCCTCTCCAGTACCCCTGAATAGACCTTACCAGGGAGGCTGAGGAGGAGTGTGACCCCCCTATAGTTGGAACACACCCTCCGGTTCCCCTTCTTAAAAAGAGGGACTACCACCCTGGTCTGCCAATCCAGCGGCACCGCCCCCGATGTGCACGTGATGTTGCAGAGTCGTGTGAACCACGACAGCCCTACAACATCCATAGCCTTAAAGAACTCCGGGCGGATCTCATCCACCCCTGGGGCCCTGCCACCGAGGAGTTTTTTGACTACCTTGGCAACTTCAGCCCCGGAGATACGAGAGCCTGTCCCCAGGTCCTGCTTCCTCAATGGAAGGCGTGTTGGTGGGATTAAGTAGGTCTTTGAGTATTCCTTCCACCGATCCACAACATCCCTAGTTGAGGTCGGCAGCACACCATCGCCACTATACACAGTGTTGACAGTACACTGCTTCCCCCTCCTTCGTTCTCCATGGCCGCACCAAACTCTTCCCAGTCCGAAAGACAGACATTCCATATTCTACCATGTATAATTTTCTTTTACTTACCTGTCAACAGCAATGTATATTTAATATGCTGGTGCTATTTTTGATCTACTAGACGAGGTTGCATAATTTATTACGAAGAGACTTTGAAAATGTTTGACAGACATGACATCATACCGTATTTTGCATAAACTATTATATTCTTTCTGGGCCGCAATACAATGTGGGTTACTATTGGGCCGTGATCCCTGACCGAGAATTAATGTCGTCTCAGCTGAGCTGCACCTGTTTGTCATGTTTCTTGAAAACTAAAAGGTAGCATTCTAATGACTGCCTCCTGCACAATATGCTACAAAATGTATCATCAACAACAGTTTAGCAGTTACATATAGACATTTTTGAAGTGATCTATTATTTTCCAGTTAACCACCTTGAAAATGGATCGAAGGGGCAAATTTGGTTGAAGAAGGGATGTTCTGTTTAGCTGACTCCATAATTTCTGGGTGTCTTTCAGCTTTCCTACATTTTGTGTCGTGTCATTTTGGCCAATGCAATTTCAAATTCATTCGCTATCACTTAAAAGTAAGCAAGGACGCTGGTTGTATATCCTCACGGAGCCTTTTGAGCCAAATGACAAAGAATATCTCGTCTGTTTTCTTATTGCTCGCTCATGAGTAACCAAACCCTTTCTAATCTAAATTGAAAGTGATTGGCTGAAAATATAGGTTATTAAAGTTGCCCCTCCTCGCTCCTTGGGATTGAAACTCAGAAAGTTGTCCGAGACAGTCCGCAGAAACATGAACGAGGAACTGCATCTACGTAGGAAATGTGTTGTCCTTGTGGACACACTACACACAAGCATGGAGAGGCCTTTAGCAGTTTGAAAGCCAGGGCTGCTCACAGTCGTTACCCCTAGAACAACTGTGAGTCTGTGTACGAGCGATCCAACGGTCGATAAAAGGGAGGCAGGTGTCAAAACTCCACCATGCTTCTGGCATCTTTCAATTGGTTTAAGAGTGACCAGAAGTGATGTTGCGCATCATCTAAATTTTCATCAACCATTGTGTTCTCTCCTTAAAAGGGAATATCTTTTCAACACAATTCGACACTAACCTTTAGAAGCCTTTTGCATCATCTGCACGTCATCTTCCACATTCAGCTTCAAACCTTCTAGTCAAGACTGATTAGCTCTGACAGCTTTGATAGCAGATGGAAATTACAGATTGCAAGTTTGGGTCTGGTGCATCACACCCAGAGCACTTTAGTGCAAAGCATTCAATAAAATATACACTATGTGCTTTCAAACATTAATGGATGCTCGCAGAAGCTCTCGGTGAAGGAGCAGGTTGACAGTTCATCAGAAAGGGGAAAGAAATGCAAGAAAACTGATCCTGGAAAGTGGAGACCTTCACGAGTTCATGCACAGATGTGACATGTACAGGCTTTTATCAACACGTACACATGGATGTATGCGTGTCTGTGTTTGGCCACCATCAAGGAGCACTTAAACGGGAAGGAGAAGTATAGACTGACGAGAGCAGATGGGGGATTTGGTGAATTACCAGGCTGCAGCCTCAGCATCCGCTCCGGAGGATTAGGAGCAAGGACCGGGGTGCCGAAAAGAGATGTGCAAACACATAAGAAGGAGGGGAATCAAAGCGGATGTGCTCATGGAGTTGTGCGCGCGCGCGCGTGTGTGTGTGTCATGGTCAAAACACGGCTTCAAGCACGACACAACAGTTTATTCACAGTATGTCACAGTCCACCACCTTCAAGGTCACTGATGTACAAAAATAAAAATGTGGCTGTGTGACAGGCTCATAGGAAGGAGGGGGAAATGTTACTTTCAATCACAAAAAGCATGAATCTGAACAGGATTTTGCAACTGTTCTGGGATATTCTTTTTGCAGAAAACCTGGTCAGCAGGCTGGTTACAGAGAGACCAGATGACCAACGCAGGCCGCAGATCACTGGTTTTCTGCTCCTTCTTCCTTTTTTTCAACATGGACTGAGTATTATTTGTGAAAAATAGGTAAACAGTAAAAAACATAATATTTGGGAAAGTGAAGGTGATTTAGATCCACTTAAGAATTATCAGATGTGTTAAAAACTGTCAGTTGTGCTGTCTCATGATTTTTGTAATTAATTCCTTTGTCTGACTGACAGCTCCTGATGCCGCCTCACAATCACCTTTTAATACACACCTAAACAAAATGACTCAACAGCGCATGCAAGTCAATTTAATAACAAATGTTCATGATCTCCCAGCTGATGATTCAACCACATCCAGAGATCTCGTAGATATTTGCTGTCTGATTAGGGTTGGTCCCCATATCGCCCCCTTTACTACATACAGCCCTAAGGTCTGGGGTAATGCTGGGGCGATGACAGTGGTTTCAGGGCAGGGGGGTGGTTAACCCGAGACTGTCTGGGATTCGAATAACGATCTCGGAACATGCTCAGCAGCATATCAAGAAGAGGGCTAAATCGCTTGCTTGTGCAGGGACCCTGAGATAATGGACGATGATGTCAACGTGTCCAATCTGTCCAGAAGCTGTGCAAATTACAGGGAAAACAGAGGGGGAACCGAGTCTTTTAGCTGTGGAAATTCAAGAATGCTGTTTCTATCTGGAATTTGAGGGGAAAAGATCCCACCTTTATGAAAAAAAAGGTCAGTGGGCAGCTCCTGGGTTTTAATTATCCTATTTGACCTTTTCCAGAACTCAAGGAACTTTTTAAATGAGAGGTTGAATGTCTTTAACCCCCCCCAAAAAATAATCAATACGCCACTGCTGGGCAAGTAGAGGCTTGCTAAGCTAGTGGACTTCAATGTGGGGCAGCACTCATAAACAAAATTTATCAAAATCTTATTGGCATGCTCATCTTTCTAATTGCCTACCTCTAAAAACATTATTTTTGTAATTACAATTTTCAATGACATGGCCATTTATGTAAACAAGCTCCACCAACCATCAAACCAGCATGTAGCTAACCTGTGATGAAACAAGAAAAATTCCCAAAATACTGAACTGCGACTAAAATGCACAAGTTTGAGGCAGCATACATTAAATATGGCTTTATACCCTCAAAGTAAAAAGGGCCAAAAATATGTCTTCTGCCCAGAGACTCTCTGAAAAACCTTAAAACCTCAGCTACACTTGACATAAAAATCACAAAAAATAAGTACAAAGCTTCAAATGAAATAAGAGCATTTTAAG
Source organism: Takifugu flavidus (assembly GCF_003711565.1). Classification (NCBI taxonomy): domain Eukaryota; kingdom Metazoa; phylum Chordata; class Actinopteri; order Tetraodontiformes; family Tetraodontidae; genus Takifugu; species Takifugu flavidus. The sequence continues at coordinate 7,861,784 of NC_079522.1, forward strand.
AAACAGATCACAGCTGAATAGCGAAAAAAAGGAAGGAAATACATTCTAAAGGTTCCTTTTCATATTTTGACTGTGGGTTTGCAATGGGGTGGGGTGGGTGGGGGTCCCCAGCCAGAAGACAATGCAGTTTGGGGGGACCTTGGCATAGTAATCTTGGGAACTCACCATTTTATGGGCAGGTCCCAGGGCTGTGATAAGTCTATAAGCAGAAAAGAGAGTATGAATTTCGACATTTTGCTTTAATAGAAGTAAGTACCGGTAATAACAGTACTGGGCAGAGGTGACAAAATGGTGAGCTTCATGCAAATGTCAGATCAGCATTGGTTGAAGTTTATTGCAGTGAACATAAAACGCACAACACATAGCATGTCTTTAGATTACTTTTGTGACAAAACATGCAGCTATGTTATTAAACAATTTAATCCAATAAAATCAGGGAAACTGCATACATTTGAAAGAAAACTGTTATAACTAACCGACACTCTTATGTCACCAGTAATGTACAATATCAGTCTTTTTTTCAAATAATAATGTAAATGTCATAATGTCAAACATATTTTAATGTATTTGTGTACATGTGGCTGCTGATGTTCAGCATAACACAACTTCCTCCCATGTCGTGATACTTCAGGAGCTGACAACTTTAGAGGTTTGTGCGTGGTCATTATTTACCCAGAGGGGGTGAAGCTGGTATTTGCTGGCACGGATACACGGAACACAGCGGAGTGGTGCACTCTGGTTGTAGGAGTGAAATCTTTATCCACCAGACTCAGTCAGTAATCTTCTAAACCACCTAACAAAGCAACAAATTTCTAAAATGCTGAAGCTCCAATCAGCCACTACGTTCAAACTGTGCAGGCTTGATTTTGTTTTGTGGGCACTAAAGCAAATAAAAAACTATGAGGGTGACAACATGTTGCCTATGTATTCACTTAGAGCGCTGATGTGATAAACGGTAAAAACACTCAAAATAACACCCATTTGAAGTATAAAAATAACTATTTAAGCATTTTTTTTTATAAATGGGTGAAAAAACTTTTCTACTTTGAAATATGTCATTCAATTTTATTCAGTAAAAAACAATCTGACTTTTCCACTATCATGACAACATACCACCAGCATTGTCCTGATATTAGTACATGACAAAGAAGGAGCCAAAAATAATTTTAGTCTTTTAATAACAACACAATATGATATAAATTTTAAAATGTTAATCTCAGCCCATTGAGGTTTGGGATTTATCTCCGGTGGCCTGAATCCACTTATAAAAAAACAACCAAAAAACACTCATTTGCCCATAAACAACAATTATGATGGGTATATCATAGACCAATTGAACCAAATAAAACATGTTTCTATTGTTTAGTTTATAAAATAATACTCCTTTTTGTCAAAGATCAGTGTTGTTAAATATATGTTTTACTTGGCATTTGTGGTTGATGTTTTTCTTCTTTAAAAATAATCAGGACACCGTTCTTAACAATGCAAATCCATTTTAATATGTAATATTTATATGATTGCATTCAGGTAGTATCAACACTACTACTTATACATAATACAGGACTTACTTACTTACTTCTGGCACTAAATATGTTTCGAGCTTCCTTTAACACCCACCTCCCTTTACTTTTCTATAAAGGTGATGCCATTTTAGAAGTCACTTCATGTCCCAGTCACATGACTGTCACATGTTCACCAGACCAGGACGTTCAGCACATGATGCTGAGGAATGAGTTTAAGCATAGATATCAGACGAAACGCTAGATAAGGTGGAGTCTAGGCCATTAAAATGTTGTGAGAGTTATGAGATTAAGTGGGGTAAAAAAACAACAACATTTGTTTATATAACTTAGTGGTCTCACAGCATGGAGGTTCTGGTTCCAATCCTTTGGAGGTCAGGAGCTTTTCCCTATTAATGGTAATGTGATTGTGGCCACAAAACCACCGTTTTTGGTTTGTGGACTTTTGCAACGTGTGCAAAAATTCTCCCTTACAGTTTCCCCGGAGGTAATGAGAAAAGTTAACTGTATACACCCAGCGTGTTTTAACACCTCCAGTCATTAATTGGGTATTTATTTTTTACCTCAAAGCAAGACTCAATGTTAAAGATGAAAAGAAGTATACTAAAATATAATGAGTGAGTGTTTTACAGGTCATTATAGAATAAATACTGCTATAATCACTGGGTGAAGAAAACAAACTTGACAGTTTTAATGAAACTGAATCACTTGGGTTATTAGGAGAGTCTAGACTGAGAGAGAAAATGAATGTCAAGAAGACGCTCCTTTTTTGACCTTTGTGACTAGTTTTTCTCCCGTAGCTGTTTTCCAGTAGAAGCTTCTTTCTTTCTTTCTTTTAAAAAAAATCTATGTTATGAAAGCACTGTTCCAGACATTTCATTTTAATTGCAGTATGGCGTTTCTTCACCCTGGCTGTGCCATTATATTTCATTTTCCTGTGACTGTTTTGCAAGCAGCTGTGCTCGAGTAACATTTTGCTTTGCCCTTTGAACTGATCCATCTATTTCTCTCTCTTTCTCCCTCTCTTCCCTCCAGGTGATGCCTCTCAAGTCGGTAAGTCGCTATATTTTCTACTTTGTAAACTGCTGCCATAGGAACTTAAATATGGGGTGCCAAATTTGTCCAATTTGGTCTAAAAAAAAAAGATTAATTTTGTATTTATTTTCGTTTTGAGGTGATTTAAGATATGTTGTTTATATGGTACATCTCTTTTAAAACGTGCTCCTGTGTAAAGGTGTAAAAATTTTGGAAACCACCGAGTTAAGGAGTGAAGCTTAAAAAAAAATACCAGTAATTATTCTGTTCCTGGCCGTAATGTTTATAGAGTCCAGTGCTGTAAAGAGTTGCCCTAATTTAATGATTTTCAGTCGAAGATCCGTTTGCTTTTTAGCTGCAACATACTGTAAGTAATGGCAAGTTTAAGAAGTTCAAAGAACATCTCATCTAGTCCTCCATGTTGTTGTTTACCTTTTCCGCAAGCGCATCGGACCATTGAGGAATCTATCAAAGCGCCAGTGGAGACGTTATCTTTAAATGTGCTGACAAGTCGCAGTATGCTTCCTATCAGCACATCATTTGGAAGCAGTGGGTGCATGAGATATGACGGAGGGACGGGACGGGGATAGATGGGAGCAGAGACGGACAGGCTAATGGAGCGTAGCAGTGCTCCGTGCAAACAGTCGGAGAAAATGAGATGAGTAGACTTTAAAACTCTAGCTCGGTGCAATTTGCAACCGCCCCACTCCCGCGTTAGCGATATGTCAGTGTTATCGCACGGCGAATGATTAGCTTTGTTTTGCAGCGGCACCTACCATGCAAGTTATTTACAGCACAGCAGAATGTGCGGCCCATAATGAGAAATCACAACATACTGATGAAAAGGCCTTTAACAAAAATGCGCAGTAATGATTCCTTTAGTGTTTATTTTATATCGAGTGCTCTGTTTTGTGATGGTTGGAGCTTGGTTGTGGACTTTGTATTTGGCTTTGTGTTTGTTTACTTGTGGACCTCCCTCCTAAATCTGTCTGAAAATATTGATACGCGTGGCATCGTTGTGTGTTTGCTGCAGTCTCACATAATGGGGGTTGCGCGACATTCAACAAGTTGTTTTATCTGATAAACAAATATATGTTCAATCGACCCTTTGGGATTCACATTCATACCATCCACCCCTCAAAAACAAAAATACATAACTTTTTTACAGTGTCAATATTATTTTCTCCTTTTTTGCTCTTTTAATTTTCCTTAGAATTTCATCAATTAAGCTGTGTTTGAGGTGTAAACAAACCACATTTTAAAACCAGAAAAATAAATTTTCATTGAAATTGATTATGGAATCTATGCAGTATGCTAAAATGAAGTATACTACATATGATCATAAATAACAAATACACATTAATTTGACATGTTTTAAGGTCAACAGATTAATTCAGTTTTGCTTGTCATGCTACTTCTCCTAAGTCTATTTTCTAACTGTTTTTCATGTAGCATTCTATACTTTTTAAATGACAAATCTTACATGCACATTAATCCCACCCAACCCTTTTATTGATAGTAAAGACATCCTAAGAATTTTATCATTTAAAAAAGTATGGTCAATGCTTTTATTATCTGGACACGTAAACAATGTGTTACACAGACGTGTGTTTCATAGGCATGTGTATTGTGAAGCAGTATCTCAGGGAGAAAAACCACATCAGCCACATAAATGCACGTGAAAGCGCATTGATGGTAAACACCACAGCAAAAGCCAAAGTGTTGCACAGCAGAACAGAGCCTCTGGCCACATTTGCACACTGGAGAAGGGCGGTAATGAGATAGCTACCTGAGATAATTACCCCTCGAAGCGTCCGGCCCTCGTTCCCCCGCCACGGGGAACCAATTTAAATTACTACAATTAAAGGGCCACTCATCTGCTTCATTTAATGCAGTATTTATGTTTTTTGGTACTGTGTAACACTTTATAGAGTTCATCTTATAGTGAGCCCTGAATTATTAGTTTGTCATTTGTGTTAATTCAGTTCAATTTAGTCCAACTTTATTTATTCAGCCTTTGGTACACTGAAAATTGTCTGTATGCGCTTTACAGAAACCACCTAAACACAACATTTTCAGAAAACACTACCATTTCTTATGAAGAAACCTTGAGCAGGACCAGGTTCAGGCGGTGGCATCCTCCTGCTGATGGCCTGCTCGGTAAAGGAAGAGGAGATATGGATTTTGCTCATCCATATTCAACAGTAAAAGTGTCAAACAATCTGCAAATTCATCAGGAGAACTGTGTACAAGAATGTGTGAACAAAATTCCCACACTAAACACATTTAGCGGCAGTTGTTAAAAAGATAGAACACCTGACTTATGACTGACAATTAAGCAGCTTTTATATCGAAATGATTCACAATTACAGGGCCATTCACATATTTACATAGTATTTTCAAACATGTGCATTTGCAGCTTGTTAGGCATTAAATAGTTTTGCTATAATTACCGACCTGCATACATTTGCCTGTTTCATTTTCATAATAAAAACAGTGCTACCTTGAATAACAGCACTGCTTTGGTGCATTACTGCGTACAGGGTTGCCCCTCTCGGTGAGATACATCACTAGGTGTGTGTCTACAAAAGATCCGGCCCTGGAAGTATTCCAGCAGGTTCCTTCCTGCTCTCGCTATAAGCTTTATAGGCTCCAGGTTTGGCTGTTCCATCTCTGGTTTGCAGATGTATCCTGATGTACGAGCGCTTTATCGACACCTAGCTACTCGGGTCAGGTTATTATTCAGAACAGATATCAGCGCTGGGTGGCAGGAGAAGTTATTTAATGGCTTCACCCTTTATCCCAGTGTATGAAGTCATGAATCATTTGTCTGGCTATATACACGGAGTGGCTTTAACAGGAGTTAAAAAATGACCTCATTAACACTAATGACAACAGTCTCTGCTTGTAAAATGTTTTGGTTGTGGACGGTGACAGCATCCGTGCATACTGACTTGATGCTTTTTCTTTCCTGCGTGGCACGGCAGTAAATCAAACCCTCTGCCATAACATTTTGCTCTTCTCTTGTCAAGAATGACATTGATTTGGTTATGTGACCGAGCGGAGGAAACAGACGTCCACGCCCGCTAAAAAATATGTCGATTTCCACAACATTGTGGGATGTGAAAAAGCAGAAATGGAGCGCTCCGTTCGATCGACATTGGCTCCAGCATGTGGAGTTTAGCTGCGTCTGCTCCCATTAGCCTCAGAGTCATTAAAAAGACAGCCATAAACTCTAATCCCTGAAATCAAGGAGAAGATGCAGCCCCCCCAAACATTCAGAGTTCATTCTTTTTTAATTCCTTTATTTTTCACTCCGATTTAATTCAATTTCTTTTAAGTGGTGCCTGTAGTGAGAGAATGTTAATACGGTACTTTTGCCAGATGGAAAATGTTGAATCATCGTACCATTACCTTAAAATTAGCGTGTTTTGAGAAAAATTACGTATGCTTCCAATTTACAGTCTAACACCGGCCAGGTCTCTCCACATCAATAAAACATTACTTTAAACTCTGCATATTATGCATTACAGTATAGTTTAATATACAGTATATATTAGTGTAAAACCTTTTTCAAACCATGCTTTGATATTACTTTAGGGGGCAGTAGTTTATTAACCAGCTGGCCATCCAACGACACTATAAGATTACACTGAATTTAATAGCCGGCTGCATCAAATACGATACAAACCGCAAAATATATGGAAATCAATGGATGTTGTTTTTAAACTACGATACTCAGTTGCAGATCTATTAGTTTGATTTGAGTCCATAACAGAAAGAGCCCTCGCAAATAAGATCCAAAAGACGGAGTAATGCGGTCATATTACAGGAGCAGCGGGGATGTTTGCTAAGCATGCGGCCTGCTTGTTGGTGTTGATGGGCCTCGGTGCCCTGTGAGCTCAGCGGCTTGCAGGCATCATTCCTTACCATCCACGGCTTATCGCCAACAGCCGGTGCTGGATGCTGCTGCCAGGGGCCAGTAGCATACATCATGAGTACACACATACACACACACATACCCATACACACACACACACACACACTCAATGTGCCAGTAGAATGAGTAATTTGGTATTCTAGTTTGGTATGCTAGCATGTAGCGTTACAAGAACACACATATCAACTTCTTCTTTAGCTACAATCACGCTATCTTGACTTGTGATTTTTGCTGTGAATGTCTGCAGGAACAAGATAAGTATCACTCTGAAATTATTACCTGAGATCCACTGTGCCTCGTCAACTATCACAAAAAGACCATCAAAATTAATAACTACAAAATCTGAGGGTCCATCTTGTTTTCTTTCCCACTCACTCGGTATCCATCTAAAAAAGCCCAACACTTCCTTGTGTTGCTTCAGTTGTCACCGTTTTACTGCCTCTGACAAGGTGATGACAGTAAGCAGCAACACGTTGCCCCTCAGCTGCCCTCTACTCGAACTGTCTTTTGCTCAGCTGTGAAGAAAGGTGCCCGAGTTGAACCAAACTTGTGTCTAAGAAATATTTTTTTAAGTAACTGCAAGTTCAGCTTGATCCAAATATGTTCATCCAAATAAGTTCACCCAAAATTCTGCTCATCATGAAGATGCTCATACACACATTTCAGCAGTAATGTTATACAAGTAGAAAAAAATCTTGTTGTTTGAAACACTTAACATGTTTTTCCCATAAAATCAGCATGAGGTACCACTGTTATGCTGCAGTGGTTAGCACTGTCTCTTCATACTAAAAGAGCCCTGGCTTCCAATCCCCACACACACATATATACATACACACACACACACACACACACACACACACACATATACATATATATATAGAGAGAGATTTACATATAGATATATGTAGATATATAGATTTTTACAATTAATGCTATGCAGAACAACAGCAAGTTGCTAGCCTGGGAGCACTGTTGGAAGTTTTTTCCATTAGTGTGAGCCGGTTTTACACATGTGAAAGTGTATGAGGAGTCCCTCCAGGAGATGAAACATGTAAAAGGTGGACACTTTTTCTTCACTGCATCCTCCGGCTGTTTGCAGCTTGAGGTTGCTAAATAATTCAAATCCCATGTGATATCGCCACAGCATTAATCTGTGTAAACTTTAAGTGTAGTTTATGAGAATCCTTAAACGTACAAAGAAACATCAAAAATATTACTTTTAGCTTAACCTGCATGTGTAGCCTTGGGACCCGGGAATCCCAGAATGTGTATCTGCTCAGGAAAACTAATCTGTGATTCTGGATATATGTTCGGCATCTGCAAGCAGCTGAACAGATCAATAGTCGACCCAAGGAGGGATTATTCTCATGCATCAAGCTGTCTGAAAATAAATACACAAACACACATTTACACACACTCACTTGGAAGGGCGCATACAGTATGAAATGAGCCGTAGCATAGCAGGGGCACTTATGTGTAATACTAAAGATTCATTCCAGGTTACCTCCAATAACAAGATGGCAATGGACACACACATTCTTGTATTTATTCCTTCATAGCTACAGTATTATCCATCACCCAGCTCCCCATTCTAACCATAACTCACAACACAATCAACCCTCTAACCCTAACCCAAGTAAATTTTAAATAGTGAGGAGCATCCAAAATGGACCCACTTTGCATAGATGTTCCCACTTTGCTAGTACAATGACTATTTTGGTACTCAATAGTTACCAACTACAAGGACACACAAAAAGCAAGTGTAACAGCCGTTCTGCAGTTGTGACATGCAGTAAAGTCAATCGTTAAAATTATGCTTATGTGTTATTATACTTCATGCAGCTTAGTTACCTGGTTCATCCATGAATTTAGGCTACGGTCAGAGGTTTATTGACATATATTAAGGCTTTCATGGTCCAAGTCATGCTGTCAGTATGATAAGTTGTGTATATATGTGAATTTTCCATTGGAATGTACCAAGAGCAAACAAAATGTTGAGACCTGCTTTAATTTGAAGCCCAATGTTGCTCTGTAAAGTCACTGTGCAGGTTGGGAAAAATACATAAGACTGGTGGTGGGTTTTGGCATCATCCTACATTACAATTTCACACCAAGTCCACTTTTGCTGCTTAATGTGTCTTGTTAGATTGCACTGTCATTAACGCTTCCAAGACGGAACACACTCTAACTACCTGTGGCTACGACCAGAGAAAAAGTAAAAAGCAAACAATGGTCACACTACATACTGTATGTTTTCTTGAAATGACATGGAACAGTAAAAATCTCCTGTGGATGTGAAGAGTGTTGATGTTGAGTGGTCGTGTACCAGTGATTTGAAGTGAGGCTCATGGTGAGGCAAAACAGACATTTAGTTTGAATCCCACAGTGGGTGAGGGGCTTTTATGTTCTCCTGTTAGCTGTGTGGGTCTCCTCCCTGTAGTCTGGCTTCCTCCCTCAGTCCAAACACGTGCATTTGGGGTACAGCCAAAATGGCTACTTTAAACACACCTTGGGTGTGAATGTGAGTGTGAACGGTTGCTTGTCTTCCCTATGTTTGCCTTGCAATGAGTTGACAACCCCGCCTCTCCCCAAAGACTTGATAATTCCTGGGTTTCTTACCTGTATAAGAACAGAAACATATGCAAATCCTTCTATTTTGAATTGTGTAGAAAATTGGTTTAAATCATGGACCAGTGGATAAATAATTTGAAGAAATACAAAACTGGGCAACAAAATTTCAGAGGCCAGCTGAAAGGTGAGTGCTGAGATGCTGTAGCGTCGGCCGTGCATGCTTACATCAGTGGTGGGACAAATCAGCGCTGGGCCAGGAATGGGGCAGTTATCGAGCCTATACAAGCAGAAATACGTCCATGCCGGGCAATCACATTGAAAGAAATATGGACATTTAGAGATTTAGCATGTAGCTTTATATCGCTGGTCCTATGATGCATCATAGTCTGTTTTGAATGAAGCAATATGACATCAATTTGTTGTATTTATCAACAGTGGTAATAGCTGAATGCTAACATTGGCCACTATTTTAATGTATAGTAATTGTATCAAATGTACCAGATGGGCAGGTCTTTGTGAGAGCTAGATGCGTCACATACCCGGGCTTTGAAACCTCCCTCCCTATTATGTTGCCCACGGGTAAAGACGGAGAAGACTAATATTTGCTGGATCGCTTGTAAACAGAGTCCGTTTTCGTGGGAGAGGAGGAGTTGTTTCAAGTCCTAGGTTTCAAACAGCGGCCACTGCAGTCCAAAATTTAATGATCTCATTATATTTAGTGAAATGTGTGCTGTATACCCTTGTGGTCCCCGTCTTTATAACCAAATTCCCTGTGAACCGGAAAAGAATGAAAATCACAATTACATCGCATTACCTTTATTAGCGGGAGACAGTAATCAAGCCCGATATGCATTTTGGAAGACAACATTCCTGTTTTGTTTTCTGGGAAACAGGCAGGATTCACAAGGGCCGAACACCCCATTAACTGTTGGCCAACCATAAAATAACACAGCGACTGCATTTGCAGTGGTAACCCAAAAGGTGACAGCTTCAACTTGAAAATAACAAAAATGTATTACAGGTGCTGATTGATTTGATGATTTGATGATTTGATTTGATGATTTTTCAGCACCTGTATCATAGTACGCCACATCCTTGTCTACTCTTTCTTTCCAATAGATTCCAAAACAGTGTAAGAGAGTGTGTACCTCAAGTAATTAAAGCATTTTTTAAGACACACCACATCTGTTTTAATCCTATCTCTGTTACCTTGTGTAATATTGGATCATCTCAGCAGTCGGCTCATGGAATTTTGCATCTCCCGACAAAGTTTTCCACAGCTGTGATGTGAGAAAGACTAGTTGGCAGTCTGGCTGAGTCTGCTGCTGTGCTGCTCAGCTGTTTTATGGCAGATTAGGTTGATACTTCGGTTTCCTGCCTGGTGGCCTCATGCAGAGCGTAGATGTTTTTCTGAGTGGATGTTTGGATGTCACAGGCTGGCACACATTCACAGCAGCCTTTTCTTTTCATTTCTCCCCTGTGAGGTACAACAGCATTCTACAATCTAGTGTCAATCCAAAGTAATAAATCAGGGAAAAGACCTTATTTAATCACTGAACAGAGGATTGGGTATCCGTCCTGTGTTGCTGTCACAATAGAGATTTTTGTTAGCTCAGTATGACAACATGCCTTTGTTTGTCCCTGTTAGCAACACATTTTAAAGAAAATTGCAGGAAATGTTGACAATGGGCCAAGGAAGACCGCAATAATTTTGGTTGATGTTCTGGATTCCAGAGGGAATTTGACCTTTGATCTTCCAAAGACCATATGCTATGATCAAAGCCAAGGGGGGTGGATAATAAGCAACCTACAGTTATTCAACCTTGTGTCTCTATTGCCTATATATTCACTACACTATACTAGTTATGTGTCACAGTATGAGGGGAAATGAGCTGCATGTTTTGGTCCGAACAACGTCCATTGGCAGTGGTAGTGCCACCTGCAGGGGACTGGGACTGAGACGTGGGAGCTGGGTGGTGTTTTGGTAGCTGAGGAGGTACCAGAACACATTCAGAGCACTGCCGAGGTACCCTTTAGCAAGGTACCAAACTCCCAAATGCTCACGTACAGCCCTATGAATCCTTTCACTAAGGCCAACCCTCGAATACAAGATGAGCACTATACAGTGACAGACAAACTCAATGAAGGCATTCCAGTTAAGTGGGAGTATTATTTTGCGTTGTGACTCACAATACGTGGGGAAAATGACCTGCTTGGAGGGGGTCTGCACTCTCCAAGGGCTTTGTTCCTATTTGAACATGAGGAAACTTTGGCACAGCACACAGGCTTGTGAACTTCTGGAGTGCATATTTGGACGTCCGTACCTTAGAGTACGCACTTCCTGTCACTGCTGCCGCTCTGGCTAGCTGAGGTGAAATGAATTATGGGGTACCTAGGTCTTCTAAGTCCATGCAACTCACATCTGAGGCACACTTGATAACTTGGGTGGAGCAAGTACATTTGTGGGTAAGTAGCTTGCGAACCTAGAATTAGAGGTGATTGTTGATGTTTTACAAAAGCATGAGACTGCAAGGTCTGAGATTTGTGCATATTTTCAAGCAGCCATTGAGTTGAAAAGAAATGTATGTTTCAATTAAAAAAAAAAAAAAAAAAAGCATTGAAATTCCAACCTATTAAGTCAGTGGTGAAAAGGCTGCACAACACTGGTTTTCCAGCATGTACAGTGACACCCCTCTCTTTAATTGTTATAAATAACTTAAAGTAGCACAATTTGCAAGTAGCAACAAGTGCCAAATTGGCAAAAGGACACAGTGGTCACGTTTTGACGGATGTTAAAATTGCAGCGGCTTGTGTTGTAAAGAAACACAAGCAAAATTAAAGAAACCAGGATACAGACATTTAGCATGCAAGCAAGGACACAAATAACCAGGTTTATCTGTTTTCATGTAAATGCACAATCCCAAAAAAATGATCACTGCTGGGATATTTCCCCTCAACTGGATACTCCATGTAAAGGCACTGAGTGAGATGCACCCATAGGTAATAAACAGGCATTGATGAACTTGTGTTATCAACACTGTCAGGACCTGCAAACCAAGGGAGATTTAGCTTCGCTGCGGGGTTAGATGCAGTCAGGCCATTGAGCTTGTGTTGATATACTGCTGCAGAGTCTATAGGGTTTTAAGGGTCTGAACAACGAGAGTGAATTGCTGAAAAATCACGTGTTTATGGAGAGGAGCTCTGAAAGCCTGTTGTATATCTTGTGACTGAAAGGTGAAGTGTTTTGTAGCGGCAACAGGGATGAGGTTCGACCACAAAAGGCTCTGTGTGTGTACTTTGTGTGTGTGAGACGCTGATGTTCTTGTTATGAAGAGACAGGCAGCCGTAAAACGATCAAGCAATTGAATTCAATCTGCTGCAGAGGACAAATGGCATCATAAAAGTGCACCAAAGTGCCAGTTTCCCACACACGCTCTCGCACACGCATCCATAGACATTTTTTATTTGATTGGAGAAGAAAAAAGATCACTTCGTTCAGAAACTGTCTGCTATACGTATGTAGCCTCTCAAAACCTGACAGGAGGTCACTAAAACCCATAATTTGGGATTAAAATTCTTCAACTGTCTTAACCATATTCTGCTGCAGCTACATCTGAACTGCAGGAAAATGCCCCTGGCATCTTTGTGAGCATTTCTTTTAATACTTAAGCAGCTGACTTCTCTAAATTAGAAGCTGTATGTGTTCGACCTTTAGTTGTCTCTGTGTCTCTTCTGCATCCTCTTCTTCCATGTCATCTAAATGTGCAACCACTTTCACAGGATCCATAAATATCCACTTTTTTTCTATTTCTCGGCCTCCCAAGACATCTAATATTCACTTTCCATTTGATGTAGTCATTCCTAATCCAACATTTTTATCTCAAGACACCTTTTCAGTTATAGTAGTGGGTTTTCTTTATTTATAATTAAAACAACTTTCAAATTTCCTTTTTTTTTACTCAGTTCTTTAATAATTAACCATTTCTTTCATCATTGTTATAAAATACTGACAATATAGTGTTTATACTAAACCTTAAAATGGTTCAGACAGTTATTTTATCAAGAAAATCATATACACTTAATTCTTTGAGCAGGTGGCACAGTCGTCCCCTCAAAGCGAACCCCCCCCCCAGGGGGCCATGTTGTCGCATGTCTGCATGGTTTCTCTGCAGGTACTCCGACTTCCTTAAACAGTCCAAGGACATACATTTGTGGGATATGCAAATTGGTGACTCCAAATTGACCTCAGCTGTAAATGAGTGTGAGCGTTTGTTTGAGCTCGTGACTTTGTTCAGGGCTTGACCCACCTCTCACCCGAAGGCAGCTGGAGTAGATTTCCCAAGAGGAAAAAAATGGTAGATGAATGGATGGATGGACATAGTAGCAAGAGTGCAGAGTTTAGTTTCAGCTAAAGAGTAGAGTAACTCAGATATCCTCACACACTCCTCAGATATCTACATCCAAATTCTGAAAAAAAAATGCTCTGTAGGTGTTTAACAGGAACGGCATATTAATCAGTCTGTGCAGGAAATTACAGTCTCGCAATTGAGCAATTTATGCAAAGTGTTAATTGCGACATTAGTTTCAATAGCTGTGACATTTGGTTTTGTGAGATCGCCTGATCCCATGTGTCAGCGCAACCTTTACTATAACTTTTTGAAGATCCATCCATATATCTTGTACCACATTTTCCCTTAAAGGTTTTAGCAGAGCTAAACACAAATTTCTTAAAACAAGACAGAGCTGGCTAATGCCCCCTTGCCCTCATGAGACCAGTTGCTAACAGTTTGCGAGGAAAGAGTTGTTTTATTTTTTTTATTGATGGTCCAACTTTTTTGGGGGTGGAGTCCATCCCAACTGTGACAAGTAAGGTGAAGAAGTTCGCCAGCTCACCTCAGGGCTACCATGCAAAGACAAACAACCTCTTGCGCTGAGATTGCCTGTTCAGTGGCTGAAGAAGGAGAAGAAATAGATAACAACTCCGAAGCCAGATAACAAATTAAAACTTATGCCAGAAATACAGCAGGGCAGGCTTGACTTTTTAGCCTTAGCTTCGATGGCAATAGAAAAGTACTTCATGGTGGAAATGAAGTGCATAGATAATCTCTACTGCAGCATAATTGAACTGTTTTTGAGGAGAGAGGAGGATGGATTTTGTCGACATATAATCCAAATTTTTGGTTGCTATTTTCCTAAATAGCTATTTTTATATTTTCTGAAATAATATTGAAAGTTTATGAGGTTGTTATTATTAATGTTTTTTTGAGTGTTGCAGCTGTAGCTGCAGTAGAAGGAGACTTTTTCACCCCTGGTTTGTTCATTCAGTAAAGGCAAATATTGTGGCTCGAGGAGTTCTCCATCTGCGATGCACTGGCTCTTGAAACTGTATTTCGGCATAATAAGATGCTTTTCATAACCATACACTATTCATTGAGATGTGGTTTGATTCAGACAGAGCACTACTGAGGCCCTGGTGTGAAATGCACGGTCCACCACGGCTATTCACCGATGTTCATGTTTATACATGCACAGGGACAGAGCCAACTCCGATATGTTAATAACATGTGAACTCCACATTTGAAGCCCCTGGCCCACAGGGGAAAGTTTTTGAACTTCACCCACAATACCAAGCATTTTAGGTGGCAACATTTGCTAAAACTCTTGAAAGGTCTGGTTGATACAATTATCCCAAATATCTGATATCACATAATTGTTTTGAAAAGTCTCAGTGATAAGGGAAAAAATATTTCTTTACAAACCCTGGTATGCAAAGCGGAGGTGCAGCATGCGGTGAATGGTTCGATGTTTATGCATGCATGGATGAGTTGGCGTCTACACGGAATGGCTGCTGTTGTCATGTGAACTAGGTGAATAATACAGGGACAGAGTCCACTTGTGTTTGGATGATGAAAAGCACAAGTGTGTGCCGTGCCGAATAAAATTGCTTTGAGCTGAGACAAACGTATTTGCAATGGGAAGTTGGGAACAAAAAAGCTAAAGACACTGCTTATGACGTCTTTGTGGTCTGAACTTATCAGTAGTTTAAGAGAAGAAGATCGGGAATGGGGTGGGGGGTTTAACACAAAATGGGGTGTCATTTTCAAAGATCAAATATTACATAATTTTTGCAACAGAGACGTTGTAATCTTTTGGCTTTGCAGTATTTGTAAATAAAGTTGCAAATATCAACATGGAAAGAAATTTGGAATGAAAATAGGCGGTGAATATGCAATTAGTGTCTTGTGTTTTTAAATCAATGACCATCTACAAATATTGACAAGACAAATCCCTTTATACATGACCACATTAGCTGTGCCAACGCTTTCATTCAGACTTTGTGTATCGCAGTTTGATACTTCTCTCATGTAAGCTGTTTAGGAGTCAATGGCAGTGGAACAGGAATAGAAAGAGATCTCTTTCTTTCCCAGGGAAGAAGTCTATGGGCCAAGTCGTACAACACGGACTATTTACTAGTTGTTTTCACTTCCAATTTGGACATGCAAATGATGCTGCACTACTATTTTGCACAGCTATAATTAAGCAGTTTTTCTTCCAAAGCTTACACACTCTCAGACTTTTAATTAGCTCTGCACAGTTTGCACTCCCACCTTATTGTTACATGCTGTTTTTGCTGCCTGCCCAAGTATCCAGTTTTTGTTTACTGACTGTTTGCACTTGCATTCCATGTGGCACTACTCTCGGTAGCAGTGCTTCTCAGCAAAACCACAACATTCAGAACAAAAGAGGACCTTTGGCTTCTCCCCTTCACCAGCTTGATAGATAACTGCTGTTGAACCCCGCTGCTGTCTTCTGACTGGTTGAAAAACTTTGTTGTGGTTTGGGGGGTATAGATTCGCAGCAGTTTGTGAATCAACAGACCAGCTGCTAACAGTTTGTAAGGAAAGATCTGCATGCATAATTTTTAAATTTGTTTTTGAAAAAAAAAGCTCTTCTTTATCTCTATGGTGAGTAAGGAAATAATTCCATGATCAAGGGAAACATGTTACTCTTCTCTGTGGCTATGCTATATTTATTGTCTTAGTGTGAAACCTGTCTCACATGTGTTTTAATTCACACCCTCTCATATACAAATACAGTAAATGGAGTCAAATGTAACAAAGACTCCTTGTTCTACTATAAGTTGTGTAAACATTTTTGCACGTGCACGTGTTACAAGTCTGATTCCAATTTGGGATGTTTGTTCTCAAAGCTGTTAACTATTACAACAGTGCCCCTTGTGGTGATATCACCACATTTTTCAATTCCCCGCTTACCTTCGGATTATCAGCTTCTTTGTCTTTTAGGCATCAGATTTGACAATGCAGATTCGATAAAGTCCTGTTGACATGTGATAATCCCTTGCCAGGGTGCACAGACTGGGCAAATTCTTGTGTCGTCCCAATCGCTCCCTAGAATTTTTATTTTTTTTAATTTGACATGTTGCCACTTTAAGTCGACTCTTTACTTCAAACAAGTGATTGCTGTTAATTTTACATTTTCTTTAGATCTTTAAAATTATGCTGTCCCCCCACTATGGGTGGGGGGACAGCACCCTATGGCTCTCTATTGACCACCCGCCACTGGCTAAGAAAGAGCTGTGTGTGTAAGCTGAGCCATGATAGAGTTTTGGTGCTGAATACCGTATTTTCACAACCATAAGGCGCGCCGTATTATAGGGCGCACCTTCAATTAACAGCCTATTTTAGAAATATTTTCATACACAGGGCGCACCGTGTTATAAGGCGCATAGCATAGAAACTGCGTAGTGCCTGTGGTTTCCTGACGCGTTCACTAGATCGAGCTGCGCTAAAAGGAATGTCAATAAAACAGCCAGATAAGTCAGTCAAACTTTATTAATAGAATACAAACCGTCGTTCTCACAACTCTATTCACTCCCAAAACGAATAAACAGCTGTTTTATTATTTTTCCCGAGTGACGTAGTGTTTTCGCGTAACACAGTTCGTTTAATAACAGCGAGTTATAACAGGCAGTGCAACATTTTTATCACAAGTGGATAGTGGAGTTTAATAAATCTTCGATTTAGTGCAACATTTTTATCACGTAGTACCGTTGCGGTAAATCAAACGTTAGTGCAAACAATATACGGTAAATCGAACTCTCGAAGTAGTGCAAAGCGATAGCAATAGCAATATAACAATAGCAATATAACAACGTTGTTCAAACGGTAATGTCCATATTCACAGTATGACCAGCCTTGTTAAGTTGTAAACACACAAAAGAAACACGTAAAGATCACTTTATCAGTTCATTCCTCATCCAGGAATCCCTCGAATTCTTCTTCTTCGGTGTCCGAATTGAACAGTTGTGCGAATACGGCGTCCAACATGGCCGGCTCCGTCTCGTCAAAGTCGTCATCAGGGTCGGTGTCGCTGGTGTTGTCCGGCATTTCAGTGACAATCCCTGCCTTCCCGAAAGCTCGGACCACGGTCGATGCCCAGGCATTTACGATCCACTGGCCGATAGTGACGTATGACGCT
Organism: Takifugu flavidus; assembly: GCF_003711565.1. NCBI lineage: Eukaryota > Metazoa > Chordata > Actinopteri > Tetraodontiformes > Tetraodontidae > Takifugu > Takifugu flavidus. Next base: position 7,879,349 of record NC_079522.1, read on the forward strand.
CGGCGCCGTCTCCCCGTCTTGGTGAACGTGTGTTCGCCGTTCGTCATCCACCGCTCCCACGCAGTTCGCAGTCTAGTTTTGAATGCCCCGTTGACACCAATATCTAGCAGCTGGAGTTCCTTTGTTAATCCACTTCTTGCTTTGTTTCCTCGGAAGCTCCGTTGAGTCTTCTTTACCTGGCGCAGGTCGTCTTGTTACTTCCTCCACTTCCGCACCATTGATTCGTTCACGTTAAATTCTCTTGCCGCTGCTCTATTTCCGTGTTCAACCGCGTGACTGATAGCCTTCAGTTTAAACTCTGCGTCGTAAGCGCGTCTCTTGCAAGGAGCCATTTTGGGGTCTTTACAGACAGAAATGGTTTGGGACTGAATTTACTGCTGTTACCTCGGCCACGCCTACTGACTACGGTAGCCGCGATTAACCAATATTACCGTAATCCATACAAAAGGCGCTCCGGGTTAAAAGGCGCACCGTAGATTTTTTAGAAAATTCTAGGCTTTTAGGTGCGCCTTATAGTCGTGAAAATACGGTACTTATAACCTCACCAAGTAATTTCACTGTTGCACACAGGAGGCAGAATTAAAGTGGATTTAAAGGAGGTGAGAAATTGAGGAGAGCGAGGGGTTTATAACTCTGATTGCCGTGCCTGCGACTCATAATGAGAAGCATTACAGAACTGATGTTGTGAGATTATGTCGACTGGAGAGACACGGACAACCTCGCAGATCAGAAGCGAGTGAAACGAAGCCGGGCTGTGCATGAGATTTAAAAAAAACAAATCATGCAAAGGTTATACTGAAGCAAGTAAAAAGATGCAATATGGCATTTTCAGAAATGTGAAAGGAGCTAAAACAATATTCTTTAACAGTGTTTAAATGTCAAGTAGCTCTGAGGAGGGACGGGCGTTAAAAAGAACGATGGAGATGTGAAGAAAAGGCAGTCAGGGGGAAAATAACAAGGAACTGAAATAATCTGCTCACCTGTCTACATTTGGGAATGACAGAGAGGCCTTCTTATTAAAGTGCTGACAGTCCTCTGACAGTGATATACCTTTATTTTGCTCCAGCCCCATCGCCACTTTGAATGAAATTTGGAGCAGACCGGGGCGTCACGGCGAAAACTGACAAGTGTGATGTATATTCTGCCGGCCCTGTACTAAAGCTGATTTCCTGGGGGCCGCGCGCTCCCCGCTGCAAAAGTGGGTTTTGATAAGCGCTTCGTTTTTGTTTGGCTCCCCAGCTGTTGACCAGAATATAAGTTACACCTCAAAATCTGGGTGTAAGGGATTTTAACATTAATGTTGAAGTTATTTAGCCATTTCAACAAGGAAATAGTGGCACTTAAGCACCACCTACTGCTGATCCATAGCAGCAATGAACTTGTTAAATGTTTGCTGTTCCTTGCTTTGCAGTTCTTCCCGTCCTATTTTTCACTACAATTTGCAACAACTATGCTTTTTATTAATCTCTTCTACCTCATTCTTGCCTATTTTAGTTGACCAGGGCTGATCTTTTCAAAAGCTTGTCCATTTCTCCACTAACGAGCTACGCACTAGTGTGAGGATCAAAGCATCTTGATGACAGGAGCAAATTAGCAGGTCAACAAATCATGATGTCAAGAACGTTTTGGCATGTAATTAATTTGAAACATGAGCGCGGCAAAATGAGATTTTAATAGTGTATATTATGAATAAAAAATGCTTAAAGATAATTCGATTACATTGCGTTGCGGACTGGACTGAGAAGCAGAGGGATCTTGATTCAAGACCTGGTGCGGACAAAACGTGGAAGGTGTTCTCGTAGGGAGGTGCCAGATCATCCTCAGAGCAGTTCTGAGGTCCCCGCAAGTAAGGCATCGACCCCCAGTTGCTCACATAGGGCCCTGCGATCCGCTGGCGACTCATCCAGGGTTGATCTGCCCTTTGCATATATGCAGTTGGGATAGGCTCCAGCACCCTTCCCATGACCACGACAGGGATATTAGCGGTCAAGAAAATGAAAAAGAACATATAATTAGATTCAAAGTTTCTTCATATTCCCCCCAATTTTCCTGAATCAGCCTGGTTGCAACCTCCGTGGTGCCTGCTTTGAAAACCACTGATCTAAAACATACATTTAAAAATGTTAAAAAAGAAAAATTAAAATAAACAAAATTCCTTTGGTTTCCATTGCTATTTTGCCTTTTTAGACAATTGTTCTTCAAGATGGAGTTTGAGAAGATAACGGGCAACCCTCTTCCTCTCCATTCACTCTTAGGTCAGACACATGGACAGCCACAATGATCTGCTAGTTCTGTATTTCAATAGCTATGTGCTAATCAAACATTTCAAAAGCTGAACCCATGTAAGTCAACTTACATGTAACAAAAACACACTTGTACAAACCTTTACCTATATGCTATACAGCAAGACACAGAGGCAGCTGTAGAAGATCTGTGAATACTGTAGTGATCTATGCAATCTTTCCGTTCCAAGGACGACGAGCCGTCCACAGGGGGAATGTTGATGAATACCTAAGGGTGTAACCAAGGACTGGTCTGATTCACAGAGGCCTTTGTGACAAACTGCCTTTACTGTGTAACATGGTTTAATGAGCATTAGACTGGACGACCTTCCGTATCACCTACTGGGCATCTTCGTCATCCCACGGTCGCGGTTACCATGACGCACGGCGTTGGCTGTCTGTGTGTGTTTTGAGGGGGGACCCTGGAGGCAATTCAGAGATGTATTGTAATTTTCTTTTTAATCGTCTAAGAAATTAAAGTGAGTAGCTGTGATCATTTTTCTGTCATCATGTTTAATGGCTCCCAGTTGTCCACAGTTCATTTCTGTGTGATCCGTTTCTAAAAAAATTGGCATGAATTCCAGCCTACCTATATACAGATGGTAGAGAGGGAGTATGTACAATATATAGCATGAACCTTTATTATGTGCTGTAATGTCACCGAGATACAGAATCCCAAGGAACTATGGGACTCCAGATCTTGAAATTTAATTTAGTTTGCAAAATAAAGTTTAAAATATGACACATACAGTATTGTGCTACTAAATCTAGTTTTGGATCGCATGTTTGATAAAAGGATACAATTGCATTTATTAGTAAAACACAACTAAAGTGTGTGCGCTACATATGGCTGTTGTCACATGTCTCACTGAGCTGCAGTGTTTGTAGAGAGCATTAGACTCGGTGCCATCGGACAGATTATAACAGTACCTAAGGCAACAGGGCTTTTTCCTCTGAAACGAACTTTGATTTGACATTGCTAAAATGAAATCTCCCATTCTTTTCTTTATTTACATTATAATATATTAGAAGATGTAGGTTTCGGTCTCAGAAAAGCGCAGTGATTAAATATGTATGCAGCACTTTATCGCATTTGTTCTGGCACAGAAATAATGGGAGGCTTTGTGGCCACCATTAGTGTCAAATAGCATCACCGCTGAAGCTAATTACAATGCAATGGCTTGTGCTGAGCAGTCATGGTTGCCGGGAGCAGTGGGTCATCAAGCTCCTGCACAGGTGTAGCTGCCCTTCGGTTTATTGCTACTGTTTACAAAATATAGTGGGTCTAATTACGCAGTTATTGACTTTTATTAATTTTCTGTTCTATCTATTTAGTTCCTTAGGCACAGGTGTTGTGTTCATTGATTTAAAATAAGCATAGTAGTAAACTGCCTACTTTGTTTTAAAAATAATAATTAAAAAGAGATATTGATGCAAAACTTTCAAAACTTTTCAAATGTTGCACCACTAGAGAATTATTTAAAAGTTCAACTCACTAAAAACAACAAAAGTCATGACTTACTTTAATTTCATTTGTGATGAACAAAAGCTCTCTTTTTTATCACCAGTCTTTTTTGTTGTCTTTTTTAAAAAAATACAGGTTAAAGAAAAAAATCCTGACCATCCCTGTGGTTTGTATTTTAACTAGTGCAGGCTAGAAGGTTTCTAGTGGGCAACATAAGGGTGATGAGGATACAAGCATGGGTATGTAAATAAGAAAGCGGTTGAAACTTGTAAGCAAGATTCTGCAGTGGCAGCGCTGACACTTTTGTTTTTATTTTTTTACAATGTCCTGACAGAAACATTGTAGCGTAAACTATGAATATGTGTGTAAAGAGATGTAAACTTGACAAAGCAAAAGAGGACAGTTAAAGATATGGTTCAGAGAATTCACATTGCAAGTGTGTTTTTTTTTTCATTTTTAACATTTCTGCTTTTTATTTATTTCTTTATTTTAACATTTTATCCACCAATGTTTTTTCTGGGTGCTTTTAATAACAGTACTATTTCTTAGTTGTTTTTTTTCTGGTAAAGTACATTTAGGGGCACATTCCCAACCTACGTATGTTTTTATTTATTTATTTAAAATGTGTTTTTTGAAGATATGTTTAAATCACAAAACAGCCAAAAAAAACCCAATGATGGTGGTGTACTCATTCCAAAAATATTAACAGATATTTTGCAATTTCAGTATTATTAAGCAGCAGTGATTCTTTAAAAAGCAGGAGTCATTCTCATCAGGGCTACTTGAAATGTTATTTCATCATTGCTATTCATGGGAAAAGAAAGATCTGCACATTCAATACTGTGTCCTGAAAGTCTTTATTTGAGACCTGGGGTTTTTAATTGCATCGCGGACTCTTAAGGTTGGTGATTCTTCCGCCAAAGATTTTGACAATACAACCCTGATTGTGGTTCTTGGCACCGTGATTCAAGCACCTCTGGCAGTGATTGCTGCCACAGCAGACTTACCAACTTTGTTATGATGAAGATTTCAGGGGAGAGATATCTACACCCTCCTCGTGAACCACTCATTTAGGGGTTGTATGAGGGTGGGAGCTTGTTTGCTTTCATTTTTGTGGATTCTATTTATTTATGTAGTCTGGTTGTTTCAGGGGGGAAAAAATCAACCACATTCCAGGCCAGGATTATATGGAACAAATCCATAGGTGGTCAAATCTAGATTAAAGTTCCTTTACATCTATTAAATCCCCCCATAGACACCAAGTAATATATCATTCAGCTAGCTGTTTTGCTATTGCTGTGCCTTTCTCCACCCATTGTGAACTCTATAAACCAGTAGGTAGGCCCTGTGTACACACAAGGTGATGTTACTACTGATTTCTATTGATCTAGAAGACAACCCAATACCCAGTCTTCAGCATGACAACTATCACCAGAGGGCCAGTGACCTCATTACTACTGTCAGGGACCACGCTCCCTGCCTGGAGCTCAGTACAAAACACTCTCAGATTATCAGCTTGACCATTTTTCACACTTTTAAGCACAAACTGCAGCAGACCTGAGCAGGCTGTCGCGCATGTTGACTCATTTTTCAGCATTTACAAGAAGCCCTAATTTTGTCTGGTAAAAGAAAATGGAAAATCAATTGCACATGGTGTGTGTTTAGGAAGGCTCAAGGCCCCACATTGGTATATTTTTTCACTTTGCCCATGCGCCCCTATCTCGTCAAAGTTCACCCTCCTTAATATTTTGCCTCACATTTACAATCTATACATTTTTTAGTAGTCATGGGTGTTTTGGTGGCCTCCCTCTACTTTGAACATTACATCTATCATAGAACTGAAGGCTGGCCATTTATAAATGTGTTCATTAAACAGGAAAACCATTTGTTACACTTTATTTACTCTGTCTAGAGACTGTTAGTTCAGGCCCCATTTGACCTCTCTTCAGTGAGGTCTCTTATAAGCAGATATTGATATACATGATTGCTAATGTGTTATCCAATAATTTATTTAGCTTGAACAGCCATGGAGATCACTCTAAAAAGCAAGGTTCTGTGGGTGCTGTCAGTCGGGCCTCAGCTAATTCAGGTCCTTCAGAAAGCAGCAGGGCAGTGGAATGGGTTCTCAGGCATTGCCCACTACTCTGTATCACTTTTGCCTGCAGCAAGCAACCAGGCCGGACCCCTTAACGGTCGGCCAGATGGAGTGATGAATGAACTTTTGCTATTTTGTCACAATATGAGCGGGTGGGTATGACTGCATATGGTCACCAGTGGTGCCCCATCAGATATGTTGTCGTAGCAGTTGCCTCTTTGGCTCAGCTTCAGCTTCCATTTAAACCTTCTTCTGAACAGACGCTCATCGTCATCATGTTTGTTTGAACACAATTTAGGAATGAATTAGAAAAAAACCCCAAAGTGCAGTTGTGACTCATACAGGTGTTTCCACAGCCGTTGGCACACTAAGGCACGCTTTGGTACTTTCATGTGCAGGTTTCCAACATTAATGAGGCTTTTCGTTAAGCCTCATTGACATCAGAATGTGCAGAAGTGCTGCAGTACAGATGCCTTTGATGCTTTTTCTTTCACAGCTTCCTCACCCATCAGCTGGCAAACAGGAAGTCTGTTCACACCTGCCATGAAGACTCTCGACGGAGTTGCTGTTTTTTACTAACTTTTTAATTGCAATTCAAACGTGTGGTATTGCTAGTGGAAGTCCATGGGCCAAGGTGCCTCTTCAGATGTCCACATATGGTGCTCTAGGCCACTCGAATTTCAGATCTTGTCCCCACAAGAACAAAAAAACCTGAAAAAATCCCATTCATAGAAAACATACCGCTCCAAACCTAAGGTAGCATTTGTTAGCTTTACATTATTGTGTAACCCCTGACAGGATGAAATGTGTGTGGTAACAGCGAGCAACAGCTGGCTGGGACATGATTTGCATTGCAGTTTAACTATCTTCTCAGTTATGCATATGGCAGCATTAAATTTGCATTTCTAGACATTAGTAAGTTGGGTTCTTTGAAAAAACCAATATTCTCCATTTAACAATGTATCCTCTGAGACAAGAGCTCCTGCACAATTCAAATGACACAGAAACATTAACTCCGTTTGCTTTCATTTATGAAAATGTCTGGCAGCAATGCAACCTAGAAGGAAACAGACAAAAAAATAGGAGGGTATAAATCATTGTGTGTGAAGGACTGATGCAAAAATGGCCTATTTTGGGATGGACTCATGATTCTGTGGGTGGGCAGAGGGATGGATTAAAAATAGATATTAATATTTAAAATACGGAAGTTGTGAGGTTACGCACAAGGTGTCATTGTTGAATTGGTGGGTTGGAAAGCAACAGATAGTTGATTTGGTGCACCACAGAGAATTGACAAGACTCCTTTGCAATAGTCCAACCAAAAAGTGACACATAAACAAGTTAGGCATTTGATACGTATGGTGAATGGCATACAGTATATGAATGTTCTCCAGGTCTTTCTTTGCGTAAGAAATTTCAACAGGACTTTCTTCAGTTTTTTAACGATGTTTTACCTCTTATGATAGAGGCTTCTTCAGTTCTAAATTAACTTGTCAAAATCCTAGTTATATATACTCCCATAGTTGTATATTCCCACGGTTTCAGAGAAAAGGGGTTTGGTGTTTTACCCCCTTCAGTCTTCTGTATGCATTTTATTACAATATGTTTTTGATTTGTTTTTGGTTTTTTGCCTCAGGCAAGAGACGGTAACCTTTTGGTATTCTTGCAGGAAATGTCAGCAATGCAATCTTGCCTTCGTAGAAGGCCTTCTTCTCATGTCACCCGTGCAGCTTATTACTGCACATCTTGACACTGGCATTTCCTTGCAGACATTCGATTGCACTCCTGCAAACTCTGAGCTATGTGATACAAAAGTGCTGAAAAAAGAACACTGCACCTGTTAGCATACACTAGCCCAGAAGATTAAAAAAGTGTTAAACTTTTTGTGGGAAAGATATCATGTTCTGGTCTGGAGACCACTAGAATTCCAGTTGCTGCACTATAAACCGTAAACTGTGCCAACACGTGTTAGCTTCTCAGACTCACCAAAATGTTCACAACACTTCTTAAGGAATGCCAAGCTCTGTTTGACATGAATTCACTTGGAGAATCAATGTTGTATTTATCAAGGCCATGTCAAATTACTATGGCAAAACCAAACAAAAAAAAATATGTTTAGATTATTTACTCCTCATCACAGTGTTTGAGATTGTATTATACATTCAGTGTGTGTTTTATATGTTTCAATAAGGTTACGATCAAATATTTAAGCTGCTGCTTATTATAAGTGCAGGCAGCAGTGAACCCATTGTTTGTCTCTCTCTGTATATGTATATATTATTGTCATTAATATTACCAAACCATTATTGGTGTCTTATTATTATTTTATTTATTGCCCTGTGTTAATGTTGTAGAGTTGATGGCCATTGTTTTGTTTATCCTTCTTTTTTGCTTTTCTTGACCACTTCATCCCTTTCGGGGTCACGGGAGGGGAGCCTATCCCAGCTGCATTGGAAATGGCAGGGTACACTCCTGAATGTGTCACCAGATACTCGCAGGGCTCTATGAGAGCAATTGGGGGTACAGTGCCTTTCTCAAGGGTACCTCAGCAGTGTGCTGGCACTTCCTCCTGTTACCACAACATCTCTCAAGTTTTGTCCACACCGGTGCTCGAACCAAGAACCCTGTCTTTCTCAGCCCAGTCCACGACAGACTGAGCTCATTGTGTATAATTCAAATTAAGTCTAGAAATGGTGAAATTCAATAATAATATTAATATGAAACTGTAGCATCACCATCACAACTGTAGCATCACAATCATGAAACAGAACAGAAGCAATGTTTCAAACTTCTACTGAATTAAAGTAAATAAAATGACAAAGATTCCATTAAATTTATTATTGGCAGTCTCTTTACTTCTCTCTCTGCCAGCATCTAATTTTATAATGGTGACATGTGGTGCGCTGTAGCAAATATCCAATCTGAAATGAAATGGGAAACCACCTTCGTAATTAACTGAGCCGTCCTTGTCAGTTTACTTCTACAAATTATATTTCATTTGGTTTGTTTCATATTAAAAACTGCATGTTTTCAAAACTATTAACTTTTACTGGATAGATTTTAGCCAATCAGCACAGGAAGAGCTCATTTTGGCTGTAATAATGCATAGCTTATGCGTTTCCCTCAAGGAGACATGTTCAATAACTTTATGAGATGCTACTAAGCTTTTAATGCAGGATTTGTCAGGTGGGGTTTCTAAATATATAAATCAGACTCGATTTGAGTAAATACTGCAAGCTACCATTATTGGGACTTTGCATTACAGCCTGCTCTTGCATCCTGCACTCACAACCCTTGACAAGTGAGTGGCTCGAGGGATATCCATGTGGTATGCGTAAAGCTCGTTGCTCAGAAAAATAAAAGAATAAGAGAATGAGAGAATTCAAGCATATAACTGAATCTAAAATGGGCTCCCAGTGCTTCATTAAAAGTGACGGACTGATTATTTCAGGATTTGATGCACATGTAAGGCCCTGAACAAGTAAGCCCCGAATCCTTACGGGCTCATTGTGTCGTATCAAAAAGGATATATCATTTGTGTGATACTTGCCCCAATTTGTTCTCTCTTTCTGTTCATTTAGTTTACAGATAATAACAGTCAGCCAGTCCATCAGGGTTTTAAAGCTTCTAGAATATGTGCTTAGGTTTGCTGTGTCCCCTGACAGAAGAACAGAATGGCTTCTTTTTTTGCTTTCGATTGGCCCTTTTGCTTACAGGTTTGCTCCTTTATTCTAGCTCTGCCTTCTAACAGTCATCCATGATGATTCCTAAGGATGGCTGTGCACAGAGTTTAGACATGAATAAAAACAAAAATGAATGACAGCAAGCTGATGACTTCGTGATGAGGGTAAAGGACGAGTTTGGTGGGGGGCATCCCAGTCGGGGGACATAATGGATCTAAACTTAATCAGCAATCAGTGTTAATGTTGATGCCATGGTGTTTATTCAAATTAATCTTCAAGGACAGGGGCACCACACCTCCAAATGCCAGAGGAGCATAGAATTTATTTCTGCTGTGCTTTGCCAAGGAAATTGATGATGAATGATCTAGATGCCATTAACGCCAGTCTCCCTGCAGATATTTTTATGACTTCAGTTCATGTAAATTTGGGTGTTTGAATCTACTTGCTTGTCCTTTTTTTCTTTTATCCCTCCGCAGAGGAAATAGGTAGGTGTGCAGACCAAACCTTAATGTTTTTCACTTAACGTCTCACCACTTAGATAAGTGGTAAAGTAGCTGGGAAAAGAGCAGTTAGTCTGAAGTGAGGAAGTGAGTGTGTGCATAAATCCATGTGGCAGCAGTCTGTGGCAGCGGCGGGGAAACACAGATTAATGTTGTTAAACCCACGCAACACAGACGGGTGTTCTTATGATCGAGACCTCCTGAAGATGGAGAGGGTCTACTCGGACGGATCCTTGTCCGCAGTATTTATATTCAGCACTTTCTTTCCTTCAAATATAAGCTGTGAAATTGTTACCAAGGCACCTCAGTCAAGCTGAAACCATTGCCTAATAGTGCCTTGCCCAATAAGTCCAGAAAATGGGTCAAATTTATCAGGGTATAGGTTTATAGTTAAAAAAAATGTCAGAGATTCATTAACTACCAAGGTTCTATTAAAGATGGATGCTGAGGATGGCAAAAAAAGAGGTAGAAAAAAGAACCAATCACCTTCGAAACAGTGACAGAACGGTACACACTGAGGGGAAAAAAACAGCAAGATATTGGGGAAGGTGTTTCTTGCTATTTGTCATGTACAGCAGCAAAGGGGAGAACATATGAAGGCGCGGAGGGTCGTGGTACCGTAGAAGCCGGGGGAGTGATAAACAGCTGGCCCATCCCATCAAGGATGGCTTCTAACCTGTGCTACAGAGAGGCACATCCATCACACACAATAGTGCTGGTGCTTTACACAACTGCACGCACATTGAAAAGACAACAGCCGTGTGCCGGACCTGCGTTGGCAAAAGGGGGACAGCAATCACAGCCAGGGGTTACTGCACAACACCCAGAAAAAACTCTATTATACACACCCAGGTGTGGAAAGATGCCCTACTGAAACATTTACTAGAGAGAAAAATGCACATCACATCTTACAAAGAACCCTTTTTTTCAAAGCTGCTCAGTAACACAACATGGTTAGATAGTTTATTGAAATTCATTAACAGAACATGTCATACATGTCAATGAGGTCAAAAAAAGCTATTTTGACCGAAGTTATCGCTACTTATTTCCAAGCGAAAATGTTCGGAATAATGCATTTGTGAACCAGGGGTTTATCTGCATGTATGTCTAAGTGTTGTCATCACGTACATACACAGGGGTCAGGACGCCGGGAGTTGGAACCTATCCCAGCTTCCTATAGCCAAGAGGCGGGAGAAGTAGCCAGGACGAATGTATAGAACAAGCAGCCATTCACACACCCATTCACACCTAGGGGTTGCCAAATCGCCTCTCCACTAAATGCATATGCTTAGAGTGTGGGAGGAAGTCTGGGAGAAGTCACGCAGACAAGTGGAAAACATGCAAACTCCACACAGCCATTCCCCTGGCCAGAGAGCCTGGAAAGAAGGTGCTGCTGGCAGGTGATTGGGCTGTCTGTTAGACTGCCTGTACCAAATTTTAACTACATATTAGCTTTTTAACTCCGTTATAGAATGAAAAAGAATGAAAAAACATGTAAAATAGGTATTAAAAGGTTTTGTAAGTCAGAGCCACCTTTTAGTGTTGAAAAGTGAGATTTTCACATAACTGCAGCCCTAGCAAAAGTGTAAACTTCTTTTCCTCAACAGATAATTTGGAATAAGGTGACGACAAAAAATTCACACCACATCCAGTTATGCATCCACCTAGAATCCCTTGTGCTAGTTGCTTCTCTCAGCTAATAACTGTTTAGTGCTCTGTTTTGCGAGCAGTGTTTACACAGCCCCATTTCTGTGCAAATGATTTAAAAAAATAATTTGCTCAGGAGTGAAAATATTTTTTTTGCCATCACAGCAATGAAAGATTTTCCAAGGAGATTCAAATGGGCCCCTCTTGCTCTGAAATGACAGTGCAAACCATCCTATTATTATACCTAAAACAAATCTCATTATTGTTATTGCTATTTTCATCATAAAACATTGGAAACGCCTGTGTTCATGTTTATCAGTTGTGTGCATAACCCTGGCACTCAAGTCCATGTATACACACTTCGTATGTCTCGCATGTGCCTATGTGAGTGTGTGAGTGTTGAAAGCTGTTTATCTGTTTCCCTTACGAACAGCCTGTTTACGATACTGAGTATCGCTCCCGGCTCTGCAGATGTTGCCACTAACGTTTCTTGACTGTTCACTCTTAATCATGCGGGCACGCTTTCCACCCGGCTGCCGCTGCAGTTATGGATTAGTCTCTTCCAGCTATTGACTGCCAGCAAAGCCGAAGGCTGGAGGGACACTGATAAAAGACACCTAAGTAGGCGCGTCACGCCAGAGCCCCAGCTGTGGTTTTTATTGACTACCTAGACTAATCAGCATTGGAGCTGAAGGGAGCGCTTGTTAGTGTCCATGTACTGCTAAGATGCTGTCACGATGTAGGAGGGTAATGTAGAGGTATTTTGGCGTGGTGAGATTTAAATTGGACCAGTCTGGCTAAGGGTGTGGCAGAGGTAAAGAGCCAGAAAAGTTCCTCATGGGGTATTGTTAAAGAATGGATGAAGTCATTATGAGATTTCAGTGTCTTATTTGAACTTAATGGAGGTTAATTAGACTAAAGAGTAGAAAGATAGTGTCGCAGGGATACTCGAGAATAGCACCTACTGTGGTGTGTGGGGGTTTTGTTTCCATGGAAATCAATGTGGGCGCACTTCGAAGCGTGCAGGCCTTGTTTGAATGGTGTACCTATAATTGATTAAAATCATCAATGGGCAATTATGGTTTGTTCTGTGATATGTTCTGTTAACAGTACAAAAGAAAATCGATATTTCATTTTGTCGTAAATGTTTTTTTCCCCCTGCTGTTGACTAAATGCCGCTGAAGTGTTGTCAAGTCAATTCTATTTTTTTATTTAGGGACCCGGCATCACAATTGCCCAACAGGGATTGAAAATCTGTCAAGTAAAGTATATACCCTGATCCTTTCATTGAATCTGTATTTTTTTGTCCAACAGTAAATGCCAGCTACATGGATGAAATAAGGTTGCACAAATGTTATTCAAATAAACTCAGATCCAATACATTTCATGTGGCGTTTATTCAGCCATTGCAAAGGTATCTGTGGTTGATTCATACTGAGAGAATAGACTTTTTAGGAGATGTAACACGAATATATCTACAAGAGAAAGAATTCTTATTTATTTATTTATTACTTTATTAATTACATTTCAACTTAATTTCAATTCCGCTTTATTTATTTATCATCTGTTGCAGCCAAGATTATCTCTAGGTACTTTACAGAAACCCAGAGCCAGTCCCTTAGAAGAAAGAAAGGAAAGACTGATAGCCAGCTGGGTAAAGGAGGAGAAGGGAGATAGAGAAGGGGGAAGGACAGAAAATAGAAAACCAGACTGGTGATATAGCCTGGAGATATATGTCATCATCTTCTTGTTATGCTAACACCCAACTATTTGGCTATTGCTCTGGCAAATGGTGAGCTTTGTACATTGGACAAAAATTTTGTATTCAGAATCTAAGTGTTTGGATTTTTGTCGAGACATTTACAAAATGCAATACTGTCGCCATACCAACAGATAAATAGTTTTAAAGTTGGTTTCGTGTCACACAGTAGCAGAGACATTTTGGATATAATGCTTATTCCATTCTTCCTAGATGGCTCCTTTTCCCTGATCAATTCATATTTTTCCTTTGTGTTATTACTCTCTGTTCTTTGAATGCTGATAATACCTTTATTCCATTCGAGACCCTGTCTCCATGGTGATGGGGTATCCTCTGTCTGCTGTCAACACTCCAGAGATTTGCTGTTTGTTGGGCTTGGCTCACTACCTGCTATTTAGCATGTGCCAATGTGACGCTAATTTCCAACACGCACTCATGCACACAACCACATAGCCGTGTTCCAGCATTTCTATATGATTGTACGTGATTATTATAATGCATACTTGCTGTGACTCTCATTAAGTGTTGCTTACTTAGGTATGTAGTTTGCTGGATGCATATTTAAGCATCATTCAATCTTTCCTCTATTGTATCCAACAGTTTCTTGTGCTATTAGCTTATTGGACACAAAAGTCCCTTTTAACATGGAGAAACCTTGAGCAGGATCCCCCCATCAAAAAGCAAAGAAGAATAGACACAAATATCGGACACATGTATCCTCATAAACCACTCTGGTGTCACACTTCCTCACAACAACAGAATAGGATCTAACAATCACAGCGGCAGTCTTTGTCTTAATGGTCTTATTATCTGCCTGACAATCACACTCGCATTCTCATTAACTCATAAAGAACGGCTGTTATCATCAAAGCACAATTCTTGGTTATTCATTTCTTTGTTTTCGCTTTTTTTCTCTCGAATCCATCCTCGGAGTCTCTCCAGTGTCTGTCTTTTGGTTATGAAACATATATGTGGAAGCTACGTTATCATTTGACATGAGTGAAAATTGCTTCTGCCTTTGTGATAATTCCCTCATTTGCAGTTTCTTCAGCTCTACATCCATCAACCATAATTGTTATATATTTGCCCTCTTTTCCTGTGCAGTCTGTTCCCTCTTCAAGTTCAGGTCCTCTACCAAAAGCCTGAGAGCTTAAAGGGGCCCGTGGAGTATCTTAGCTAAAATGACTGATGTGACCATAATACATAGTATACTTGTGATACTTAGAAAATAGTAACCCACCACACAATGTGGTGGTGCAGACTTATTTACAAAGAATTCTTACTATTTCTTGGACCACTGTAATAATAATTTTAAAAAATGAATAATAGGATGATTTAAATATGCCATTGCTGGATTCCACTAAATTATACTTGCTGGGCTTCTAAGATAGCTCACACTAAAAACACACATTGTGAAGAAAAGGTCAAAGCTTCAGTAAAATATGCCGAAGTTTACCAAAGCTACGAAGGATGAGAAAGTACTAGAGTCTAGCTCTAGATAAAAAAAGTGCAAAACGGTACTTTGGCTATGGTTACAGCTGACAGAAATGATTCTCAAGTATTTATTTGTCCTTTTTTATTATTCAGTTATTGGTTGTAAATCACTTTAAATTTACCACTGAGAAAAACGCATCTACTTTGTAGTTAAAATCCTGCCACCGGAGCTGAATGTGGCCATTTAGACGGCACTATTTTTGCCTCTAGGTGTGCCACAGCGTGTTACAGAAACATGTTCCAGAACAATCTTGTGTTCGGCTGCACAGAGAACATGTGCCTATTTTTGACATCAACCGCATTAAGCCACATTGAGCAGATCAAATGTGGAGACAGATACAGGAACTGCAGAAAAAAGGCATTAAAAGAAAAGAACTGCACAGATTCAGGTACATTTTTTGGGAAATTAAAACCACATTTGAGCCAATACAGAGGGTGTCTAGTAGGATTGAAAGGTTTAATTTTAACACATAACCCTCCCAAAAGAAACCTTTAAACTAGCTGGTACATTATACAGCTACATATTTATGACATCCTGAGCTTCAGCGGGTTTGTGTTCATTAAAACATAATGTATTTGTGTCCCCAAGCTGTATCCATTCACATACTATGACACTGTTATCCCCCTGCTGCTGCCTCAGCTCTGATCTGCTGCATGTCTCACCTGAACTCTGCGTCTCTGTCCTTGGATGAAACCCTCGAGTGTCTCATTAGGTGGCCATGCTGTGCGTGGTCAGATTTCAAGTTAGACAATAGTTGGGTGGTAGCAATGGAATTGGTTTTTGCTGTTTTTTGAGGGCTCTATAAATCAAGTGTGTTGAATTACAAGATTGCGTTACATGATTAGCATTTGCATAATTACAGGAGTTCATTAGTCCCCTTTATCAGACCTGATTGGTCCCATCTGGATGCAGTGTCAGAAAAGCTTCAAATGCTAACTTGTTTATTTAAATCATAGATTTGGCAACTGTGTGTCTGTTATTTCAACTTTTGACTTTTTCCAAATCCTCTTTTCTCACCAAACCTGAACCTCTTTTTTCCTTGTGTTAACATTCATTCCAGTCCGGTAACATAAATATCTACCTAAAGGTAAATTGAGGCAAATGGTGCATATCAAAGGTGTCATTATGCCGCACATACATCATCAAAATCTTTAGAACTTATGATGTCTCTTTAAACACAGTCTTTGCGGACATAAACTTGCTTTCAAAACTTTGGACCTGTACTGTACATACACAATATGTCAATAGGGTTTAATGTTGCTAGAATCGATTTAGTTGGCCGCTAGCGTCATGTGTATGTGTGGAAGGAATTCTAGGAGCTGATACCGATAACCCGTAATGACCGGCCCCATGGGCCATTCAGTTTCCATTCTGCTTCCTCTGTATAATAAATGATTTGCTCTTATGATGTAACTCTCTATTCCTCTCCTATTACTGTCCCCCCCCCCCACCCCCCGCCGCTCTCTCTCCCTTCCTACTCCTCTTTTACCCAGAATGGTCCCTCCATATGACCCTAGTCCTGGTATAGGATTTTCCCTGTTAAAAAGGAGTTTCTCCTTGGCATTTTGCTTGTTCTGGATTTCTATTGCCAGACAGACAATATTTTAACAGACTCTGTACCAATATAGTTGAATCAAATGGAATACAGTAATTATCAGCTTGTAACAGTTTATACCAGAGAGATGTTGAATAGAATGAGTCATGTGACCTGAGGATAAGAAAGGTTCAAATAAAGCAAGTGGTCAATTCCTTGCAAGCAGCAACCCTGTCATCCTCTTTAGAAACACTGAGAAGCAGGTGCTTAATGCCAGATGTTATTGCATCACCTTCAGTGTTGAAACGTAAAGAGGCCACTGTGAATGCACTGTTTTAATGGGTAAAAGTGCATTATCTGCTGAACAAAAACAAAAATATAGTCAGACATATCTAATCTGAGCAATATATATTGTGGATCTAATATTTTATTTGTACTATCTGTCCATAAATGTGAATATTGTGTATATGTGTGGAAATGTCTTTTTTCTGGCTCAGTGTTAAACACACTCGTGTGGACCCTGAGCTTGTCTCCGCCTGTCCAATCCCAGTGGTGCTGAGGTGCTATCTCTCTCTAACCTGTCAAGGTTGTCAGGCGGTGATGGATGGCAAACAGATAGCGAAAAGAGACGGTCGCACCTGGACATAAACAACCGCTCCCTCGGCATCTTGTCCTTGCTCCGCCACAGTTTTAACACAGCTGCCAGCTGTCGCTGGAGACTCAGTACTGTTATTAGAATGCTTCCCAGATTTGTCATGGAGATATGTAAAAAAACACTAGATACACAAACACACACACACACACACACACACACACACACACACATATATATATATATGCATCACATCAGGAAGAATGAACACGAGAATGAACACGAGAAGCTGGAGAAATTAGAACCTCAGGTGGGCTGATTCCAGCCCGAGGGGCATAAGTTTGAAAACCCTCAACCATTTTTTAAAAATATGTCCTTATTCGGACTTCCATATAAGAGTATGTACTCCACGAGTCCTTGTCTGAGTACTGACTACTGAGAAACAGCCGTTGACACTGTGTCACGATTTTTTTAAAGGTAATTATGCGACAACTGTTAAAGTATGGAACCGGGCAGGTATTTATGTCTTATTTTTAATGGATGGCTACAGAGCCATCACACCCAGGCATACACAAGGGCCTCCTCAAGGTCCCCGTATAGATTAGAATAAACTAAAGATGGATTATGAAGGTTAAGGTGACAGGTACATGGCCCAGTACAAGGAGAGGGCAATGGAGGTGTTCTGCCTGTGACTGATCTTTGCTCGGGCACCGCCTTGCCTGATTCAGGGTTAATGGTGTTAGCTCACGTGGAAAGTTAACAGGTTCGCAAACTGAAGGGGGCTGTCTCAGCCACAGTAATCTAGCTATCATGTGACCCCACTACCGCTACCTTTATTCTTATTTATGTGGCTGAATGCAGGATGGCGTTAAATTTGTCGAAGATACATTGAACCTAACACACGCGCTCTCATCAGAGCCGCACACACACCGCCGTTGCCGCTTCAAGGTCACTTACTGGGTCTCACAAGAACCAATTCAACATGCTGAAAGGGCGGCCGACCTAGCCATGATTGTTTTCTTTAGAATGTAATTAACTGTGAACAGAGATTAGGATTATTTCATTTACGTAATCTGGCCCAGGAGCCCCTGCATCGGTGCTTGGGAGAGATAGTGGGGAAGGGGGGGTGCCTCCTAATGAGGAGCTACAACAGACATGCTTCAGCCCAACAAATAATCCTGTGGCCGGCACCACCGCCTTCTCCCCCCATTGTGACAGGACGCAGTTTGAGAAATAATTTTTCCATTTATTTTCAAATCACGTTCGCAATTTCACCCCCCCCCCCACACACACACACACCAAAGGTATTTTAATCTGGGGGCCACGTCAAAAGCCAACAGTTTCGCGCATGTAGATTGAGTTTGTCACACAGAGTCTTTTTCTGGAATAAATGGTATTATCCGACACTAAATTGTATTATGTACAGTGGTTGGAATGATGGTAACATGTGAAATGGAAAGTAAAATTGTGACAAATGGAAAAGAGATGTCTTTTTGTGCTTATTGTGATTTGGTGTTGTTGTCACATTACAAAGGCTCATAATTATAATTTTTAAAAAACCTGCAGGATAAAAAAAAAAAAAATCCCGTTAGCATAGTGCGTCTGCACTCAGAGCAGCAGACCTCGTCTCTTAGGACAGATTTTCTCTTCTCCGACAATGACAATGGCTCCTCTTGGCAGCTAGTAAATGCTGGTTTTGTGCTATGGACTTGAAATTAATGTTTTTGTAGCACAATAGAGCACACAACAACCCAAACAGCTGTAATTTTCGAAATAAATCAAAAGCTAACTTTCAAGAAACAGATTTTTGTACGTTACTGGGGAGCTGAGGGACTGCAGATATTTCAGCAGTTACAGACTATACTGTTTTTCTCAGCATTGGTGCTATGCAGCACACATATAGAAGAAATAAACTATGAAAAGAGATTATATGACAGGATTCTACTTTATTTTTTCTGCTTTCTTTCTTCCCCTAAGGAGTCCTATTTGTTGCTCTTTGTGTTCAGCCCACTGACCCTCAGCTACTCCCCAGTGCTGCCTTTTCTTTCTCTTTTTTTTGGCTTCCATCGCTCGGTGGATGAGGAAAAATGACTGTGACATTAGCCATCGATTCCACATTAACGCATCGGGCTCCGACGCTGGCCAGGCACATTGATTCCTCTTTGGGATGTCACAAGAGAACACAAAAAACTGAGGCCCTCACAAATTTGAAAAATGGAACAGTCTGCCGCTACAGTCACGTTTTTTCGGGCCTGTGTTTTCCCGGGGGAAAGGATTATTAGTCAACTATATGCACATTTATAAATTGGTTTTAACAAGTATGGAACTCCGAGTGGTATGTTCATTCTTGTTACTTCTTTTGTTATTAAAAAATGACCGAAAAAGTCCCACCACTCTCAATATTATCCCAAGGTGCCAGCCACATCTAGACAAAAACCCTTTTGCATACGTTGATATAATTAGCTGCTGCTATACAAATGAGTGGCATAGTTGTGTTTCTGCTGCTGTTTGGCATCGGAATTAGGGTGCAGAGAGAGACCCGCACACATGCCAGCCGCTGATTTATGCAGGGCAATTTAATTTCCTGAGATGGGTGGATTCACAAGGGTACGCCAGGTCTTTGCTTGGCCACTGGTCAGTTGGCGTGACCGAACAGTACCTAGCATTAGCAGGTAAGAATGTATTTCAAATTGTTCACCAATTAGCAATTTGTCTCATTTTAGTTGTTAATGCATGACCAATTTCACAATTATTCCAGGTTAAAATCCAATATAAATATATTTATTTGACACAATTATGTCCCTGTGGCCATAAATGAACATCCACACCAACATTTATAGCTCCTAACTGGCTGTAAACCACATTATTGCAGCAAAATGGCAGAAATGCAGCTGTTACGTTGAAGCTGATGGCCAAAAATAGTGCCGTCTAAATGGCCTTCAAATGAGAAGCCCGGACTCATTGCATACACTTCCATTCCTACTCATCTGACAGATGAAAGAGAGATTTGATTAGACTTTAATTTCCTCCATCATTTTGATAGACAGTTTGCTCATCATCTATTAACCCCTATTTACAGTTTTAATAGAAGATAGGGAAAAGAGATTAAAGTGACTTCCATCAACTTAAACACACTAGATGTTCATGCGCCATTCTAGAGGTTATGAGGAGAATACAGGTGCATTTAGGGACTGGGTGGAAGTGGATGTTTTCTCAGTTGTATTTCACCTGATTGGAACAGGTAAATTTCCATCTCATAATGACCATCAGAAGGATTTTATTGCATAAAATGGACTTAACTTCAGCTTCTCTGATTAGAGGCAAAACATCTTTCAGTTTCTTTCAATAGTCCACTTGACCCTCAGATAGTCCTCAGTGGCTTACTATGATCTGGATGAAGGACATGTACATGGATAAAGTACCTAGTACAGGGGTTGGACCTTTCTGATTCCATGGAAATTGTATTGTATTGTAGCTCTGTGCCTTCAGTTTAGGTGGTTTCACTTTGGTTTGTAGGGCAACATAGTAGGACCACACCGGGAAAAACAAAAACCCGATTTTGAGAATTACTATTGAAAAGAGCAAAAAAATCCCTGAAAATTTTAGAAAAAGTGTCATAATATAAAATTATTGATCTTCTGGGCTGCAAAACTGGAAAAGGGAAGTGCAATGTCTCACAAGATTGTAAATCTAAATCAATTGATTATTTCTGATAATTTCTCAAATTTAAGATCCTAATTTGTTAACATTTTCTTGTAGTTTGGATTTCTCAATATATTTTTGCATAATATTTCATATTTTTTATTTATTTATGCCCTTTTTTATTTGGTCCGTATTTGCTGTTGTACGTATGTCATTTGTTTACTTTGAACAATTACTGGACAGATGATTGGGTCCAAGCTCTTTGAGCTTTTGTTGTTTAGCAAATACAGCAGAGCTTTGAGTCAGCAATTTAACTTTTCCTCAAATTCCGATACGTAGATACGAAGGTACATAGGTTCTGGTACGCAGGTTGAACTCCTTGATGCCGACTCTTGAATGAGCCTCAAGCCACGACCTTTCACAGTAAATCAAAGGCATTGTCATGCGATTGATGCCTATTTTAAAGGCAACATGTTTCATTGTTATCTTGCCGTTCATGTCACTAATTAACATATGATAGATTCAAGTTAGCAGTTTAATTTAACATCTGTTTTAAATGGTAAACACGATGTCCAGCCAATGCAGATTTTAATAATCTTTTAATTATTGGTGTCAAAGTTCCTTTGGGGAAATTCAGTACCATCCGAGCCAGTAAGACAGAGAGAAGAGGCAAGGAGCTGCAGCAAGATAAGGGACTCTCCCTCCTGAAATATTAATGAAATGTGAATGGCAGGAGCTATAGGAGGTGAGGAGAGTGGGTGCTGAAGATGAGAAGGCCAGGATGAGCTGCAGGCGCTGATGGAAACACATCTCTTCACTCAACTTAAACTGTGAACTTTGGATGGCAGAACCATAGAACCAAGAACCATAAATCTGCATTGGTTTAGCTTTCTTCATAGCATATTTTCAGATTGCCCCGTTTCTTTAAGTTTCCACTACTTTTTAATTTCTTTTAATTTAAGATAATTAAGAAAACATGTTGACTTTACCATTATATCAATGTCCAATGCTTAATTATACAGTTATATAAAATATTTAATACATTTGTATATATATTTTATTATTTTTCATTACACCATTTAATTAAATAGTATTTGCCACCATGTTTTACTGCAATAATGTTGCACAAACCTCACATAGTACATTAAGAGGCTGTCAGCGTGTCATCTCTGTAAACAATGGCTGTCGTTGTCACAGCACACCCTGCAGTGTCAAATGTACCTTATCTATCTCTTTTTTAACATTCTTAATTTAAAGTTAGCGAGCTAAGCCTCAGGGGAAAACGTCAGATGTCTGCAGCATGAGGAGCTGTGACAGTGACGCGGGAGTCACCGCCGAGTCACTATAGCGACATGTGACAAGGTTGCGACGAGGCCACTGTCGCATTTGAAGGGAAGGCGCAACGCGTGGCACAGTTGTCGATCCAAAGCGAGCTTAGCTAGGAGGTCTTCTGTTTACAGATTGGATAAATCTGTAGGGTTGCGTTGATTACCGATAGGCCTGTGGAAAAGTTCCCACGTACCATGTCTAAATGTGCACCATGAAGTACGATCTCTCCTTCATGCCACATTGACTTAGGGAGATCCAGACCTCGGTGCTAAATTAGCTTTCCTTTAGAGAATGGCTCTCTGTGGTTTCAAATCCAAGGCAAATGATGACCTCTGGGTAAGACGTGGGAGTGGCAGGAACATCTGAGAGAGGCTAGAGTGACCAGAGTTCTACTCTATGACCACTCCAGGGTTGTTTGGTGTCAGATCTACTGAAGGGAGGTGCTACTGAGCTTCTGTATGTCAGGGTTTAAAGAATCTCCAGAGGAGGGAAAAAAAACCCTGGCTGGTTTTCCTTCACTCATCCTCATGGCTCCCGTTTTTCCTTTCAATTCTGGTCTGAAGGGCCAAAGATCAGGGATCACCTTTGATTAATCATTTATAATCCTTCCATCTTTCATGGAAGTTTAATGCACCCTTAATGGAATATTGGGACACCGTGGCCGAACAGACAAACCAGGTTCACCAAACCACCATCATACTGTAGTTTGACATCAACTCAACAACAGGACAAGGAACAAACACACAACAGCCGCTTTTTTTCTACAGGCGAGAGAAAACTCAGCATCCACTTCTAGAGCTCTTTATTAGATCTCCAGTGTTTGGATACATCTAGCTGAGATTCCTCACATCCTCACTATTAGGGAGCCCTGAAAGAAGGCTGAGACAAAAGTTGGCGAATGTAGTATAGAGACAATGAAGAGTAGCGGATTCACCATCCACGTTACATCCGGAAAAATTAAGCAATCACTCTTATAATTGGACATTCCAAGTTGCATGTGTGATTTGATTTGTGACGCTCCCGGAGGTTGATGGAAAATGCATGCAATTTCTTCAAATGGGTACATATTTCCATATATAGGGTATGATGCTGCATAGAACATGACATAATATGAAATATTCATATAGGTCCTTTATTACCTTTTTCAAAAAATGTAAACAGGCACTCGCATAAATACCCACAGAGACAATGAGCCAGAGAAGCTTTCTCAGTCATTACCTGGTCTTCCATATATCTCATTTACATTCCACATCACCTGACCTCCGCAGATGCCTTGTACTCCTTTAATTTGTGCTATGCTTTTTTCCCCCGGCAGCTGCACGGTTGTACAAAAGGAGCCTCCCGCTAAGCCTGGTGTCATATCAGTTCTCGTGCGTGCTAAGCAGGCTGCGCAGTGACATGTGAAATTGAAATGCAGCCTTCAACTCATTTGTTGATTAGGATGAGAATGTGTGACCATGTGTGTGTTGTTGTGCCTGTGGGTACCATTGTATAGAATCAGTGTGGGTGAAGGAATGAGTATAAATGACAACGTGACTTCAGGTTGAACTTAAATGAATTTAACTCTGGTATGAAACCATTTAACACTTGACTTATACAGTACTGTAATGTTTGTGAAGTTTACATTTTCTTCTTTTCTTTCTTCTTTTCTTCTTTTTTGGCTTCTCTCTTTAGAGATTGCCACTGTGAATCATCCTCCACCTCCCCCTATCCTTTGCATCCTCCTATTTCACTGTAACTAAACTCGTGTCCTCTCTGAATACACCCATATATGTAGTCTTAGGTCTTCCTCTGGGTCTCTCTGGCTTCACCTCCAAACACCAACACAACATGTGCTGTCCTTCTGATGCCTAAACCATTCTTGGTCCTATCCAGCCTCATTACTCCCAAAGAGAACCTCAACATCTTCATCTCTGCTGTATCCAGGACTATTTTCTATCACACCTGACACTTTTTTACATCTGTTCCAACCTCCTTTCACAGATGTGTCTCACACTTTTTCCACAATCTCCATTTCTCATGACTGTTGACTATTCCCTTTCACCTCACTGTTCCACCTGAGTCCCTTTTGTACCCCATTTGACGTCAAACTTATCAAGTTAACAAGGTTTTTTTACACATTGTACACCAGTTTAAAATTAGCCTTTGGTGACATTTCGAGCAGACAATGGAGTGTGTTGCGAAGGTTTGATGGATTACATTGAGCTCTGTCACTTCAAAATTTTACCGATGTTGCATCTAAAAAAGGAAAATTTAAATCCCCCCAAGAAAACATGGGACACGCTGAGTCCAAGGAAGTTAATGTTCTAAACTAAGCTCCTCCCTTGTTCCTCAACTTGCAGTGCAATTCAAATACATGGGCCCATTGCTGCTCACACGACTGCAGAAATTAGTGGGTTGACCCAGGTTTGCCGTTCATACTGTCCATCAATAAATACTGACCTTGCAATTGACCTGGATCGATTTTTTTCCCTGTTCTCATCGTCCTTAAATGGCAGCAGTACACAGGTTTAGATGGGTTTATGGCTTGAACGAAAGAAGCATCCTTCACACACATAATCTGTCTTTCTTTGGCTTCCCTTAATACTTCTCTCCATGTCATACCTCCACCCCATCTAAGCTCTCCTCCACCTTCACCCTGCTTTCTCCACAAATCACAATATCACCTGCAAACATCAGAGTCCATGGAGATTCCTCTATAATCTCGGTCTTCCTGTCCAACACCAAAGAATCAAACAAGAAGAGGCTCAGGGCTGTTTCCTGATGCAGTCCGGCCTCCACCTTGACCTCACCTACAGCACACCTCACCATTGTCTCATACCTCTCATACTTGTACTCTACCACTTAAGTACATGTCTCTGCCACTCTAGACTACCTCACACAATACAACAGTTCCTCTTTCCACATCCTGCAAAAGCCAAGATCTTATCTGTGCTTCTCGCTCAACTTTATTTCATTTGCAGTACTGTTTGTAAAGCTTACATACATGAATTAATAAAAACAAACAAACAAACAAATAAATAACAACGAAAATAACAACAAACATGACAGAAAAGTCTGCAGATCTAAGCTAATAGTTTTAAAGTCTCATAGAAGTTGGCCATTGCACACGCCAAGACGTTAAGGGATGAAACAACTGGATTTAATAATTCCTCGGTACACTGATTCTGTTCTTGATCATGTTTACTTTTACAGGGAGATGAACAGCATGTAAGGTGAGTCCAGTTCATCAAGTTAGAACGGATTCTGTAACACGGCCAAAGGCGAAAATGTTAATCGCACAATCAGAAAAAAAAATGCTGAAAGCAAGCAAGTTTGTTTTTCGGTTTCTATTTCTGCAAGTATGTATGGATTGGCTTTGCTTGGAACGACAATTAGACATAGAGGAGATGAATAAATAAACTGCATTCTTGACTAAGACACACCATCGCTGAAAAAAGAAAATTCAACACCGATGACTAACCTAATATTTAACTATCAGCTATCGTGAAAACCACTTCACTCTAGGATAACAGCAACAAAGTCAGTTGGATGAGAAATGTGTAATAGTCGAACATAACTTAAGCTTTGAGTCGCTAAAATCACTGAAGACGCATCGGGGGATCAAACACAAAGGCGCTTCGATGTTGCTATGCTGAATCCTCTGATCCACACTCAGCTGTATTTTGCAGTTCTGTGATAAAACTCACCAAACCCTTGAAAATGGGTGAAACTCTTCCAACTCAGTGCCATATCAGTATAGCAGTTCACAGGCTCATAATAGCGTCCATCACCCTCTGAATTGAGTGAAGTGGGAGCTAAGCCATGGCCCTTTTTCCTCCAACATTTCCATGACCTTTCATTACCAGGACTTTATTTCCTGAGATAAAAGAAATCCTGGTAAAGTGTGTGGAATTTGCGTGTTTCTACCGCCCCTCAAAAGTTCTGGGAAATTTATTCAAATCACGCTGATGACGTATGTGGTCCTTAAGCTTCTTAGGACCTATTACAACGATAAGATTGTTTTCAAAGTTTTGCTAAATTTCTTTCCAATCGCACATTGGCTTAAGCATAGTGGGTCTAGACAGGTTTGGAATACTGGATTCCCCCCACTCCCAATAGTTTTCGTAACTGGAGGAGAGGAGGGTTTATTCTGTTATGGAACAAATGCATTGGGGAAGGTGTTCAGTTCATGGGTGTCTTATCTTTAGTTCGATCTACAGCGTTGTTCAACGTTATCATTTGTGATCATCAATCAGTCAAAAGTTGCATTAAAATCTTACCAATCAGAAACTATTTTTTTCTAGGTTGAAGCACTTTGAAGTGAGGAAGAGAAATCTTCCAGATATCAATCAAAGATAGTCTTTAATGTAAAACATTAAGTTTTGGGGCATATCAAATACTGTGTAAAGGATTCCACCTAAATAGTTTAGCACTGTGAAATCTGCAAGCCTACCAAAGCTCCAGAGCCACTTAAAGCTAATTTGATGCAAAAACCGACACTGCAGGCCCACTCGCCTTGTACTTCACGCATGTAGTGTGCATAAATCAGTTTACGGGTCCGAAGTTTATCAGTCTCCATCAGACTGAGCTACCAATGCTCTGTGCTGGTTGCATCTCAACTAAGATAATTCAGGATGTTGGATGTACAGTTATCTGCTTTTTCCACAACAATCACAGCCAGAACTGGTGTGCAACACCAGTGCAGAGATTGATGACACACACACACATAATCACCTATAGTAAATCAGAGCATTTATGTCAAAGTTGATAATTACTGAGCCACTTAAATAGCACAGAGCCTCAGCAAACGCTGCATTATTTGACCTTTTTGTTTTATTTACCCATTAATTTCAAGACGTATAATGCATGCTTATCAGCATTTATATCGAATTGTAGTTTCTTTTTACTTACAAGCCAGTAATGCAAAAGCTGCTCCAAAATTTGCTGTGTGCGAAGAAGCATATAGATCTCTGTATTTTTCCTGTGCCATATTTCACCACAGGTCAATATGGCGTTAATGAGCTCAGTCTGGCCAATGCTCACTGGAGTCATAGAAAGACAATAAAACCGATACCTCAACAATTCTAATACCAAAACAAGCAAGTTCAGCGGAACAAAAAATGTCGCCCTAATTACACAGCGGAATGAAAAACTGGAGGGCCAGCTCCAAATGGTCACCAGCTGCGAGTCAACACTTACTGTTCCTATTTTTTATGACCTATCGCCCAAAAGAGGCTGAAAATTCTGACAGAAATAAGTTCATTATGACTTGTTTTTACATGCTAAATGACTGTAGATGGGCTTTATACTGTCGAAGGTAAAGGGTTGCTGAGACTAATATGACTTAGAATATACGGCGCCTCCCCTGCAGTCAGCACCCTGTTTCCTAGGTTATCATTAGCAATAGTTTATCTGATGTTTTCTTTGTGCTCGCTGCAAGAATGCAGATTGAAGTACCCTCCGCTGTGATAATAGTCAGACAGGGAGGGGGGGAAAGACTGAAAGAAAATAATTGTGCAATGAGAAAATATGAAAAAACTAAAAGACAGCTGCTATGGCTACTGTGGCTGAAGGAATTGATTGTTTCCACAGCTACACAGTTTGTTTTTTCTTTAATACATGGATTCACAGCAGGATGCTCATCTGTCTAAAATGGCACTGAGACAGCTGTGGATCAATCAGACCAGTAGGTCCTGGACCATGCCATGCTGATGCAACTCTCACTGTCACCTTGTTGCTCATCCCAGAGTCACGCGACCCAACTCCCTAAATGTACCTTTGAAGATGAGATTTGGTATGCAAATCGAGCTTAATTCCACTGGCCAGCTCGATGGAAAGATGTGCTTTTTCACTGCCACCAACAGCCCCCCCCCCCTTATGACCTCAAAGTGCAGTCAATAAAAGTAATTGCCTGCAGGATTAAATTAAAAATGAGCTGTCTACACAAAATGCGTGACCTGTGGCCACATTTAAAGTAGAGGGAGCAGCACAATCTAATCGAAGGTATGGAATGCACCATAGGTGGAATTGCAAGGAGATAGGTGGATATGGAACCCCACCACCCCAATCTTGGAAATCCTTCCCAATTTTCATAGCATTGTTGCATATATTTAAAATTAAATGAGAGTTACCAAGTTTTTATTTTTCAAAATCAACTTTTAATTATAGATGCAATCCTCATATTTTTTGTTTACCCCTTCATTTGCCACAGAGTGGTTTGATCCACTGCTGAAATGGTGCCCCTCCATTCATTTGGTAGGAATGAATGTGGCTGTCTCAGTTTAGCCAGTAGTTTGTAATGTGATTTCAAAATTTGGCAAATTTTTGTGGATTTTATACACAATAGGGTTTAACACGACACAGTTACTAGTGTTATAAATCGGGTTAAATTTAGAAAATAGGAAATGACAGAAGAAATCCAACTCACAGTCTTTGGGATCCAAACTGAATAGAGAAAATCACAAGTCCAAAGCCACCTCGTGGTGAAATGTTAGTGCTGTCTCCTCTCAGTGAAAAGGATTGTGGTTCACATTTGACTTTGTCTGTGGAATATGCATTTTCTTTTTCTTTCGTAAAAACTATTCCCCTTTTAACCATTCAAAATAGTACAGTATAAATAAAAACAATTTTCACAGTATTATGTTGCAGTTTTTTGCTAAACAGTACAGTGACATCTTTGGCGTCACACTCATTAAATGCAACTGACAATATGTCTAGTTTATTGACACCCCCCACCAATTTTATATAAATAAGAAATAAGACATTCACCCCTGGAATGCATTTCCTTCACATTAACATTTATCTAGATTTTGGAATGGATTCTTTTCTACCTACTTGGCAGGATATATTCCAAAATCCAGCTTTCAGTAGCATGTGTATGATCATACATTTTAAGAGCCGTCATAAATAAGAAGCCAGCAACATTGGTTCTCAACTATAACCTCACTATGTTCTCATCGAAATTGATGCTGTGCTCTTTTGGCTAGCATAGGAACAGAAGGAAGACGGAATGGCCCGATGGCACATCCATTATAGTTCAACAAGCACCACGTAAGTGTGGGTGAGGGAATGAAATGGCCCCAGCCACAAAGAACTCAGGGCCCCAGCAAATAAAGTGAGCTGACAGCAAATTGCAGTTGCTTCATTACAGGTTGGCTATTAGCACGTGGATCGATCCCTACTGTAATCAACAGCAGAGGCGAGTAAAGGAAAGTGGAGAAGAGGCTGAAATGATGCTCATTCTATTTTAGCCTGTTGTCAACATGCCTACAATAGCCTTGAGGCAGAAATCTATGAATGTATTCACAGATTTCCCAATGTGGCTAAATAGATTGTGTCACAGCCAACAGTTTTACTGCACCTCAATATATTGATCAGCGCATGTAATCCATGGGAAAAGTAAAGGATAATAAGATAAAATACAATGTTGGTCAAAATGATTAGAGAAATGGACATATTTGAGGGTTTAGTTGAATTTACCATTAAAATGAAGATTGTTGTATTATTGGACCCATGAGAATGACTACTACTATGCGCCGGTCAACTCAAGGTTCAGACTTGCCGAGGAATGTATTCAGCTGGAGTTGCCAATGTGATCAAAAGCATTGTTGAGGTTCTAAGGGGAATATACTGACACACTGCCAGAGAGCTGCCCATCTGTAAATGTTGCTGAGAGGTGGACATAATCATCCTTTTTCTGTCCTTCCACTTATCTCTTCGACCATCAGCAGGTGGACCCCTTCAATTTGAGCCATGTTCTGATCAAGGCTTCTTTTTTTTAAAGAAGTTTTTTATTTTGGGGGTCAGGCTTTAGGTGCCTGTGAAGCACCTACAGACAATTTTGATCATAAGAGACCCAATAATAATAAAGTTGGATTGAGTCGAAAACAACATTTGTTAAAAGTAGTGGATGAGTGGATAAACACTGAACTCTCTTCAACTGATGCCGGTTCTGTATAAAGCAACTACTTATTTCATAAACATTATGAAATAAAATTGAGGTAAGAAAGGCCTATATTTTCAGATTGATCAGGGGTTCTTGTAGCATTGCTTTACTACAGTGTTATATAAAAAAATATCAAAGCTTAAGGAGGACCTTACAAATCAGTCACCTCACCACTACATTCAGTCATATTTCTTTAATTGTGCTCACAGTCCCCTCTATTGATGCTAACCTGACCCACTTCTTCAAATCTGTAGTACATGTCTCCTTGATACCTGCGCTTATCTGGAACGGTCCTCTCTTCTTTGTTTTTCTGCATTTTATGACCGGCCAAGAGTTCTGTTCGCCACCTCCTGTTTGTCTTAGAAGTTCAGAGCTTCCTTGAAACTTCTGACTACCGGCTGCTGTCTGTAGACCCAGCAAACTCATTTCATTCATGAAGCCCCTTGAAGCTTACACACACCCCTCACATTCCCTGTTGCTCTCATGCTCTGTGTCATCCCAGCGCTGAATCATTTCTTCAGATGCTCTCTGTGGGGGAGATAGCACTTGTGGGAAGCTAATAGAGGGTGACCACATATGTGAGGGATGCGCCTTGCGTGTGTGTGTGCATGTACGTGCAGTGAGGTAATGTAACGTGAAAAGTGGATTTGTCAGCATGCGGACATCGAGATTATGGATTTTTTTTGCATGCCAATTGACTAATCCCTTTGTGCCTTTACTAATTCACCAGAAATATCCTAATTACTCCCTGTATGTAATGCATTAGGCCAGAGAGCACGCTAAGGTCCATTACCAATGGCAAGTCAGACAAGTTGAGACAGAGCTACTCATGCAGCTCTGCTTGTTAAACCTGTTGTCTCTCGCTCTGTTTCTTTTTTCAATTTAATAATATAAGGTGCAGGATTCTTTCTAGCCATAACTGTTACTTGCAGAGGCGTTCTGGCAGTCATCCTTCCATGTTGATGCTTGTTTTGTATTGTAGTATATTGGCATATATTTGATGTACCCTGCCCCATAAAGGGAGTGGTCTTAAAAGATAGACAGATAGATAGATAGATAGATAGATAGATAGATAGATAGATAGATAGATAGATAGACAGACAGACAGACAGACAGACAGACAGACAGACAGACAGACAGACAGACAGACAGACAGACAGACAGACAGACAGATAGATAGATAGATAGATAGATAGATGTGTCTGTTCCTCTCAAATTGTTTGCCTTCCCAATTCCCTAATCTCCCCTTCTCCTCCACCTAGCTGGCCATCCGCAGGAGGGTCCACCCATACTGTTCAGGCCTGGTCCTGCTCAAGGTTTATTCCTACTAAAAGGGAGTTTGACTAGAAACTAATAATATAGCATCTTTGAGCCTATGTGCCATAAAAACTAATGTAATTTCTTCCATATCAGTAGGGAGCAGCAGGTAGCTAATCGCCTTAATGATTTGAGAGAAGATACATGACACTGGGCCAGTGATGCAGGTGACAGGTAACCATGGCAAAAATGAAAAGGAAAGATCCAAACTCTGAACTGGGCCCTGGATGAAAAGTTGAACCTATTATGAGGAGTAGTCAAAGGAGGACAAAGACAGTTAACTTGAGGCAACGCAGTTAAAGGCATTTTTCATTCTAATTTACTTTCACCAGGGATACTACGACACCCACTGTTGTTCTTGGAGTGTGACGAAAAGTTATATACCCGTGCCATGGTGCAAAGCCCTCTCCAAACGAAACACCCGCCGCTTCAAAAGAAGCAGGCGGACTATTTTGTTCGCCTGTGTGAACACACGGACAAGTGCAAGTCATGCTTTTCAAGCCTAACTGCTAAAACCAGAAAGACTGAGAGTCTGCCTTCAGTTCTTGCCCGGATACCAGTCCTGTCTTCATCCAAACAGGGCCACATTTCACACTGAGTGAGTTGAAATAAAATGAGGAACTGCTTTGTTATTATCAGCCTAGAGTGTCCTTTTATTATATTTGTGATTGTTGGTGTGCCGTTACTCAAAAAACCCTGGCGTAATCTGTGGAGCTGGGAGGGTGATTATAAAAGATTGCAATCGACAGTGTGCCTCATTATATCTGCTCAGTCATGAAGCAATTTTTGGACAAATTTTTCTTTCTAGATTCCTGGATTGACACATTTGACCCCGAAACAACCAGGGACTATAGGCTTGGTCTGCTGAAGGCGGCGGGATGAAATAACACAGGGACCCAGCTTTTAATTAATAACACCAAAGACACTATTACGGGTGGCTAAATCTCAAATGAGTCATTTCTGAAACATAGTCAGGGCCTTCTGTGAGGTTAATTGAGACCTTGACAGCACTTAAGCCTCCGCTGCTAGTTTCTGTGTCTTGATTTTCTCGTGGCCACAACACTTGGCTCCTGGGCCCGGTAAAGATATTTGATCCGATGGGAAGTGTGTTCTCCGAGTATCTTTGTAATCAAAAGGCTGCTGCCCTGAGAGCGAGAGAAGTGGAAGGGGGAGGGAGGGCAAGGGCTAGTAAAGACGTGGCAAGGGGACGACCACATCAGTGGAGCTCAAGTGCTCTTGGGGAGGAAAATGAAGGAGTGGTGAGGGAAATACATATCCAGCTGTAAACAATGGATATGAAGGTGTCATTGTTACATTTCACATATATGTGTTTATTTTTCTTTTAATTTGCATATTTATCTTTTTTAATGTATAAGCAACTGTCAGCCATTCTGATGCTCTGCAACTCACCCGCGGCCATAATCGGGGTGCAGTTGCTGCGAGTCCTCAATCAAGCAGATTGAAAGCACTGAGCAACCATTTGATTTAGGCTCAAACCCATCCAGAACAAGTTTTGTTCCCAGAAGAATACAGTTTAGGGAAGCTTCTGTCGTCATCCTATCGGTTGTCTTCCTTTGTCAACTTTTTCTGCACGAAGACAGACAGAAGTGGAGTTTTGTTTTTATTTTGTTTTTCAGAGCGCGCATTCTCCATCTCTCTCTCAGCTCACGCAAGCAATCACAATCCGTTTGGTGCTTACTGCTAACAACCCTTCGGGAGCGAGTCCAGCTTTAATATGTAATTGAAAATGGCCGCCGCGGTCCATTTGGTACACATTTGTTCTTCTTCTATCAGCAATACGAGTGTCGCCGAGAGGCTGATGTTGAGGGATTTGATTTTTTTCTTCCCCTCTGTGTCATTTCCTACATCAATATCTTCCCGTCCTTTGATGCCCATTCTCGATGACAATTCACACTTCAGTGGAGATTGCTCTAAATTTCGATTTCAGCCTAAATGTGCTTTTAAGTAGCTGCCTCTGTCTGGACGTCACTCGTCTCTGATTTCCCTCCACCCGTCGGTTCACTGGGACAAAATGTTTTCCTTCATGCAGATGCATGCACCTTCACTGGCTGTTTGTCTCAAAATGAGACTCATCAGCTTTGTTAAAACCACTAAAAACCCTAAAAAAGACAACTAGCATGCCTGTCATCACTTTTCTCTTTTACTTCCACCAGTCTGAGTTAAAAAATCTAAACCTCATGCAGGCTGCAACTTGCTGAATTGGAGGTCGTCATTTCTCATTCCAGAGCAAAGCGCTACAAAACAGATGCTATCATCTGCCGCCACTATTCTTGCCACCTGAAATTGCACCTATGAAAAGCCCACCCGCTCATGAGATTCACCCTTCAATCTATCTACCATCTGATCACCTCCTCCGGCCAGACCTTGCCCGATCTCCCTGAGGGGATGCTTGAGGTCTTGAAGCAATTTTTCTTTTAATGGAACTTCAGAGTAAACCAGATTTGATGATCCTCCCATGCAAGTAGGGCTGGCAGTTTAAATCTGACCCCTCTGTTTCCGTGTCCAGGCCCAAAACCTCATTACAGGGGATTGATCTCTTCATTCTTTCCTTGTGGTCGGGGGTAAATGAAGAAATGATAAGAGTGCCATTTTAGATGACACTTTTTATTGAAGAATCGGTTGATTTGTGTGATCCAATAAGTCAAGGCCAGACGTGATAGTTTGGTGATATTCCTATTAATACTGGGGCTTTGGATGAGTGTAAAATAATTTTAATATTTATTCATTCACTTAACTTGATGATTGAAATAATAATGTTGGTAATGGTGGCGTCCATAGGCTTTTATTTATATGTCATGTTACAATGAGTAAGTGTGTAATTACACACACAATTATTATTATTATTATTATTGTTACTGGTACAGAAGTCAGTGGGTGATAACAAAGAACATTTGGTAAAATTCCCAAAATGAGAGACTTTGATTTCCCATAAAGCCGGCGCCAACAGACACCTGCCAACGAAGTGCGACATCTGTTAAAAACCGTGGCTCGACCCAGCTCCGTGTGACAGGAACAGGCGCGCAAACATGAGTCATGTTTCCAGGTAAAGCTTCCAGGTGCTTCTATTTAGTGCCACCTGGCTCCATTATTGCTCAGTCCTCTCCTGCTGCTGCTGTTTGACATGTGCCCGCTGTATAAATGTTGGGATTGTGTAGGTGAGCAAAGCTCGCAAAGGTTTTGGGTTTTTTTTCTATTGTTTTCTTTGTTTTTTAAATTCTCCCTATTATCTGCTTTCTCTGGTGTTCATGCTTGTCCTGTTATTTTCTGTGCTGTTTCCCCTAGTTAAATTCTGATTTTGCTTCTTCCTGATGGAAGTAATTTGATTTAATATATTTGGAACCCGGTGGTCACCGTCTCAACATTGTGTTTCCTTTACCAAATGAGACTGGAGCCTCAGCTCCTGCATAATTTAAACAATATATAATTGTGTAAAAGCAAGTAAACATTTGTATTAAACTCAAATCTGAAATCACTCCCTATTTCCTATATCAGGAGTGTCGACAGGGGCGGTAATCCAGCCCAGGATTCTGTCCTACCAGGTCAGCAATGCTATCACTTGGTATCCTACCTGATCTGTGAAAGAATTTTCTACCTAGTAGGACAGAAATCCTGGATGGATTGCAGCCCTTGAGGACTGGATCTCAAGACCCCTTCTGAATATAGTGCACTAACCTGAAAGTATGCCATTTTGTAGGGCAGTGCAAATGTAGAGTGAGGATCTCTCTCTTAAGTGCACACATTGTATTACACAATGCATTACACAATGCAAAAGTAGTGTATAACTGATTAATAATTAACTGTACTACAGTTGTATGTCAACAATTGACTACTGAGTGTACTGTATTTATTAATTAGAGAACAAATGACTCAGCTAAGAACACAGAAGGCAGAACTGAAGGTGGCAAAAATGAACATATTTAGGTTCTCTTCTGTACTAATGGATGGTTAGGATGCTGAATGTATCAAGATGTTGGTAGAAGGATGCTAATTCATAAAAAGGAGACCCAAAGGAAGACCTCTGACTAGATCTATGGTCAGAGTTATAGAGAACAGGAAGTTAAGGTTAGAAAGAGAGGGTTGATTTGCTGGCCCTTAAAGGAAAAAAGGGGCAAAAGAAAGGCAAGACTTTAATATTGTTATATTATTTCATGCCAGATGTCTTGAATAGAAACAAGTCCTTCGATTAGACACCAACATGCTTTAACTTCTGCAGCTCTGGAATGAAAACCCACCACTATTGGTTCTGTTCCAATGTTTGAAGTGTTTGACCTATAAAATCTTAATGACAGAACTGATTCACAGTCACATTTGCAGTAGTTTTGTGCCAGCTGTGTCAAAATAGTTGACACTTTCATTTTTATGAGGTTTTTTTTATCCTTGCAGAATTCCTCATCATGTTAAATGAAAATTGTATTTCCGAGAGTGTCTGAATTGGTAAATAGTCACATTGTTATTCTGTCTATATAATGTGATATTCTTATGGAGGAAAAGTGAAAACCTGCTTTCAACCACTTTGGTCTTAAAGAGCAAAATTAATGCTTGACGGAGATTTAAACCTTTTCCTTTGCGGTTGTGTTTTGTTTAATCATTTCAGTCAGCCTGAAATTTTAGATGCAATGGCTCTTTGATCTTAAATGATAATATTCAGCATTTTAAGTGGCTTTGGCTATTTGACTGGAGTGAACAATTGTCGTGCAACAACAACGGCTCCGACCACAGCCCCCTATAAACTAAACTACTGCAACTTCCAGAGCAACTGAAACATCCTTATTCTTCTATCCTTATAAATTTCCCAAAAATCTATAATATTTTGTACAACCTCTGTTGCCTCTGGTTGCTAGCAAACTCCACAAGTCAGAAATCAATCAGAGAATGACTAGAATAAATGTTTCTGTTTGGGAAGGCAAGGAAATGACTACAATTTGGCATCTCAATCAAAAACTAATATTAGTTTACCGAAAAAAACAAAACCAAATGTCATTTTGAAAATCCATGGAAAGCCACAATATTTTAGACTCAGGACACAAAGAAGATTTTGGTAATTAACGATACACTTAATTTAGGGCAGCTATAGCAAACACGTCACAGTATCTGGTAGTCTAATTAATTTGCGAAGCAATGTGTATTGTAAATAATTTCTCTGTTTGCATTCCAGTAGACCTTAAAACTAAAGAAAGGAGGTGAAAAGACATCTTACCCTTTCATGGTTTTCTCCTTCTTTACCCAGACAAAGAAGAGTCAGTGGCCACCTTCAAGGGCAACGAGTTCTTCTGCTACGACCTTTCGCTGACGCCGATCCAGAGCAGCACCGACGAGATCACGCTCTCCTTCCGCACGCTGCAGCGCAACGGCCTCATGCTACACACCGGCAAGTCGGCTGACTACGTCAACCTCTCGTTGAAGAGCGGCGCGGTGTGGTTGGTCATCAATCTGGGGTCAGGCGCTTTCGAGGCCTTGGTTGAGCCCGTCAACGGCAAGTTCAACGACAACGCTTGGCATAACGTGCGCGTCACTCGCAACCTGCGGCAGGTAAATAGTGCTTGTGTAATCCAGGGCTACCAGAGTTGCTCTGGTGCCCCTGTCTTCCAGCTGCTCTTCTGCTTTATTTGATTTCTAACGACACTAAGTTAAAGAATCATAATTCACCTTTTTATGCCTCCCGTCCCCTGTTGCTTGCCCACAAACCTGTTGTCTTTTTAGGTCAGAGTTGCTCGGCTGATGTTGCTTTTGTTTTATTTTTGTTGTATTGTCATTATTCTTGCTAACATTCTGTTCTGAAGGGCATCAAAGAATACTTCTAAAGGATTCAACTTCATTTGTATAGCATCTGTCACGATCGAGATTCTCCCTAAGTGCTTTACAAAAAGACAGAGCCTTACCCACAAACAACAGCAGAAAGAAACAATCCCCTTTCAAATGGAGGAATGCTCAAGCAGGACCAGCCGGCAGAGTAACAGAGGAGGAGAAAATTTCCATTTCTTTTGGAAAATCCAAATGCATTCGAGACTAAATAAGTGTCTTATTGTGTTTAACTGCCAACTACTGTTTGTTGCTTTAACATAATTGCATTCATATGCAAATACTCTAAATACTGGCCTTGCAGCCAGCATTGGAATTTCGATGGCAGTTACAGATAGCAGTACAAAGATACAATCAATTTCTCTTACACATGCTGTGCTTACCGCCTGAATTTTTTCAGGCAATTGTAATTTGGATAAATTGCCCGTGAGACCTAGTAATGGCCAACGTGAATGGACTGAATACCTAAAAAGCCTGAAAAAGACTGTACATCAGCACTAGTCCTTTTTGTCTGCCTCTGTTATCACTCCCAGAAAGGTAGCAAAGAGGAAAAAGAAGCATCAAATGATACCAAAGTTTACTAAAGTGCTGACTGTGCAATCTCTAGTTTAACCAAGTTATTACATATTTCTGCTTTTTTAGGCTGTTTCCACACTGAATGTTGGAGGTCTGTGTGCAGCTGAGCGTAGCGGAGGGGTTGATTTAGCACCGCCACGCCTTTTCACTCAAGTTGAGCATTTTTAGTGGGTGCAGCGCCTTGTGTCACACTCGCGTTCAATGGGAGAGAAGCCGAGATCTTCAGAAAAAGAGGGGTAAAAGTGCAGGTAGTTGTATAATATGAAGAATGAAAAAGTTTATTTTAGCCGTGTTGGGATTTTGCGAGCTGTGGGACATAAGCAGGAGCCATACTGGTGTTTATGGAGAAATCTCAGCGTTAGAGAGAAATCTCCAACACATTAAGAACATTCTAAATCACCTTAAAAGTCTTCTCAAAAGGTTGCAAAAATTTCCTCCCAAAAACATTAGCTAAAAGAAAATATAGCATGCTCATGCGTCATATACTTTGACAATACTTTGGCGATATGAAGCATACTCAATTGGTCGCAGCTCAACAGCTCAATGGAGACATAGAGAAAGTTTTGTTGATGTCATATATATGTAATGTAGAGTTAATGGTGCTTTCACACACAATGTCCCTGGACTTGGTTTCCATTCCAGTGGGAATGTAAGAAATACCTTTTTTTGGTTTGGGTTAATTTCACACTGCTTCACAAGCGGAACAAACCACTCAGAAAATGTAACACAGTTATAAACAGCCCATCGAGGACCGTATTGCCCCAAATTAGCACAGACTGGGAAGGAAAAAAAGCATGAGGAAAAGGAAACAACAGCTTGCTCAACCACACATTTACTTGTGTCGTTTTTTGTGCTTCTCTCCCCCCATCTCTGCCATCTCTGCCTCTATTGCTGACTGCTGACCTCTGACTCCAGTGATCCGCTTAGCTCTACCTTTAATTGCTCAGTGTAATTAACGTATTTGCATATATGATATATGCCTATTCTGTCTTTTATCGGTCCTCTCTGCCGTCTCCTCCTCTTCTTCAGATTCACGCTCTTGCTCCATCGTGTCCCTTCAGCTCTTTGGTTCACTACCGCTCCCTGTGTTGCTGGATCGGCCATTTGCATTCACATTGTAAGCGAACAACGCAAGGATTCAGATGCAAGCCACCAATGTTTTCAGGCCAGCGAGAGTTCTCGTTTGGTCCGAATGAGCTTTCAAACGTGCCTTAACAATGCAAACTATCTGAAGAAACCAAATCTGGTCCAGTTAAACCGGACCAAACACCTCCCGTGTGAACATGCAGACAAATAGTCACACTCAAAACAAACAAGGACAAGAATCCATTTCACTCCTAATGAGTGTTTGGGAAGCCAGTATTTTTAATCACCTGTCACACTGGCAGCACACTGTCAACATGCAATGATCAGGAAGGAGATAAACAATATCCATATACCGGTACTGTATATAAACACACTCTAGATGTTAGAACCTCTTGTCTAACCCTTCCCAATTTTCAAAGTTTCTGCTTATCACCAGGCTAGTCAGGTGACCTCTAATACCTCCTCTAATGGGTTCAATCCCCAGAAGATCATTATAATTGACAAGCTGTCTAACGCCAACCTTGAGTTGGCTGCCTGCACGATTGTTCCGTGATGAACTGGCACTT
Source organism: Takifugu flavidus (assembly GCF_003711565.1). Classification (NCBI taxonomy): domain Eukaryota; kingdom Metazoa; phylum Chordata; class Actinopteri; order Tetraodontiformes; family Tetraodontidae; genus Takifugu; species Takifugu flavidus. Next base: position 7,918,664 of record NC_079522.1, read on the forward strand.
TCGTGTTTTGCACGGTGCTCTGGTAAGACACGTTTACATTTTCAGAAACACCACCCATGTTTGCGTGAGAGCGGTTGCAGCTTGTGTGTTGCGGACCGTTCACTAGAGCTGTTCTTCAAACAAAAGCCTTCATGGTCTGAAATGTAGACTGAAGTACGCATAAGGTTTGTCATCATGTGATCAAGCAACCTCAGTCACACCCCATCTTTTCCTGTCCGTCGTTGGTTATTAATAACTCTGGTAACAAGTATATCTGTTTTTTTTAAATGTAAAAGCTTTGACGCTGTCACACAGCAAGCCATACCTTTGATATTTTGTCTATAAATTTACCGTCTTTCTTCACAAAACCCATCCAGAGAGTCTGCTTTCTGTGGGATAACGCTGATTAAATCAACTAAGAATTAAGTGGAAAAGGATGAAAACCGATTTAGGGGTGGTAATATGTTTTTAGTAAAAGACAGAGCAAAGACGGGATGAGCGATAGCGAGGCGCCATAACGACCACAGATTCAGCGCTCTCCCTAGTGGCCACTGATGGTACTGCATTATGAATAAAGGGCTTTCGTGTCTGTCTAAAGACATTAGATACTCCCTCTGCTTTGTTGTTAAAAGGCAGGTTGAAGAAATGTCCTCATGACCTTGTGAGTTCATTCTAGCAAATGTGCACATACTTGAGGCTGTTTGAACTACACTGGGTGCACATATTATTAAAAATAAGCACTAAGGGTGGCTTCTTATAGCCTGTGTGACTTCTGTGTGATGTTTTCTCTTCCTCAAGAAGCACACATGTGTCTACGTTTACCTACGAGAGACCGTACAAGGATAAAGGATGTCAATGGATGATATATGTGGTATATTGTGGGGGGGGGGGGGGGGGGGGGAGAAATAATGCAATCTAATAATAACTGTACTCAGCATATATCAAGACCCTTTTCTCGGTGAGTGCATAGGTAAATCAGCATTGATTTCCTGATCTTTTGAGGTCCCGTAGGGATTTCCTCAGTTGGCCCGCAGATGTAAAAACTAATCTGCGTGCTGGCGCGGTCATAAATAACTTTTGAATCTCTGACAAATAGAACTTTTGGCTGTAATCGTACCTAAACCAGACAGCAAAATCAGTGGCGCCGCACGTTATTGCGCTCCAACCCATTACCGCTATTACAGGAAGTCAAAGTCAATCGGTGCATTTCAGAGAAGCATTAGAGTAAGTGCAGAACAGGTAGATTCCCCAGTTCTATATTCCACTTTATTAACGCTATATGCTTCTGAGCACAAATATTTGTGTGTCTTGATATCATTATGGGAATGGCTAGATATAAACTTGAAATCTAGCAAAAATTAGATTTAATTACACATTCAAACATTTGAAATGATGGTGCTTAATATGAGAGAATAATATGTTTTATACAGTCATTGTTAAATCTCCAGAGCGTTCCAGTTTTGAAGGATGACTCTGACACGCACTAGTGATTCTTACACACTCCTGACTCACGTCTCTACTTGCAGGGATGAATCCAGCACTGATGTCATGTGAAACTGTGCCTGGAAGAGTGGGTGCACACCTGTGTGCTGGTCACAAGCGCAATGGGCAAACTGTGCCCTAGATCTTCCCGTAACACAGTTTGCTTTCGAAGACTGTCCCCTTAAGTGTAAGAAAGATGAAGCAAGAAATATATTTGTGAAGGAAACAATTGCTACTAGCTTCAATTTGAGTCAGCCCCTATAAACTTAAGTTATGTTAGCTGAACAAAGGTAGCATTATCTTCTGAAGTAAACCAGCCACAATGGCTTACAGGCTAATTGTAGGAAGCACTATCGTCCAATGTGAGATCAAGAATGTTAATATGCTACAACTTAAACTTAAAATGCACCATTGTAACACTCTGTGTTAATAGTAATCACAACAATGATGACATGCAACGTGATGTATGTACTTCATTGTTCAGACATTTGATTCAAGTTTGATTTCAGATCTCAAAACTCAAAAGCTCTCTGCTATTGCACACAGACCAGGCAGGCGAGAATGGGATGAGATGTTCTGGACTAGCGCTCTATGCTAACGCTCTGCGCTAGAACTCTGCGCTTTGTGCAACAGAGTTCTGTGTTAGAGCTCTGCCCTAGAGCTCTGCACTAAAGCTCTGCCCTAGAGCTCTGCCCTAGAGCTCTGCACTAAAGCTCTGCCCTAGAGCTCTGCCCTAGAGCTCTGCACTAAAGCTCTGCCCTAGAGCTCTGCCCTAGAGCTCTGCACTAAAGCTCTGCCCTAGAGCTCTGCACTAAAGCTCTGCACTAAAGCTCTGCCCTAGAGCTCTGCCCTAGAGCTCTGCCCTAGAGCTCTGCCCTAAAGCTCTGCCCTAGAGCTCTGCCTAGAGCTCTGCACTAAAGCTCTGCACTAAAGCTCTGCACTAAAGCTCTGCCCTAGAGCTCTGCACTAAAGCTCTGCCCTAGAGCTCTGCCCTAGAGCTCTGCACTAAAGCTCTGCCCTAGAGCTCTGCCCTAGAGCTCTGCACTAAAGCTCTGCCCTAGAGCTCTGCCCTAGAGCTCTGCACTAAAGCTCTGAACTAAAGCTCTGCCCTAGAGCTCTGCACTAGAGCTCTGCCCTAGAGCTCTGCCCTAGAGCTCTGCACTAAAGCTCTGCCCTAGAGCTCTGCCCTAGAGCTCTGCACTACAGCTCTGCACTACAGCTCTGCACTAAAGCTCTGCACTACAGCTCTGCACAAGAGCAATGTGCTACTCGAGTTCTCTGCTAGAGCTATACACTACATCATGAACCAAGACATATCAAACAGCATAAAGATGTAAACAGAGGACCTTTGATGGAAGAACATAGAGTTCATTACTTGGCAGATAAACAAGTCAGTTTACCTCTGACCAGCTACATTGGTAGCTCGCTGCTACCTGTTGTTTTGGCCGGTGAAGTTGTAGGACAACCAGAATTGGCCCAATGCTAAATAACAATCTATCATTGGTGATGCAACATGATGAACAATAAATCGAATGCACTCTGGTCGAGACATCATGAATGCACTGGGCAAACGTCCCCTTAAGAGCCAATACAACAGTAACAATGACCCACCATCATATCAGCTGTTCTGTGAGCATAACAGGCCCTTTTCTCCCAAAGGACAGCGCTAGCAGCGAAAGGAAATACGCGACACACTCGTGGGAAGAATTAAGTGTGTCTGTTTTTTTCTTTCTTTTGTTCACAGCACAGAGAGAAAGAGAGAGGGAATGAGTGTATGTACAACAGAGGGTGGTAAATGAAGTGAAGCGCTGCAGTCTCTGACTAAAGGAATATCTGAGCATGGCTAGAGCACTGGGAAAGCGTTTGTTCTCTGCTTCAGTAAAGAACAAGACGAGCAGGATTACTTTTTTTTTTTAAGTCCCCCACTGCAGCTTTACAAGCGAAAGGTTCCATATCTGCAGCACGGTGGTTAGCACTGTTGCCTCACAGCAAGAAGGCCCCGGGTTCATCCCCGGTTGGGATTGAGGCTGGGGACTTTCTGTGTGGAGTTTGCATGTTCTCCCTGTGCCTGCGTGGGTTCTCTCCGGGTACTCCGGATTCCTCCCATAGTCCAAAGACATGCATGATTGGGGATTAGGCTAACTCTCAAATTGCCCGTAGGTGTGAGTGTGAGAGAGAATGGTTGTTTGTCTATATGTGTTAGCCCTGCGATTGACTGGCGTCCAGTCCAGGGTGTACCCTGCCTCCGCCCGTTGTGCTGGGATAGGCTCCAGTCCCCCCGCGACCCTCAGTGGAGGAACAAGCGGTAGAAAGTGAGTGAGTGAGGTTCCATATCTGTCATAGACCTTGGCAAATGGTTTTGCTAGAGTCTTTGGAGAGACCTTTAAAATTCTTTTCCCAGTCGAGTTTCTGTTTGTCCTCCACCACCAACATTCACGTATCCATGTCCCCAGAAATTGAGATGGATATCATAATTCATGGTGCAAATGGACTTTTCATACAGTCTTTTTTCTAATGGAGATTAATTTCTTGGCGTAGATCCGAGCAGGGGAGGGGGATTATATTATATGCATCAGGAACAAGTTTGGCAAAGGTCAGATAATTCTAGACCCTGAAAGAGCCATTAATATTTGTTTCTACAAATAGATTTGTGCCTTTTTATTCAACCCAGGGACTGTATATTGGATAAGTGGGAAAACTAAACATATATTTAGAATCAGAAGCAGATTTATTGCCATTGTTCATGTAATACACAGTATTACACAAACTAGGAATTTGTCTTGGTGAGACGCTGCGACATTCAACATAAAGAAGACCACACTAGAATAAGATAAATAAAATAAAAATAAGACATATATACAGTATATACATAAATAGTAAGAGGTAAGTGGTAAGAAATAGTGCAGGTCAATGCAGGATGTGATGTATTGTTCGTGAGTCCGACTGGCTGCTGTACATGGTGCTTAAGTGATCAGTCACTTGGTGTTCAGCAGCCTGATGGCAGAGGGGAAGAAGCTGTTCATGTAGCGGGAGGTTTTGGTCCGAATGGACCGTAGTCTCCTGCCTGAGGGGAGGGGGGAAAACAGTCCGTGACCAGGGTGGGAAGGGTCGGCCATGATCCGACCTGCACACCTCCGGGTCCTGGAGATATACAGGTCCTGGATGGATGGAAGCCTGCAGCCGATCACCTTCTCGGCAGCGCGCACGACGCGCTGCAGCCTCAGTCTGTCCCTGACAGTGGCACCAGCGAACCACACGGTGATGGAGGAGGTGAGGATGGATTCGATGATGGCCGTATAAAACTGCGCCAACATCCTGGGAGGCAGTTTGAGCTTCCTCAGCTGCCGTAGAAAGAACATCCTTTGCTGGGCCTTCTTGATGAGGGAGCTGATGGTTGGCTCCCACTTAAGGTCCCGGGTGATGGTGGTGCCCAGGAAGTGGAAGGAGTCCGCGATGGTGATGGGGGAGTCCATGAGGGCAAGGGGGGGCAAAGGGGCTGTGACTTTCCTGAAGTCCACAATCATCTCCACTGTCTTCTGAGCATTCAGCTGCAGGTTGTTGTGTCCGCACCAGGACACCAGTCGAGCCACCTCCCTCCTGTAGGCAGTCTCGTCTCCACTGGAGATGAGCCTGATGAGGGTGGTGTCATCCGCAAACTTGATCAGCTTGACAGACTGGTGGCTTGAGGTGCAGCAGTTAGTGTACAGGGAGAAGAGGAGGGGGGAAAGTACACAGCCCTGGGGTGATCCAGTGCTGATGGTGACGGAGTCCGAGACAGTCTTCCCCAGCCGCACATACTGCCTCCGATCCGTCAGGAAGTGGGTGATCCACCTGCAGAGGGAGTCAGGCACACTAAGCTGGGACAGCTTGTCCTGTAGCAGAGCGGGGCGGATGGTGTTGAATGCAGAGCTGAAGTCCACGAACAGGATCCTCGCGTAGGTTCCCGGGGAGTCCAGATGCTGCAGGATGGAGTGAAGGGCCAGGTTGACCGCATCGTCCACAGATCTGTTAGCTCTGTAGGCGAACTGCAGTGGATCCAGGAGGGGGGTGGTGATGGACTTGAGGTGTGGCAGGATCAGGCGCTCTAAGGACTTCATGACTACAGAGGTGAGCGCCACAGGTCTGTAGTCGTTAAGCCCGGTGATCCGTGGCTTATTTAGCTTGATTGATGATGCAATAGTCCCCTTTTCACCTTTAGGAATGTTTTTTTGGCATATTTTTAATAAATTTTCACCAGTAAAAATGTCCCCACAAAAAGGGCCTTGTCGGGGGAAGAGGAGAATTCAAATTTCCTTAAATTTCTTTAGGGGGTGGGGCTGTGAGCTTAAGAGCTCTGATTGGTGGAACACACAAGTGGCCTTGATTTTATTTTACTGTACTTTCAGTAGTTTTTCAGGGGTAATCTGAAAATTAGAATAATAAAATGGACTGTTAAAGAATCAAGTTCCAACAATAGGAGGAGAAGTTGAAATATTTCAAGAATGATGTTGAAAAATCATTAGAATTAAAGCAAGAATAAGCAAAATTATTTTTTTTAAATAGAATTTCAAAAATGCTTGGTGAAGATCTAATTTCATCTGGAGTCTAGCGCTATGTCACACACCTTCTGTCTGTGTCCATCAATGTGATTTCATGCAAATTGCCACCCCCTCCCTCCTCATAGATCCCTCGACCCTCTTTCCCTATAAAAGAATACAGCCAGCGGGCATTTTGTAGAAGCAAAATTGCGTTTAGAGTAAAAAACCTTTCACCTGAAACCAGCCAGGATCTGACATTACCTCTAAAGAAATAACATTACAGGTTACTTACTGAGTACTTCACCTGTTATACAAAATGTTGTGTTCGTGCTTTGCAGGTCTTTTTTCACAGACCAGGGGGTGTGGACAGAGGTAGAGAGGTGTGGCTCAGGCCCCCTTTTTTTTGGTCAACAGACAGCGCACAGCAGCCAACTTAGCAGAAAAATTAAAAATCACTTATGTCCTTTAAAGTCATAATACCAAAATATTTCTCTATTTTAAAAAAACATTTTCAATTGTAATATATCAAGTTAGTACGGCTATTTTTATCATGATATTCAAATGTTTTTCTTTGGGGGTTTGGCTAGGTACCAAAATTTTAATTTGTAATTTCTATTTTCACGTTTTCTTGTGACCTTTGACCCCTTTTTCCTTCAAAAACTCAAATCTGTGTAGTTTATATTTTCTTCTTTATGACTCTAACGCATTGCCTTACATTGAAGTCAAGGCTGTATTCTGATAATTTAATGAATTAAGCCAGTGTCTTCCATGTTTATTCAGTGTTTTAATGAGAAAAGTGTGTGTACAATAACTTTTAGTGTCCAGCTAAACAGGTAATATGACAACCTGACTTCCCTGATTTCCTGGCACATCAGTTTTTCCCTTTTTTTTCTCTCATCCAAATTCCTGCTAATTGGCTTACACATTCACAGCCATAAAACACAAGCAGGTAAAAGTAATAAATTCACAAGTACATCATAAAGAAATACACATAATGAGCACTTTAGCGTGCATGTCACACCATGCCTGCACTCAACGCAAACTGCAATAGGGTTCTTCTATAGAAGGAGTGGGCTGAGTCAAAGAATAGCAAACCTTTAAAGGACGACTTCACTCCTTAAAATAGCACGATTATAAAATTAAATGCAGCCAAGGCTCAGTTGTTATGATTGAAAAATTCATCAGAGGAAATCATTGTCATTTATTAGCACCGTAGAAGCCTCTCCGAGGACATGTGAGCTTCCAAACCATTAGGTCTTTGAAAAGGAGATGTTGCTATATTTACTCTCGAAATGTAAACCCGTCATTCAGCAGCCTGTTACTGATGTGCTGTAATCCGTGTTCATAATCACCAAATCTGATGCCAGAAATAACACATCATACCGGGAAACAACAGGGAAGACAACAGAAGGAGATGCTAAACCCTACATCTTCAATTAATGGAGGAATGCCACATTAAAAACAGGCAGCATTTGACTGAAATTGAAATTGTTTCTGCAAAAAATAATAAATTAAAAAGCCCATTTCCCCTGCATTGCCATCTTCGCTCACTTATGAGCCTCATTTTCCACTACCTGCGCCACCACATGCATGTTTATTCATTGCACATCTATAATTACACAACAAACGCAACATTTGCTCAGCCACACAGGTGCTATAGCTAATAATGGGTAAACTACAATCAGAGGAAGAGATCGCATATCACTACGCAAAAGCAGAAGGTAAACAACCAAGAGAAAGTTCACAATAACTGTAGGTGTCCTGAGGTGCAAACTGCAGCTAAATCAACTCCAGAGAGAGTAGAAATGGTACTTTTTGTTTCGTTGTTGTGCAGCCATCAGTCAGTTTTTCCGATTCTGTTGTAATTGTTTGTCTCAGTTCCTAGGTGAAGGTAAATAAATGTGTTTTTTGATTCAGTACCAACAAACCCCAGAGCTGTTGTTTGTTGCCTTTCCTTTTTCTCGCTTCGGTTGTCAGCCAAACGCTGCCCCTGTAATCTGCAGAGGTACTGTTGGAAACAAATGAGTTTCCAGTCATTATTTTTATATTTTGTCTTACACAAAATAAACCAAAATTGCATTTGTTAGACTAAAACCGGTCTTTAAAAGTGCATGTTACCACGCACTGGAATGGGATGCGGTCTTGTGCACGAGACATCTGTGCCAAATCCTTTGTACAGATGAAGTCGGCTGAACACGACGAAGGCTTCTCAGAAACAGAGACAAAGTTCTCCATTGTTGTGCCTCTTTAACTCCAGGTCTCTAACTTTCTAGCTCACTACACTGTGACTTGTTCAGTAGGTAAACTGATTTCTCAAAAAACAAAAAAAATCAAATCTCTCCAATCTTAGCTTCAGTTTATGTTTATCATTGCATGCTGTGTTGTGTAATCAAGTATATATATATATATATAGTATATATATATATATATATATATATATATATAGTATATATATATATATACACTCACCGTGTATATATATATATATATATACACAGTATATGTGTGTGTGTGTGTGTGTGTGTGTATGTTTTTAATGGGATGGATGCATCGCAAAGTTGTTTGTCAAGGCCTGTGGTTGTTTACCTGACTTGGATCAGCAAACATTTCAGACAGCATTTACCCCTCATGGGTCAATTACAGAGAGGGCATTACAGCTTTTACAGCAGGGGCTCAGGGCGCGTTGAGCTTGAGGCAAAGTTAAGGCAAGTGCATGAGAGGGATTTCCTCAAGGCAATCAAGTCTGTGGTGTGGAACCAAATGAGCTGCTCTACTTTGCAGGCTTTCCAGATACTAGACATATTTATCTCCCTAATCCCAAATTATGGTTTTGCTTATATCAGTTGTTTGCCTTTACACCTCCCGATGCCTTGTAATCCTTTTTGAAATTCTCTATTTATCCGATCATTCTGGCAACTGATTGATAACAAAAGTAGAACAAAAGTTTAATTTTCTGCATGGTTGGGTCCAACAATGGGCCGCCAGTTCAGTAATACTTACAGTTCCTAGGATTGTGTTAAAAAAAAAGAAAGAAAAGAACAGCCTCTAGATCTTCCACACATCTGCTTTGCTCACATCACTTGGCTCACTGGCTCAACTTATTACTTTTATTTCATTTTCTCCATTTAACCCATCCTACATATTGTGCCATATGCAAATACGTGGAGAGCAGGCAGCAGCGGATTACAGCTCAATATAAAAAATATTGGCAACTACTTTGATATTAATCCTCATTTATTAGAAGCTATAAACATCAGTACAAGTCAAATGCAATTCATTTGGAGAGGCCTATTCTGCCGCCTTGTTTGCCGAAGGAGCTAACGTTAATTCTGGCAAATGCTATCCAAATCCTGGAGGAATCGCAAGGACGGATTTGCAAAGCCTCTTGGGTAATTACATTACGGATAAAGGAGTCTTGCATCTTCCTCATTTGAATTTAAAATTACGACGGAAGTACATTTTTTTAGTATGGTTTCTCTGTAGAGTCCCATGGACGTCCTCGAGTCGGTGAACTCCTCTGACAGCATGAGTGACACATTGAGAAGGATGATGTGTTCATGGTCCTATTATTCTCTCAAAATACTCATATTAGGTTGCAAATATGAACTAAGCTGCATATTTTTCACTACCTATCGGAATTTCCGCTCTAACCATCATGTGGCTCTTGATAGGGTTGGCGACAATAAAATGTCTTTTTCATTTCTTTATTTATTAGTGTACATTCCTTTAATGTAATCTTCAAAGACTAACTCAAGAGCAACACTATTTCTTTTCTTGTATCAGTAGGGTTATTTTACAGACCCTTTGAGAAACACACGTTGAGTTAATTAAAGGATATTACCTAGCGATCATCAACGTATACAAGGATATCATTTCCCCCTCCCTGTTTTTCCCTTTTACCGTCACCACCCTGTCAAGAATGATCAGTATCGTGTGTGTGTATATATATAAGATAAGATAAGATAAGATAAGATAAACTTTATTGATCCTACATCGGGGAAATTCACATGTTACATAGTAGCCAGTGGTATACAACATGTGTGTGTATGTATGTATGTATGTATGGACAGACAGACAGACAGACAGACAGACAGACAGACAGACAGACATATTTGTTGTTTGTTTGTTTTTTTCTCATTCATTCCGAATCTCTCAGCTCAACATCAAATGCCTGTGAGAGAACTTTAGAAATTAAAAAATAATCCCATGTTTATTATCATTGGCAGTGATTGTTTTCTGCCTTTCCAATGGTGTATTAATCCCAACACTTACCTTCGCCATAGCTTTCTATCAAAGCTCGTTAATCAGCTCTTGTTTTGCTACAGAGACGCTCTTTGGTTTCCATATTCAAATGTTCACCCACACTTGAATCTTACTCACCACGTTAATGGATTAAAGGTAGTCATTACACTAATAAGGTGACTGGCGTCAACACTTTACCTTGACACGGAGAGCAGGAGTGGACGTGTGTAATGTTTTAAATTAGCCCGTTAGCCCCTTTGGGAGGACTTTGTTTACTGATGCTAACTCCCACACAGATGACACGGTAGGCTAACCAGTACCACAAATCCACACCCACGATGCACTTTTCAGTTTCAGAGATCCATTTGAGTGTCATTTCGATCAACTGTGTACCACTCAATTGTTTTAATTGTTTTAGCTTCTGGATTTTGGAAACATGCTGTTTCCAGCAACTTATTTTGATTTACCCACTATTTTCCCTTGGATTTTACATCAGATTAGAATTAAATTTGAATCTAGATATAGCTACATTTTGACTTTCACTCAAGGAAGTTTTAAGAAAACCCTAAATCCTTTCTTATCTTGGGCATAAAGTCTTGCTCCGTGCCAAGGCCTGTAGCCTTTATCTCTCACAACTGGTACAAAAATCCTATTTCCCAGATGAGATTCCAGAAATACTGTATTTGTTTAGTCAATGTGCCCATGGGGCACATAAGGTAAATGTTGAAAAGCAGTAGAGTAGAGACCCAGTCCTGTCTTGTACCTGGCACGATGAGACTCAAACAGTTTGACAGTGTTGGTGGCAATGGTTTTAGTCAATTTTTCAGAAGTAAACCTACCGAAGGCCCAGCATCGCATAGGGGGTGGTTTCCTGAGAAACCAGGGGCGACTGGGGCAAAAAACACATTATTATGACTGAATCAAGAACTAATTTTTGAATGCTATGTCAAAAAATGACAAGAAGGCTGTTTTTTTCAGAATCGAACATTTTTAAAGTTGTTGACATGAAGAAACAATGGAGTTTAAGAAGATTCTGACTCCCAATGCTGGCTCTTGGGTGCAAGGCACTGCCAGGATCAGGCGAATGGTCTGCTGGATCTGTCCCAGGATGCTGCTTCTGGACCAAATAACTCAGTTTGGAGTCCTTTGCTTCCACTGCATCTTGATTTTCCATGATGTAGTCAGCCTCCTCATCTAATCTCACTAACCTGCCATGACTCTTTTAGCTTCGCCCATCCAGCAACTGGGTGATTGCCGGGCCTTCACTGCATTAACCAATGGGATGTGTTGATGGGCTGTGCCCAATAACCAGCCAACCTAAACAGGCACCGGCCCACCTGGACAGACCACCCTCAGTTCCAAAATCCCTCAATTATTCAATATCAAGCATATGATTTGATGACTTCTTAATGGTCTCTGATTTTTTTCTCTTTTCTTGCAGGTCCTCAGGGTTTCTTTTGCTTTTGTGTTCAGATGAATTCAATGACTACATGAACCTTTCTGTCTCTTTCAGGAAGCTATGGAAATCTTTTTGTCATTTTTCTCTCCTTTCCACAGCACAAACTTGAGTTTTATTTTCTGAAATGCCCCCATGATGATTCTATCATTACCTTTATAATGTGACAAGCACCATCGTTTGATCAATAATTTACCAATCCTACCCTAAAAAATAAGTTGTAGTGCAATGATTTAATTCTGCTTGATGGAAATAGTCCCAATAATAACTGATGATGCCTCCACCCATTTTGCTTGGACCTTACTTTCAGCCAAGGCCATTGACTAGATCAGATTTTTTCAGCCAAACCTGAACTTAGAACACACCAGCCCAATCAAAACCATTCAAATTTCCTCTGTGGAAATTGATTTGCTAATTCTTGTACCCTTTACTAACAGCTTCTGTAATCTTCCAAAATAATTCTTTCCCATCGTTGAACTTTATTTTTCTTTGCCTTTTTTTTTTTACTCCTTTCTACAACTAACACTGTGTCACTCACGGAATGTAAACCATCTGTTGTTTTCTCTACTTAACTTACAACTTACATACTAACCAATGTACTGTTATCCTTGAAATTCCTTTTCGCTTTTTACACCCTTTTCAACCAAATTTGTGACACCGTTGCTTTCTTTATTTCTTTATTTGGACGTTTTTATCTAGATAAACAGGAAAGTAAGCTGCTTTCTTTCATATTTTACTATTATACAGTATATATTTTTTATGTTAAAAGACTTGCAGCTTTTTTCTTTCTTTCCCACTTTTGGGGGTTTAGGTGTGTTTCCTTGAGTTTAAGATTGGTCATTATTATTTTTTTCTTTCTCCTTCCCCCTGTTTTCTCCTGAAGCACGCAGGCATTGGACACGCTATGGTAAACAAACTGCATTATATGGTAGATATCATTCTAATTGTCTTATACTTTGGTTTGCCCTGGGTTTTCCGTTACCTTTCTATTCTGTTTGCTTTACTGAGTACAAACCACCATCAGTTCCAAGGTAGCTGGAAAAACTCCACCACTCTGTTTTTTTGTTCTTTTACCCTCTATCCCTTTTATATGTTACCGCTTTTCTTTCTTCGACTGCCATCTGGTTCTCCCCTTCCTGTAAAGAAATTACATGTTCATTCAAAGAGGTCTGCCAAAATGTTAAAATAAGTTTAGAGCTCTTATTTCTTTTTGTTTCAATGTTTTTGTATCTAAACTATTTTATTTAAATTCTATCCGTATGAAGAAATAAAGAATCATAATGCAATATTTTTTTTTATTATTTTTTAATTCTTTATTTTCCTCCCTGGCTCCTTCTGCTTAATTTTTGTAGAAGAACTCTATTAAATGATCACACACAGCAGATTTCTCAGACAGTTAAATTTAAAAGTACAGTTTAAAAATGGAAAAAAGCATGGTATCTTTAGTCATTTCTGTATTATGTGAAAAACACGTGTAGGAGACTGTTACCTCTGGCGGACCTTTGGAGGCTGTAATGGAGTGATCTGCTATCAACAATTGCCATCCTGAGGTTTATGGACTCATGAAGAGTATTTACAGCTCCTGATTTAGCAGCCAGGCCTTCACTGTAAAATGGGCCTCAAATGAGGGCTTGATCCCATTATCGGCCGCTGGTTGATTTATGAGCGTAGACGGCGTGAGATCTAGAACTGTGCCATAACACACACTCCATAACACAGAGACGAACTTAATAAGTGCTTTAATATGGCAGCGGGTGCCTAAACTGGTGCCGTAAACAAAATTAATTAATTATAGAAGCTCATTAAGGAAAATAAAACACATTTGTCTTTTTTATAAAGCTTTAAATGAAAGAAGGATTAGGGAACCATATGTACAGTTAGCTTGTTAGTTATCCAATTTAACTAAAATTAAGAAAAATTTTCTGAGAAATCCTGATCTGTGCGTGATCAACCAGTCATTAACACTAACACTAACTTATATTCTTATCGTCTTTGCATGAAAATACTTAAACCTGTACCCCACTTTTTGTATTATTTTCAGTCTTATATAGCATTCAGAATATATGTATATGTATATATCTTGGCTAAAATATATACATACATATATCAGCTGTCCCAAGAGTACCAATACTTCCATAAAAAAGCTTAGCCATGCCCTCTTCTTATTTTTGATTTTTTTTGTTTCTTTTATATATCAGTTTAACCTAATATCAATGTACTTAAATGAAAAATGACCTCACACCATATGTAAAAAGGGAAAAATGAAAAGAGGGAATGTCAGTGTCTTGGTGAAAATATCTATTTATCTGTCTAGGGGGAAAGATCAACATTTTCCTAAAATTCCTCCAATTTTGTCAAGTTTAAGGGTCATGTCCTGCAACTTTCTATTCACCAAGAACAGGATGTCTTTCCCTCTTTCTCCTCACTTTTCCTATCCCTTAACCCATCACCCCTTTGAATTAATTTCTGATCCCTACATTGCCCACCGACACGCAGTGGCGCTCCTTTGTTGGCATGTTGGCGACGCTTCCCCATTAGCACGTGTTGGCCTTTGGTACATGTGGGGGTCCTTCCATCAAATCCCTGTCATCCTTTTCTCCTTCATCTGGTGTTGTGATGTGTATTTACTTACCTCTTCACTTTCCTGCATCTTGCCTCTCCTGTTTGTGGCGTGATTGCGTTGTGTTCCACCTGCCCCTTCCATCTACATTTTGACATGTATTCCGCCTAACTGCATGGCTCGTTTGTCTCCCTGTTGTCCTGAATGGATTGATTTTGTTTCCTCCAAACCAATAGCAAACCTGTGTCATTCAAAAACACTGGTTCGAACCCAGTCCTGGTTTGAGCAATCAAATTGCAGAGGACTTTTCCGAATCCTCGTTATCATAAAATTTACTAAAACGATGTTACTAATCTACCGTTTGAATCCAACCTTTGTGTAACTGTACTAACAACCATTTTTGTGTCTGACTTCCCCTTACTTACAAAAGTACTAACCGATTTTTTTCACCTCCTTCCCTCAACCCTCTTTGGCGCCCCATAGAAAACAAACGTTCCTGTTCTTGTCTCACCTTGAAGGCTGTTAGAAAAACAGCACACACCCTCCCTCAGGTCTCACTCTTTACCACTTATAGAGGAATAGTGTAGTTCAGTTGCCCAGAGGATCTTTTTTCTCTGCTCCCTTCCCGATGGCAAGCTGCCAGAAATCTATCAAAGTCGACCACTGAATTGTTTCTTGCTTTCACTTTTCCCTTGGCCTTGACTGAATGGGGTAACATCTTATAGAAGATGAGACTGAAATATTCACAGTCGAACAGGCTGTTTCTTCATTTGAGACATGTGAGGTTGTCTTAGAAGCAATGGTAAGTGAAACAGGTTCAAGGTAAGCTCGTCTCTGCTCGAATCACAGGGATGAAAATAGTACGTACAAGTGCCAATTGGTGGAAAACTGTTCCGTATATCTCAGGATTGCTGACAAAAGACTCAGACAACCTCTCAAAATTCAAGGCAGAACTTGTCTTATATTTTAAAAAGAAGACTGGGAAACACAATTTAGGGATCGCTATCCAGCTAGGTCCATTTACGCCTACCCTGTTTGGTCGGGGGCCCAGGGACATGCTGATGTAGCCACTGTGAATCAAAGAGTATAGGTTTTTTTGATTTGGTTGCAAGACAAACTGGTTGCAGACCTCCAGTCTCAAGGTTTAAACACCTTCAGATCCATGGACACTGCATCAATTTCCATTCCAGAAGAATAAAAAGCAAAAATCTGAAGCTTGAGATTTTCACATCACTGGTGAAAAAATGAAGAGAATTCATTAGAACCGTAAAAGGAAAATATGCCACTAGATAATCAGTTAATGTATAGAATTGTTCTTCTCCATTTAATGGCTCCAAATAGTCTTTTTTGCCTTAATTGTATTAGGTCATCCTCGACAATAAAAAGGCGGTTCAGTTCTGTTTGCAGCGCCACGGCTGGAAACAGCTTGATCCTTGTTTATTCTCCAAGAGGGAGATCGGCTTCACAGCACACTCATTCGCCGTCAGCCTGCAGTCAGGAAGTCAGATTTGGTCAATGAGCCGGTGACACGCTCAACTGAGCATGCATTCAGCCGAGGTTCGATAAAAGCTACAGGTAAAATGGCGCCAGGAGGGGACACAGCTCTTCTGGAGCTGTTAGGTAGTTTAAAATTAGACGGCAACAATTCCTTTGCGAGGGGATCCCATGAGTAGATATGGATTTGCTGAAATCAGCTCCTCGGTAGAATTTCTTTGACATGACTCGGCACATGACTTGAAATCTGAGGTTTTGTGGAAGAAATATTGCAATGACATCTCGGTTTAAAAAAAAAGAAGAAAAGGATTCCCAGGTAGCATTGCTTAGTTTTGTGAGTATAAGAAAATTGAACAGATGTGTTATATATAACTGCAGCGTTCCTCATTGTGGTTGGAGCAGAGATGACCTCACATGTGAATAAGTCAGCGCTCAAGTAACTCATTTGGCATTTTTAATTGCCATCATGCACGTACCTTTATATTTATGTACACATTCGGCACCAATCACGGTTTTAGATACCAGTCAGAGTCCCCCCCTCTGACTGCATGGATTGATAGATGTCTGGCAGCTTCTCTTTCTAGTCCTCAATGACTACAAAAATAATTTCCCCATAAAATAAACATCATTTCTTTTAGAGCTAAGGCTCCAGACTTCTATGTATCCTTATTCTGAGTAGAGATCACACAGTAGATGGCTTTGGTGAAAGTGAGTTTAAAAAAAAGTCCCCTTGTTTGTTAAAAAGCTTCCTGGAAGGTCTCTTTTATCATTGCAAGATAAACAAAGTTGCCCTTCTGATTGCCCCACCACATCCCCAGTGTTAGCTTATGATTCTCCACGCCTGACCTGTATGGTTGCTCCTTCTCGACACCATAGCAATGCAGCAGACATAAAAATGGGTTGCCCTTTTTACATGGGAAGTACGACATAAAAAAAGTGCAAAAGCGAAAGAAAAAATAAACATCAAATCAAGAAAATGCAAAGATGTTCACTCAGATGGGTGTCTGACCTGTTGATTGCAGTTGCTAAGCCATAACATAGTGAAGCTATAGACGTGTATTTGATTTACTTTGTTTGCATTTGCCCCCTTTTCCAGACATTTCCAACATCTTTTACTACCTGAATTGAAATGTTTGGTTAAAAGAAGTCATGCTATCCTGTGTAGTTTGCATTTCCACTGCACCCTAAAGTTCCATAAATGTCGTGGTGGCCCTTTAGATCCTGTTTATGCTAAGTTTTCAGGATTTTTTTGTCATGTGTCCTACATTTGGCTCAATCAGCTAGTCACATATGCTCTCAAAGCCCCCAGTCATTTTAAGTCCCTTATTTCTTCCACAGTAAATGCACTCAAAAGAGCCAGAATCTTGTCCTCCTTACACTTTTTGTGCCTTCCCTTGTTTGAGTGAAGCTTATAGACATAAATTCAGCAAGTTTGCGGTCCTACCTCCTTACAATATACTTATATTTTCAAGAGAAAAGTTATGGTTGCGGGAAGTTATTTTTGGGAGTAATTTTGGTGGAAACGCACAGAGGCTTATCAAAATCCCAGGTAAATAACTTCCCATGAAGGGAAAGGGGCTACTGGGGGCTAAAAGCTTGTGCAGAACTAGACCTCTGCCTAGCAGTATATATCCAAATCAAACTTATAATTATTTTAGAATTAAAAACTCAATATGTAAGTGAGTAGCCTATGACGTTTTGAACCAATAGTTACTATAGGGTTGAGAAAGCATTATTGTATTGTTAGTTTTCGATTAGCAACTGCACACAACAGTGAAAGCGTTGAGTCTGAGTGGCATCATAACTCACATGCGAGATGACACAGCATCACTTCTTGCTGCCGTTTAAACAATTATCTTCCTTGTTTCTCCTCCTCATTTTTCAAATTCTCCCTACTCTTCTTATCTTCTGCATCTGTCATCGCTCTCTGCGTCTCCATCTTCTTCATCTGTCTGCGATGGGCCACGCCCACGCCAGGTGACCATTTCAGTGGATGGTATATTGACCACCACTGGCTACACCCAGGAGGATTACACCATGCTGGGCTCGGACGACTTCTTCTACATCGGAGGGAGCCCCAACACGGCCGACCTACCCGGATCGCCTGTCAGCAACAACTTTATGGGATGCCTAAAAGATGTAAGTCTGCGCTATGTTATGCAATCACGTATATTATTCTTTTAGCTGATTGTTCCTTGCAATAGTAACTGCTTCTATGGAACATTAGCATTTTAGCATTACCTGTACCGCCGGTTATAGATTTTCTGTCTTTTAAAGAACAATTCCATGGAAATTGACCGGGGACTAAACTTTCCCAATATTTGAGGTCTGAAAGAATGAATCCACAAATATATTTTTAATTGCTGCTGTTATGCAGTAGTTCTGTTTGTTCCTGTATTGTCAATGCAAAGTATATTGGGAGTAGATACTAAATCTTAGTTTGCTCAGGCTGTCTATATCTTACAAAACATCTATTTTTTTCAATTCGAGAAAGTGGGCATTTATATAAAAGCAGTTTTAATACAAAGTCTTGTGCTCAGTTGGATAGTTTGGAAAGGAACAAAAAGAACTTGACTTTATGCCTGTATTCTAAACATTAGTCAACATTACTCATACTAGTATGAAAGCACATTCCAAAGTGCCTCAAACAACCTCTAATCATACTCAGTGCATGATTCTGATTCTCCTGACAGATTTTGTGAGTTATAATATGCTATTGTACTATATGTGGCAATAAAAAATATATTTACTAAAATATTATGAAATTACAGCCCTAGGTCGAATTTAGGTTAAATTTTCCTGTTGGAGTATGCTACGGAGTCAGAGAATTAGTGTGGATGGGTCCAGTTATCTTGTCCACCAAAATATTTTTTTTTCTAAATCTATCACCTTTAAGCACCAAAAAAAAAGCTTTAAAACATCACGCCCGGCTAAAATTAGACTCCTCACAGACATGCAACAGTGGCAACAAAAAAACTCTAACAGGAAGAAACCTTGACCAGGACCAGCCTCATTGGGTAGGTTGGTGGATGGATGGATGGATGGATGGATGGATGGATGGATGGATGGATGGATGGATGGATGGATGGACGGGCGGACGGAAGGACAGATGGACGGATGGGTGAATGGGTGGATAGATGGATAAGAAAACCACAAACCTACAGAAAAAAAGTTGTTAACGACATCCAAAAAAGTTCCTATAAAAACATTCCCTTTTCCTAAAATTTTGTACACAAAAACATCATCAACCAATCTTCAAATTGTAGCAACAAGCTACAAGCTGTCAGGAACAGCAATCACATCTTGAAAGTAATGCACCCTTGTAAATGTAATGACTTGTATGGCAGCGAAGCAACGTGGTGCCATCACATTGCCTCATAAAATGACCCTGATTGAATAAGTAATTACTTTTACCATCACGTTTAATGGATCTCACAGTAATCGCCCTATCTCTAAGTTAATTAAGTCTGCAGAATTACATTTTCATTATTTGGGTTGCTATCAGGGGGGATCCCTAGCGGGTCTTAAAATTCTCAAGGCGTTTAACTACCCTCTCTCTCATCGAGGCAAGGCTGGATTTATCATCAACATACAGAATTTGTGTGTGTGTGTGTAAGACTCTCATAAATGTAAGGGCTAATCGTATCAAATAGAGGAGAAAATGAGAGAAATGTGAGAAAGATGCTAAAGATGTGATGCTGAAAGAACTAAAGAGGGAAAAAAAATCTAACATACAGTTTTCAAAGGCACAGTATGAAACTTCCTGGGATGTGCACAGGGAATAAACAAAAACATGATAGTTGTGGGGTATAGTTACTTTAGAAAGTAGTCAATAACATTACAACAATATTATCAATTAAAAGTAATCTGTTTACTGCCTTACCTAAAACAACATGCATAAGAGTGCTCATCGGTTACCAAGAATTAAAAAACTGGAACATGCTGCAACTACAAGGTTTTGTCATTGACTGAGGAAAAACACAACATTCTCAAAATGAAACAGAGCCGTCTGGCCCCGCCCTCTCACAATTTTATATCATATCTGCTGCTTTTCCACTTTTTCAGGCAGTGGGGGACTTACAGGGACTAGAGTTGGGGATATGTCCTCTAATGAGACAAGCTTCTAACAGTTTGTGAGGAAAGATGCTCTGTAAGTGAGCAATTGTTTTTGCAAAGAAATCTCAGATACAACCTTGAAGTGAACACGAGCAAAATTGAATGTCATCTCTTATTGGACCAAATTGTGACTCTGCAGGCTAATGACAAGTACGAAAAAGAATGCATAGCAATATTTAACATAGCAGAAATTTATTCCAGATTTTAGGTTTGATTACAAAGCATTATGTGGGTATACATGAGTGCCAAACAAACAATAATGTAAGTTAAAAAAAATAATCAATGATTTTTGACATTTCGTCTTGTCACCGTCACTCGATAACAGAAGTGATATCAATGTTGATTATCAATGTTGTTTCTCTTCTCCCACTACTGATGGGAAAATGTGGTGGAAAACATAATTGGAAAGGCCAGAAAGTTACATCCAATACATTGGAGACATACATCATCCATGCATAGATTAGTCACTAAAGGAAACTTTCAACATTCAAATAAAAAAAAATGTCTGGTGTCCTGTAGAAAATGTGGAAGGGAAAGAATAATGGTTAAACTAATCTTAATGTGAGAGCACACCAGTCATTGACAGAACTGCTAGAAATGCATCTGATATGCAGCATAAGTGGTATGTTGCTAACAACAACAAAAACATGTTTGGAACAAACTAAAATCTAAAGACAAGAGCAGACCTCAGCCTAATTTGAGCCTTCATTTTTGACTGGAAGGAAAAGACTTTCTGGCAGGCAGTCTCAGTGGGATTTCTGTCACAAGTCAGATGTGGACAGTTCCTTTTAGCGAGTAACAATCTTGAAGTCAGTAGCGAGGGCTGAGAAGACCATCAGGAATGGGTAAAGACAGATCTGAAGGGGCAGAGGGACATTCACACATGCTTAAACCACAGGCCTTTATAATTTAACAGTCTTTTCAAAAGTACCTCTTCTGCTCGTTCTTTTATCACTGGTTGCTGTAGTCATATAAAAGTCATTGGATTGATTCTAGACCTCTGCATACTACATAATACTGGGTGTCCTTGAATGAGACACCAAATCAGAAAACAGCTTTCGCAGCTCCGTCTTTTTGTGTAAAAAAGTGAATGAGGGATTTTGTTCCTAAATCCTGACTCATCTGTGTGTGTGTGTGTGTGTGTGTGTGTGTGTGTGTGTGTTCTCAGATATCTCTATTATCCCCTAGGCGGCATTTTGATTTACAGCCAATGGGAAAAACAATAACCTACAAACCAGACAAACGGAGATGTACAACACAAAATAAGACAAATATATAAAACAATATCTTACGTCAGGGTGCCCACACTTTTTCAGCAGGTGAGCTACTACTAGCTAATGACCAAGTCCCATTATATTTATTTAGAAAACTATTGGCGATCGACTGGTAGGTCGCAATCGACGTATTGAGCACCCCTGTCTTACGTCATAATATTTAACAGGCTAGTAGTGGCAGGGATGGATTAATTTTAATCTTACTCAAAATATCTGCAGCTGAAGGGGAGCAATAGGAAGTCTTTAAAAACCAGCTATCCTGCCTCAGATCTTTAAGGGTTTCCTCAAGGTGCTGGCATTCTGCAAGTTATGCTGACTAATGAAGGTCACGCCTGAGGCCTAACCCAGATTTTGACAAGGCCTTGTGGGTGATTTTTATACACAACTTCCCCCATTAAAACGAGAAGGCGTACTTGAAATGGGATAGAAAAATTACCTCAAATGTATATAAATACAGTCCATTCATCCATATATTTATCGTCTGTGTGGACTTACTTTATGAATCATATTCAGTAAGTAATTGGCTTGAAGAAGTTCCGTTCATATGAGCACAACTAGCATTTTCTCGTTGAAGCGACCTGAAGCTTCACTGGCAAACCATGCCTAAACCAGGATTAGCTGCATGCTGTCTGTGTTAAAAATGCTCAGGTGGTGAGATATGGTCTTCCAAAAATTGGAAATGTTGTTTAAATTACCTTGCCCATCATTACCGTGGGCACAACTCTATGGTGTAGGGTAATCATCTGTAGCATTGAAAAAAGGAACACTGACCGAAGGTTGAATGTGAGCATCCTCGAACAAAAAACCCTACCAAACAATCTCTCGTGCATAAAGAATTTCTTTGCAATTTCCAGCACACGCAGCTGTGGCTGGTGCGGGAGAGGAGCTCAATTTAGGGAATCCAGCAGAGAAAATGAGGATAGCGGTATTGGTAGCTGGAAATGAAAAAAGGAAAGTATGAGGACAGTGGCACATTTTCATCCTGTGCTGGTTCAGTGTCAGAACACAGATTATCAGTTATTGTATGTTCTGGGAAATGGCTTTCATGCCGCCAACATGGCCAAATGCCTTTGATTCATGGGCCAGTACTCTCCAGGCTGCACAAAATCCAAAGGAAGAGGCCAGCAAAAGAAACATTAAAAGGCACCCAAGCCCTCTGAAGTTATTAGTGCGTGTTTGGTTCCTAGCTTGTGTGTGTGTGCTCAAAGTCACCCAGACGCTTCAGTCATATAGTGTGTGTGTGAGATGCATGTGTATTCCGGCACTTCCAGTCAGAGTGGTGAGGTGTGAAATCGACTGTCTGTGCTCCCCTGCCCCTTTCCAGTATTGTTGCCGTGGATTCCTCACACCATCTGTCTCCCCTCCACAACCTGGATTTCTCCTCCCAAACGTTGACCTTGTTGTCACCCATTTCACACTCCTCTCTCCATATCAGCCATCCCTTGCTCATTCTCCCCACCCCTCCCGTCACTTCCTCTCTGTTCGTCATCTCCGTGCTCTCGGGGGCAGTTTTGTGTAATTAAGTCCATGCTAGTGCTGTGGGCATGCCAGCTTTGCCATCCTGACGGCCAAATTAAAAATTGATTTCTTCGACTGCTTCCATGCGCTGGATGAATACCCTCAACCTGCTGCCCCTTCCCTTCATCTTTACTCTTTCACTCACTCCCTCCCAACCTTGCATGGACACCCTATCTATTCATCTGTAGCCTTCTCTCAGGATCATCTCTGTTTGATAAAATCTCCTCACCTTCGCAGCCGACTCTCATCCTCCACCAACCCAAAGTCGACGTTCATTTCTAACTTCTGTTGTGGTACGAAACACAGCTGCATCCAAGCCTGACCTTTATATTTCTAGTCAAGGTATGCTGCCCCTCAAATGGTACGGTAAAAGTCTGTAAATATATTAGATCGCTTCATATTAACAGTTAAAGGGTAATATTTGAAACACATCGTGTCACTTTGGCAAAAACTGGCCTGTGTTGTATTTTATATGGCCCCGATGGGCATGAAATCTTTCAAATACCTCAAGATAATAGGATTATTTCCGAACCCCTGACTCGCTGTGTTTTGTATTTAAAGAATTTCCAGTGACAAATTCACTCAAGGGAAAGTCATTGCAGGGGCTCTGCAGCAACTTTTGGGGCCCAATCACCTTTAAGCCTAGAGTGAGATGCCATGCATACCACCACACTATACCTCCAATATGACAGAAATGTTTTGCTAAAGAAAGAGTGTGGACATATTCTTGGACATATGGTTAAAGTACCGTAAATTCCGCACTAGAAGCTGCGACTTTTTTCAAACGCTTTGACCCCTGCATCTTATAAAGCAATGTGGTCTATTTATGGGTTTTTACGATTACCTCAATTGCACCAGTATAAAGTTTTCTGAATTTGAATGGATATTTACGGCCACCAGAGGGTGCTCGATCAATGCAAGACAAAGAGGTTGAAGGGAAACAGTAAATCGCCGAGGAAGACACTAGTTTAATTGTGTTTTGAACAGTCTTTTTGTGCTTCATGTACAGACCCTCATCATGGATAAGACACAAAGAAATGCTTAAGATGCAGCTGTAAAGTTAAAGGCTAATGATCAGCAGCTGATAGCCTCGTTATTTTTTTAACAGGCGAGTTACTCTGTCATTTTACAGCTGTGTTTCTGCTGTGTTTTGTAATCAAACATTTAAAATAATCTATCTGTGTACCATAAAGATATCATGTTTCAAAGTGGCCACCTGAGATTATAGTCAGATGTGGCTTATATGTTTATTTTTTCTTAAATTTTATGAAATTTAGGTGGTGCAGCTTATAGTCAGGCGTGCTCTATTGTGTGGAATTTATGGTAGGCATCCGGCAAAACAAACAATATTGATATTTGTCCTTCAGAAACCACAAACTTTTAAAATTATTTTTTATAAGTAGTATCTACTGCCTGATAACTTTTTTTTAAATCTCAGGACAACAAAGTCTGTTTTCTTTTGATAACACATTCATTTATTCAGTCTTTAGATGTCACCGGGTTTGTTCCATCTTTTGAAATGACAGATCAGAATCGAGTCCTACGCAAACGTTTAGTGCATTGACTAGCTATGAGATTTAAGTGTCACTTCCTGGTAGCTAAAGCAAGAGTGGCCTCTGTTCAAGGCTGAAATCAGGATCGCCTGGGTCATCATGCAATCATCAGAAATGATTAACTATCCCTCAGAAACAAACTTGTTATGTCCATATATATAAATGTACAAAGAAATTAAATCAAGGAAAAATATATCTTGTTATCCTGAGACAGCAAAACAATAGGCCATTATAGTGAGAAAACAGACTTTATTATCCTGAAATAGCGTTATAATAAGTAATTATTATGCGGGAGCAGATTTTCTTGTCCTGATATAATGAAATAATAAGTGGTTAACATGAGAGTATGGACTTTGTTTTGCCAAGATAATTAAATCAATTAATGCATTATAGAAAACTTGAGAAAATAATTATGAGAAAATGTGGGTCAATTAAAATCAAGTGCCCGGGTTCTCTTGGATTCCATATTGCTCACTGATTAAAATAGCCAAATTTGTCTACTTGATCATTTGGTTCATTAGACTGTTAAAACTAGCTCTTCTCTTGGTAAACCAGAAAGACAAATGTCTTTGAAGATATTAGAAGTAGACATGCAAGAAACTGTTCTTTACACTGTATGTTATTAGACCTTATCTGCAATTGTTTTTCTTCTAAGGCCTTTAACAGGAACCTGAGTGCAGGTTCAATTCTATGTATATATGTGACCTTGTGTCTTATAGAAGGAAACTCTACTGATCCAACTAAATTGGAATTGTTAAATATCACAAATTGAAAGTTATGTGGCTGTTATTCTCAAGAAACTGCAAAGAAATGTTTGTTCTTTGCATCTGTTTGTTAATGGTGCATTCATGGTCCAGCATGAACCACATAATAAGCTCTGGATCAGTCACATACTGTTTCCAGTGACAACAGATTTAAATGAGCTTCTTTCCCCTTTAATCATCTACTAAACCCAATTTTGTGTCAGCCAACATTAGCAGCACTCCCAAATTATACATTTAGAGAATAAACTAATGTGAAGAGCAGAGTTATGTTCAAATGAAATATTAATAAACATAGTCCCTATCACATCTTTTTTCTCCTTGTCTTTTTCTGTAACCATTTACCCGGTTAGCCAATATTTAATAATAACCATTTCCAGCATTATTATTGCTAATTACTGCCGCTATTCTCTGCTAAAGATGACATGGTAGATGTGCATTTTCTGTAGCAGCGTGACCAATAAAGGGGATGAAGTCTTGGGTTCGGGAAAATTATAGAATATGTGTTTTTTTGTGACTCATTGTTTGGCCGTGCGTAGGTGTGGTGCTTGACAGCCACAGCAGGGGAGAGTGGGCAATTGTGATTTTTTTTTTTTTTTTAAAAGCTAATTGGAAAGCTTTTTAGACAGGTAGTGTGATAAAAACAGCGACAGCAGCAGTCATGTGAAATTAGATACAGCAAACAGCAACACTACAGATTATCCTGTTAGCACGGCCAATGTGAAAAAGGGATGAAAAACGTGTCATTGCTCTCCAATCAAATATCAGTATTTCTTATTACAGGCTAATTCCCTCAACTTTCCAACTAAAGCAACATCGAATAAAGAAACACATACAGGAGTAGAGAAGTGCTGTTTTTTATTCTCAGCGTTCTCTCTGAGCATCACAAACACAATCAGAGAAAAAAGCCTCATTGGCCACTTTAAACTATTACCTTGAGGGCAGCCTCCTAAATCAAGCTGTGCCTGGTTTCAAAAAAGAGGAAAAACAGACCTCCAAAAAGCGATCTATCCATTATGAGTTCACATAATAAGGCCCAGATGCAAATGCCAAGCTGTATCGTTGAATCTCTATTCTGTCAAAGGACGTCAGAGACATTTGTATTGAAGCTGGAGGCGATATTAACTTCTGTCTGGTCCTGCGTGCCCCCTGGAGCATTTTCAACCTGTCAGACGTGCACATGTTCCAATGTTTCGGAGTGTTTCACCCACACAAGTGCAACGGGAGCAAAGAACGCGGGTAAAATGGAAACATCTCTGAAATGGAGTTTGTTGTCTGGAAGCCTTTCATGGAGGCCTTGGTCAAATTTTTCTGTCTCTTTTAGGTTTTGAGTCACTTAGACATTAACGCTAGTTCTTACCGTCCTCCAGGTCGTGTACAAGAACAATGATTTTAAGTTGGAGCTGTCTCGACTGGCCATCGAGCACGACCCCAAAATAACCCTCCATGGCGACCTGGTGTTCCGCTGCGAGGACGTCGCTGCCCTGGATCCGGTCACCTTCGACACGCCAGAGTCCTACATTTCGCTGCCTAAGTGGAACACCAAGAAAACCGGCTCCATCTCCTTTGACTTCCGCACGACCGAGCCCAGCGGACTCCTGCTGTTCAGCCACGGACGCCCCCAGGGCCCAAAGGAGCAGAAGCCCGGGAGGGAGCTGAAGACCGATTACTTTGCCATGGAGCTCCTGGACGGGTATTTGTACCTGCTGATTGATATGGGCTCTGGGAAAACGAAGCTGAAGGCCAACAACAAAAAGGTCAATGACGGGGACTGGTGCCATGTGGATTTCCAGAGGGAGGGCAGAAAAGGTGAGACTTTCTCTTCTTCTCAGTCAGAAATGACATGTAATAAATTTGCATTTCGAAATAACTGCGCTCGTGGCTTTGTTTTGCTCCAAAAACACAATCCGAAAATTTGACAAAACGAACACATTTGTCTTTTTTTTTTAAATTTCCATTGTGTTCCAAACCTCCTTTGACAGGATTAGAGGGATTCAGACGCGCTCACCAATTTGTCCACCACAGAAAAGTTTTGTTGTTATAAACCCTTTTTTGTCTGTAATCACCCTGGTGAAGGAATGGCGTTGCGTTATTCTTTTAACAATGCAACTCGTGGCATTTCGTTTTGTTTATCCTCAAAGAAGGAAGGAGATATGCACGCTGGAGTGGGCGCATAATGAATGATCCGTAGGAGGATCGGCACCTAGGACATTATATCTCCTTTCTAATGGCGTCTTATAATAAGGACGTGCGCGCGCCATTACATGCGCGCGTGTGATCTAGCCGTCGCTCTGATCCGTAATTGGCTTTTAATAGAAAATTAAGACAGACTCGTTAATCACAGGCAGAGCGGGAGCCTTTTGTCTCACTCCCTGCTGCATTATGGTTCCCTTCGCCTCCATTTAGCCTATTAAAGGCGGATTACACACAACCACACACTTCAGTCATCCATCCTACCTGTCTCCTGTACATCTGTCCATTTTCTATGTCCCTAAAATATCTGTTCTGGGCTCCTAGCAGCCAAATGTTTTATCATATGTGATTTTGAAAATCCTTTCAACTCAGATTTGACTTTATGGTTTTAGTTTCTGGTTGATTTAGGGCCTTTTATGTGGGTTTCAGGCTCCATCTCAGTCAACAGTCGTAGCATACCCTTCAATTCCCCCGAAGGCAGCGAGATCCTGGACCTCGACAGCGACATGTACCTGGGTGGCCTGCCGGAGCTGAAGTCCGACCTCATCCTGCCACCAGAGGTCTGGACGGCACTGCTCAACTACGGCTACGTGGGCTGCGTGCGCGACCTCTTCATTGACGGCAAGAGCCGAGATGTCCGGCGCCTGGCCGAGATCCAGAGTGCCATCGGTGTGAGTAGCTTCTGCACCCGGGAGCTGCAGAAGCGCTGCAGCAGCACCCCCTGTGCCAATGGGGGGTTGTGCAAAGAGGGCTGGAACCGCTACATTTGCGACTGCACTGGCACAGGATACCTGGGCTCCAACTGTGAGATAGGTAAGTTAATTCCTTTAAATATTAATCACAGAAAACATATGATATATGCATCCAAGGATGCTCCCACAACAAATTAACTGGCCTACATGCGGCATCACTGGGCAGCATAAAATTCATGCTATATAACTATGAAATTCCAGTCAATAAAAACCTAAAATTGTCTTGAAATTGAATTGTTTTATTTAACTAACATCATATTATCAAACAATATTTTTTATAGTATGTAGAATGTGCAACTCTTGAAGGCATGCACAGAAGATAGGCTAAATTGCTAACACTGTACATCTTATTTAACAAAGTTGAGCAGGAGAACAAGTGTCCTTCCACCAAGCAGCTATAGCCCAGTACGACCTCGATTCCAGTATATTAGACCTAACATCCACCTCACATCTGCCGCATGCATCAGATTTATTCAGATTAGCTGCATGCGCCTCGCTTCATGGTGTGTGTTTGCATGCCTGTGGGGGGTTAGTGAGCCGTGATGGTACCGGATTTTGTGAGGCAAGAAAGGTAATGAGGGATGCAGGGAAGCTTAAATCAAGGCGGAGATAGAAATGTCTCTGGTTTAAAGGGTGATGTTTCAACTGTTTGTCTTTTGGACAGCCATTGATGCCTGTTTGGGTGGTGTTCTGCTGCCATCTAGCGGAACTTTCTGGGAATCAGGCTGCTCCCTCTCTCCTAATAAAATTGTGGAATATCTTTATGAGCTCGAACATATATTATTCATTTACACAAGAGGCACTTCTTTTTTTAAGTGTTATTCAAAAGGTTATGTATTTATTTTATTTGAGTTTTGCCATCTCGTTGTGTTTATTTGTAATTATGCAACTGTACATTCATCTGCTGAAAACCTAGGTTGTCGTATAAAAAACATCTTTACTGTTATACATCTCATGCTCCCTTTATAATAAATCCAAGTTTCGACCTCCAAGGACAGCCACAAAAAAAGGAAGTGCAGTGCCGATGGCTGAGCTGCCTCTTGAGACAGATATACTTGTTGCGGGGATACCGTACTGTCATACTGAATCTGCCTCAGCACATCCGCTCTACCTCTCTGCCTCCTCACCCATTCTGTCCCCTCCTTCACACCTCCATCCAGAGGCGACGGTGCTGAGTTATGACGGCAGCATGTACCTCAAGATCATCATGCCGGTCACCATGCACACAGAGGCCGAGGACGTGTCGCTGCGCTTCATGTCCCAGCGGGCGTATGGCCTGCTGATGGCCACCACCTCCAAGGAGTCGGCGGACACCCTGCGACTGGAGCTGGATGGAGGTCGCATCAAGTTGACTGTAAACCTCGGTAGGCTGTGGTTCATTCTGGTTGTACCCCCGCTGACCTTGTGAATGATCCATCTCCTTTCTCTGTAGCGAGAGGTGTTTTGATGTTTTTGGGGGGAAAGCTTCTAAATTTATAGCTCATTTGGATGTTATGTTGCACATGTATTTGAAAACCAAAGCTGTGCAAACAGAAAAACAGGGTAAAAATGTAGAAACGTCACCTCACGATTGCTGCAGGAATAAGGATTTCAGGAATAGACTCCTGTGCATTTTTTGACCCCAGTTTCTCCATCCTCTCTCTGCATTCATCCTTTTCTTGTCCTGATGTCATCCTATGCTCTTCAAAAGCTCCATCTCTCAGCATCTCTTTGGCCTGTGTCTGAGCCTCTCTGTGCTAACCTGCTTTTAGGAGTCGGCTTTGCTCTGCTGCCTCTAAAGGTTCACCTTTTTCACTATCTTTGATGAAGGGCTGGTGAGTAACGTCACCGTAATCCATTATAGAAGAGTTGAAAATGAAAAAAAGCTCTATAATGCAATCTAAGATCACGCTTTGTTAGATGAATGGAGCAAATTTACTCTATATTTTGTAATTTACTTTGCAAATACTACTATTGTAACTCCTTAAATCTTTTAACGCAGTGATTTTCACAATGGGAGTGTGGGCCCTTGAGATGGTGCAGTTGGTGCTCGTAGGGCCTCAGAAAATTGGAGGGAAAATGACAAAAACAATTATCAAAACATCTTTCTTGATGTCACAATCTGTGTTTTACTCCTGTTATCAAGCTGCTCTAATCCTCAATCTATCACAACTAGCTAGTGTAGAAATAGACAGGTTTTTGAAAACAAACAGACCTTGGCAGTTCCCAGATTTGGAGTACTCTTTGAAATATGGGTGGATGTCATTAGAGAAGCAAATTTGCTAAAAATAAAAATCCACGAGTGCTTTTGGATCCTTTAAAGCACCAGCTGTGAACAAAGAAGTAGAGGTGGAATATCAACCGAGGCAGTGCAACAGGCAAACTAAGCCATCTCTCCTCATTCCTTTTCCTTTTGTTCTCCTTCTCCCTCTCCCTCGTTTCTGTCAATCATGTCTCCCACCTGGCCGAGACTCAGACGATGGAGCTTTTCATCCCTTCAATGGCCTGTATGTCTGCGGCCCTCGGAGCGAACAGTTGCAGAGACCGGCTCACACCTTTCAAGCGAGCGTGCACACCTTTCCCGGACCACAGGAAATTGAAATCTCTGTTTTCGCAGCTCAAAACAATTACCCAGCCAAATCAGGGTTGCAAACATAAGACGTTTAATTAACCCTTAATCAACAGGGAACGCTCAATGTCCGTTAGCCCTTAATCTGATTATTAAAACCAATCTTGGTCATCGCTATGGGAAAGATTGGATTTGGCAGGTTACTGCATTTATTAAAAAAATATCGTTGATAATTTGTCAATATTCTATGTCATCTCTTAATAAAATCAGTACGATTTTCCCGTTTCGAAGGATGCAGCCCATCGGTATTTCTCATTAGATCATTATCTGAGTGAGTGTAGCCGGTCCCTGGCTGTTTGTTTCCACTATTCTGTAGCGGTTGACAGCTCGAGAGACCACAACCCAACCAAACTGCCACTTGCACACAGTTTTCGGCCGCAAGATGGAGCTAAATCACCATCAATCTTTTTCAAAACTAACGAGAAATTATGGTTTCTATGTGTAGCTCTTTTTAATTGCCCCGAAAAATCAGTTTGTAACATGCAACTCATGTGTAAACTGGTCAATGTCAAGGAGATTTCATTCCGAAATCGATGCTGTCATTCGTTCGGAAGTCAAACCTTCGACTTTTGCAGGACGCAAAAATGAAACTCCAAAACAACAGGCTCCTCTTCTCTCGCCGCGTGTGTGCAACAGGCGTGGGGTGGCTGGGATGTGCAGATCACCCTTTCTTGTCACTCAAACAGTCGGGTTTCTTGGGCCCAGATCGTCGCAGGAGGCAAACCGAACTGAAATTTCCAGCAAAGAGACGAGAATTGGGAGTTTGCAAGGGCGGCCGCCAGTCAAATGGTTTGAGCCGCTTGACAGCTTCTCAGCTAAAATAGGCTCTACCTCTCTCTTTAATCATGCTTTTTGGATTTTATTCTAAGCTTTATACAACAGAATGTGCAAAAAAAGAGAACCAAACCTGCTGTGTATTTTAGATCTGTAGCCTGTGTAAATTAAATTTGCATATTTAGTGACCATATGACAGAACCCTTATGACATCGATGCGGGTCTTGCCTTCTGCTGCTCTTCTGTGGAGTGGAAAAAGGGTGATCCTGACTCAGAGCCTGTCCCCGGATGGTGGCCTCAGAGAAATGTTTGGTTGTCTGCAGAATGTACTTTGAAGGATGTAAAACTGTCTCTTTCTTTCTTTCCTCTTCTTCCTTCTTTCTTGATCTCACCATTTCGCTTTCTCTCCCGCCAGATTGTATCAGGATAGACTGTAGTCTCAGTAAGTGGTTCTATTCCATTTTTCTGCCTAAAACAAATATGTACCTGCTGTATCTCATGTTGACGCACCATGCACACCCCCCCAAACCACAGCTGACACTTTTTGAACATACCGTAATTTCCGGATTGAAGGCATCTGAATAGAAGCCGCACCTGCTAAATTTTAAAAGAAAATTAATGTTGTACATGTATAAAGCATAACTTTAATATAAGCTGCAAGTTTACGTGAGATATTTACACAGAAAGACAGTACACGGAAGATTTTTTTTTAAAATTTGAATTTATGACACGCTTAAAAAAAACTGCCTGAAAAGCGGCAGTTTTTGCTTTCAGCCGGATCTGGAAGGTAATAAAACTTTGGCTGTCTGCACTTTGTGTATTCACCCAGTCTTCAAAAATGTTTTCAAGTGCCGCCTCCAACGTCACGCCATCGATTCATTGATAGCTCTATTTCCTTCTTTGACGGCCAGATTGCCTTTAACTTGAAAGCTACGTCATATGCATTTCTGCGTGTGATTTCCACAATGAGCGTGTGTGATGCACGTAATGACTCAATCAAATAGTGTCTTCTTCGGCGCATAGTCTTTCCCACCTGTCCGCCTCACTTTTGCGTCAACCACTCGAGACGACCCCCCGGTGATCCAGTAAACATATTTAAATTAGACGCAACGTTATAGAGCCCGCAGGCTTCGAAGCGTGTGAAAAATTAGCGACTTATAGTCCGAGAATTACGGTGTGTATGCTGCGTGTCTCATCTTCCGAGTTGCATTCCCTACGAAAAATACGTAGAGGTAGCCTCGCACGCAAAGTCCTGCGTTACTTTTCTCGCACTCGTCTTCTCCGAACACAAATTCAGAAAAGGGCGGCCTGGCGGCCCCTTTTCGGATATTCCTGTTTCCATTTCGTGCCGGTGCGCCTCGGCGCCGCTCGGCTGCACGCAGGTGCTGCTTGATTTGACGGGACGACCTGTCCCCCCCATTCACCCCAGAAAGCCAATTGATTGTCCACTCCCAGACCGCGTCACCTGCAGGCTTGTTCCCACAAGCACAAGCGCATTTTCCCCACTTTCTCGCCCCATGCTGAAGGAATGATTGCACAGTGTTATTACAGAAACAACCACTCGGCAGGTAAGTGTTGCTACTGCTGTGACATAAGTGGAGAAAAGCTTTTGCTTGCGTGTTGACAAATGTCTTCATTTGTTTTAGTTTTCTGTAGGTTACTCGCGTTTTTTCCCCGAAATATGTTTGAATGTAGTTTTATTGGAGTGGCGGGGTGGGGAGAGGTGGAACGGTTAACGACAACGCCACCTGGGGAGTTTCACCCCAGGAATTAACCGGAGAACAGTCACGCGCAGATAAGGTTCTATTCCAGAGGCAGAGACAGGATTGAGGGTTAGGCACTACAATTTTATTAAATCCATTACTCAACAAAATATAACTCTGCTGTACAAAAGTCAAACAAAAGGGGTGGACAGGGCTGGGGCCCCACCAGCAGGTAAAACTCAATTAGGGGAGATAAACTAAGAACACCCGTGCTACTGCAAACAAACTACACACGAGTGATGAAAACGCCCTCCACCAGGGGTTGGGTCCCCGCCGTGGCCCGCAGCACCTGTCCTCAAAGAAAAGAGAATTAAATTTACAATGATGAACAATCAGACGCGACGAGCGCACACACACACACACACCTCACACAGACAGGCAAATAAATGGTGACCAGGTCGTCTAAAAGAACACAACGTCAACCAAGAAACGAAAAGCAACAAAACCTAAAAAAAAAGTAAATATAAATTGATACAATTTACACACTGTTAAGTCTAAAATTTAGGCAAAAGCTCCGTGGTCGCCTCGGCACCACCACGTCTCAGCGCCGTTTCTCCGAGCAAAGGGGAGCGCGAGAGAGAATCCCGAACCAAAGGACCGAGCCAAAGCAGCAGTGGGTCCAGTACGCGAGAAAGTCCGTGCCGACTGTGTTTGGTGGCGCCACCACTCCGTGAAGGGTTCCCGCTGGGGCAACGCGACCCACCGACGCCAGCCGGCAGCCAACTGCCCAGTGCAGACTAGCGCGCGTGCCCTTACGGCAAAGCGTTCTAGGCGGGAGGAAGCACCAACCTTCTTGGCGCTGCCAAAAGCATGCTCGCGCTGTGAAACAGTTTCTGTTGGTCGAACAGCCCAGATAAGCCGCAACCCCGCCGTACCGTCGAAGGGGGAAAACAACTAGAGGCAGTGTCTTATATAAACCTTTTCTCCCCACCCACCAATTAAGGCACTACCTCCATATGGCACCTGCTCGGAGGGCAGGCCACGCCCTGCCACACCAGCAAAGTCCCCAGTTTGCAGGCAGTGCATTCCTTCAGGTTCTGGACTGAGATAATAGAACGTGATAAAATGAGGTAATAGAACGTGATAATATAAACAATGGACACTAGGTGTCAGTAGCGTAGCAACGAAATAAATAGTGAATTCTCCCTGCAGCGTTTTCCTGTACGGTCTGTTCAGATGTTCTCAACTGAATTTAAAATACGCCATTAACTGACAGACCATGTTTCACACGTGCAGTCATTCATCAAACTATTAAAAATGCAGCTTAGTCATTTATTTACTTGGTTATTGCTCTGTGCGTGAACTGAATGGAATCCAGCAGGATAAGTCAATGAAACTGGCCTTATCTGACTTATTTTGCTAAGAATGAAGAGGGAAGGACAATTTCCTACAGAGTAATGGGTTAAAAGTGTCATTATCTGAAATGACTTATATCACACGTACAACCTCTCAACCTACAGCACAGACTTGGTATGGACAGGTCACAGTCCAGTTTGATTAATTGACATTTTGTCACAATAATGATTTTAAAAATGCTCTTCTAAATTCAGTTTCTTTGTCTGTTATTGATTGATTCAGTTAGTTGCACACAATCTTTGCTGTTAAAGAAGTGAAGCATTGAACTTGTAAACATTCATTTCTTGTTGAATATATTTCATGTTACATAAAATTGTAAATTAAGTACAGTGACAGATCTAAGTGGCGTGTTCAGGCTCTCTAGTCTTATTAGCCAATCGGCTTCAGTTTGGACTCACTGTAACCAGTGGAGAGATATTTGGCCCAAACCAGGATATGATGGTTGCATTAGCCGACAAGATAACTCTTATCAACTCCTCTTTAGGCAGGTATGGCTTCACTAACCAACTTTAATAGAGTCTCCAGACATCACAGAAAATAAACCAGCGGGAGGAATAGACATTTGAAATGATTTTGATCATCTAAGACAAAATTATTATTATTATTATTATTAATAAAAGAAAATGAGCATGGGTGTGTAACTGAACTTCAAAGCGGTTTCATTGCACAGGACAAATAACAAAGTGATGTTTTGAGTTGCTCGCTTTGAGGCGAAATTGCTTTTGAATGCGAGTAAAGTCTTGTCAGAAACAGTAAAGCGCCTGATTCAGAGGGATCTCACTGTCAGGTGTTTTGTGTCTGCAGCACAGCCTACACCCATGCTGTGATGACGTGATACGTTGATTCTCCCGTGTAATTTGCTACGCAGTTTTGGCATCATTGCTACAGCTCTTCTGGAACATTTCACCTAATGACAGGTTATTGGCTTTTGATCTCATTACCTCGGGACTATGAGGTGCTCAAGACTGAGTCATTGCAGTGACCTTTGACCTTTCAGCAGGAAGGAGCACCTTTTTCTTATGGCTAGTTGATGAGGGCACGAGGACTACGTCTGTTAATGTCATAACCCTCTGCATGTCCACCTGCAAGTGCTCAGACGTTTGCAGAAACACTCTTGTACTTCTATCTTTATGAGGACTTTTCTAAATATTTTATACTACCCAGCTCCCGACCCTAACCATCCCAACTAACTAAACCCAGTTCTAACATCAACATGTCTTAACCCTCAAACATTCCTTTCAAGTTGTGGCACCCAGTAATAATGTCTTCATGTTACTAGTAGAATGCATATTTTTGTAGTCAAGTCGAAGTCAGTCTGTTCTTCTGCTCTTACTGTCCTTCCTCCTGTCCTTCCTCCTGTCCTTCCTCCTGTCCTATCTCCTCCTCTTCTCCTTCTCCATCAGCAGGAGAGTCCCCGCCAATGTGCCTGGTACTGCTCAAGGTTTCTTCCTAACATTCCCTACCACTGTTGCTTGTTTGGAGGTTAGACTGGGTTTCTGTGAAGCACATAGAAACAATTTTAAATGTAATGGACTTCGAAAGTACCTGTGTTGAATTGAACTTTATTAGTAAACAAAGCTCTTGTCTATATTGCATTTTGTACAGCCCTCTAGTAGGAAACCCTTGTGTGCCGTTACAAAACCCAGCAGGCTTTGGCACAATTTTTCCTTTTAACATGGTGTGAAGGCGCTTGGTTTACATTAGGTGGTAATAACCTTACAGCGTTAATCATTTTCATTAAACAAGAATTGAGTCCCAGAGCAGGTTGTAGTGATTTACAATATGTAGGCGACATGTGATCAGTCAGAAAAGCAGTTCTCTGAATGCTGTTTAGTTGACAACCTTTGGAGTGTAAAGTGGACAATAAAATTTGTTTTGTGTTTCTTGTAGGTTTTGCTGTAATTTTACTAGGTAGAGTACCCACAGGTCATGCAGCATGCCAATATAATACTACCAGTTGTTACCTGTGAGAAAGACATTTGAGAATCAGCACTATGTTTTGTTTGTGTTTTTTTCCCTTTCATCTGGGTCAAAGAATTTTTCTTTCTTGCATCTCTTTTGGTGTCTCTGGACCCTTTCAAGAAACCCAGAGCATGACCCAAAAACATAAACGGTGGCAAGAAGCTCCCTTTTAACAGGAGGAAACCTTGAGCAGGGCTGGGCTCATATGAGGGCACTCTTTATCCTTCAGCTGAGTAAAGGAAGGGGAGAAGAGGAGGTAGGTTTGGGGGTACAGAAAGATAAGAAGGATGGACAGATGCATCAGACATCCAATGCATTAGTTATACTGAAGATGCTGAACAAAAACTGGCTGGTCAATAGGTCAGTGTGTAACTAGTGGTGCAGTGATACCTGTAGATGGATAGAAAGAGACAAAACTATGCAAGAAAGATGTGTGAATGATATCAAACAATGATTTACAAACTGAAGAAAGGAAAGGAAGACCAAGAGCCAATTAGATAAGAGCAACCTGTCAGTGGATCATGTTTCTGTATCATAAAAGTCTAGGTCTATATCAGCATAACTAAGGCAAGAGCTGAAGGTTGGATATCCCTGTCTTACTAATACACATTAGTATGTCTAAAATAGTTGCTATAGCTATGGGTTAGTTAGAAGTGTTTTAGTCTTAAAAGTAGAGAGCGTAACCTAAACCTAGACAATATGGGATATGGGTAGAGCCCCCTGGTGGACAGAAAGAGGAGCGGAATAAACATATGTCCCACACATTAGGAATCAAATGTGTGCTCCATCAAACTGAGGACAGTTATGTTGGATATGCTGGGATAGTTGAGCCTCGTGCACACACATGGCTGGACTGATGTATACAGAATAGTGCTATCGGCTAACTGCTGTGTCAGTGTCTCTTTAAACACATCAGGCTACACTTGTTCAGAGCTGTCAGTTGTCATGCCATTTTATACAGGGCGGATACACTTCCCAGCCTGACTAACTTTCACTTTCCTTCAACTCAGTGTTTCCTCAGCGTCTCACAGATGTCGCCCATTAATGAGTTTGTCATGGCTCCATTTCATCAGAGCCTATTTTAGAAGTAGATCTTCGATATGCACAACGCCATGCGGTTTGTGAAGTTTCAGCATGTATTAAAGTTTTGGGGGGAATCGGATGCTTGGATTGGGATTTTTTTTCCCCTGTATTTGAAGGCAATTTATTGCTCCATTGGAGGATGGTCATCTTTGAGTTAATGCTCATTTTATCCTTCGAAACTTCAGGCTAAATGTGATGCAACGAGCCAAAAGAGGAGAATCTCATTACCATAATGCCTCAGATCTGCGATCAGCACGACCCCAATGCTGAGGGACGCCGTTTGATAAAAGTAAGCAGATTTATGTTAATGCTGGTCGCAGCTCGGTGACGGACAACATAAAGGCACTGCGTATCTCTCTGTACTTAACAAGTTCAATACTATCAAGAGTTACGTACTAGTGAGGCTTCATACAGTGCACATTTAAAAATATGTTTTACTGCCTAAAAATAGTCTGCTGTCATACATAATGTCAGCTTATAAGGAGTTCCGTGTGGCATTTTCTTGATAAATTTATAAAACCGGAGTAACTTTAAAGATATTTGTCCTTTTTTTGTGTTGGATGGTAGGTGGTATAGCCTCAGTCCACCATCACTCTGTTTCCTTTTGTGAAGTGTGGCACCACCGACAGGTTAGATATTGTCTCATTACAGGGGCTGTAACGAGCAGACTGGAGGTAGCCAGGAGCTGTCTGGACCCATACTTCTCTGTAGAACTGATGGCTCCCACTGGGTCCCTGCCTTGATCTTACCCTAGCATGCTGGGAAATGTGGTCATTTGAATCGCTGGCATTTGAACTTGTTTCCTGAGATGAGAGGAAGTAAGAAGTAGGTTTATCCAAAGGAAAAGGTTGCGGACAGGATGTGGGAATGACAGGTTATGTCCCTCGGAGTCAATCAGCTGGCTCACACGCTCTGAAACAGAGGCTGTAACAGAGAGAGACACAGAGAGCGGCAAATGGGAAACAAAGAACAACGGAACATAGGAGATAGCTTATCTCTGTAATTGACACTGAAGGGTCAGAATTAATTAGGTAATAATGACATAGAGGTCATAATCCCTTCGATCCCCTGCCTTTCTCTTCTTACCTAATCAGTCCTCTCTCAAATTGTACCCCCTCTCTCTCTCTTTCCCCCTCTCCCTCCCTCCCCATCATGTAATACTGTGTGGGTGCTGTTTTGGATGTTGCCAGGGGAGTGCTGTTGTGTTAGCATGTCACATGTGACTGTTGGGCTGTCTCGTTAGCAGGTCCCTCAATTATCTGCCAGAAGTGGAGGATAATATCAGTTGAATTCTTTCCACGTGAATCAGCCTTGTATGTATTCATATTAGCTGCGACGTGTGTATGTGCATGTGCAGCGGGAAAGGGAGAGATGGAGAGAGAGCCTTTCATCTGATCTGCAATGATAGGTCTGAATTCCTTTGAGTTACAAAAAAAAAAGATATCAAAGATAAAAGCCAAGAAGCGTTATCATCAAAGTGAGCTTATCTCAAAAACTGCAAAGAACAAAGTAAATTTGGTGTCTCGCGATTTTAACCGTGTTAATCCTGGTACCCTTTTTTTTAAAACTGTCGCTTTGCTACATTTAAAAAAAAAAAGGTTAATTTTGGTTACTGTTTTTTCCCCCTCTTAGCAGTCACAAAGTAATGTTTCCTCATTTACGAGTGTATGCTGTAACTTTTTGAGCATACTGCATTGTCACCCCTTAATTAAGTATGGGAAAGACTGAGCGGTAAGACAAAACCAAGGCAACTATACTGTTGTATATGTATACCCGGTATTTGCCCTCTGTGGCTCAGCAGAAAATTCTTTCCAATTTAGCCATTGTTTGTCTCATTTTTAAACAAAACTCTCCCGAATCTGAAAGTCAATGAAGGCAGTTAACACAGTTACCAGTCATGAATCATAAAAAGGTGCCCCTGGGTGTCTGAGCTCCTTGGTTGTTTTTTTTTTCCTTGCCACAAATTCAATTTTCACCAACCACGTGGGAGGTGGTGCAGGTCTTTAGATTGTAGGAAGCAGTTGTGTCCAACCCCCCCCTCAAAAAAAATAACCCCCTCAATTTACCAAATACTAAAATAAATAAAACTACTCTCTTTATCGTGCAGATAACTGCAAGTAGTATTTTGTGAGGAAATGTAAATTATTTTCAGTTTGCCCCTTATGCTAATTTTAAGCTGTTTTTAGTCCAGCAGCTACCAATTGTTGTTTCTTTTGACAATCAAAAGTATTAACTGGATTTAGGCAATAGTTTTGTTCAGCAAATGTGTTGCAACTTGACATCAAACGATGCAGGATATTGGCTTATGAATCAGTGAAAGCACTGAAAGAAGTACCATTTCTGTCTTGCCAGGATCTGTCTGACTCAGTCTCAGTTATTTTGTATGCTAAATGCTCGCAGAACAAATCATATCATCGAGAAAGTTTATGAACCCAATTTAATTTTTTTCCACATCATGAAATTGTGGCTTTGGGTGTTGATGTCCTCCATTCATGCAGGGTTTTAAGAAATCTCAAGCTTTATCTATTTTTATAGCACCTTTCATCCATGGAATGCAGTGCAATGTGTTTTACTTCAACACAAATTGAATAAATGAAAAATGGTGCATGGTGCAGTGACTCCCCAGTGCCCCGTCATCTGGAATCAACCCCCAGTGTGGAGAACCCCACCGTAGGGGTTTGTCCCTTATTTTTTGGTTATCAGATGCAAGAAAATAACAGGGCCTGCTCAGTTGGTTCGGTAGAGGCAGACATTACCCTTTTGGGAGGCCATAACAAGATTACTGTTATCATTTTTAATCTCCATAAAATCTCTAAAATCAAATAAAACTGCTTTTATTTTATGCCATTTATCTATTTTTAGAGACTAAGTAGTTTGCAACTTGGGGTGTAGTTTGCAACGTTGCCTCACATTACCGGTTTTGAATCCCCAGGAGACCAGGGGCTTTTCTTGGAGTTTCAAAGTCCTTCCATCCCTTGTGGGTTTGCACCAGGTGCTCTGGCCTTCCCACACAGTCCAAAGACATGCATCTGGAGGAAAGGAGAACTGGCTACTTAGGTGTTTGTAATTGTATGGTACCCATGCAATGAGCTACCGACCTGTCAGCACGTACCCCCTCCTCTTGCCAAAAGTCGAGTGAAAAGTGGTAAAAGATAGTCGTATTGTGGAACTTCAAAAGGTTGTGGACCAGATACCCTGGAGTCTCAGATGAGATGAAATAAGGTTTAGTGATCAGAAGAATTGATACCCACATGGGTGCAGAGCCTGCACCAAGTCCAATGAGTACAGGGAGGTATATAAGATGTAAGAATAATAGACCAAGTGCTCGCTGTGACCCTATAGGGCAATGGTCAGCCTTGCTTTAGCTGGTCCAAGCACAGAATTCTAACCGAGGATAAAATAAAGGATTAAGTGCTGCCACCTCGGCAGCATCTTGTCTAAAGAAAGAAATGGAAAAACAAGATTGTGGAAAAGTAATTTCTCCTTCACAAAATGGATGGATGTGAATTACAAGTTTTGAAACAATACAACTGAGTACAACAAGAAGAATGCACTGATAGGGACACATGCTTTTCTACTAAATCTGGCCAGCACTTCACATCACTCAAGACTTAGAACTGGAAGGGTCAGACTGCCCTGGAGTTACCTGGAGATACCATTTAGCTGCAGTAATCAAGCGTGAAGGTTGAGAGGAGCAAACAGTCATTAACCTCCCGAACACAGGCCATCCTCTGCAACGGACGGAGGGGGTACAGAGCGCAAATGTCAGTGCTGTTACATGCCTTGGTAAGTCCTGTATAGGAGGGAATGTATTTTTATTGTCTGCTGGGTGGAGTTCACTGGCTCTATCTGATGGGGAGTGCATTGTGGGTGCTCATCTATCAGCTTGTGCAGTGTGTGTCAGGGTTTAGCTAATCTTTTTTGTCGAACCCTTTCTTACAGTCTTATATCATCAAGCCAGGAAAGTCAGTTGTATTGTTTCAAAGTCTGTTTCACAGACTTGGTGCTTATGACTCTCATGTGTCGGTACAATGTGTTTGTGTTTGGCATGGGCAGGTCTATGGCTGCCTGTTTGGCGTGCCGCTGTGTCATCCTTTGTGTTGGCAAACTGAGCCAAGCCATCTGCTCCAGACTAAGCTGGCACAACCCAGAATTCATCAGGGGGCTGAGAATCAGGAAGAAGACATCGAACCTGTGATTTGGCTAAGACGGACGTCTAAAACCTGTCCTGTATGCAAACGGGTGCAATGGAATGTGTGGTACACAGAGTATACCCATGGAAATCATTTTCAACAATAATGTATAGAGCATACCATATGTCAGTGCTGTTCAACTGGGGGGAAGCATGCACCCTAGGGGGGGGGGGCAGGGCAAAACACCACTGAGGATAATGATACTTGTACACTTCTTGCTAGCTTTGACCAACAAAACACAGCATAAGGCAAACCCACACCAGCCCCTAAAAAGACACAATGCTAAGTTGGAATCTATTGTAATTGATTCTAGTACCTTTTTTGTAATTTTTCATTCAACATTCGTCCAGGTATTTACTTCAATTACCTAAGATTATTTTCTGTGTCCCCTGGCCACAAATTAATGGATGACAGCTTTGATTTAGAACTGAAGTGGCCTTGCTCAGTAAATCAAAGCATATTTTTTTGGTTTTGTGATTTAGAGAATTTTAGGGATTGGTAGTGGTCTCTGATTTTTTTATCATTTTTTTGTTTTTCTTTAGTGTAGAACATGGGGAAATGACAGTATGCAATGCAATTGCAGGGGTTTAAGCTGGTGGTTTCTCCAGCAGGTAGCTCGCTCAGCAATCACCCATGTCAGCACTGCCAGGATCCAGCCATGCTAGTATGACATTTATGACCATAGAATGAAATGATTTGATGGTAAAACTTAAGTCAACAATTAAAATGAAGGATGCTTTGCGCTTCAACAACCTGTATTACTTAACTCGGTACAAATAAAGGCACAGCTGAGTCTTTGCAGTGCGGTGCACTTTTATAGAAGCTACTGCTCAAGAGGATGCTCAAGATTAACAACAACCACGCTGAAGCACAGCTAATGAAAATCCACAACTGGGCAGCAGCGAGATGTGATTAACATTCAGCTTATTATGAGCAATAAAAATAAATTAAACTTGCATAAAGGTCTTCCATAAAAGCTAACAACTAAAAGAAATGTAAACACTTTCAGGTGCAAACATCACTAATTATCTTTTCATAATTTGAATTTACAGAAGTGTGCATGAATAATTTAAACCAGGTTTCAGGCTGTAGCCTGAAGGGCTATTTCATGTTGTTTTTGGGGTTTTTAGTGGCTGACCATCGCTGTGTCAGGATTTAAAGCATGTGATGGCAGTAAATACTCTAAGGTTACATATATGGTTGATTGTACTCCTTGTTCATTTAGAACTAAATTTAAAGATGCATTTGTGCATTATATTAACTGAAACTCAAGGTTTCTTTGCTTTACCATTGAAGAGCACTGTTTTCATTGTGACTTGCTCCTGCGCGGTTGCTGAAAAGGTTGCCACATGAGTTCAGTCGTTTTTATTTTCACTGTTGCACTGTTTGCTCCTGTCCTTCTGCTCATAGGACACAAAAATAATTAGAAAGCCAGAAATGCTTAACTTATGCAACAGTATTTGTATGGTGCCAGTAAATAAAGCTATCACAATTACTCACTTGGAGGCACTCATTCAGATAGTGCTTTCACATCCAGCTAGCAAGACAACACATTCTGTCACAGTGAGCTCTGGGCTACCAAAATGTGATGATTATCCAGGAAATTATTCTGGCTGGAAACTTCTCTCTGTTGACCAATGAAGAGCTTGGACATGAACAAGGGGAACAGCTTGATCTCCCAAGTAAATAACTTGGTCCTTAATAAGTCCATATCTGTGATGCAAATGTGGCTGTGACTGGTATGGGAAAGGCAAGAGGACCTGTATTGACCTTCCAAAAATTTCTAATAGGGAAAAAAATTAAAGTCTAGAAGAGGCAGGAGATATTGTAATCATGGCTGAAGCTATAGAGGCAGATACATATTTTCCTCAACAGGATTTATATGATGATTAGCGTTAATAGCCTTAATAATAATAATTCTGATTTATAACCACCCTAACACAAACAATGTTATATAGGCTAGCGCTAAAAGCACAACACACTCATCACTTCATTGCACTTGCATGAATCTTTGGAATGTCCATGTTAAATCTTCCAGACAAGCGAGGATGCTCTGACGCCCATGAGGCTTTTTTAGAACTTGAGGTAAAATGAACTCTAAGAAATTTAACAAGGAAATTTAGTGAGACTTAGTGGGGAAGTCGAGAGTAGAAGTAAGGGCAATGTGAGTGTTTCAGATGAGCATACCTGTAGATGAATACGGGGGGGAGCAGAAAAACTACACAAGAAATAGCATCACTGGTCTACTTGAGGAGGAGAGGAGAGAAGACCACTGGTGACAGTGTTACCATGACACTACAGACTACTCAAGAGCTTGATGCAGAAGATCCTTTTCCTAGGCCCCAAATCTTTCCTGGACAAGAAGGATTATGAACACATTCACCACAAGTCTGAAAACTTGTGGGGGGGGTGTCCAAGACCTCATAGGGTTGCATTAATTCTTAACATACATAATGCACCAATGGCACATAATGGTGTTGTAGATTAGGGTGAGAGTATTCTTTGCCAGTTAAGCGACGATGTGATTTTGCATGTTGTACCTTTGGGTCATTTGTCTGGCTTTCATTTGGTCCCAAGAAGTCTAGTTAAAATTAAATCTGTGTTTTTCTTGTGTTTTCGTTTGTTTATTCTGCTGACACCTCATAGCGTGTGTTTGTGAGTAGCATGAACTTTTGTTACTTCAGTTATTTTATTTGTTGACGCTATGTATGGGATTTTCAATGTGACATTAGCATTAAGCTAATTGCTAGACCAGCTGGAAATAACCTCTATAACCATGTAAGGGCAGAACATGCTTCAGTAGTGAATCAACAAATACCATATAAAGCCAAATTGCAATAAAAACAAGAGCTCTTTATCTTGATTTTAACCCTAACTTACACATACAATGGACACGTGCATTCATGTTCTATTCATATCTATTCATCACAAGATAAGCACACATTTAAGGCCCACCACAACTGAGGACCATCTGATTGATTGTTTTTAAATATCAGATCTAAATAAAATCTCCTATGATGTATAAATTATATATGTAAAAGGTTGTT
This sequence comes from Takifugu flavidus, assembly GCF_003711565.1. NCBI lineage: Eukaryota > Metazoa > Chordata > Actinopteri > Tetraodontiformes > Tetraodontidae > Takifugu > Takifugu flavidus. The sequence continues at coordinate 7,963,347 of NC_079522.1, forward strand.
TGAACATTGCATCCATCCTGTGTTTTCCTTGTAGGGGTTGCAGGGGGTACCATTGGGCAAGGGGTGGGGTACACTCTGGATAAGTTACCAGCTCATAACAGTTTTCCACGATATAAATATTTCTGTTTTTCTAAAAGGATGCAAGACCTAAATCTGTCGTAAGATAAACAAAGCTGTAAATTAGAATATGGGCATTTTTAACATTTACAGTTGTTTGATCCAAACCAAAACCCGAGTGCTAAAGAGTAAAGTTCATGGCTACATCCATAAATCTAGATGTTCCAGACTAATCTAGACAAAATTGTGTTAGTTAATTCTGTTTGGGAAACCATTATCTTGGGTTTTAAATGATTACTTGAGCAGAATAGACAGTTGTGTTTTTTTTAAAATTATGAGTAATGCGAAGAAAAGCGGGCATTTGCGTGAAATTAACAAGAGTTCATCTGGAAGGGGAAGGTGAATTTATTGTTTAAAAAAAACCCAAAGCTGTTAACACTGAAGGTTATTGGAATTTATGGTTCAGTAACATTGTTATTTTATTTTTTGTTAGAATAGAATAGAATAGTGGGTTGCTCATATTTCTAATGCTGAAAAATATTCTGTGTTTTTTTTCCTGTCTTTTGGAGCGGGTGTAACGTTCAATATTAATACAAATGACAAGTAAAAAATATTTGCATAAATCTAAAGTAACAAAAAGCCAGGCTTTCTGAAATGAAAGAACAGTAAATGAAGAGATTTAAATTTTGTTTGTTTCTTTCCGGTCAAAGGTTCTTGTGTCGTGGATACACTTAGTTGAAATATTAAAACTTAATGAAAGTCAGAGATAACAAATGGAATAACAGCGTGTGTTGGGAGGGTGTGGAGTTAGTCTTCATTAGTAGGAAGCACAGATGGCGGTAACCAGTGAGATCTGACACACTTGCAAACCACATGTATCAATTCACTTAAACATAGCGTATATGAAAATACATACATTGCATCATTTTTGTTGCCTTTTATATGACCTTCCAGTCAGTTTGCCACAGGAGGGGGTGGTTCCTCTCCCAACTCAGCAATTTTCATGCAACTTTTTCATCTAACCTAATTCGCCCACACACTTATACGCTAGTAAAACCTATTGGACTAATTACGTGCGACGGTCGGCATGTGTGCATGGCAGGAAGTTTGCAGGAAGTTTGCTTTGTGTGTGGGAGATGTTTTGCATGTGTTTGCCTTCAACACCAGACTCAACACCAGACTGGATGGAAACGCAGCAAAGTACCTCCTACACATATATGATAGGAAGCAAAACTTCAGAACAAGTCAAGAACAGTTTGCCAATGTTCCAGTGCTGTTTTTTGTGCGGTTTTGTGGCCAAGTTGTAACCAAAAAAACAACTAATAACGTTATATATGTTTTCAAAAATCGTGTGCGCAAAGCAGATTGTGAGTGATGCTAATTATGCAATACTATGCAGCAATCTCTTTTTGGTTGCCATTTTTTAGTTCCAAACACAAAAAAGATTCCAAAAAAACTTTTACAGAAAAAGGTGCATCTACCTCTTACAAAATCCTATCTGTCTAATACATTAGATCGCAATAAGATGTTAGCTTCCACCTAAAATTACCATTGCCGACGAGGAGATATTTACTTGGACAAGACGAAACACAATTTGATGTCCTATTGCTCTATTCAATAGAGGTTAAGAAACATTATTATGGCCAGCTATGCCTTTAGTTGTCTGTATTTTTCAATGTTTTACCAGAAACGTATCGACTTGAGCCTTCCCCACATATATGACAGGTAAGAGAGACTCGGAAGAACTCAAAAACAGTATGTTGCAGTCCTGATCTTATGTTTTGGAGTTAAGCCTGATTATTATAGAGAAAATGTTCTAATCCAAATTATGCATATTTTAAGAGCAATGCAATTTGTAAATTCTGATTAACAATTCCTACAATGGTATAATCTAAATTTCACAATCCAACCTGTCAGTCCTTCATGATGTATAAAATGATACCTAATAAAAGTAAGCAAATCTGTAGCTTACATATTAAAAAAGCTCTCACTAATGAATGCATGGCTGTGTGGCATTGTGTAAACAGCCACACATTGCATGCTTTCCCACATGAATCCACAAGGGGATTGTAAACTATCACTTTACAGGAAAAATGCTAATCACTGGCATGAATGTGCCGTATATTGTGTCCCCACCGAAGAGCCTTATACATTATCAGTTTAATTACATCATCTGTCTTGTTGCTGAAGACAAAAACACACAGAAACAAAGAAGCATTAAAGTTGAGTAACTGGTGTTCTTTCGCCTCCCAAAATGATCTGCATAAAGAATTCTATGATACCCACCTGCTGTCTGTCCTCCATCAACTGCCTGTTTTTTTTTCATGTTCATTTGCAGCCTCTGATACATTTAGAAAACTCTGTTCAGAGGCTGCTGACCTGAGAGAATGTGTGTTTCTCTTTTACTTAGATTTGTCAAAAGCTATTTTAATTTTTGTCATGAGCACACGCAGGTGGGCATGTGCTTTACCGCGATCCACGTACATTGCACTTTCCTGTTGAACTTAAGATGACTAAATGCAGCGTGGCATAACCAGGCCACACGTTTTTACGGGCAATAAAAAGGAACTGAAGCTTAATAAACACACATCTGTTGGGATCCTTTACTAAGAGGTTGCATGAAATGTTCATTTAGCTCAGATGCCTGCTAGCAAACTACTAAACCCAGCTCTTCTTTGCATGATCACAGTTCTTTTAAATCTACAACTGCAAAATGCGCAACATACATGTCTGAAAGACATGAAGATGCCACTAAACCCTACTGAGAAGCGTCAGCTGCCAATAGCCAAATATCTTTGGACTGTGGAAGGAAGCCTGTTTTCTCAGCACTATATATATGCCATGCATGCTATATCAAGCCATTCTGCATGTCACCAACCTGATTTGAATACATTTTCCCGAACTTTGAGGTGAGGTGGGACAAACATAAATTACCACGATTTTTTTTTCCAGTTATTTCTAAATTCATGGGAATGTTGGTTAAAAGGGTCTCTAGTGACATTTTGTACTATAAAACTACAATCCAAACTTATCTGACCAAAACAAAAAACTAAAGTAAAATAGATCACCAACATTGGCAGGAACCCAATTTTCAGGGGTCCTGGAAGTGTTTTCGCCAGGCAGATTAATCAAATGATGAAATTAATTCTTTTACAGACAACAAGGAAGTCAATCATACTTTACTTGGCTGTAATTCTGTGTAGAACACATCCTTTGAAAGTTATAACTGTGTTGTGTGCAAATAACACTACAGTATCTTTCTTTGCACTAAGCTGTGCAGTAAGGATGCTCAGCAATCGTCAGACAATACCACAAAAACCTTTCAGTGTAAAGAAACTAGCCTTTCCATAACCTGAGACGTCGCCTCAACCCCCATTCCATCAATCTCAGCAGCATTTCTTTTCTCTTTCAGCTGTTCCTAGTTTCTAACAAAGGGAACTTTTGAAGATCCTGTCAAAAAAACAGGGAGGGATCCTATTGTTCTATGGAACGTTATGCGTTTCCAGTAGATCACCAGCATCCACAACCAGTAGTACTGCCATTGTATCCCAGAAATGGTGCTGTAATACTGAGAGGTCATTCAACAGTCTCATTTTGACAAAAGATCTGTCTCTAAATGTATTTCACATCAATTTGTACAAGCTCATACGCCATTCCTTTGTATTTATTTCACTAGAAGAGGTGCGATGACAGCCCAGAATAGGTGAACAGAGGAGAATAGATTTGAGTGAATGTGGCAATTAGGGAGGAGATGGGATCTAAGTAATAGCCAGGGGTGAATTTAAGATCTACAGTCCTTGTGCACCGCTGAAAAATTCAGTGGTGGCGCATCAGCTGCCTGCATCAGCTGCCTGCATCAGCTGCCTGCATCAGCTGCCTGCATCAGCTGTCTGCATCAGCTGCCTGCATCAGCTGCCTGCTGCGCCACACATTCCAAACCAGTCGCAATTCGTTCCATCAAGAAAACACGTTTCCTGACATGTTCTCTAACCTTCTGTCATCAGCATGTTGTATCTTTATTAATTACTTCTGTCAAGTTTTCCATGCCTGACTGGGCCTCTTTTCATTCTGCTTGTTGCCATTAGCATCAACTAATGTGCTGCAGATCTCTGATATTATCTGCCAGGAGGTTTTGATAAAATGTGCAAGAGAGTGCTGTATGATGCATAATCTATAAGTCATTACTTATAGATTACATTACATTAAGTAATGACTTATAGTACTTTTATAGTACTTTAATTTTACCGCGTAGACACAATACGTTGCCTGGGTGACCATCAGGAGGAGGGTTCTCCCATATGGACCTGGACCTTCTCAAGTCTTTGTTCCTGATAAATAAATGGAGTTTTTAATGCCACTGTTGCCTGTTTGGGGGTCAGATTCTGGGTTTCTGTCAACCAGCTAGAAGCAAATATAATTGTAACAGATGCTATATGAATAAAGCTGAAAGTATTTGAGAGGGTCCAATTTGGTGGCCTCAAGATAGGGTCTCTGTGGCTAGAAGAAGAATCAACACCCCCAAATTAGGGACAATGGTAGAGTGAAGTGCCCTCCCTGGGTCGGTGATGAGATCCTGCCCCAAGTATTTTTGGGTCTTGGTAAGGACTGAGGGAAGAACAGAGCTGAGAGTTCGGCGGATGGATCTGTGCAGCATCAGCAGCGATGCAGATTTTGTGCCAGTCTGCTGAGGAGGAGCTGAGCCAAAAGGCAAAGCTCGTGACTTACAAGTTGATCCACATTCTGACCCTCGCCTCTGGCCATTACCTGTGACTGAAAGGGCAAGGTCACGGACACAAGCTGCTAAAATGAGTTTCCTCCGTTGAATACCTGCGCTCTCCCTCTGGGATAGATTGAGAAGCGCGGTCATCTGGGACATGCTAAGATTTGGAGGAACAGGGGACCAGATGAGGCAGACCCAGATTGAGTTGCTCGGACATCTGATGTCCTAGGAGGCCTACGAGTGAGGTTTTATTGGCGCATCTCACAGAAAGATGCCCCAGAGAAGGTCCAGGACCCACTGGAAGGACTATTTCTCCAAGATGACCTAGGAGCGACCTATTTGGGCTCCTACCTCCACCACCCCACTCGGCAAAATTGCTAGAAGATGGAGGAGTTAAAATATGACATTCCAACCATATGTTTGAAACCAACAAAAGTTTGTACTCTGTCTGACGCAGGTCTTAAAAAATGAAACAGTTCCTTCAAAGATTGAAGCTGGGGGTGAGGAAATATGCGAGGAAAGTTGTTGCTGCATCAGCGAGCATTTCAAACTACTTTCACTGGAAATAGCTAGTTTAACCTCCTACTCCAGCTGCAGAAGAGTTTCCTTTATCCATCAAACTGAGTCTCGAGGATCTGTGAAAAAGGGAAAATGACTTCATATAATGTTTGTAGCACCGCCTCTTCAGTCATTGTCCCCTGTTCTAATCTCCTCCCAGAGCGGCCTCTATCCTTGCTCAAGACATTTCACAGAAACACCGAGCTCTTCCGAAGAATTTTTATTTCATCGAAGCTGCGTCTTTGCGCCCCCCGCCTCCCTCCCTGTTTTCTCTATACTGAGAGAATTGGTGTGCTGTGGTATGAAGGCATTGTCAAACATGCAGGTTTTCTTCTCTTCGGTTGTCTCCAACTGTGTAAAAACGATGCTGGTGTGTGTGGGCGGTGTGAGTGGCACAGCGTTCCCCTTTGTGTAATTTATGATTTTTAATCCCCTCCCTCCCCTCCTCCATGACAGGCAAAGGACCGGAGATGCTGTTTGCAGGGCAGAAGCTGAATGACAATGAGTGGCACACTGTGAAGGTGGTGCGACGAGGCAAGAGTCTGCAGCTGTCTGTAGATAACGTCACAGTGGAAGGTAAGATGTGTTTAGAGGCTTTGGGGGGGATTAAGTGGGTATGAGAGCATGAGGGGAAGCAATAACTTATCACCATTTCTCCAGGATTCCATTATTAACAGTATCAGCAGATCTATACAGCAGATGTATAAGGCGTGTTTTGAAAAATAAAAAAAAGTTTTGCGTTCCACAATGTGAAATTGAAATTAAGATTTACTAAACAAAGAGGAATGCCTATTTTATGGAAACAGAACAAGACTTTCTGGATTTGTCTGGCATCCCGAAGCTGAATTGTAGGTCACTGGACCATAAAAATCCAATAACGGGGATTAATCAGTTTAATCTTAATAATCCGAACAAATGCGGTTAAATGTACTTCAGGCGATAACCCAAGCACACCGAATCAGTCAATTATTGGATTTCTTTTAGAATGACATCAGTTTTCAACATACTGCTTTGTTTAACTTCTTTTCACTCCAGTGTTTCAGAATTTCTTTGCAAAAAAACCTTAAAACTGCTCACTTACAGGAGATCGTTCCTAACAAACTCCTTTTTCTTATTTCTTACCTAATGTGTACTTTCTCCACAGGCCAGATGACCGGTGCCCACACAAGGCTTGAGTTCCACAACATCGAGACGGGCATTATGACTGAGCGCCGCTTTATTTCAATGGTGCCCTCCAACTTCATCGGGCATCTTCAGGGCCTGAGTTTCAACGGGGTGCCTTATTTAGACCAGTGCAAAAATGGAGACATCTCCTACTGTGAACTCAATGCCCGCTTCGGCATGCGCCACATCATTGCAGATCCTGTGACGTTTCGAACAAAGGGCAGCTACTTGGCTTTGGCAACGCTACAAGCTTATGCCTCCATGCACCTCTTTTTTCAGTTCAAAACCACCACACCTGATGGCCTGATTCTCTTTAACTCTGGAGACGGGAGCGACTTCATTGTTGTGGAACTTGTAAAGGGGTGAGTCACAGAAACAGAAAAAAATCATTTTTATTATTAGGTAGACCAGGTCAATTGAAAAATAGTATCTTTTTACGGGACCCATACATGGTTGTTATTAAATGTCTCTATGGCAGGGGTTCACGAATCCAGTTCTTGAGGGCCACAGGTGAGCTGGGTATCTGTCCTACGAGGTAGAAAATGCTTCCTCCAAGGAATGTTGGATACCAGGATGACTTGATGTCTACCTGGTAGAACAGAAAACCCAGCTTATCTGTGACCCTCAGGTACTGGGTTTTGGGCGCCCTTGCTCTGGGACGTCAACCTGGTTTTACACATATGAATGGAACTTGTCATAACCTGTTCAAAAAGTCTCTTGGAGCCATGCTGTAAAGCCAACCTGAAGTCTGCCATTTTAAACTCAAAATGTGGTTTTAGCTCGATTTTTAAATTGTACTTTAACAAACGAGATTTGTGACCACCCCAATGCGCCAGCCACCCAAGATGAGGGGCAGTGCTGAGGGGCTTCTTCTGATTGCTAGCTGGGTAAAGGAGGAGAAAATGAGAAAATAGGGAAAAGTGAAGACAGAACGAGGATGCATTAATAAATACTGTAGACATAACATTTTATATTAGTGTTTTATTGAAAAGCTAAAACTACGGCACTCAGTGTGGCAGAGAGTTAGCAACGTCTGTAGCTATAGAATTATAAACTTCATCAAATCGTTAGGTGTTGGTCTTGAAATTGAGGAAAGTATCTGTAGCTGGATAAGGATTAGGAATTGGACTGCAAGTAAACTGGCACTAAGAGAATAGAGCTGTTTCCTGGGACAATAAGCTGCTATCATCTTCTCCAGACATGGAATTTTGCTCCTAGATGTTCAATATTATTTCCATTCTGGCCATTACTGCATAAAAGGATAACCAAATTGGGTAATTTCTTTCTTTTTTTGGAGGGGATTCCATTAATTAGTCGCTGTTAACATGATGCATACTCTGGACCAGGGAAACATTATTCACACTTTCTAAAGCATACTCAACAAAGCCAACATAAATCCTAAACTGGTTTGAACTGTATCACCTGCAAAGCTCTATTCCTAATTACTAGATGAAAAAGAGGCTTTTGCTTACGCAAGCCTATCGCACTTCCTGTTGCGCTCTTTATTCAGCCATGAATAACACAAAAGCCCGAACAGCCTCTGCAACACAAAAGGCGGCAGGATGCATAAAAGAATTAGGATCAAGGTAGTGGGAAACACACACACACACACGCACACCTTGAATTAAACAGCTACAATAGCCTTAAAATAAAACACAAAAGACAGCCATGTTTGTGCAAAGGCGGGAATCGTGTCACCTCACCTGCCACCGGGCTAAGAGAAGATTTTACATGAAAGCAAGTTTTTGTGTCTGAGTGAACAATAAACTAATGTTTTTATTTAAACGAAAATGATGCGTCATAAACATTCAAGCATAATTTGGGCCTTTATGTAATCTGGGCATTCTAAGTGATATTACAGGGATAGGCCGAGTCCAAAATCACACTCCTACTCCCTTTTCAACATCAATATTAGCTGAATTTTTTTAATTTACTCACTTACCGAACTTACCTCCACACACTCGGTGGTCATTCGTTCATGTATTCCTATACATGATATATATTAATAATTAGTATTGTTTGTAGCTTCTCATATGCAACTGCAAAGGATGACATTAGTTAGTGGACATCAGTTGTACACTACTTTTCCTAATGCATTAGGAGGGACGTTGAGTCCAAATAGGGTAGGTGACACATACTCAACACACAGACAGCCCTACACAATAGCGTAATCATTAGTGAGCACACTATTTACGGAAAGGGGTCATTTTCAGAGAAATGTCACACGCTTCCTCTTACTTTCTCTTTCAGGTATGTCCACTATGTCTTCGATCTCGGCAACGGGCCGTCGCTGATGAAAGGCAACTCGGACAAGCCACTTAACGACAACCAGTGGCACAATGTTGTGGTGTCCCGGGATGCAAACAATGTACATACGCTCAAGATTGACTCGCGTACCGTTACTCAGCACTCCAATGGCGCCCGCAACCTGGACCTCAAAGGTAAATGAATGGTTATCAGGGGTCAGAAAGAAAAAAAATAATTTGTTTTGGTATGACCTTTAACGTATAGCAGCTTGAATCTGGAGCAAGTTAAATACATTGTTACCAAAATGGTCATTCGAGAGGTATAAGATTTTAGTGACCGCTTTTACTTATTGCTCCCAAGCACGTAAATACTTCCAACTTAACATTTTCTTCTGCGGTGAAAGTAAATTGTGTTTCATTAATAAAATTAGCTGGTTTTATTAGCCTACCTTACCTGCTCCACAAATAGGTCCGTGTCAAACGGCCTAAAGAAAAATGAGCAAGTGTTTAAATGAGTGTTTTTAAAAAAAAAAAAAAAAAAACCTCAACAAAAGCACAACAGTCCTATTAAAAAAACAAACATATTTTGTCATTAAAATCTCAAGGCCCACAGGTAGTTATGTTTCCCTTAGTAGCAAATGGCAGCACGATGCACTTGGGGAAACAAAGAGAATTACACTCTAAACTAAATATGGGGTGAGCGGACACTGGGTAAAATAAAACGTGACAAATGCCTGGAAGCATCTGTGTCTCACATTGTCTTCACCTTGAGAGATAATACCCAACCTTTCAGCAGATGTTAGCTTTGCAGGGACGGGGCAATAACAGAGCAATATCCTGGAACAATTGCCATCACAATATGAGCCGAGCCACACCACATACCTAGCACAAAGATAAACTTACAAAACAATGTCATCCCTTTTTTTGGATCCTTGCTGTTGCTTGACAACATTAAGTTGCAATTAAATTGACTTTTTTAATTTAAAAAGACATCTTGTTCATCTTTTTGAAATTATATGCGATGTGAATGGGATTGTGGGAAACTGTCAGAATTACCCTGGTTTCTGTTTATCGGATTGCTCAACAGCAATTAGAGGTGCATCCTGGGAAGATTTACGATGTTGGTGTGCACACAAAGGTCACATTGGAGTGTCCCAGAGTTTAAGGTGCCCTTGTGGCTACAGGCACTTATTGTGTGAGACACATCAAAAGAGTGAGGCTGCAAGTTGAAGGAGGGTCTTTTTGACGGGTCATTCCTTTATGTAGTGAAGGGAGACCCCAACATTTGGACACATACTCCCGTTTCGACCAAGTACTACCACGATTCTAATGTGTTACTACACTAAGTGCTGCCTGATGTAATCTGCAACTCCAAATCCAGATATGTGCAAATATTTTTACATTTCTTCTACCTATGAATAAGGCTATTAGGCTAGCATGCAGTGTAATTTTTGGAGGAGATAAGTCTGTCAGGGTTTTATAACATATTTGTAATGTGATATTGATGTCATGTCCCATCGTGCACAATCGATGAATCAAAATTGCACAGGCAGGGCAGCAAACCTTTAATTTCCCACATTATATTAGATAAATTGATGTCTTTAATCAGAAGGGTCTTTTTTTTTATCAATAGCGTCTCTCCAGAACTCTGTCAATCATCTCTCGGATTAGACAGGAGAATCACTAAGAGACAATGTCAATGAGGATCTTTAGTAGAGTGCTTGTTTCCTATTTTCTTCTTTTATCCATTTTAATTTCCTCATCAGATAAATATACGTCAATAACCTAAGGCACAACTTCACGTACTGTGTCAAAGTGCTTGGTTCCACAACACTAAAGATAGACTACTGCAAGACTGTAAAATATGTGTGTAAACAGTACCACTAAATATTGTGTGTCAAAAAACATACTTGATGACACACATCTCGATGAAACACACTTTCCAAAACATGCTGGGAAATTCCTCCCACCTACAAACGCGCTCCAGTAGGATTCCAGTTCGTTTTCCTTTGTTCAAGCATACTGCTGACCCACATGAAGCTAGAGGAAAGTTAAGTACTACAGGTAATGTAGAGACCCAAATAAACCAGTATTAAAACATGTAAAATAACAAAATGTTGTTTTGCCCTCTGGCAATATGACAGCAGCTTTTGTCTGTGAATTCTAACATCACACACCTAATAACAAATAATGTCAAACTCATGTTGATAACAAAAAAAGTCACCCAAGTGAGGAGTCATGGCCTCCCTTTTCGAGCACAATGAGTATTTTCTCCGCAATATGTAGCAAATAAAAGGGCAAACACCCAGTGTAACACCACTCTGCAACAATATTGTTGCTCAAGTCCCTTTTCACATAATTTGTTTTAATTCAAATTTGAACATGTCAAGCTAACCTGACACTTGACTGTTTTACATATTTCAAGTTCTATATTCGCATTCTCCTGCTTTTCCCGAGTTCCCACCTGTCACAATATATTAAGATTAGTCCAATTTTTGGGTGTTCTTGACACCTTAGTGAAATGACACAGCATTCTTAGCAATGTTGGGACATTCTTATACTCTATTTTGTCTGCTTTGTTCACCGATTACACAACAGCTCTAACAACCTTAAAGCGGATGTTGAATACAGGATTTCTTTTCTTTCCACATGGGCATGCAAAGAACTCTTTATGGGCTTTTGTGATTGCTGAGCATCCGCAAACAAAGCTCGGCCATCGACCACAGGAGAAATGGCAACAAGACATTTCTCAGAATCTCTTTCCTCCGTTTTAACAGCATTTATGCTGGCATTTCAAAGAAAAAAGGCCCTCAATTTTCCAGGCTTTATCTGCGTAATTGCCCAGAGAAAATGGGGGAAAATAGGTTTTGTGCTCCCTGTTGTCTGTTTCTTTCGTTTTGGGCATACAAAAATCTTCAAGGCATCCCTCCCTGTCAGCTGAAATATAGCGAAGGAGGATTTCAGAGCCCCCATTTAAAAGCAGAACACATGTCTCAGGAGAAGATGTTGAACATGTGCTATACTGGGACTACAGCTCTATCAGAACTGGGTTTACCATGTGACAGAAAATGGAAAGGAACTATATATATATGAGCTTAGGCCAGCCTCAGTCAGTGTACCTTTTGCTTCTCTAGCACAATTTTACCAAAACATGTTTAGAGCTATTTGTTTATATGGGTCAAAAACCCTTAAGATATTTTGTTTTGTGAGTTAATAATGATCCTTTTCCACAATAAAAAGGCTGGGATGAAATGTCTTCACTCACTTTTTTTTTTAGCTTTCAGAACCAAGCAGAATACAGCTTAATGTTAAAAGGCCTCATCCTTAAATCACTTTAATGCACTGACTCATTACCAGTCCATTTAACCAGTTATAAAAACCTTTTCAGAGGTGCTTTTTTATAGTGGCACCTCACAAAATGCATTCACAACAAAAGGGAACCAAGTCTTTAATTATCTAATAAAAAGCCTCCTCTCTGTCGTGGAGTCCCCACATTCAAGTGTAGCTTTTTTCTTTTGTTTTCTTGATATCCTGAGAAGTTAACCAGTAAGTAACTTCAACATAAAAGCTTATTATGTTATTTATTGAGACTATTATATATATTCAGATCAAATAAAACACAAATATAATAGAATAATGGTTCAGGGATGGTTAAATGACTGCAATAATGATTTTAAGTGTTACATTTATCTCCAACTTCTCGACAATAAGGCTTTCAGGTGATGGGGTCCATCCAACTTGCAGGACTTTTAATGCTACCTTCGCACTGCTAGCCCATGTAGACTGAATCCGACCCCCCCCCCCCCCCCCCCCCATGTGGCCCAGGTCTGAATGTTGTCACAACAGTGTGAAAAGTAAAACACACGTCAAATCTGATCTTTTTGAATCGGATTGGTGCTTTCACGTGGTTTGAATGATTGAATTTAATTGGAATTCATTGCGACCTTGATGTCAGTTTTGTTCGTGGTTCGTCATGATTATGTGCTGGCAGAAGGGGCTGCGCAGCAAAAAACCATGGAGAACAGCAGCGACGGCAGCAGTCACAGGAGGAACTGAGACGTCTGACACCTTGAAAGTACTGGCCTAGGCTATTTTCGACCACTGGCCTCAGAAAAACTATACCTGGGTTTAATCATGATTGTAGCACTTAGTACAGGATGGACAGGGGCTTATTTATATTAATTTCTTAATGTTAGTTATGCCAATAGATTATCATTAATTTAGTTGGATGCACGGATAGTTATTTGATTAAATTAGGGGTTTATGTGATAATTGGCTAATGATTTCTGATGCAAATCCATTTTAGTGCTGCATTTTTTGGATAACATCTACAAAATATTAAGTTTAGAATTTGTTGCATAAACTGATTTTTTTATTTATTTAATGATTCGTTAATAGTCATGCAATGACAAAAAAAAATTATGGGTAACAACAAATACAGAATGTACAGCTGTACATTTTTCAAGCTGAGGCATAACTCAGCGCAATATCGAGACGTCTGAAGGTGGTTTCTAATGAGCTCAACCTGAGACAACATTAAATGTCTTGTTTTCCAACAAAAGCAAAACAAATCGCCCGAAATTGCAATACAATGTGTGTTTTGGCTCGGGGATAGGTGGAGGTGTGTAAAGGAGGAGAAAACGATGAGCAAGGAACGCAGAATTTAACAAGCTGTTCTTCTGCCAAGAGTGAGAACTGAGATTAGATGTTTGATCATTCATTTTACTTCTGTCGACATGAAACCCAGTGTATGACGAACCGATGAAAAATGTGTTCTAAACCTGTCAAAAAGCTGTAAACCTCAGCGTGCCACATGAGACTAGGCATAACAGCCATTTCAAAAACCTTACCTACTTCCCTAACTGAGTATCTAACTTGCTATCTAACCAACTCACTATTTTTTGGGTTTTTTCCTTGAAAATATTTTTAACTCTGCTGGCCTGACACATCTGAATCCAACATCTAAAAATCAGTAGTTATCACTCTCCAACAATCAACACTGATTACCTAGTGATGTACATTTACTGGAGATGAACACATTTCAGGCTTGAGCTAACCAGAACATCTTGTACCGTTCCAGTCCAACTGGCCTGGATACATGTAGAAGTAGATCAACTTTCAATCACATTATCTGTGCGTTATAACTGATAATGTATAAAGTGTCTTTTCTGACATTCAGACTATTTCTCAGTATATGTTGGTTGAACCCCCTCAACAGAACCTCAAACTCTCATATGATTTTACAAAATTATTTATGTTTTTAGCATAATGGATTAGACTTGGGCCGCAGCAAATTTTTGCTTGGTAGGACGGAAAACCCCACTAAATTGCAACCCTCAAGGGCCGGGTTTGGAAACCATTGATATAGGGGGTTTCAGTCTTTGTTCAAGGGCTCCAAGGCAATGAAAATTTCCCAGCACAATCGGAAAATTCCGTTGCCTTTTACAGCCCACGTTCTGAGTTTTGGTTCACAACAGGGAGAAACCCTCTCCAGCTCTCGGTTCAGTTTCCAACACACTGTTCATTGTCAAAAATTCAAGATGAAGCATTTGGAATTGAAAAATTAGGGTGCATATAAATGGATAGCTCTCTCTCAGTTCTCCCAGTCCTCTGACAAAGCGCTTACTCAAACTGATGGGCCAATAAAAAAAGGGCTGATTTCACTAATTGCCCCATGTTATGTTAAAAAGATAAGCTCTGCACTAAAGACAGACACTAAAACATCCACACAATGTTAAGGTGTTGACGAGAAATGGAAAAGATTGAAAAATTGCACCATTCCAAAAGTTCTAACCATTGTAAAAGCATTGGCATTAGCATTGATTAGCTAAAAGCTAAAGGCTGCAGAAAGAAGCAGTGCTGATTGATGCTCTCTATTATTGAACTATTTTAGATCTCTGCTTACTATTAATTGATTTTACCTAAAGAGAAAAGAAAAACTGAAGCTAATTGGCCACTTTCAGTTTTATGTGCAGATATTTTGTCTGACTTCAATCGACCATAACCTCCTGGGGCCTTCGGTGTTCCCTCTATGGTTTTACTGAACGAGATAACATCAGGGGCTTCATGCAGGTCCCTTTACTCAAGGTCTGTAGTCTCACGCTTTTCAGAGCGTGACCTTCTCATAATCTCATCCACCACACCTCGAATGTCTCGAGCACGGAAAAGCATCATGCAACCCTCGACAAGAACACCCCTATACATTCAGGAGAGCGTGAGGCGCCCCTTTCTAGTTGGATCAAATACCCATCAGTAAAAACACAAAACTTAGTCGGTCTGAAAATAAACTTTTCAACACTTTTCAATTGTTATTTTAAAATACCACTGGCATCAAACGATAAGGATATATAGGTGAATTTGAAATTTTAATCTTTTATAACCCTTTATAAACTATCATGATATAAATGATACACATTTTTCCTTATGTTTTATTTATCTTTTATGTTATGGGAGCAGAGAATTGATGTTAAGAGCTACTATTCCACCAACAGGTTCAGAATAGATTCAAGAAAACAAAATACATAAAATGATTTATATATATAAAATATATTTAAACAATATATAAATATATGAAAACCAAAACCTTAAACATGGTCATCTGTGTGGTTTGCACATCAATATTCCTGAAATTTTTTATTAAAAACAGGCCAAAGAGTGGGTGAAATAATTTCAAAATTATTTACTACATTTAGCTTCGAATTTCATTAGTCAGACGTGGCCTCACCTCCAGCCACTTCTCATAGTTTTTCTTCTTTTGTTTCATTTTGTGTTCAAGCCAGTGTTCTTCCACACATAACACCATATTTTAAGTATCTTGGTGAGTCAGAGAAGTACTGCCTTCTACTACGCACTTTTCAGGGAACATTTTGCATTGGGTTACCCAGAGTTTTCCCCGGCTCATTTTGAAGGTAAAATTTACTGGATGGGAAAAGTCTTTATTTGAAAAGTTTGGACAGGGTGACCTCCAGGAAGTGCCTCCATTTGTCCAACCTGCAGCCTTACTCAATTTTCTTAAGAATCATCTTTAGTTCCACAGTCGGCCAGTATTTGCACATCAGAGGCTTCCCAATGGTGTTACCTGAAGAAATCAATTTGGAAGTGTGGTCTGCCAGTTTTTGCATTCAACCTCTGTCAGGTAATATTCCGATAACAATTTGGAAAAAGAACCTGACCTGTGCTGCAATTTGATGTAGATTAAGCAAAAACAGCAGTAAGGAGCTGAGCTGAAGAGAAAAGGCAGTGAGAAGAAAACAAATGGAGGCAGATTGGAGAGGGAACGATGGTGACTGAGCGCAACTAAAACCAAGAGCTAAACAGTGTCAAAGAAAAAGGACTCTACATAAAGAAGGGAATCATAAAGTGTGTGTAATGACAGTTGTGTGAATAACTACTAAGTAATAAAACATGTTGCCAGATTTTTCCATGCCAAGGCTCCCCCAGATTTTAGCTTCTAGCCGGAGAACACACATACAAACCCACAGAACCCACACAATACTTCAAAATGTGTTGAAAATTCAGCTTTTACAGTGTATTTTCTTAATTTTATTCACTAATCTCTCCTGCCTCATAATACCAATACTTTAGTTTTTTGTTTTCCATGCCAGGGCTGTTTGTCTGTTACTTGGGACTTATTCTTTTCAAAAACCCACCCATTCTTTCCACCAGCTACAGAGCAACAGATTATGCCACCAAGAATGGTTTTGACAGGCTGGAAATTTGAAATACTGTACAATGTAAAATAATATTCTGAATCATTATAATATTTAAAAAAACAGAAATTTCTATTTTTTTGTTTTTTCCCTCTTCATCTTCCCTCCGGTTTTCTGAGGCCCCCTTAGTGCACCTGGCGGCCACTTAGGGGACTGCGCCCCTCACTTTTAAAATCAGTGTTCTAAAGCAACTGGCGATTTGCATGTGACATACATTCATGTTGAAACAATGGATCTGTGTCATGCGATAAGCACATTGGACAACAATTCTGTCACAGATTAAAGTAACTTTTTTCATTTAAAAAAATAATCTTTTTCTCACAGAAGTCAAAGAAGAACCTTTTTTAACTGTTTAGATTTTTGTCTGTTCCTTCTGTTTTAGTTTAACAGTGTTTACAGAGCTATTGTGATGGAAGGATTGAGCATGCACCTGTGTGTATCCTGTCTTCTATTTAGCCTCATTCCCTTCATTGCAGCTATGCTATTGCAATCATGGTGCACCCAAATCCAAAACAAAGACAAGAGCTTGCTTAATTATACATGTGATTTGTTACCATTTAATTAACCCGTAAGCGGTTTCAACGATTATTTTCTAACACCAGTCCTCTTGTCGTGGCATCCTCCTGGATCAGAGAGCCTCGGTAATTAGCAATCACATGATTACTGCATCTTCCCGCCATTGTTTCGTCCCTGCCTATGAGACAAGCAGCAAAATTCAAGACCCGTCTGGGTTTGTTTTGCGTTTCGCCTCAGTAGTCATGCAATTTCTGCCAGTTAAACCAAGGACAGAAGGGAAGGTAACTCCATAAAGATGGATGACAGATGCAGAGTTTATTAATAAAGCGGTTTATGAAACTGGTTTGTTTTCCAAGGAGTTGGCAGGAGACAGAAGGATATTATTTAGCCATCAAGGGCAATTTGTCAACTGTTCATAGCCTCAATTTATATATAAAAAAAAAATGTTGCGTTTTGGATTGTTTTTAATATTTTATTACTGTTGACGTTTGAAATTTCAAGCTGTGTGATGGGGAAAAAACTTTAATTATTCAAATAATTATAACCGAAACATTTTTAAGGATGGTCATTGAGGTTGTGGGTTGTTCCAATCAGCAAATCTGCAAAATTATCAATAAATAAAATAAATCCCAGGGCTCTACTCTTCTGTACCCCTCATTGGCTGTTGAATCACTACCCACGTCTCCCATGGCTCATAGACCATAGTTCTGGTCTTGGGGGTCGGGATTTAAAGACATTTAAAAATGTGGACTGCAGCGTGCAAATGTGTAATCACCGTGTTACTTCAGTCTTTTCGAAAGCCCTTGTGCGGGTTGTATCGTGTCGTCCCATTGCTTCCCAGTGGCCCCTGAGAAGTCATTACGGGACCGTTAGAGAGGGTTGGCTGATCTCGGAGAGACTGTACAGTAATTGGTCCGATTTACTGAATTTATCTGAGCTCGTGAGCCTGGGGTGCATTCGTCATCACTGCTGCAGTAGCGGCCACGCTGGGACACGGAGACTGGAGCAAAAATGTGTACTCTTCACTTTAACCGGCTCGCTGTAAACCAGTAACACCAGTAACATGTCGTTGTCATATCAGACCAACCAATCTTCAGCCCCTTTTTCGTGGCCCACTCCCTCAGTCAGGATGCACAGATTCTTGGTTGTGTTTTTCTGTCCTTGACCGTTTTGGTTTAAAAAATCCTAAAAGGGCTGAACTGGCCGACAAAATATCTTTTATGGTCGCCATGGCACCAAGGTCACAACCAGAGCAAAATGATGACAAAAACGGGACCAATCTTAAAACCCAAATTTTTCTCTGCCTGCAAAACATGATTTCATTCCATGATGTTCATAAAATAGGCCTACGGTCGCTCTGAGCTCAAAACATGTCAGATCAAGTGAGCTGAAATAGGAATATGATCTTGACATACACAAACACGAAAACAGGACCCTGAAAAAACTCATGACACTCGAGTGCTGGTGAATGCACCAGTAAATTTTATATGGAAAAAAAGACATTTTTGTGCAAAATGTTGCTCAGATGTGTTCAAATCATGCAGTCTAATGCAGGCAGAGCTAATAATAGCTGCGTTATATGTTAGTAATAGATCTCCGTGGTGGTTCTTTAATAAGCTCTAATGGATGCTGCACAGAAACCTGAAGACAGGAGTGAGCAACTGCAGAAATCTGTAATTCAGATTAAACCAATCACAGCACAATAAGAGCCAGGGTCTTTGGCCGTGCCTGCAATGCATGTTTATTAATTTCCTCCAACCGTTAAGTCCACCGATAAGCAGCACGCCTCGCGCCTTGGTGTGTTTCAGCCCAGCCTGCAACTTTCTCTCATTCCTTAAGTCTTTTCAGGTTTGTCCTTTGCTTAATAACTCTGCGCTAATAATTCTGCGTCTCCTAAATGGTCCCCGCAGCTCAGGCACATCAGTCAGCTGGACAGCTAATGAATTTGTTCTATTGATTATATTATGATGGAACCTTGGCTGGGAAATATGAAGTGTCAAGCACTCATTAATTCTGGGGAGAAGTCGACAAACATCATCGACTCATTCCATTACACAAAGTCCACATATGATTAACCCCGCGTCTGCCTGTCTGTCTGTTTGTCACTGTCTGTCACTGACTGTCTGGCTATCTATCCATCCATATGTCGGGCTGTCTGTCTATCCATCTATCTATCTGTTGGTCTGTTCCTCCATCCTTCTGTCTGTCGCTAAAGCACATGCATAGTTTCGCTAAGGTTTTGTTGATAGGCCTTCAGAGGAATCTTGACCTTCATGTTAGCTTGGCGCTGAGGTTGCCCCTTAAATCCAGAAGCAGTGCGTTGAATTGGTCCCTCCCTCCCGCTGTGCAAGAAAATGACTTCCTGTTTATCAGTTGTTCCAGTTTGGATTCATTCATGCTTCAAAGTTGTTCCAATATGTTTTGCTGACAGCGTTGGAGCGCCGTCACTGCACGGTCATTCACTGAAGGTTTTTTGTTTTATAATCAAATTCATTTAACTGCACTAACATGTTAATTCTGACATTTTCAATACATGTGTGAGCACTGAGAGTGGCATGGCACAGGATGTCCCTCTTGTAGTTTAATGCCCAAAGCTTGGTGGTGGGGGTTGATGATGAAGATGACTCCACTTCAGGCTCCTCATTCACGTGCACTTACAGAACTTCAAAGGCCGCGTTGTTTTTCATCACCTTGCCTGACGTGCTGTCACCAGTCTGAGAGGGAAAATAATTGGGCTGAGGAGCAAACGGATATTTCTTTTTAGGAAACAGACAATTTAATTTTTTATTTGCTGAATTCTCAAGATCACCATGTGCTTTACTCAACGCTGCTGCTGAATGAAGGGCACAAGGACATCGGTCCTCTTTGTCCTTCGACTTGACATGCTTGCAGAGAAAATCCTTCAATTGTCACTTCCTCTCCCCTAGACCTTTTACTGTACAATCTATTTTTCAGCTGAAGGATTTATTTTTTAATAATCATCTAAACGTCTTCTCAGCACTTCTGCAGTGACAAAAGTACTGTGGGGGATAGCTGCCCCGCCATCAACATTTAGTGTTTTCAGCTTTTAAATGCTCCAAATACACTTTAACCCACCACAAACTAAGCAAACACACCAATCCAGCTGTTGAATTCAATTAACAAATAAACAATTAAATTGCATTGTCTAATGATAAAGATGAGACAACAGGAGCATGTTGTGGTCACACCGGTCACTTGTGGCAAAGTGGATTCTTTTTAGAAGCATGACTCTTTGTTGTTTACCATGCTTTCCTCTGTTGCATTGTTTGCAAAATTAGCATTTTAATTAACATTCAAAAGTGCCTTGTGATCAAAAGGCAGATTAATGCATATTTACAGGGTGGCCACTCTTTTTTTTTTTTTTTTTTTTTTTGCACAGTAGTCACTTTTAATGTGTTTGATCACAATAACTTTTTGAAAAATGATGCCAAAATATGCGAAAAAGTGCTTAAAAAATTTAAAAAGGAATTTCTTCATAAAATTCTGCGACAATCTCATTAAATCCTCATGGTCATGCATATAAATATGAAATCAAAGATATTAGATATGTCTTACTTTTTCTCTTCTGTTTATCAACCTTTGTAGATTATTGTAAACATAGCTTTGTTGCCAACTAGTGGCCTAATGTAAACCACAACCAACTGGGCCCAGACTGGATGTCCAGAGTGGAATGTTGTGTGTGGACATGTGTCTTCACACGAACAATCATTTTCCTTTTGTTTTTAATATTAGGATTGATTCTCATTATTGTGCTTGCTAAAACCATGATCGATCAATAGACAGATGGATGGCAATTTTGTTTAGGTTATAAATCTTAATCTTCACTTCAACACGTCTGTTTTGCAGGGGAGCTGTACATCGGTGGCGTGACGAAAAACATGTATAGCAATCTGCCCAAGCTGATCGCATCCCGGGATGGCTACCAGGGCTGTCTGGCCTCGGTAGACTTGAATGGGAGACTGCCCGACCTGATCGCGGATGCCCTCCACAGGGTGGGCCAGGTGGATCGAGGCTGTGACGGTGAGTAGAGGACGGAAGTGAGGGTTACATTATGCTAAACGTAGCATCGAACATTCCTGTTATCCATGGGAATTACAAATTTCAGGGAACCTTCTTCTTAATTAAGGATGACTAAGGACTGTTTACAAAGATAATAGGTTCATAATCACCTAACATTCGGTGCACGTGGTTAATTTTAGCATCGTTTAGTGAAGAGATGAAAATGACATCAAAGCTTGAATCTAATCTCGGATTTTTGCCCCATTGATCTCGAAGTAGCGGTTTCTTTGCACAGTTTACCACCACATCTGAAGACCTTTCCAGTGAAGTAGCTAATCTTGAGTAAAATGCCAGATTTGGGGTCCCTCCCATCACTCGGTGGCTCCTCTAGAGCAGCGGTGGGCAAATCCTGGCTGGTTTCCAGCCTTTATGGATTGGACTTGCCCATCAGAGGAGGTCAAATCCAGTCCTCGAGGGTTGCATTCAAGCTGGGATTTGCATCCTACCAGGCAGGAAATGCTTTCACCAAGGTAAATGGAACATTGGGTGAAAGTGTTTACCTGTAGGACAGAAAGTCTGGTTTGAATCCGGCCCTCGAGGACTGGATTTGCCCACCCCTGCTCTAGAGTCTGAGGTCACCGACTCATTGCAGCAGCAACACCATTGCAGCACTGCTGTTTCCTTTTAATTATTATTTTTCTATTAAGGACAGATCCCCATTGCCACTCTTTGAGCCTTATTTGGCTGTTTTTAACGTTATATTGACTCCACGTGAAATGGATGCTAATCTGAGTTAATTGTGGGATAGACCATGAGTTTTAAATGGAAAGTTGCATCTGGGGCTTTTGCTCCATCAGGAGAAAAAAATAAGATTGATTAATCACCATAAACAACCCTTATTAATCACGTTCTGAGTCAGTGCTGTTGTAGAAACACGCTAAAAAACACTTAAATATATTATTTAGATATATTATTTAAGACTTGTGGTGGAGAGAAAAACCAAGCAGTGGAGAACAGTGATGTTACTCAATGGCAAATAGGAAAAAGGTCAATATTGCCATGGGCAACAGACAACGTCTGACAAACAGCTAGCCAAGGTGATGAGGAAATGCAAAAATTGATATAGCACACATATAAAACAAAGTCAATGGGTGATTATTTGTGGAAAGATGTAGCACTATGTCTTGCACGGTCACAAAATGCATGTACAGAGGAAAAAAGAGCAGGCTATGCACTGGGAGGGGCCCAGTGGGACCTCCAGAGAGTCAAAGTAAAGGTGTTGCAGCATATGTGTATTCTAAATGTATAACTGTAAGCACATTAATTATTTAATGGGGCTAAAGTTCCATAGAAGCCGAACATAATAAGGTATTTTAAAAAGACATACACTCAATAAACCAATTTTAACAGGCACAGTTGTGGATTTGGGTTAGATTGATATAAAGCCATGTGGGAACAGATGTTATCTATCAAACACAGATGTTATCAATCAAACACAGGTGTTATTTGTATACACAGGTGATTGCATGACATTTCTTTACTCTTCCAGCCTATTTCCTTTCTTTCTTTTGAGGATTTCTCCTGACATTTTTGGAAATCACAGCAGATGGAACGCTCCATTGAACAGAGTAGCTCAAAATTGTCAGGTAGTATTTGACAAAAGGAGAACGAGGCCTGAGAATGTTTGTCATTTTGTTGTGACAACATGAGTAATTAGTTCCTAAACGAAAGTTTTTATCAGTGGGTGATTAATTAGCAATTAGCCTAGCACATATCCACTGAAAGGTTAGGGGGAAAGAAAGAATGTTGAATAGAAGTTGACATTTCCAACCAAAAAACAAAAACTGTCGGATATTGGCAACCCTTACTTTAAAAAAGAAAAACAAAATTTTTTATATTCTTAGCCTTAATGGGAGATTTAATTGAAGTAGTTGTGAACAACATAGTTCCATGTCTGTTTATCTACTGGGGAACATATTTGTTGGCACTTAACTGTGGGTTTTTGGAAATGTTTGTGTTCGATTTAGATTTTAATGAGAATCCCAACCCACTCGACAGTTGCCGCATGTTATTTTTAAAATAATTATCTCGTCTCGACACAAGACCCACATCAGATATTTATTGGCTCAGTGTAGCTGTTGGTAGGAACGTGTTGGGTTTGATTGAAGGGGAAAAGAGCTTTATTATTTTCATATGCATTCACAAATAAGTGGCCGATAAAGCATTAAAATATGAATGCAAATCTGTCTCTGTCAAGCAGCATTCTGATGAGTAATGTCAAGAGTGGGTTTTCTAATTGATGATTTAATGTGGTTAGTCATCTGTGAGACTGAAGTGTGCTCCTATCCTTTTGACGACACTAAATGACATGAATTGTACCTTTCTTTGTTTACTTTCAGTGGCCTACCCGTGACCTTATCTAACTTTGTTTTTGACCTTAAGGCCTTAAGTTCCTGCTCTTGCCAAAAGTCATAGAAATTTTTTAAGCAATTAAACCAGATACAAGTTAAAGTTATGTCTACCTTCATAATTTTCCTTTAAGTGAAAATGAGTCTCAAGGATCTTATGTGCTGAATCTAATTGTAACTTTTACTTTTAACTACTTGTGAATGCGTGAATTCGGTTGCTGCTCAATTATGTCCTCACTATACCAGTATAACTGATATCCTGGGCCACATCATGTAGCATATGCAAGAAGACACCTGTACACAACTCACGATACCAGTTAGTCAAAGTCATGATTAACAGTTAGTTTAGAGAACAATCCCCTTTTCCTCTTCGTTGTTGCTCCATACTTAGCTTTCCCTCCCCAAAAATATGAAAAAGTCTATTAAGAAACCTGCAAGGAGTTAAATGCTTCAGTGGTTAAAATAAGAGATACTTTTTTTTTGTTTTTTTAAATTTATTTGTCCTGTATTACCTGACAGCAACAAACCTTGACAGTTCCCCATCCACCTTTGACCACCTACCAATTCTCAAGGTCAAATAAATAAGTAAGCAAGGCCTTCCCTACTGACTCGCGATGTTGACGATCCCCATAGGACCCAGTACCACCTGTACGGAGGAGTCCTGCTACCATCAGGGGGTGTGTCTCCAACAGTGGGAGGGCTTCACCTGCGACTGCACCATGACGTCCTATGGAGGTTCATTTTGCAACGACCGTAAGTCAACCTTTTTTTTTTTTTTTTTTGGCAAACCATATAAATGTGTGTGAGTGGAGAGTGCTAGTGAGATTGCCTGGTGCCAGCACCCAAAAGACCTGCAAGTGTTTTTTGTTGTTGAGTCGTTGTCCAAGCAGCAATGTGTCCGTGTATCAAGCAGACAACACAAACTCATCCATGTTAGAAAGCCAATGAAGACATCAGTGGACAAGGAGAGAAGACAATTCTTGTCCACATTAATTGCCATGGATTGCAATTCTGGATGGGTTGCTCAGAGTCCGGGTCGTCTGGCACTGCCATCACAGCATGTGTCACCAGTGCCAGAGGATCCGTGCGGCTGACACTTGCTGTGAGGGGAACGGCTGATCTACGGTCGCTGCCATATGGTCACTTGCTGGGTGGTTTGGCAGAAAGTTATGAATAAAGAGGAGGAGACAGATTTGCCAAGTGTGTAACATTTCTAGTTTATTTTATTGATGAAATATGGAACTTGGATTATGGTTTATGAGTAGGAGAATGTATATTGAGCACATAATAGATCACAAGTACTGTGGTTGGCATTGAAATTAGCTACTTTCTATTCACGTTGTTTGCCGGAAATTTTCTTTAACATGTGGATTTGACTCTTTTTTGTGTATTTTTATGATACCATTGGGATTTTGGTGAGAGTGAAGCAAGAGCAAGTATTGTCCGACCTCTTGTGACAGCCAATCTGGGATAGCAAGACGGATAGTTTGTTTATCAAAACAGGATCAGTCCAGTTGTTCATGTTCTGGATTAGAGTTAGGGCCGCTGAGCTCTGCTGTGCTGGTTTCATATGTGAGAGTGTGTGCGGCACCAGGTGTGTGTTTTTGGAGAATACACAAAGTGTGAGTGGAGAAGATCTTACCAGCAGCTTAAAATTCATATGAGCA
Source organism: Takifugu flavidus (assembly GCF_003711565.1). Taxonomy (NCBI): domain Eukaryota; kingdom Metazoa; phylum Chordata; class Actinopteri; order Tetraodontiformes; family Tetraodontidae; genus Takifugu; species Takifugu flavidus. The sequence goes on from NC_079522.1 coordinate 7,988,412, forward strand.
AATTCAGAAAATGTACAGTTGATTGTTTCTGCAATTGAGAATGATTAACCAGTTCATCTTTTGCTTCTAAATTATATTAAAGTCAATGAGAATTACACACTCAACGACTGTACTTTCCTTGTAATTTGCATACAATGCAATATTGGCGATATCGCTTTACTAGCTGCTGTTAAATGTTGTGTCACTGTGCCATTTTGCAACTTCTACTGTTTGTTGTGGATAAGAGGCTGCCATACAACACGGGGCATTTACAAAGCCATAAAAATCTGATAACTGGTAGGGATATCGGATATCTGTCTCACTTAAAAACAAAAAACTACTTGAGTCCATTTATTGTATTTCTTTCCTTCATCTGTAGTCATGTGCAATATAAAAAGTCAAAAGGCGACTATTCTCTTGCTGCGTGTCATGATTTTCTTTTGTTTTTCACCAGGTAACACCAGAAATCAGATCATGATCGGATTCTTGTAAAGAGACCCAGTGGGACACATGTCTGACTTTGCCTCTGATTCTCTCAGGGCAGATTTCTAAAATGCAGATTTAACAAAACAAATTCAAACTGACATTCCTATCCTCTGATACTGATCTGGGACATTTTCTCTATATTGTTTTTTTAAGATGTGTCACACGTCGGTATGTCAGCCTCTTGCACGATGTGAACGCTTGGTTAGAGCTGTGTTAGTCCTTTCCTTCCACACAGCAGCTGCTCTGTCGTATTTGTCATCGTTTATTAATTTCTCTCACTTCACAATGCTGACAAACACGATTCGTCTCTTGCCCTTGAGAGCCTGACCCGAGTTCGACTCCCCGGCTCCCTCCTGTTATCTTTTTCTCTCTTGTCTTTTCTGCTTTTGCGAATCTTTGAGCCTTTTCTGGGCTTGTGTAATCACGGAATCAACAACCTTTCCTCAAGACAGAAACCTTCTGTGAATTTTCATTGAGTTCTCTCATGACGCCAAGGTAGGATTTTTTTTTTTTCCTTTTCCAGAATGCTGCTATTTGTCAGAGGTATGAGCGTATCCCCGCTGCTGTCAGGACGTCTGTTTTCGCAGCTTTTGTTCACAGACCCATGGACAAGGGCACATCTCCTACCGTAGACCAAAATAGCCACCTGCCCTTCTTTTGCCTTCGAGGTAACTGAAATTAATCGGAAAAAAAATTCCCTGTAGAGAATCGACCATCATTTCCTTTGTACTGCCAAACCACTTTTGCAGAGATAAAAAACGAAGAGCTGTATCATTTACATCCTTTTGTGGCTTCATTGAAGATGTATGAACAGAATGGTGACTCAACAAACCATGTGATGAACATTTATGACACTGTCCATACATACATTATATCCTAAGTGTTATAAAACTGAAATGAGTCATATCTCAAATCCAAAGAGGAGTAAAGGTTGGTTTCTGTGTGGGGATGGAAATTGAAATAATTATCCCATAATGCTGTAGCTGTTGGACATTTCTCCTGGTATTCATTCAAGATGGGGACAATGTTTGTCAGTGTGAGCCATTGTTAAAATCATTTCAGGGTATATCTTTTTTTCTCACTAGTATTGCTCCATTTAGTGTTGACCTACAAACACAGGCCATGAACAGTAAGTAACCAAGGTAGTGGGAAGTGCTTCTCGTGATCCATCTTAAAACGAACTCTACACAATGAGTAGACCTCAATCAAGGACATAATATACCCTTGTATACTCTAGTCTAGGGTTTAGTCTGGACTAGAGGTATACTGTGGCATGTTACCCTGAGTCGGGGTTAACATGGAGCTCAAGCACTAAACCACCTTCTGCTGCCAAATGGCCCCCACAATAAGAGTAGATGCAGTTCCATTAGCTCGGTGTGATAGCTCAACTTTAAAACTTCAGGTGAGCTAACATATTTACATGCACTTTATAATGCAGTAATTCTATGTTTTGTATGTCAAATACTCCTTATGATCTTGTATTATTAACACTATATTGCCCTACAAAATGTGTGAAACTCATTCTAGTTTAAAGTGGGTAGGTTGTTGTCCTATACTGTTTCCTATAAATATGAATCTTGAGATTCTTGTCAAAAACATCTTACTGCACACCTTTACACTGTAGCTCTACATCTGATGCTCGTCATGTTAGTAGGGTGATCACACGCAGAATGTGCATGCATTAAGTATATTACATTTCAATGGTGTGTCATATTATCCTGAAGGCCAAAACAAATTCAGTTAATCTGCACATCCTTAAATGTATCCGATGGAAAAGTTGCATTTTCCTGCTTTAAGGGAAGGTTTCACACGGGATTAAAATCGCTAAACGCTGATCCTCATGGCAAGAGTTGGTGTTGAGGACATGTGTTCTCAGGCATTATTTAAAGCTTCCCGCCCTGTAGTTCACCCTCATCAAACTTTCAGACATTTGTTAAGGGGTTTGTGTTTTATTGACTCCTAAATGTCTGCTGTGAGGGGCATTGATGAGCCACTGAAGCTGTCTCTCGCAAATGGATACAATTATATTTTAGATCAGCTTTGCTCATTAAATTCATGCTTAAAACACTTAACGGACAATGAAACAAGCAGTCTTGTGTAAAATCAGCCCCTTTTCCTCCCATGCTCTTGTCATTTACCCAAGATTTTGAAAAACCCTCGGCACATTTCCACCACAAATACCTATTTAAAAAAACAAACAAACAAAAAACAATCCTTGACCACAAACTTCCTTCTGAAAAAAGTTCTTAGTTGTGGTGTTGGTGGAGTTGGTGCGAAAGGAACATGACAATTTTTTTGTTTTGTTTTTGCGGCCTTGTTCAGCAAATTCGGCAGTTCAATTTGCTAAAAATCAGTAGTGCATAAAAGCTATTTAAAGATATGGTGCCAGGAAGTCAGGAGTCATGGTTTGAATTCTCATGAGTAGCTATCTCAATTTAGCGAAAGGCACCTCTACAGTGACCTCTCGCATTGGTCAGATCTACTCAGAGCAAATTGCATATAGAAATAAAACCCGCCATGGGTGTCGTAAACCCTCAGAAGGAGCATTCTGGCATGGCTTCAATGTTTTAAAAACAAAGCCCTCTTCACAAGTGTTTTGCATCAAGTGTGTTCCTATAGTACAAGAGTCTCCTTTTTTGTCATTGTTGACAGGAAACATGTGGCACTCAGACGATACATAAAACACATCACTTCCAATTTGGGATTTTGCAAAATGTACTACCTTGTTTATGCACACTGATGCATTCAAGGCACTGGGAAAATAGAAAAACAGCTGTCCTGTACACACACACACACACACACACACACACACACACACACACACACACACACTATCACCAGAAAGCATTTGTTATTCTGCTGCAGCCTGCAGTGATTGACTGGTCTATTTGTCTCTGCGTAGTGTATAAGTGGGGCACTTGGTATTCTGCCTTATTCATCTGGAAATGGCTCAGACAGAGATGCTGTGTAAGTGCGGCAGTCTGAGGGTTTTGTTGTCTCTCTCTCTCTCTCTCTCATTCTGTTTATGTGAGTGAGATAGCAGCCAAGAGAAAGTGGGGTTGGGGGGGGCTGTGTCTGTTCAATTCTTTGTTGAACTGTGTGCGTTGGGTGTTAGCACAACATGTGCATGTACACAATGGATCTAGCTGCTGGTGCCGCAGTGCTGCCAGGCGTACTAATTGAGTGCCAAACGCTGGTTTTGGGATGCTGTGCCGCCAACTTCAATTACCCCCCACCACCACCACCACCCCCACCCCAACCCCATCTCCTTCGTAGTCACTGCTGATCCCGCAAATAGCCAACTGTCAGGTCTTCAGCAACATGTTTCTGGATAACATGTAGAAGAAGAAAACTTTATTAGTCCTGGTGAGGGGGGGAATCACTGTTTTTGCACTATTTTTGTTCGACACAAGAAACATGGGTTGTGTCTAAATCACACACTCTTTCACGATTGGCTACTCACTATTTATGATTACTACTTAGTGCACTTACTGATGGGGTGAATATCTGCTTTTGGACATTGAGCTGATGTGCTTTAGAAGGTGCCACATAATAAATATGTACCAGGCCAGTGTTTGCACTGGTTGAAAAATAACTATCACTTATTTTTAAACACTTTTTTGGAAATAATTTGCATCTTTTCTAGTTTATCACATGCAATTGCAAAAAAAGATGGGATATATTAATTGCTTAGGGAGCATAGGTTGAACGCCACTTTCCACAATGCATTATTGGATATAATGATTGCACAAAATAGGGTCCAGAAAACATCTATTCACAGTCTCACACCTTTAGAAGTTAACTGTAGTTAGTGCCCTAGAGAACGGTAGAGATTTTGGACACAGCTATTTTGATTTTTTGCATTTACATTGAGATACTGTGTTTACATAAGATGGAACAGGAAATACAATAAATTCTTTTGTTTTTGAGTATTGTATCTATTTGAACAGTTTTATGCCAGAAAACCAGTTTCTCCTGTACAAAGGTTAACATTTTAGTGGAACATTACTCTTTGCAGAAACAGGGGATTTATAATGGACTCAGTGAGGCTTGAAGGGTTTAACTATGTAGTTCATTATTTGAAATAATAAAGGCTTATATCTATAAAGTGTTCGTCGAACATTTGCTGGCGAAGAAGAAGAAATGTGCAGGACTTAACACCGTATTTAAGTGTTTTAAGGCTGTTTGGAGAGTTTTCTCCAGCTGGCAAGAACAAGGAGAAATTTCAGCCTGGACAGAATCTTTCATTTTCCATGAGAACCTCGAGGGCAGCCATTCTGGGAGGTTACATCCCCCACCCGCAGCTCTTCATCTGTAAACATTGCTTGGACTTAATAAATTTGTCACCATCTTTTGTAACAGACATTCTGCTGTGTACACTTTGGGCTCCTGCTATCAGTCACCACTCAAGTACTCCTAAGTACTAAGCAGCAATGGCGGAAAGTACATACTTCAAAGTACCGACATCCAAACACGTACTCCCAAGTTTTCAAGTCCATACCATTGTTTTTGTAAATGTACTCCTTCTGTAGCTTCCCTTCACTCACCTCTGGCTGCAGTCAGCACAAAAGAAGCAAAAATGTAACTATTGACACATTAGGCCAGATACACAGTAAAAGTTAGCCTCACATTCCACAGTCATAAACACACATGCAGAGTCAAATCTTGACTGCTTTTCAGTTTGGGCTGACTTGGAGTTTATCTTAAAACAATGTACGAGCTAGCTGAAAATGTGCAACTGAGTGATTGATAGACTGGAGAGAAATGGAGGCTTGTTCAAGGAAGGAAACTCTTTTAAAGAGAGTGCCATGGAACCCCCTGGGCTTGTTAAGTTGTGGAGGGCTTGAATGGAACTGGTGGGGGTGGATGGCCGCAGTGTGTTCTGAAACTGGTGGTGCTGAGCGCAACAGGTGCAGGAGTAAACATTTACATTTCCTCTTAGGTGTTTTTTTTCTGCCTGTTACTTTAAGGTTTCTTTTTTTTTTTTTAATTTTAAAGATAATATTCCACTTTTAGTACAGCTACCACAGACTAGATTTTATTTTGTTTGTAGAAATGGACATTGTCCACTCTGTCAAAGGTGACCTAAGGTTTTTAACCACAGTAATTATTTAAAGATTAGATATTTAAAATGCGTTCCTTTGTGCATTGTTGTCACTTTGAAGCCATTCAAGCCATTAACAAGCATAATCAGAAGTATTTAATTAAAGAGACAAACAGATGGTTACTGTGCATATATGAGGTTGAAATCCGGGGCTACTCTCAATATACTAGTTATATTCTACATTTGTGGCTAATATAACAATTATGTGACTTTTAGCACTATTAATTACTTTCATATGGAAGCATTCTGTCAGTGATATACAACACTTTGACATATTTATTGGATTATAATCTCAATTTAAACTGGATTAAATGACCAAGGATTGTTCCAAATGCATCAATGGGGAAGTTGGTCATTCTCAACTACTTTGTTATTTTTTTTAACTATATTCAACTGAAATAAATTTTAGCAGAATCATTTGTCATAAGTTTAGCTATCATGACTGACACTTGCAATCCAAGCGAAAGCAGCACTGACCTCTCCAAGTAATAACCAGTACTTAAGGGATGATGCACTCCCAGAATTCATTAAATATTGGGCAGAACTGTCCACACTAGATTTGGCAGTGAGGGAAAAATATCGTGCTGCAAGACGATCTAATGTTCTCTCTCATCACACACTTTATCAACGCACAAATTCGCACTGACACTTGCATACAAACAAGCGAGAAACCGCCGATGATGTCAGCATTTCCCGAGGGCACCGGCGCTGAGAGCCCTTCACTCAGGCTGACGTGGGAGATCATCGGGACTGACACATGGCCACATGTGCACGCCACCATGCAAACACACACAACTTCCTTGTATTTATCCTTGTGGGAGTAGAGCTGTCAATAAGAACATCGTCTTCACCCTGTCCTCATAAAATTCTCTCCTCCCTTCATTATTTCCCTGCTCTTTATTGACTTTCAGGCAATCAAACATTATTAGTAATTACGGAAGTCAAGATTGGCCACTTCTTTTTATCATTATTTTATTTTACTGATATTTTCATGTTAACAACACTTAGTTTTGTCACTGTAACTGTCAGGCTGGGAGTCAGGTGCAGATTCATCAGCAACAATCATGATAGCGACGTACATCTTCCAATCTCGCCTAAAGTAGAATTTCCATTGACAGTGAAGGAAATTCAAACATTGTACCTGTTGATTCAAATAATTATAAGCTTTCATGTGTGCCAGACCTTTCACTCTTCCATTCTTTATCCAAGGAAAAATGTTTGCATCAACCTTTTCTCCATTTTTTTTTTTTATGGTCGAACAAGCAATAAATATTTACTATTATATTTAATATTTAATATTTCTTGTTAGATGGATATGGTCAATTTGATGTTGACAGATTTGCTGTTTCACTGCTGCTATACATTGAGCCTTCAGTCACTTTGGGGCTTTTTCTGACATGTGTGGATGTTTTTCCAGCTCTTTGCATGGTAACTTTATCAAAATAGATGAGATTTCTGACTAAAACACAACACTAAGTTCTTACATCGGAGTCGATGTTTCCATATTGGAAATGATGCCTCAAAAGGGGAGCACAACGCTCAAGATTATCGGAATGGAACTCGAAAGCAGCAGCACCCAAAACACACATCAGGAAGAATAAGTCCAATTTTTCTGGGTGGAGAAGCCACCCACGGACGGGGTAGTTAGTTTTTTCTGGTACATACAACATTTACACACAACATTTACAGCATTGAACTTGCTCTTAAGCCAAAATGTTGATGTCTCCCTCTGAAGCAAGGATTTTTCTTCACTTTTTTTTCCTCTGGCGTTAAAATTTTTCAATTATTCATTCATCTAATCGACAACGAACTCGACAGTTATATTTGAGAGGAATCGCAGAGTTGAATCTGTTTAATTTGAGCACATCCATTATTAATACATTTGGAACTGACTGTGAACCTCTGATTTGCAGTCTTGAATGAAGAGTGTCTAATTCTTTTAATCGCAGCAGGAACGGAGCAGTAAGCTCAAGGAAGTGCACGTTGTTATTGCTCCACTCAGTTCGAGTAGCCTATGGTTGTATCAATATTACAGTGGCTTGCTGTGACTTGATCTGCTTGAAACAATCAGAGATATAACCTTTTCCACTTCAGGAACTTTTCACTTTTGTGTGTGTGTGTTTTTCTTTTTCTTTAAATTTTAAAAATTATTTGAGCCAAAAAAAAAAAAAAGCTATTCACCCCTAACATTCCCTAATAGTGAGGTAGTACCTTTAAGGTTCCATGGAATTCTTAAGTGGCTGGGCTGGAATTGTTGGAATGTACTTGCATTGTTCTTTTATTCTGGCACTGATTATGGTTCTTAAAGAAAATGTCTAATTGCACAGGGAAACATCCAGGGAAACATTTCCTCCTGTTTTGATATGACTAACTAAATTTCCCTTTACCCACCATGTTTTAGACTGCAGAACTGTTTCGAAACACTCCATGATGTTTGTGTCTTGATCATTTAGAAAATAAACTGGAGAGAAAAGGTGGGTGAACCTCAAGGTCCAGGTTCTTTTGAGTGATTAAGAAATTCAGTGGGCTATAGAGTCAGTGACCCAAAATGACCAAAGCCGTCTGGAATTACTGACTCGTTCACTTGTCCTCACTATATAGGGAGTTTAGCCTTGTCACTGTTGCTCGTTGGAGGTCAGGTCCTGGGATTGTGATGAATTAGTATTTTCGTCATCAACTTTTATGACACCTTCCTTGGTTAAAAAAACAAACAAACAAAAAACCCTATTAAACATTCTGAAACTTTCCCAGCAATTCTATATAAACTTATAATCTGGAGAGGTGGGACTCTGGATTGGAAAAGAGAGGAATGAAGATTTATTGAGGCAAGACAGACTATATATGTGAATGAAAGGGACCCAGATGGAATGTGAGCTTGTAGGCAGTAAAAATAAGTGGAGAGTTTTAGATGCTTGGGGTCCAGAGCAGTGGGGAAAGTGTTGAAAAGATGTAAAGAAGCATGTGCAAGTAGGAAAATAGGTGGGTGGTATGAGATAATAGTCATCAAGAATGAAAGGAAAGGTGTACAAGATGGTGGTGAGACCAGTGGTGCTGTGTGCTTAGACAGTGGTCCTGAAGCGAAGACAGGTGGCGGAGCTGGAAGTTGGCAAGATGAAGATGTTGAGTTCGCTTTGTGGAGGGACAGTGAATGCAATCGTTTAAAAAAAAATGTTTAGGTTCTTTACTGGCAGTGCTATCCTCGAGGATGAATAGAGAGGAGATTTATTGTTTAAGTAAAAGAGGACATCATGTTTCCTTGTGCAAGGGGAAATGATGTAGAGGCTTGGTGACCCCTGAGGGGAACAACCAAAGACATTGTAGATGTTTACTACCTATAGGTGTCAGTTTGGACTCAGTATACCTGAAAAACAGGAACCATAAAAAAAGAAGACAAAGCAATTTGGGAAACGTTTCCACTTTAAGCTCTCTTTATTGGGAACGTTTGATTTTTATAGTTGGAACGTGTCAAAAAACAGTTTGGTTTCAAATCCAATCTCTTTACAGTGTTCCACAGATCAAACATTCTAGGTGATCCATTCACTTCTCCTTAAGATTCTAAAATGATTAGATGATTTGGAAGTGAGGGTCTCAAATTTTAATACCATTACTAGTTAAATATCATCAATCGTTACTCAATGCGATAGCTGAAAAGACTTTAAATTCTGTTTGTGTAGCTGAAAAAGATGCAGCTGCAGAGCCTGACCCATCTGCATTAATCATTTTGTCTCCATGTGCCATGCATAGCATTGTCTCGGCTTGACAGATCACCCACTACAGGTGTATCTATCTTGTTTATTTGAGCTACGATTTCTTGCCTGACCGATTAAATGCGAGCCAGAGCCTCCGCCGCTCCCACCTCAGCCCCTGTACTCGGTACCTCTTGTAATTTTCATGTTGGGCTTTCTCTTAGCACAGGTCACACAATCGAGGGGAAGCTTAGCTAGCTCGGCTAACAGAGGCAGAAGTGCTTACAAAAGCAAAAGTAGGTTAAAAAAAATAGCAAAAAAAACTAAATGCTGTATCAACATTAGGGTCATAATCAACAAAAAAAAATCATATCGGCATCTCACACACTGTACAGCCTGGAGCCATTGTTCTGAAACAAAATTACAAGTTGCAGTTAATTTTACCTCATCCAAATTCAACTAAATTTACCTTTATTTATAAGGTGCCTGCAACAATCAAGATTGTCTTTAGGTGCTGTACCCAGAGGGTAATGCCCAAACAAGCAACAGTGGCAAGGGAAAATTGCCTTTTGACAGGAAGAAACCTTAAGCAGGGCCAGGCTGACATGGGGGGATCCTCCTGCTGATGGCAGGTGGGGTAAAGCAAAAGGAAAATGGGAGGAGGACAGAAGAAAAATGTTTTTTTTCAGAGATATTTAACTATTTTGTTCATTTCCTTAAGGCCGAAATTGAGTTAAATGCAGGGGGGAAAAAAAATCCTTGAGTGTTTTCATACAAAAGCTGAATGTGATTTCTTCAGGTCAACTTTTACTGGATCATAATTGTCTTTTGTACTATAAATTGGAGTCTCATCTTTGTGTCATTGCTGTTTCTTTTAATCTGAAACAGCAGTGTGACTTTGTCCGCCCTTCACCTATATCTCTTTTTGTCTTTTCTTCTTTTTTTTTTGCTGTATAAATGCGTAGGCTTTAAAAATAACTGTCCAGTGACCTGCAGGGAAGAAACTTGCATTTTTCTGAGATTAGCACAAGGCTTGTATGAATTCCGTTGAAATGCCTTGAAAATGGAGGGCTTGTTTTGCTCCAACTCTCTTCACTCGCGTAAGGTTTCATCCAGTGAAGAGTCTTTCTTGCTATGCTTCTATGTGGGGGCTCTTCAACGCATGAATAGCATTATATACAAATGCATTTTAGAAGCACTTTGGAATAAAATTTAACTTTTACACATTTTTACACACAAGGCTGTTTATTATTATAACAGGTTAATCTTGTAGTGATGTTTTACTCTGTCACCTGCACTCTTGGCTCTGAAAAATTATCATTCATTGTCATTGAGGCATTTTTGACACCGAGGGCCAAAATTGCTGTTGCTATTTGCAAATCTCTTGTAAGTGATATGCTGGCTGTTGCACTGACTGGGTGATGTTTACTGTTCCTAAAATGGAGCAAGTAGCTATTTTCTCCAAAAATTGATTTGTGTCTTTGATATATGATCTGTTTTTGCACATTTAAATACACACTAAATCAAAATAAGTGCTTATTGTTTTTTTCCAACAAGGGCGTGGCGGTGCCCTAGTGGTCTCTATTGACCATTACATTAGAAACCTGATTGTTTGAATAACTTTCTGAGTTCAACTAGAAAACTACACCACAAACTACCCTCAACCTCTGCACTTAAAGGCTCTGAACTTAAGACTATACCTAGCCCTGACATGCAATTTATGCACTACTACAGCTTGAAGACATAATTTCAAGCTCACCATTTTTTTTGTGTGTGAGGGCATACAATCAGATTGGCTGCACACCCCCCACCCCCCACCTCCCTTCAAAAAAAAAAACACAACCCAAAAACCCTAAAAAACTGTGTTGACCAAATATTTCTGCCTTTCCAGCATTCCTGCCCACTATTTGTTTTCCATTCAGTGTTGTGTGCCCGTTCGGTGTTGTGCCCTGTCTAAATTGGCCGATCTTCATCGGCCGCACACACGCCTGAGTAGTCGGCACACAGGCTGCGTTTTTCGATCTAAAATCCCATCAGTCCCACTCCCCTTGGTGTGCAAATATACATACAGACTCATGACCATTGCCCACTCTTTGTGCACACACGGCCTAATAACACTTGCCTCCCTGTTTGTGTCATTCGGCCCCTTATAGACAGAAAGCACAGCTTTGCCAGATCAATACTTTCTCCCAGCCTTTCTTTCCTACTGCGTCCACGTGCCTCACACTCGTCTCAGCTCTCTTGTTAAATTATTTTATTTGGTGAAAAAACACAGCAGAAACAAATAACGCTCTGATCAATCTTCCAATTTGGCTTCATTTTTTTACAGTCATCCACAAATCTCACCACATTGGGGGGGGGACACTGGCGGGATGGCAGATGGCACAAATCTCTCATCTCACTGCGTATTACATATATTTTCCCAGTAAAGTCTTCACGGCTTTTACGGTTGGACGGGTGGCGGCAGGATAATGTGTTGCCAAGAAAAGGCCAAAAAGGTCAACTGAAGCCATTTACATCCCACTAGTTTGAACACTGCAAATGTGTTTTGCTGGGAATTTCATGAACAGTCTATAAAGCTCGGAGCCCTTTAGTTCCGTGCATTTGCGCACACCCACACTGGGATTAAATGGATCTCCCTGCATCATACATATTCAAAAACAATCTGTTTTGTCTCATGTATCATATGGTGAAAACCTCTAGCATCTTGTAGCCACAGAATAAACCTACTTTTAATGCCTTTTATAACAGCTATATACTTATTTCATAAGGTTAAAAACAAAAAAAGATCTCTTCAAAAAGTTGTAAATTGATAAGAGTGTTGTTTTTTGGGATTAAACCTTTTTTAATTGTCTGCCATTGTATAATTAGAATTGGGATGAAAAAGATAACAAACTGTAAGATAGGATAAGACTTTCTCACAATCAATGGGGAAGTTATTATTTTTACAATGACACTAAATCCGAAAAAAAGAATATATCATGGAAAGAAATTTGAGTTGAATGAAATAACGGCAATCACATTGGTACTGGCCATAACATTGGCCATCGTGATCAGACGTGGTGTGAGGTGAGTTTGTGTATACATGTGATAGTAAGGCAGCAAGTGTTGCCAGCTTGGTGACTTTCTCGCCAAATGTGTTGACTTTTGAAATCCTCTTGATGACTTATTTTACTGTCAAAAAAAACCCAAGCGACAAATATGGGGAATTTTTCTAATGTTGTTGGAGACTGGCCTGACAGTGCAGATCATTCCCTACTGTTCTCAACAAACAGCAGTTGCTGCCATAAGCAATATACTGTATATAAGCAATATTCCATGACAGGTTGTGGTATATGCTTATTATATCACAACTGAGCACTGTTGTTTCAGTGCAGGTACCATGAGTAGCTGACTGGGGATCATTAATGTGGCAATTGAGTCTGACATGAAGCTGCTCAGTTCATATAATTCACTTTCAACATTGCTGATAGGACCATAAAAGTCTCTCCAAACATCACCGAACTGCTGTTTGGATACTGTCTTCCTGCCACCTTCACCACCAGTCTTTAAAGCAATTTATTTCCATTTTCACTCTACTAAATATAAAGGGTATCACTTAGGCTAGTTTTATTTTAAGCTAGGAGCTGGTTGCTGTTCCTCAGACACAAAGTGATTTGTCAATAAGCACCACTGTGGCATATATGCTCATTACACCGCAGTTAAGAACATTCAAATGGCTTAAATTCATTTTTTTAGCATTTCAAATATACAGTAATTGTGTTTGGGTGCTTAGTGCGCAGGAGATGAACATTATGAAGTGCAGATGGTAACTTCAACCTTTGAGGGATGAAGATATTACCCAACAGTGTTGTTAAACAGCCTTATAGGAACGAGGATAAATGACCGACAGCAGCACCGGTGTATCAACGAGTTCAGCTGCTGAAAGAGCTGCCCGGGGCTGTTGCAGTCTCACGGAGGAGGTGAGACGTGTCTTCCATGAGTGATGGCGGCCTAACTGACGTCCTTCTCTCACTCACCACCTCAGCGAAGTCCAGTAGACAGTCAAGGACAGAGCCGGTGGTCTATCAGGTTTTCCTGCCTATCAGATGAGACTATTTTGAAGCTTCTACACATGAGCAGAAAGAAAAGTTTCATTTCAATTTTCTATATGTCAGTGTCATTTATACATTAGCAATGACATAAGTCAAAATGTTTAAAATAGCTGAATATTGTAATTTTACATTTCCATTCAAATGTGCTTTTTACTTGCAATGTGCAAATTTGCATATAAGTACCCTTCGCTTGAGCACCTTATCTTGAACACATTATCACTTAACACTTGACACTTGAACACATTATCTGCACCAAAATATTCGTACAATGTTTTGCCAGGTTAACACTTTATGGTGCAATCTGCCACAACCCCATCTCTTCAAGTCCTAAACTGACCTTAGGTTCCTGAGCAGGTAGAGGAGCTTATTGTTGAGGTGAACACACTGAAATTTGTATATTTCGATTACCTCAATGACCTCAGGATTAATTCCTGGAGCAAATTTAGAAGTCCAAGGACTATACTGCTGTACTATAAAGAAACAAATATTTGGCACGAGTCTACTGTCGTGAGGATGTTCTTCAAAAAAGGAATTACATCCCCATCATTGCATCTTTTTTCTTCCCTCTTTCAAGTTGGGAATTAAAGTTAAAACTGCATTTGAAATGTTCTAGCTTAATGTCAAGATCCACCAAATTATGCCTTAGTGCCTTCACTTGTGTGCATATTCTCAGAACATAATGCCCAATGCTAATGCACGGCGGTGGATGAAAGTGTCAGACTGAAAATTCTGAACAAAAAGGAAAGGTGTGTTTGGCATCATGCGCTTCAACCCATCATGGTCAGTCCTGGCATTTTTTAAGGAGTTCAAGTAGCCTAAAAAAGAAAGAGAACAAAAAAGTTAGCTTTTGAAGAATGACCTAGCTTCAGTAATAAAATATTGAAGCGGTTCCCTGCTCAGAGTGCAGTCGCTGCTCTTTAGATATTCTTCTTCAAGATAAAAAGCTGACCCCCCCCTCTCCAGTTCTTTGCTTCACCTTATCCCTTCTCATCAGTAACTATCTTTATCATCATGTAATATTACCTTTTTGGTTCTACCATGCAAACATATTTTCCTGGATTCTAGGACTTTATATTGTATGTAGTAGAATCACTTCAAAATAAGCTGCATTTACGTGTGTTTTTACTTCTATTCCCCTTTTCTTTGGGGCAATACCATGTAAAAATGTCCTGATAAATCGCTTTTCAGGAGGAGAGACTTCCCGTAGAGGGTGGAAGTGGGAATATCCAAATGCAAGACATCGGTCACATGCTGTTTTGAGGTGTGAGCTGTAACGAATGTCGCCCTGGCTCTTGCGATTTCAGATTTATGGTGGATGAGACTATCAAGAGTCATTACTTTTGAAAAGACGCAAAGGTTCCCTGATGGGTATTTTTTCGCTAATACCCATCAGGGAACCTTTGCGTCATGGGTATATTTTCTCATATACCCACAATGATGGTAGCGGCACATCTAATATTCTCCTGGCCCTGCCTAGCTGCCCATAGTGCTGCTTCCAATGCTGTTTTTCTGCCTTTTGCTTTTTTACTTTACCCACCTCCTACATCAGCAATTCCTCGCAGCAGTGGAGCTGCGAACGCATGAAGGCGACCCAGCCATATGGCAACTGCTGTAAACAATGATGCCAAGAGGAGGAACAGGTTTGTCTTGAAAGTCAGGGCCTAGAAAATCTTGAAGGGAAGACAAACTAAATAAAAAACTAGTATTCGATATATCGGTATTCATTTGAAAATCATCTATGAGCAGGAACGCAAACTCAAGCCAACTAAGGTACACTGCTCTTATAGATCATGTTTTTTATTTTTTCCCATTTGTTAAATCAGAGCAGTGGGATAGGATATCGCATGGGCAGAGCATTTCCTCGCTAACTTTGCCCTCCAGAGAAAGGCACACAACTCACCGTGTTCAGATCCAAGATAACGAGCCGATAAGCTTTCCCCAGCAATGACTGCATATTCCGATCCTTTTCTCCCTCCACATCTTCTCCACTATATTTCCAGTTTAACATCCTCCCTGTTGGCATCTCTGCCCTGGTCTCCTCCGGTTGTCATTTCCATCCGTCCTCGCACAGTCAGCAGCTATCAGTCCCGTTTGTATGGTTTGATCTTCTCCCTCCCTGCTTTTTTGCTGACTCTTCAGTTGTAC
This sequence comes from Takifugu flavidus, assembly GCF_003711565.1. NCBI lineage: Eukaryota > Metazoa > Chordata > Actinopteri > Tetraodontiformes > Tetraodontidae > Takifugu > Takifugu flavidus. The sequence continues at coordinate 8,003,906 of NC_079522.1, forward strand.
CTCTTCATTCACTTGCAAGTGGATTTCTCCCCCCCCCCCCACTTATCTATTAACCTCTGATCTCCGACTTCACTTAGTCATGGAGGCAGAGCTCATTAATAGGTTTACAGGCCACCGTGGTGCCCCTGAGACATTTTCACATGCTTCAATATTGTTTGATAGCTGATCATCAGAAATGTGTGTTTTGATCAAATAGCACTGATATAGGGTGGATGGATGGATAATTTGTCTTTGTACATGTGATTTTCTCTTTCCTTCCTCCCTATAAATTCTTTTCTCCAAATTTCTGCCTCTAAAGCTATTTCCAAGATTGATAATGATTATAACCAGCAAAACCACTATTGTCATCAAATATCTATTGGTCTTCTCCTCATGGCCCATTTTGACATCATCTGTATTCCACCGCTAACTGGTCGCTCTGCCGAGACCTTATTTGCACATGACAATCAACCATAGTGGCAAATAAAAAGCTGTTGATGCTTCCCCGGCCAACAGGTAGTATATATGTATTTTTTTTAATAATAGGCCCAAATGAGGCCGTTAGTCACTGGAAGAGAATGAGCCATCTGTGTGTGTATTTGTGTACTGTGTGTCCTGCCTCTTTTGTGCATTCCGTCACCATGGGGATAATTATTTAAAGGAGCAAAATGCTTGGAGAAAATAGCTGCAGAATTAAGGCAGTATAGTGGTTTGAAAGGAAGGAAATTGGGACGTATACCATTTGTGGAGAAAAGGAACTGCATAATTTGAGAAAAGAAAAATAGCTAGTGCTTATTGATTCGCAAAGTTCTGGCGATAGGATTGTTAAAAGGATGGTCCTGGGAGTACAGCTATCCTCAGGCCAGAGTGAGATAAAGCAAAGTCAGGGCGGGGATAATGACTTCCTCCACGTGGAAAACACTGCTCATTTAACAGGCTATCAGTTTCGTTTTAACAGAGACATGCAAATCATGCAGATGCATGTAATCCATGGAGTTACCTGCGTGAATGGAGCACAGGTAAGTCTTCATCTTTGCTCCATGAACATGACTCCATTTTGACACCATAGCTGTGAATTAAGAAGGTAAAGACTAGGAACTTTGACAGCAGAGGCCCTCAATGAAGCCTAGTGATGACCAGATAGATTTAGGTCTAGACTTACTCACCACATTACGCTTTCACAGAAGATTTTAAAGCAAACATTTAAGTGTGACCGCAAAGAATTGTGCAAGACTTAACGAACGCTTTAGAACCTCCAGAAGCATACTGCACTGTTGGGGTTGACGCTCACGGTGCACCAGATCCAAATTCAAATCAATGCAACTTTGTTTCTATGGCATCTCTTACAATCAAGATTGTCCCTTGGTGCTTTTACAGAAACTGTCTGACCACTGAACCAGCTACAGTGGTAAGGAAAAACTCCCCTTTAAGGGCACACTTGCACAAGGCAATTGAACCATGCCCCAGCATTTTTTTGGCTGAAAGTTCTATTGATTTGGCTAGCGGGGGGGCAAATGTTCTTGACATGGACAGGATGAGGCTCCTAATGGAGGTGGGCTCATGCCTGGCTGAGTAGAAGGGAGCAGAGAGGGAGGACAGAAACTGGAGACACACATCATAGATGCAAATAGATGAGATATACTGTACAGTATGTAACTGAAATATGTAACTATTTGCCCACTACAAGATAGTGATACCTCTAGCTAGATAAAGTCTAGTGCTTGTCCCAAAGTTTTGATGAAACACCTGTATCATATTTTTTGAAGCAGTTCAACGCCTGCAAGTTCTACAGTATTTCTCTTACAGTGTATTGCATTATAGCCTTGCTGTATGCCATTTGAATCAATTAACTTCTGCTACTGTTTGTTTAGGATACACTATTTGTCTTCTGTTAGCTGTAACACATACCACCTAAGATCATTTGGAATATGAGTTGGGGTGGAAGTCAGGCTTACGTTGTACAAAATGCTAAAGCAGCACTAAAGAAAAGGTCTTTTTCTGTCATGAAAAGGTTTCTGATGTAGAGGAGGGTTAATACAACTCGTTGTGAAAAGTGCAGAGAAAGGGGGAGAAATGGACTCTCGATTCACGCCTCGGGCAGAGAAAATGTCAGACGCATATGTCAGAGGCATGGAGAAATGCTGTGTGGTCCCTTTACAGCACAGTGCCTTGAAGATCGATCGCGGATAGCCTTCGGCCGACACTGCTTCACAGTCAGGGTGCTCTGTTGAAAATGCAACCTGTTGGGCGAGTTGACCTTTACTATATCAACGCAAGAATATTCTCAACAATGTGAATGTTTTTGCTAGCTAGCTTGATTAGGTAAGATCTTTCGCATGTCCCCATCTGCCCACTCTTACCCTGTTACATGACACCACCGGCTGCTGTTCATCTTTGCACTCCTCCTCTCAATACTGTGCCCTTTGGCCAAATGTGAAAGTCAGCCCGATGGGGTGAGTAATGCTTGTCACACATATTTAGCCCATCCCTCATTTGGTTACACTGTGCCTATGCTAATGCAGTGAAGGATGAGATGGTATTTCTCAAAATTCCGCCGATTCCCATTGATACTGGCTTTTCAGAGAGATACAGTTGTTAAGAGAGTTTGTGTGATCCAAGATGGTAAAAACAACAGAACTTTATACATTTGTGATCTAATTTTGATTTATCGAATGTTTCAGACTTTACTATGTTGATGAAATCATTATTGACATGAATAATATTGTTAAACGTATATGCAGATTTTTTCCCATCTCCTAAAATACAGTGTATATCTTTTATATACAATTTGATTGTTGTCGTTTTTAGTTTTTTCATCAGTTTCACATTTAATCTCAGTGAGATTAAAAGCATAATTAAATTGTATTCATCATTATTTATTCAGCAACTGTTACAATCAAAATTGTCTCCAGGTGTTTCACAAAAACCCAGAGCAACAATGACAAGGACAAACTCTTAACATGAAGACACCTTGAGCAGGACCAGGCTCATATGGAGGGGCCCCTCCTCTTGGCGGACACCACATTTTGAGTAACTGTTAGAATTTATGATTGAGAGAACACAGTGTAGATCATAATTAATCAAACCACACTAACGGAAAAGAATGAAACACCATCAAGGAATTAATGGAATCTTATTATCTACCGTGTAGTCGCAAGTGTGATTAACATATTTGACAGGTCTTTCAAGTCTCATTTAGCATGAAACGTATCCACATGGATAGGATGCATGCAAATACTGCATTCGCCATAAAACATTCAAAATAAAATAATTTTCTTTCTAGCATTATACAAAAATAAGCTTACAAAACCTTCACTAAATAGCATTAAAAGTAAAAGACTGCCAGTTGTTTAAAATAAAAATAGTTCTCAAGGGTCAAATTGATCCCTACAGAATATAATGCAACCTTAGCAACGGAGAAAAGCTAGCGTGCAGTCAGTCCCTGCACTCAAAACCCATTCCCACTGCGACGCCAGCTTCCCATATGATTCCAGCCCTTGCCCTCGGAAAACAACTTTCCTAATTTGTAGGAACACGTCTCAAGGTGCAGTCTGATGGCTTAAAATCGTTGCTTGGTGCCGGAAGCTTCTACTTTCCAGAACGGGTTTTTCTTTTTTATTGGCTTTGTATGTTAGAGGAATAAAGAGGACACCTGACATGCTAATTAATTTGTTGAAACATTAACAAGGCACTTTTGTAAAGGTTGATGCTGATTGAGGAAGATCTTTTTTGTGGTTGGATGATTTACATCTGTCCTACAGAAAACTAATACAACCTTTGGGCAAGCTAACTTAACCGTCACTGGTTCATAGGTCAGGTATCAAAGATATGTGGCACCCAAATCTAAAAGTGTCTATTTTACACATGCATACACATGCATTATACAGATGCATAATGAACCATGCAGGTTCTAAACGCCAGACTCGTGTACAAATACACGTGCTCTTGCTCAGCTTCTGTTTTGATCAACCTTGTGTCTTGTTTTTGATATCTATTCTCCAGTGGATCACTTGACATCTCGAATCAGTGTTTACCTGGACAGTTCTTTTAAATGCAATTCCTCTATTTATGTAGAGTCTTTTACAGGCAGGATTGTGCTGCTGGATAAAAGGTGTAAGCACATGGTATAAACAGATGTGCAGAAGGATAAATGGACATGAGAGCTTGACCAGGGTAAGGAGGCCTCACTGTGGGAGGTAAGATGTTCGAGAATATGGATGGATTTAGGTTAGCTAGAGTGCAGAAGATAAGTATTTACCAAGACTGTTGGGAAAAGAAAAACATTTGTAGAAGAGAACGAGCATGTGGAGCAGAGGTCAGGGCTTAAAGGCCAAAGACCTGCATAAGTACAAGGGAGCCACAGTTGGTCAGTGAGAACCCAGGCCTGCTTTTCCTTCTCCTAGCACTGTCAATAAATCTACATCGAGAGGAAGAATTTTTTTAAAAAAGCAATCTGTAATGTCTTTCAGATCAGATACCAAGCATTGTCCATTTAGCGAATGTTCACTCTGGGCAGGCCAGAATTAGGTCCACTCAGTTGAACTTTGGGTCCCAGAGTAGATCAAAAATTTGAGCTAAAGCAGCTCATGAGTATGGTCAACAAGACAGTTCAGAAAGAAATGTGCCTTTACTGGAAAGTGTTGCTATCTTGATGTCTCTAGTGCAGCAGCACATTTTCCTTAAGTCCCAGCCAGCAATTCTTTACAAAATGCATTCATTGCAGAGAGTAAGAAAATTATACAGTGGGACCTCTACTTACGAAATTAATTGGTTCCGGAAGTTGTTTCGTAACCTGAAAATTACGTAAGTAGAGACGCGTTTTCCATGTAAATGCCCTAATCCGTTCCAAGCCCCCAAAAATTCGGACATAATTTTTGTATAAATCATGAAAATGCATCAAAACATGTAACAAATACATGCTACAATTAGATTACCACACAATAAATGTAGGAATTCAGTGCAAGGCTTCTCCAGGAACAAAATGAACTTTATTACAGGCTAATCTTACATTAGCCGTCATTACCAGCAACGAACGTTAACACTTGTGGTAACACCGCTTTGTTTGTATGGACAAAAAAGCTCTCTTCTTCTTTTCCACTTTTCTCTATCACTTTCCTGGGGTCCATAGCGAATAAAAGTTAAACAAAGACGACGCTGGGATACACACATACCTGTACATATCGACGTCCCTCCTAGCCAATGGGATGACAGGAAAATGCTGGGCAATAGCCAACGTTAGAGCAGCTACAAGCATGTTTACGTTCGCTAAACTCTGCGAGCTGCGAGTAGCAGCGGTAGCGTATTTTTGCCTTTCATATCCTGAAATTTCTTTCATAACGAGGAAATATTTTCCCGTTTAGACGTGTCGTAACCTAAAAATTCCGCATGTGGAGACGTTCGTAGAGGTCCCACCATATAGGGAAATGACCAGTGTGACAGGTACCACATGTACTTGAACGTGTGGCTCCATTGTTAACTTTTATCTCTCAGGAGTTAAGCAAAGAGGAAGTACCACATAGCTTTTTCTCTGCCTTACTGTCACCCTAAACACTCCACTCCTATTTGCAATAAAACTTAATCACGGATACGTAAATAATTATGGGTCTTGATTTACTATTATTGCGGCTTCCAGATCTTAACTGTTCTAAAGATTTACACAAGATAAAATCTTGATTACACTTCTATCCGTCCATTCATCCATCTATCACTGCTTTGCGCCATATGGGGGTCCTGGGATTCCTCGCTATATTCTAATTAAATCTATTTCAAATGATCATCTAAGTGGATGCCTCAGATAAAGTTTCTCTCTTTCTCAAGGAAGTGCGGTTTCTAATGTCAGTTGAGCCAGCAACTATCTGACCTCTGCCTTGGTGAAGTCAGCACCAGGGAAAAGGACAGACAGATGAGTAGCCGATGTCTCAGCACCTTTCTGTTTGACGATTGTCAGATGCCCTCCATGTGTCAGCTTCAGAAATGAAAGGTAGATTCGGACAAAGGAATATTTATTTATACAATCCTGTATTTCTCCTCATGAAAGTTGGCCTTATGGCTGGTACACACGGCGATTTTTGGCTGTCACAGACAAAAGATGACCATCATGGGGGACACTGTTCTGGCTCTAAAATGGTGGACTGATGTAGCATTGTGAGACAGGTTCAAGGACAACATTGATGGTTTTTTTTATCAAGAATAACCTGAGTATGAGAGGATGAGACAGCTGCTCCGGCTTACATCTACTTACCAACCAATAGAAATACAGCAGCAACAAGTATTAGCAATAGTCACCAATACTCCCTTAACTAAATTTACAATCCCTGTCAACCTCTTTTCCATAGCAACAACCAAGTCCATACCTCACGATTCAGTAATGCCGAGATCAGACACAAATTCAGGTACATTTTTTTCTACACAATCGCGTTACAATAGCTCGCTTCATGTAGGCAACGTAAGTTAAACGTTTTGAAGTGTACACATTAAGTTCAAGCTGTCTTACATATAAACAGCCCTTAATCCCCTCTACACAAATAGTGCTAGCAACAGTAACAGTAGTAGCATATCCATGATTAATAGTTTCCTGGCAAACCTTCCCGATAACCTCTCAACCCACAGAGGGCCGCGATCCATTGTGACGGATGAATGGTCGCCGTAAAACCTGTAGCACACAACCAAAAGCCACAGCCAGATTTTTAGTTGTTCAGTTGTCGTGAAAGACTAAAATATGTGTAATCTGATCCAAACCTGAAGCTTGATGTTGTACCATAGTTCAGGTCCAGATTGGTGTGTGAAAAAACATACGATTGCAAACATTTGCCAATCTGTAGGAGCCATTAAGTAAAGATTATGAAGTCCATCAACCAAGCATCAATTCTTATTGTATGTATTTGCATAGCCTGTCCATATGCACATCAGGACATTCCAGCAGAGATAAATATATAGATGGCACAAAGTTGACACAAAATTGAAGTATATTACAACAGATACACTGGGGAGCAACCGGAGCACACTCCAGGAACGTGTGCCTGCACTCAGCTGGAAAGCAAAGCGGGTTGCATAACGTCCACTTGGGTGTTTGGTTTTTCCTCCAGGCTGCAGAGCGCTGCGCCTGATTTATTGTTTGACTTTTGAAAGCATCGGAGGACGGACAGTAAGTATTTATGTGACGCGTTGGATATAAAACATGCAACACTAAAGACTAATGCATTTATGACTTTGCATCAGTGTTCCCCAGTCAGTGCGGTTGCCGTCTTGACGGTCATAAAATGCTTTATTCACCATGAGTGTTATATTTCACTTCCACTCACCAGCCATAGCTCTGCTTCCAGAGATTTTTTCCCCCTATGCTTACATGTCTGAGATGCAACTTTTTTCTGCAGGCAACAGCATCATTTCAGTGACTGACTGCCAGAGGCAGATATCTTACTTCATAATTGGGTAAAACAAGTGGGAAATTATTGTAAGGAAATTATTGTAAGGGGACACTAAAATTGGTATGCTGTGCAATATAGGCTTAATGTTATTGAATTATATAGAGAAAGGCTCATTTAAAGCTTTAGTCCTTGTAGTTTATAACCAATTTTCATCATCTACCATTGAAAGAAAAACATATATCCTTCAAAATTGTTTGAAAATGTATGCTGTTGCATTTATTTTTTTTACAGTGGTAATTGGTGAGTAGAAGGCAATATGGCGTTGTCCCCCTAGGCTAGGGTTACGATTTTTATTTTGAAAATTTTAAACAAAGTGCACAAATTATACAATTTTCAGAGAAAATAGTTCAGTGCTCATTTTTGGGGAGCTGCTGGGGTAAGAAAAAAAGTCAGCCAGTCAGTGCAGAAACCAGCCAATCACTGATAAGAGATTTGCAAGTAACAACAGGAATTTATCAGTGTTGGTGAATCTGATGGCTGAAGGAAACAGTTTGATTGCCCCAAGCTGAGCCTGCCAGTGACAGGCGGATATGTGGTGACAGTGTCCCAAGGGTATGCTGCTGTAATAGTTAGGAGCTTTGTGTGTAAAAAGATGTAAATCTAATAACTTATTTGTTTCTAATTTGGCTGTAAATGTATATTTGTAAGATCTGCTATTAATATACTGTACTCTATAAGAATGCCTCAATTTATAAGTACTGCCATTGGGTGGTGTTTGAAATTAGAAATTAAATCATTTCCCAGAATTTGCAGGGTCTACAACTCCCTACGGCTAATGCTAATAGTCACAGCACAAACACGAATACAATTACGAATAATTAAGGTGGACATATAATTTATTAATTAACTCAGGAAGGTCTTAGAACTATAATGCAATTGGCTCATCACCTAAGGCTCTGCTGTGATATCACTGTGAATTTTATGTAAGTATTCCCTGTGTAAGTTTGATGGTTTAGAGCCTGATCAAGAGTCTTGGAGTCGCTCAGAGTCTGATTTCATTATGCATCTGTAACTGTGCTCGACTGTCCTTCACAGCAAGGAGCTGAACCCCTTTTAATCCTCCGACTCTCCGGTGTGTTTGGGTTCACCAGAATGAGAGGCTTTCGTGAATTTTATCTCCATTTATTTCCTGAATGGGAATGGAGTGTAAACCGGTTAGGGCACATGTGTCAAACTCGGTCCTCGAGGGCCACGATCCTGCCGGGTTTTCTGTCCTACCAGGGTGAAAATGCATTCAGTGGGATAGAAAACCCGGCTGGGTCGTGGCCCTCGAGGACTGAGTCTGACATGCCTGGATCGTTAGGGTGATTGCACGTAGCACAAAGCACTTTACAGACTTTCAATTCCTATCAACAGCTTTAAAAAATTGTGTCTTCAGAATATTATATGCAATGACATAATGCTATATTTTTACTTATTTTTAGATTTACTCAACTGGTTTTACAACCAGCAATCACTTTTTACACATTTCCCTGACTTTCCTTATTTTGGTCTGATAGTGAAGAGCAAGGATTCCGTTACAAAAGAAACAGAATAACTCCAAGCATAGAATAAGTGTGAGAAGTAGCCAAAGATTAAGGGCCAATTACAATTCTACTCCTTAGCACTACCACTTCATCCTACCCATTTGTCTACCCCTCTCTGTTTTTAAGTGCCAAGGGGAAGGGGGTGAAACAACAGACTGTATCTAAAAGATGGAGACAGTCTGAAAATTGAAGCCAACACAGAAATGACCTGCAATGCCACCAAGATCTACTGCCTCAGAATATCCCACTTTTCGATAATGAAATGCTCATTCAGTTTTTTGTTTTCTTTTACAATTCATAACTGTGTCAACAGTTGAATTGAATCATTCGAAAATATGACCTTGGGGTCCATCTGAAATGATTTCCATAATGAATTAGATATAGTTCCTTTCAAATTTGATTGACATGCAACAGTGTGTGGGTGGTCAACATGTGAAAAGTTACACCCATCTCCATCTCCTCCTCTTCTTCTTCCTTGTATTGTTTCTTCATAATGATAATTATCATTTCCTTTCACTACCATATAGGCCACAATTCTGCTGTTATATTTCATACCAGCGGCTCACCCACACCAGAGAGTGGGCCTGTGAGTCTGGGGACAGAGAGGCGGCCTGATATTGATCACAGCTTTGTTGGTACACCATGGTGCATTAAGTGTTGCTGTTTGGTCTTTTTAAACTCCAGGCAGGGTCCAACAAATATACAAAGTCAGGAGTGCACCGAGCACAATCACTTTCTGCTTCCTTTACATTTGGCAGACGTACAGTGTCTGCCAATAACATGCATTTAAAGGCGCCTTTCACGACTCTCAGGGATGCTTCACTTGAGTGAGCTCAGTAAAACAATATTGAGACCCGAACAGGAAGCAAATAGTGAAACCATTTTAAGGTGATAAGGTTAGAGTGATTAGGCAGTTCTGGACAGGTGTGTTTTAAAGTTTGGATTTCAAAATTAGCAGCGAATCGGTGTTACGTAGGTCAGGAGCGAGAGATTTCCAGAGCCAGGCAGCAGGGCGGCTGATGCTTCAATTCACCACGAGGAGGAATGGGTGGAAGGAAGAGAGGTGGATGGAGGAGGAGGATCAGAGGGACACAGGTGGAGGTGGTGGACGGCCAAAAACAGTATGTAACCCTGAGCCAGGAAACTTTTGATTTGTTCTTTCACATTATTGCAGGAGTTGGCAGGAAAGGTGGTCAGCAGGGAATCATGTTTACATCGGGAGGAATTTAGCATTATAGGACCAGATATTAGTTCATATCCACATTTTTATGTCTATGTAATTTTCTCTGACAAACTTTTATTACCGTCCAGACATCCTGCTATTTTTTAATGCATCCTCATGCATCCTCACACCTATGTTCCAACCATACAGCTTTACTCAGAATCAATGTTGTTCTCCAGCCCAGCTTATCTCATTGAAATCAAATAACAGAACACGAGTTAGAACCAGTCGACCCCTTGACTCTGCCTGGGATAAAAATAGTGTCACTTTGAGACACTCAGCCCCACTTTCCACTGAAAGTGTCTGCTAAATCTGGAGCGACTAACTGCACATACCCTCGCCTAGAGGTGTTTCTGAAGCACCGCGGAGGTAGACCGTAAAACCACATGGGAACTAATACTAGTCCCCTGAGACCACGTAAGTCACATTAAAAAGTACCTTAATGGGTCAATAACGATAGTGTCTTAAAACACATTTTGACTTTAATTATCAGTTTCTCTTAGATCATCTTTTTCTCGAAATCTCACTTTTAAAACTTGTGTAACACAACGCTTTTAGGAAGTGCCCAGCGCGTCAATCGAGTTTATGCTAGGGCCTAAAAACGTCTTTCAGAAAATTGTCAGTTCAACTTGTAAGGCCAACTCTGACACCCGCCCTGAAGACTGATGACAGGCCTCCCATCTTCTGAACTGCATTTCCCAGACTAAGACATAATAATGGTCATGTCGAACTGCAGGTGAGATGGAGAAGGGGACCCTCGCAGGCTGAGAGCCGCACATGTTGAAAGGTCAGGAACAGGAATGAGCCGAGCTGTCTCCCGGTACAAATGTCAGACCCTTTGCTGTTGGGCAAAGGGTGTGCCAATTAGTCCATTCCAGGAAGCATATTGTGCCTCTATAAAGAAACCAGTACTCAAACTGGTGGTAATAGTTTCACCTTTGAAAGTAAAACTACAATTTTACCTTCATGTTAATATTAACTACACATTCATTTTAATGTAATAGTTCATTTTAGATTAGATGGGAGCATAGTGGTTAGCAGTCATACTGTGGTGACACTGATTACAACTGTGGTTGTCCAGTGATGAGCCATTGCACTATGGTGGCAGTTTTCAGCACTGTTGTGGTTTAGTGGTTAGCACGATGGTGGTTAGTGTATAGTGACACAGCAGAGAGCACAGTATTGGTTAACACTTTGGTTAGCACTGTGGTTGCAGGTGTGAGCAATGTGGTGGTGCAGTGGTTAGCACCTTGATAGCATAGTGGTTAGCATTATGTTCATGCAGTGGTTAGCAGAAGGGTGGTGCTGGAGTTAGCAGAATGGTTAGTACCATCGTTGCTGAGAAGTGAGCACTATGATGGTCTAGTGGGTACGACTATGGTGGCTCAGCAGTTAGCACTATGTTGGTTTGCACTATAGTGTCTCAGTGGTTAGCATTAATATTGCAGTGGTTAGTACTATGGTGGAGTATTGTTAGCATCATGGTGGCACAGAAGCAAGCACAATAGTGGTTAGCACGATGGTTACAATGTAATGGTGCAGTGATTGGCAATAGGCTGATATGCACTATGGCAGCTCAGTGTTTAGCATTATCACTAGTAGTATGGTGACATTGTGGTCAGCACTATGGTGGTCCAGTGGTTAGCATTAGGGCCACATAGCAATTAGCCTTTAATGACATAGTTGTTAGCACACTGTATAAAGACAAAAAGTATTTTCTTTAAACTTGTTTGTAGCTCGGCATCATGCTGCTATAATCTGCTCTTTCTCACCACCCTGTTAAATGCTAAATGTTATCGCTTCTACCCGGCTGTCACTTCCTAGAATGAAACATTCGAAACACTTTCCCTCCACGGGGTCACAGCTGTGAGGAACTGGGAGTTTTCCTGTCATATTTTAAGTTAATAGTGTGCTCGTGTGTAAGGTTAGGTTAAGGGGTAATTCGGTGTACATTTGCAGACCAACAGCTCTCAGCCAATGTCAACGCCTTCTTGTTGTGGAGGAACAGCTCTAGAATCAATGCTACTCTGACCCAGGCCTGATTTCAGTTGGGGACCGAGACTAGAACCTGGTTTCTGTGGTTTAGCATATGAACATTTAAATGCTCAATTCTAAGGTGTTAATTGAAATGATGTGTAATACTTTACCTTGAATTGTCACCAGAATTACGATAAGCTATCTTCACTAACCTCATTTGTGTCCCGTGGGCATCTCATAGTAACGCCAGCACGGCTCTTTCGTTGATTTAAATCACATTAATGCCTTTTTTTTTTGTCCCCTCCCAAAGGGTCTCGTCACACAGCGGGACAGTTTGTTGTGCCATGGGCGGAGTGGAGTTTGAAAGGAGGAACCTTTTTCCTCCCATCATACTAATTAGCCGCTGGATGGTAAAGAAGGAAAGAAAAAAAATCAGCCTGTGCTAATGAAAGCAGCTGTCAAATGGAGAGGAGCATCTGTCAGGCTTCGGGCGAGTCTTCAAAATAAATCTGTCAATTCATGAAGAGCACAGAGATGGGTTTTAAATGTTGAAAAGATGTGCTTTTCAAGTTGTTGCTTATATCTAAAGATGTCCGATGCATCTTACACTTAAAAGTTGTATCATCGTAAAGTGTCATAACGATTCATTGTGAGTCTTGATACAAACTTCAAAGACACTTATATTCAATCTAGATCAACTTTTTTTTTTATGTAGCATCTGTTCAATCAAGGTTAGCACAAGATATGCTTGGACCACCCCTGAAATCTGATTGGCCATCCCCAGGCCACCCCAAAATACGATGGGCTAATGCTGCATTCCATTTAGCGAAGTTTTAAAGATGCCCCATGTGTGAACAAGAATCTCTGATTATATTCAATTTAGCAGCCCTTCTGACAACTGACATGTGACCATCTTGCATTGGCCTCATTGTGCCAACGTGATCGCAAGGAGCACTTTTGCTGCACAAATAGCTGATTTTTGAATAGAATACAATTGATTGCTTGAATTTGAAATCAACACATTTTCTTTGCAGTTAAGGCCCAATTGTCTTTACAGGGAGTCGTAAAATGAGACCCGGTGTATCTGGAAGATGTGAGCATGTGAGTAACCTTCTCCAGAAACAAGCTAAAAAAAAAAGGTTTCTCTGGTATTGTTTTTATTATTTATTTTAGTATAATTGTCCACCTCTGTGATCATCTCAGCTCAGTTGTCTTTCTCAATTCCCAGTTTGCAGGTTTGGTCTTGTGAACATTTACAAATAAATACACTTTTAGGAATTGCTACTGTACCCACTGCCTTATTGGATACCTAGCTGTCCAAAGTCCATACAAATCACGTCTCTTGGATTAACGGACATGTTAGCACGTGTTTTGTTTCTATAAGGGGAGATAAGGAGAAGGACAGAGAGAGAGGGAAAGCAAACACATAGAGCCGACATGCAAATGCGCTAGCTTCAGCATTGCATGTAATTGTTATGCTGAAGATGCAGAACAAAAACAGGGGCAATCACTCGTAGCTCTTGAGTTGGTGAAACCTGCAGATAGATTCATGATGATGAGCTGGAGAGTAAGCACAAGATGTCAGAAACGAGGAGAAAAGGACATCAAGTCTTGATATATGTGTATATGTAGAGATGAAGTTGATGGATTAAGCTAGCTACTGATTAGAATTTCTCTCTGTGTAAAAGCCTGCGGAGTCACTGACCAACGTTTTGTCCTGGCCTCTCGTCCCGCAGTTATTGAAATCATGTGCCTCTCTCCCTCATGTCCCTCCCCTCCCTCGGGTCTGTCCAGTCGGAGTCGAGAAGTTAATGGCTCCGAGCCAAATGCTCAGCATTAATCAGACCCCCATTAGCCTAGCCCTACGTAAAGCCTTGTGCTAATGGATGCACAAATAGTTCTGTTCTGATGAAGGCAGGACAGGACGGAAAGGGGAATTATAAAATGATGGAGGCAAAGGGCACTGTTACATTTTGTTCTTTAAGCTTAATTATGTAGAGTTTCCTTCAGGATTCTCTTCAAATCTGTATTAAAAGTTTAAGAGGATAGCTGTGTGGCTTATAGTAAACTCAGCCATTGATGCCCTTTTGTACTCTGTTTAGATTATGTTTGGTATTTCTTTCAATCCGCAACAATCCAATTAAGATATCATGGATGGGGAGTTCTATCTTTCTGCAAGTCAACTTTCAAGATCAGACAGTTGACAAGTGTTTTTTTAAAGTTTCCTTGAAATTCATTTGTATAGCATCTATTACATTCAACATTGTCTGGAGGTGGCTTTAAATCAGAAGCTTTTCATGTCCCTTTCCCCAGTTGTATTCAATTCAAGACTATCGAAATGATCTATATTGCACAAAAAAATACGCTCATCGCGACTTCAGCTACTTTAAAGAGGCTGCCACAAGAGCTAGTTGCTCATGAAAGCTAAAAAAGTTTGGTACTTTACAGCTGGTTAGCAGACTGCACTAACTGGAGTTCATTTGCATTATAAGTAAGACTTTCAAACAAACCACAGACACATTTACTTTAAAGGGTAGATCAGTCTCCTTTATCACTTATTACCATGGTCTGGCATGGTTCATAGTATCATAGAACTCTGGGTAGCTACACAAAGCAACATCGGGTTTGTCCTCTATGATAGTGAGGTCATGGTATAGGGAACAACTGGTATTCAGCTCTCTGCACATTACCACATAAATTTGCTGTTATCCTCGTACACATTTTCTATTTTGTATGTAAATTGGACTTGCAAATCACGTCACTGGCATTTAGTATGAATGGGGTTTAACAGGAAGAAACCTTGAGCGGAACCAGGTTTGTATGGGTGCACCTTCTGCTGAAGGCTGGTTTTCTTTTTTTAGAGCATACAGTACACTACATAATTTTGTCAATGTAACAAAATGTTTTTGCTTTGATCTGTAATGTCAAAATGC
Source organism: Takifugu flavidus (assembly GCF_003711565.1). Taxonomy (NCBI): domain Eukaryota; kingdom Metazoa; phylum Chordata; class Actinopteri; order Tetraodontiformes; family Tetraodontidae; genus Takifugu; species Takifugu flavidus. The sequence continues at coordinate 8,018,970 of NC_079522.1, forward strand.
TCCCACTTTACACAAGTTTTCTCCCCATTATTACTGAAACTGCTGAGTTTTGTGAACCCAGATACCAATTACCCCTGCCAGACTGACTGCGAGTGGCACCGCTCTAGAGGAAGGCCTGTTAGGCAGAGGCAGGGCTGTGTTCTCTCAGTCGGCTAGTTCTCATCAGAGCCCAGCCTCTGTGTTACTGACTATCCTCTTTGGTCGCACCAAAAAAAAACAAGTGGGGGAACACAAACAGGTCCAATTTAACGGGCTGCAGGATGAGCATGTGAGTGGAGAAGAGAAGGCAGTAACAAACTGCTCTCCAGTGTGATGTATTGTTCATGTCTGATGCTGAAATCAAATAACTTGCTCTTTTAAGACCGATATATATATATTTTAAAAATGTATTTATGGATGGGGAACATGGCCTCTACACACCCTTTAATGCCGGGACCAGGCGACACAAATTCAACACACAATTCTGTCATGACTGAGAGATTACCAGCGTCAGGTCTGTTTATGCACCTCGAGAATGACGGATGAACATGTAGCATGAAATAAGTTAAGAGAAACAATTTTACATCCCTGGCGATCTACGGCACCCTGAGGAGAAATTAGCATATTAGAATTTTTGGAATTCCCTCTACTCCTTTTACATCCCCTAGGACCTCCACATTGGCTGAGAGGATGGGTGTTAAGACACTTACGGCAAAATAAGTTCCTGCTTTTACAGTGGGAAAACAGTAATTAACTTAAGGAATTTAACTACCAGGACTTTCATTTTGATACCCAGGATCCTGTTTTTATTTTCGTCACCCAGTATTGATAGCATCTGATACAATGGATCGGTTACCGTGGCTGAAACTTTTTTGCCACGCCTCTCCGAAACCCTCTGAACTCGTGAGGGTTTGCAGTCCTACGTGATGTGCTGCTAGGCTCCCTATCAAAACACGGCAAGATTTTATGTGTTTAATCTGATATCATGACCTTCGTATAAGGATGAAAAAATCATGCCAGATGCAAATCAACCCTCCGGTATAAAAAATTCATATTAAGAGATTCTGCAAATACTGGCATATGCCAGGCTGCGAGAATTTACTTAGATATTATTTGTCCAATTTTTATGAAGTATACTGAAAATGTTTTGCATTCTTCTGCATCCAAACTGCGGTTTGTTTGTCTTAAAAAGTTCACCGAAGTGCTGCACATTGATTTGCACAAACGCAATACGAGCTATTAAGAAAGATTAGAAAAATATTTAAAAAGCAATCAGAGATAAGAAAGAGCCATAGAAAAGATGAAATAAAATTCAATAAAATGGGAATAAAAGAAACAAAAGCACACAACTCTCATGCTGAGTTAAAAGCAAAAAATAAAAGTGAGTTTTAAGATGCAATTTAAAACACGAATACAGCATTATTTACATTTATGTGAGTGAATGTGCCCAGTGGTGGGGACATAGAGTAAGGCTTCCCAGCTTGGCAGATGGAGGGCGTCTTTGCCTTCACCCAAATCAAGTCTTACTCCGGTATCCCCCCCCTCCCCACCAAGGCAAACTCTCGCCTCCTGCATGAGAGAAACTCCGCCAGGGTCTGAAATATACATGAGTTTGCGGGGCAGCGTGCCATTTCAGGGCCTCCCATTACGACTGCGAATCCTCGTTCCTCCGCGTTCTCCTCGGCACTGAATAATTCATGCAGAGAAAGTATCTGCTTAGTCAGATTTTTTTCCCCCTCGTCTGCCTAATGTAGGGAATGGATTGAAAGCATTTAAAGTGCATTCCCAGACTGGCTAAGGCCCAGAGTACCAAAACTGAGATCAAGTTCAGGGTTTAATAGAGTGAAAAGGAAAATATTTTGTGAAAATGGTTGCTGGAATTTTTTTTTTTTTTTTGCAAGGTCTTATCAGAATTCAAAAAAAGTGTTTTGATCTCCATGGACATTCTGTTTTCACCAGTATTTCTAAGAGCTTTTATGACCACAGATTTGTTTTATAAATGGTAAAATATACTGTATATATAGCCATTTTTGGTTTGTTTTTCCACTGCACCTCAAAATTCTAGAAATAGTTTTTGGATCACGATGTAGCTTCATTTCTTTTGCTCAAATCTAATATTTTTTCTCCATAGAATATTGCAGGTTTATTTACTCAACATGCATATTTATGTAACGCTTGTTAAATACAAGAAAGGCTGCATATGGGTTCCACTAATCAGCGCACTTCAGCCCACAGCTTCTAGAATTATCACAAATCTGAAAATTCCTACTCCCAATAGAGATGCAACCATTAATTGGCACAGTCGTCAAAAACACGACGAAATTTGCTGCCAAGTTCAAAAGTTGATTATTCGTTATTGACGTCATCGCCCCTGTTTTTAACGCTGTGGAGCTGAACCAAACATTCTTTTTTAAAAAGTTTACTTAACTTGGCTCCTTGTAACTATTGTGACTCACCTATATCACAACTTAGGGAATATAGCTCACTGAAATGACATAACCCTGTCATGCGTGTCACATAATATATCAACAGTTGATGCAACACCATTACGTCCCAAGATATCAAGTAATTAAGACCATTTCAGTGTTATCGTAACACAATAGAAAGATATTTTAAGTCGTCCCTGATGTTCTCATCATCAAACACCACACGTGAAAATGCCTGTGTTGCCAGTGGATTGTGGGCCCCTGTGCACAGCGGGTGTTCCACCAATAGGGAGGGGAAGCTCTGTTTTTAATAAGTTATAGAATAATTTACTATCACTGTAGTCTTTAGTGGCAACCCGAATGGACACTTTTTTTCAGGGAAAGTTTGGGGTCGGGGGGAAATTTCTTTGCAGGGTAACGTCAATGGAAATGTACCTTGGATTTCAAAATGAACGATAAAAGGTCCTTCAATGGAAAAGGGCCTTAAAAAAACGTAGATTAATGATAAATTGTTTTGGTTGTAGCGGATGCCATTAAAGCAGAAATCCTCAGCCAGCCTGTTTGGGACAGATTAGGGAGAGTGGTAAGCAAAAGCAAAGACAACACACAGGTAGCCAGAGCGCTTCCCTCCTTTTTTTTGCCTGTACGTCCACTGCTGTTTGCTACTTAGCCCTCCATTAGCCCTCGTGAATAATGCAAAGCAACAATGAGCCTGTTTGCATCTAGCTACCTCTTTTCCTCTTCGACACCTCCAAGCAAGCACCCAAGTTACTCGTTCGGACGAGGTTGAAAAATAGGCAAACGTGCTGCGAGTGCCGTCTGAGGAGAGAAAAATTATGAATCTGTTTTCCAAACAGCTCGCACTATCCATCTTCGTGCCCAATGTGTTTGTGTTACGGACTTGTTATCTGTTTAAGATTAAATGGCTGAAGGCAGGAAGCTTTGCCCCGATTGGTTGAGAAAGTTTGAGATGAATTTTGTTTTTACCAAACTTTGCTTTCGGCATTTCACTTGTTGTATACCCTTAAGTATAGAGGGATTAAACGACTTCCTGTTTTCTTTTGGCCATCTGCCTATTGTGTTTTTTCTTTGAAGGTATTTGGCTACTTATGCTATTTTAATCATTAGTTTATTCGAATTGTGCTCTAACACCCAGAATATGAATCAACCACTGTCTTTGCATTTTGATGGATTTCGCCTAAACGCATCATTGACTGAATTTTTTAGCTTTCCATTTTCTTCCTCTTTGTACATTAATAAAATAAAGAACATTTTTCTCCCTGTCGCTGGCCATCATTACGGTACATAAATTCCAGAGGTCAGGCCCATCTATCACTCATCGCTGCCGACAAGTTGATCTGCCAGAGCGAAGATTGATGTTCTTTTCAATCCCGGAAGTTTGCGAACAAATAGGCCTTCGCCCCTGCCGATAAACGGCTCCAGAATGCTTCCGCAGGAGCCTCCTGATGAAACTCATTTGCCCTCTAAAGCAATTTTAAGCATGGAAATCAGTCACTCTCCTCATACATTTGTGTGTGCAAAGGTGTAAGCAGTGACAGTTTCCATATGGATCTCCGATTTTCCGTTGTCATGCTGCCATCTGTCAGTTTTTCCAATTCTGTTGTAATTGTGTTTTTTTATTCTGTTGTAAATGATTTTTTGATTCAGTACCAACAAACCCTAGAGCTGTTGTTGGTTCCCTTTTCCCTGTTCTTGCTTCAATTGTTGGCTAAACGCTGCCCCCGTAATTTGCAATGGTACTGTTGGATACGCTTTGTACAATCCATGTAAAACAAGGGACAGAATAATTGCAGAGCGAGGCCCTGTCGTTTCTCCAACACAATATCTAAGTGATCTAAATGTTTAAATGGCTGTAATTTGTGTTGTGAAAATAAGCTACTGTAGTTTGCGTGAAGTCTTTCACCAAACACGGAAGCAGGGTAATAAAATAAGTCCAGTTGGCAGATCTTCCAGCGTTGAGACAATATGAAAGCTGCAATTTCTGATGGGCTGAAATTGTGTATTAGCATTAATTAATTGTAATGTTGGAGAAACAGCCTGATAGCACTGATATGTCACTTTTTTTAAATTCCTTCTTAAGGAATTTCCTTATCATCGCTGAAGTATGTTTCCGACAAAGTTGTGTCCGGCTCCTGTTTGCATGCTTTAAGCTCTTTTTATTCTTTTTTTTATGTTCAATACAGTTTTGTGTATGTTACCCTTATTTTCTTTATGCTTATTTTCCTTATCACTCATACTTTGCCCCCCTGTTGACTTTAGGAGCTTTTGTGCTGAACTATCCTTGAATTTTGATTACCAGCAATGTATTAGACTGACTGGGGGGGGGGATCATCTATTTGGTTGCGCCTCAAATTGTTCAGGTTTTTGTTTTTGCGTGGACGTACGAGCAAGTGATTCAGCAGTTAGGCCCACCCCATTTGTTGTGGCCCTTCAGCTTTTCACAGATTTGTTTCGGGGTGTACCGCTCATGCAGCATCACCACAGACCACGTCTTGTGTCAAAATAGTAACAAATTGAAGCTTATCAAAGTGAAATACAGACATGTGGCAGCAGTCAGTGCCCTTCAGCACACAACTCTGCCCCTCAGGAATTCTGGGCCCTCCTGGGTTCTTCTTCCGGGTTCCTACCCTGCCCTGTCTAAAGGCAAATAGGTCTAAATTTCAAAGGTTCATGAGGTCCAAGGCTATTGTCTGGCTTTATATGCAGGAAATATGCATTATTGTTATGGCAAATTGAAACTAGACATTGATAATGGGGAAAATAGCATAGGGAGTATGCAAAGCTGCATCGTAAACATTATATCTAGAACAGAGGTTGTGTAAAATTAATGGTCTGCTGGCTAGAACCAGTCAACCTAAGGATTCAATCTAGCCATTTGGACAAATGCAACAAAAAAAATTATCAATCTATTTAACCAATCTATCAAAATACATTTGCAGTTGTCATTATTAATGGATTATTATATTATTTTAGTAGTCCAACCCACTTGGGACCAAATTGTGCCAGTTGTGGCCACTGGACTAAAAGTAGGGTGACATGCCTGATCTGGACCTTTATATATTAGCTTATAACTAAATGAATGGAAAATCATGGTATTTCCTGCATATGTCCTGTATAAATCCCAATAGCAGCGAGGTTGATTAAAACCACCTGATGTTTTCTCTGAATATACAGCAAAGCTTTAGACACCATCAATGATGCCCTCAAAAGGTGACATGTATAAATCATATATCTTTCGCTGTGGTGACAAACATTCAGCTTAGTTTCTGTATTTGCTCGTGTCCGGTTTATTGATCAGTTCTCCTCACTCCAGCTCTCTCCCCTTTTAATGAAAACCAGTTCTCACTCCAAAGCCGTTTTTCCTTTACCCTCTACCCAGTGGTCGGCATCCAGCACATTCTCCCAGGACCATTATCGTCTCTCCTCCACCCGCGGAGAGAACACTTAAAACAGCTCAAATCAGAAGGCGACAGATGGCCTCAGACCCTCGGCTTGGAGAATATGTCAGGAAGTTAGAGAAGGAGGGGGTGGATAACAGTCAAAAAGAAGATTCAGCCTGAGTAATATAAAGCAAATGAAGGAAGCAAAGAAGATACTGATGAGATAGAGATGTGAGGCACAACAAAAGCGAAGGAAGTCACCCTTTTACTGGAAGAGAAAGGCAGTGACATTCTGTTCTTTCCTGATGTCAATTGTGTTTGACATATTCCACAGCTGCCTCATCTGACAGGAGCTTTTGACGGATCCTTTTGCACCTTCCTGTTCCTTCTGAAATTCCTGTTTGCTGGTTTGGTTTTGATTTTCTTCCCACGGCATCACAGAAATCCCTCTCAAGTTCAGCATTTTCATGTGTTTTGCAGTATCTTTCCCCACATCTGGTTTTACTTCTGTAAATTAAGTTAGGATAAAATATGTAAAAAGTGTAACAGAAGGACAATTATTGTGGATCACTTTTATTCACATTCATTTGCAGTTGAATTTAAGGGAAATTATGTATTCAGCAAGAAGGACCTGGGTTTGAAATCCCATTTTTTTGTGTTCTTGCAAGGGCTATTTCTGGGAATTCCAGCTTCTTTCCAAAGTCCAAACATGCATCTGGGGATCAGTGAATTGGAGACTCTAAAGCCTCTTTCACATTGGCCAAAAAACCTGCCAACAGTGGCTTTTTGAATGTCATCGAATTGCACTGAAAGTTTAGGAACAAATTAGGCAGCAGCTAAGCAGAAAACCTGACTTCTCGTATGTTGGCATGTTTTTTGTTGTCACTGTTGAAAGTTTCCCCTTTTTTATGATGCAACATTGGCAGGATTTCAATGCGAAAGACCTTCTTATAATCAGCTGTTTTTCTCCGTGTTTCAAGCACGCCTTATCAGAAGCTTATTAATTCACTTCAAATCAATCTTTATTTATAGAAATAATATCATCACTTGACGTCAAACAGGGCACACCCCATCATCACCGCGGAAAAACCCTGGGCCTGTGCACAAAAATGTCAATTTTGATGAGGGAAGTGTGTAAATTTGAGCTGTGAATCTCGTATTCCAATCATGTGAATGGTTGTGTATGTCCGAATGTTAGCCCTGCGATGAGTTTGACTTGTTCAGGATGTACGCCGCCTCACAACCAAAGGTAGCTTGGATAGGCTCCAGCTGCAGTAGTAGAAAACAGATGGAAGTATACTTGTTCAGTAGATGTAGCAAAACCACATTTGCTATACATGTAGCATCCTTGTGTAATGTTTCCAGAGCTTGCTAGCTTTAAGCCACACAGTTTAACCTTTCACGTTTGAGTTATTTTTCCATCACGCTCAAAACATGAATCATGCTTCCGCACTAACCCGCATGTAGCTTCTATGATCCCAACTGTGCCCCCAGCATCACCCCTGTGATGGACCATTGGGTTCACCACCGCGGCCCCGCTCCTCACCTCGGTGCCACTCTAAGCTGTTTGCACTTTGCACTCACGGAGGAGATCACAGTGGTGTCAGACACCTCTTGGCTGCTCATACATGATTTCATGCTCGGTCATGGATGTTCCATCTTCCTTCTCAGTTATGCATTTGATCGCTGGCGCAGGAAAAATTCCATTTGACAGCCTGGGCTGACCTTGTTTTTTTTGTTTTCTTGGTGAACGTGTTGTGTTTTCATCAGTTTCTTATGCATGTCTGAAAAAGGACTCTTCTGCGCCTCTTTATCTGTAACAATTTAACTTTCATTAACTGAAAACATCACAGATAAATGTAGAATGGCACGATAAAGTACGTAAACCTCTCATTCATTTATCATTTTGTAACTGTTCCAGTTTTACGAAAATCAAGTTCTCTGTCCTATACTCTCAGAAAGCTCATTTTGGCAATGAATGGCTCACAAACGTCATTGCCTTGTGTTGAGCAAACTCAAAAAGTCCTTCAAAAAGTAGCTCCAGTCATATTTTGCATGACTCCAGGTAAGCTAACGCTTGACGTCAGTTATCTATTACTTTAGGCCTATTATATTTGACAGCCAGATCACATTTTAATGCAGAAAACCTTGAGAGATATTTTTGCTACTGTATACCTGCCACCACTGGGCTGACTACTAGAGGGGGATTTTCTATGGCCTTGCGTTGAATGTTCTACTCACAGTATAACTGCCCCTTATAACCCTACACCACAGGTTAATTACATGGATATAAAGAGAATGACTCTATAGAGCTTTAAATCCAACTGCAATAAAGGTGCTAAAATGTGCCTCTTGTGTGTTAAGTGCACATGCAAACATTTTGTACGAGGTTTTGTACGGCTGATGAATTCAGAAAGTACAGGAAAGACTCTCCGGTCTCTTTTCAAGCATATGTTTAGTGTTAATAACAATAAAACAATGTTGTGTTTACCATAGTTAGCGTGTTTGCTAACATCGTTTTAACCGCCTCAGGCCAGGAATGGACATGAGCTGGGATACATGAAGTGGCATACGGCACAATAGGGTAGGTGCGTTTGGGTCAAGTTGCTGGGGATCCTGGTATTGTGCTGATGGAGGCAAAATAATGTAAGTGAAAATGTCTGAAATTCACATTTTAATAATGTATTTATAATATATAATGTATTGTAAGATCATTTTTTAAAGTGTTCGAGAAAGTTTTAATATTCAAAACTATAGACAAAAAGGAATAAAATTAACTGTTCAAGTCAAAGCACACATTTAGAAAAATGATGACAATGTTCCCTAAAATGTAGAATTCATTGAGTTAGGTTGTTCATATGTTCATGACGACACTCACTTTTGCCTTTAAGATAATTCGTGCCCAAATTTCTAACTGTTCATAATAGCTTTCCTTCAACATTCTCTTCTTCTCCCAAGCCATATGCTTTCTGGTTAGAAATTTGCAAATTTCACACAATTGTCAGGGGAAGTTGCTGGAAAACCAAAATATTTTGGGGGAAATGCGAGGGAAGAGTAAAGAAGAAAATTGTGTTCCAAAGTCGTCCTGGTGGACATTGGAGCCAAGGAAGGGGGCGTTTTGCAGTCCCCTGACACTGCGAGGAGGTGAAATATGGAACCCCAAAAAGCAAAGTGACAGAGAAAAATGGCTCCGCCCTGTCTCGCCTCCCTCACTTATCACTGCAAATCAGCCTTGTCTCATCAAAAACTCCCCTAGTTTGAACACTGCTTGGAAAAAAAGTGATTGCTTCTGGCAAGCCGCTTTTAATCAGCCTGCCACTATGCTTTACATGACCTCTGACCCAAATTGATAGAAGTTTAAAATGATTTGGTGATAGAGAATCCATAGATTCCTGAAGGACATTCACATCTTTAATTAATTTCTCCATGATTCACCATTACAAGGTTAGCCCAATGACCTCAATGACCCCCATGGGGACCAAATGTTTTAAATTTTGCTCGCTATTTATTATTGGTATGATCTAAAATAAGCCGCGATGAAAATGAGACTGATAAAATGTGACATTTTTGGATTTCAGGGGACAACCTGTGACCATAGCTACCAATCCACGTAACTTCCAATGCTTCAACTTCAAACTCTGAGGTCATTTCAACAAAAAGGAGCGTTTGCAAAGTTTCATATCTGCAGTGTGAGTAAACAATGCTCTGCACCGACAGCATCTTCGTGCACTCGGCTCTGCTTAGTATTCAGCTGCCGGAACATGCTCTATGGCTAGACGGTAATTTCATGAATAAATACAATAGATATCACCTTCAATGGGTCCGTTCTGATTGATCTATAAGCTCCCGTGCTGTTATGATAAATATCCTGCAAAAACTTGAAAGAATCATGAAAAAAACAACTGTGGTGCATCTATCTGACTTGACTTCAAAACAATGTAGGAGTGTGCACAGTAGAGCTTCAGGGAGCTCACTTTTTTTTGGTTTTTTTCCCCACACAAATGTGGTCATTTAAAAAATGAGACATGAAAGCATACTATGCATCCAAAGGTCAACGTGTTATACTCATTCACACTTAATCAGGCTTGCAGTCAATACTCGAAATAGGTCAGACCCACTGAGAAATGGGCCATCGATTTGGTTGCAAAGGTAACTAAGTGATTGTGTCTCCTCTTAGCCTCCTATTTATATAGATGGGCTCATTGAAATTCGGCCATACCGCTCAGGTAAACCAACGTTCTGTCCTGCATGAGCAAGGTTAGTTTGGTCCATGGTGCTAAGCTTAGCAAGAAACAGTGGTCCAGAACCTCGTCCTGACCAAGGGGCCTAACGTCCTGCCTTCACTTCCTCCACACTATTGGACAACAGGCCCATATGTAACTTTTTTTGTCAATGGTTGGTGCATCAGATATACATCCCAACAGTAGATAATTGAACTATTGTTTTACAATTTTAAGTTTGACATGAAGAGAGAAAGTAATTGACTAGTTAGCTAAAACATTCATCATTCTATTGTTGAAGCTGTATAGCTGAGCTAAAGCTAATTTGTTTTGAGCCTTAACTAAAAATGTACAAAAATGCAAATGGCACATTCCACCCATCCCTCTTCCACTGCTTTTCTGTTTTAATGGGACCAGACAGAACCTATACAGACCCGCACAGGAAAGCCCTCTGGCCTAGAAACTTTTCACTTTGACACAACAATGCTAACCACTCCAGCAATTTATTTTGGTATTATTTTACAAAGTTGGTGTCTGCATAAGTGGGTCATTTGGTATTTGTTCCTTGCTGCATCCTTTGGCACTTTGATTAATTTTCACCCACAGTTATAGCTGATTTTGATTGATAGCATGTGCTAATGGGAACACACAGGCTCTCCCTGAAGAGTCTGATTAATAACGTGGGTAAAACCAACATGATTATTAATTGAAATGTGACTGGAAGGCTTAGAATGGTTGTTCATTGTTTGTCTTGTAGTTTGACCTGTTTTTCCCAGGAATGTGTGTCTACCGAAAAGAAACCACAAACATGAGTGATCACACTTTTGAAGTGTTTATTGAAACATTCTGCAAAGCTCACGAGTTTCTCTGGAATTTGATATAATTAATTGGTTTTATCCCTTTAAATTTGTTTGGATAAATAATAGATTGCTCTTACACATATGATAGGGTTTGGGTTATCTTTCAGTGGAATAGCTGCCAGGATAGATGACAGGTAGGACAGGAATATTGGTGATATTGTCTAAGAGTTGAGGAAATGGACTGGAAACAGTCCTGACCAGTGTCATACTTTGATGACTCCAATTTCCTGTAAAGTAAGATGAAGCGTGTGGCAAGCTTTGGAATAAGTGAGAGGGAGAGGAGTTGTTCTCAGATAGGGGAGTTAGACTAATAGTCACAAAGCTGGTGTAAAAGCACAGAAAAAGTCAGGTGCACTGAAATGGAAGATGGAGGCATCTTTCAGTGAAACAGAATTGAATCTTGCCTTGATTAATGCTAATCAAATCAGTTACACTTCACCCATCGGTGTGTAAACCTAGCATATTTACATGTGCGATGATTTTATTAAAGATGGTGACAGGCTGCAGTTAAAGTTTAATTAGTTTACTTTGGAGGGGCCATTTCACCAACTTTTTCCCTCTTTCGGTTATTTCCCACTTCCCCGCCGTTGGGAAGGGGAAGGATTGATTTGATCCTCTGATGCATTGCGGTGCGACCTCGCAGTAATGTGCCAGGCATAGCGGGAATAACCATATTTAATTCATCATCTCTTATCAGGCATTCAGCGCAGGTACCCGCTCTGCTCTTGAGTCATTTCCACATGTGTCACCTGACTCTGGAATCAAATTATGCAAGATGAAAATGAGCCCCTTATAGGCACACTGATGGGAGGATGCTGCAGCCGCCGTCGAGTGCTGGGGTGGCGGGAGAGAAAAGCATTTATGATCATAGATTACAGATTAGATCTGGAAAGCGTTCAATCATAAAGGACACTTCAGGGCACGCACAAGCGAATGACCTTTGAAAAATGTTTCACGTTAGTGCTTTTACAGTTTAATACCCCCAAATCCCAGCTGACAAAACCAGAACTTTCATATAGAAAGAAATATACAGTATAAAACATTATTGCAGGTCATGTGACCAGTGGCTGCTGTTCTCCACACTCTTTATGGAAGTCATTTAGTAGTACTGTGTAGAACACACATTTTAATTCATATTGAGTAGAGAAGTATTCATTCTACTAGCAAAGTAAGGAAGTTGTTAGGAAATGAGGACATTCTGGTCAAAGGTCCGTTTGACTTAAAGTTGAGGATAGCATTGGGTTTAGCTCAAGGTCAAGGTTCAATTGTGAAGGTTAAGTTTCTGTTGTGGAGATTCTGAATGTATTACCTTTGTCAAAGTCCTCAAAAAGATAGAACTTCAAGGACGTGTGTGTGTGTGTGTGTGTGTGTGTGTGTGTGTGTGCATGTAAAATGTTTGGCATGTGGTAGCATGTCTTTCTCAGTGCCAGTAGCCTGAGCGAGTCCCAAGGCTCCGTGTTGGCCCTGGTGGCGAGTTGTTTGGGAAGGCACAGACACGCTAACATACAAAACATAGACACCGACACAACTGTGAAACACCATCTGGCTCTCACCGGCCCCTGCGGAGGCAGGAAGGGGGGGGGGGTCCTTGGAGGAGTTGCGTAAAGGAAGTGGGTGGCCGCTGGGAAAGAAAGCAGGGACAAGAAGGGAAAAATAAAAACGAAAGTGTGCATAATTGTAAATTGATCAGCTTCCACCTGCCAGGAGCATATGTCTAATTGGCCATCAGACTGTTGATACGTCGCCAATACGAAATGATGCCAGTTTGCTGCTTTTCTCCCAGTTTATTCACAGTGGCTGCCCCTCCTCTTAATGTCACAGGCATAATCGGTGTGATCTAAACCCCCAAACCTCCCAGGTGTGGGCAGAAGACCACTTATGGTCCTCATGCAACCCATATATTTTATGCGGCTGTTGCCTGTAGCGACCTTGCATGGGGTTAAGTGAAGCCCCCCGTGTAAACCTCTGTGTTGTTTGTTTTGCATGCTAACAAGGTCTGTGAATGCATAATGAATTAGCCAGCAAGCCCATCTAGAGATGCTGACAGCCTGTTCAAATATTTTACTGCTGAAGTCACATGGTGAAACTATTGGTGTCCCAGAATTCATCTGGTTTGCTCTTTATAGGAGAATACTGCAAATAAGACAAACGTGTTCAAACCGATTGTTGAAACTTGATACTTTGGGGGTTCTGCCAACCTGTTCATGATGCGTCAACCTGACACAGGGTTTAGGGTTAGATGCTTTTTTCTCATGTGGGAGCTGAAAACTATTTTCTTATTGGTCAATATGAAAGTAGAGATTGGATGGCAGTGGCTTGCTGTTACTTTTAAGGAACAGCTGGTTTTGTCATATATCAAGGTGTCATATCAAGATGCGCATGTACATTTTGGTAGTCCAAAGATTGTAGACAGAGGGGAGTGTCTGTCGCAAGTGCACATAGGTAGTCTTAAAAGTTGTACCCACAATTTTGAGTAAAACCACAACATTCTCCAAAAACAAAAAGTGCTGACTGGTCCTTCCCCTTCACTAGCTTGAACTATAATTGGTGCCTGATTGGTTAGAACACTTTCCTGCAGTTTGGGGAACTTGCAGGTTCACAACAGTTCATGTATGTTTCTCGAAGCTTATATGGAATGTAGGTGGCCACAGTGACCAAATTGTCCTCTCAGTAGACCAATAGCAATAGACCAAGTAGATCAACATAAGATCTATCTTTTGGACCAACAACCTTCTGATTACTTGGATAAGTTTCTTTTATTTTTGCCAATATACTCACACTAGCAAGCTCGCACCTGTCCCGTGACCACCTAGTCCTCTGAGGACACAATCCAGCAGAGTTTTCCTTCCCACCGGACAGACAACTGGTTTCACCCAGGGAAAAGCAGCAGAAAAACCTGCTGGATCCCTCCTGCGACCCTCCTAAAGACCAAATGTGTACACAACCACAGCAAACATACAGTATGTTGGGCATAATTACTAAATTTAGATATAAAACTAATCTCTTAATACTGTTGACGTAATGGATCATTTGTTCCATTATCAGGCAAATACAGATAAAGTGTCTTTTTTTCTAATATTAGCTGAATATGCATCAAACATAATTACATTATACCGCTGAAATTCAGGGTGTTTGAGCACAGCTTAGTCCAGTGTTCACAGTTTTTACTGAATGATAGCAGCGTAAAGTAAGAATAATAAGAATAGAAGGTTGGTTGAAAAAAGTTTTTAAAAAGGCTTTGATTAGACATCAGTGTGGGCACTTAACAAATAATGACAAGTGGGTCATGGTAATTAATAGCCTTTCATACTTGAGCCTGAGGAGGAGTAGCTAGTATTAAGCTGGATAGGCTAATACTTGGAAGGAGATAATTGTTATCGAATCTAAGCTGCCGGGCTTCAACCAACCATTGTTTTTAACAGAAGAAGAGAGGGAGAGAGAAGACGAGATGGATAAAATTTGCCCCCTGGGAATTAAAGCATCAGTGAAACCAAGAATGCACGCGATGTAGCCGGGTATTTTGAATTGAATTATTTAAATAAATGCACCATAATCGCAACCAGAGAAAAGAAAGTGATGAGCGGGCCAATTGAATGAACCTCGTGGAGGGAGAAATATGCATTTGGGGGTGTGTGGTCAGATTTTTGAAAGAGCTCTTTGTGCAGTGAAATTCAGTATGTTATTTCAGCAAAGTTATTTATAAAAATGCACACTTCGCCCTCCGTCTGACTGGAAGTCCGGATTTTCACGGCAGGACAAGTGCAGGGTTGAATGGTTTTGTGTTGTTTTCACATTCATGTATGTAATCTATAGTTTGAGTGCCTTCACCAGCAAATCCCAGTGAGCAGGAGATCAGTTTCCTCCCCTGATTAAATTTCAACTCCGTCACTTTGTCACTAATCCCGCGTGCTTTTCCTTTTTTTGAGGGGGGGGAGACGGTTGCTCTCGTGTTCCAATCATCCTAGATTAGTGACCCTGCATTACTCGGCCTTCTCTCATTTCCATAAGCATTCATCTTCTTGCTTTA